>NC_139560.1:69864818-70464818 GCF_965112155.1 Podarcis liolepis | reverse complement strand
GCTGAATCTCAGTGTCCAGGCTGGATGATGGAGATGCTCCACTTTTGAGAAATGGAGGCAGCACACAACTCTCGGAAGTGAATCCATAATCCAATCTGCTTCATGAGCTGCCCAGAACAAATCAGGCAAATATGCTTTGGAGTCTGATTTTGACAAACTCTTCCCCCATTCCTGGGCCTGTGGCGATCACACAGGGTCCCCGGACGTTTCACCGTCTATTGATCCCTGTGCCACCACTTTATTTCTCGCTGCCACCACCCAGGCCCTACCTGGTACAATACTGAGTCCAGTCAGGTTTAAATTGGAACATAAACTTCTGTTTATTTATTGCAGTTTAACTAGCATGTGGTTTCATAAGCGGTATCGGTCAATTACAATTATAGGGTGCCTATCCAGACCTATAACTTCAGTTACCTGCTCTCCCTCACTAAACCACCTCTCAGATATTTACTTGTCTTCCTAGCTCCTAACTGTTCCTGACTCAGCTTATTTTGCTACACTAACTCAACCTACCCACAGACTCTATTCCAAAACACCCACTCCAACCAACCTCCCAATGAACTCCTCCCTTGGCCCCTCCCAGAGCTGGTTTTATACTCCCTCTGACTCCACCCCCCTGGGTCATGATTGGGTAACCTGTTTAACTATTTCACCTCCATCACTCTCATATGTTAACGTCACAGGGCCCCAGAAGGTTCCTCACAGTGGTAGATTTAGGGCCGTACAAGCTGCATGTGTTCGTACCAGATCCAAACTTTGCTCAGCAGTAGGGCTTCTGTTTTGCTGTTTTTCGAGAGCCAGTGTGGTGTAGTGGTTAAGAGCGGTGGACTCGTAATCTGGTGAACCAGGTTCGCATCTTCGCTCCTCCACATGCAGCTGCTGGGTGACCTTGGGCCAGTCACACTTCTTTGAAGTCTCTCAGCCCCACTCACCTCACAGAGTGTTTGTTGTGGGGGAGGAAGGGAAAGGAGAATGTTAGCCGCTTTGAGACTCCTTAAAGGGAGTGAAAGGTCCCTTTGGTCAAAGCCAAACTCTTCTTCTTCTTCCTAATCCTGATAGAGGGAAAACTAGCCTTTAAAAGTCTTCCATGCTGGGCTGCTCTGTCACATAACTGAGCTGAACAGGCTTAGGATTCAACCTAAGTTCACCTTCTCTGGTCCAGCCATGCATGGTCCTGGAATGCCTTTTTTTCATACTTACATTGGCCTTGGCCAGCTGAGCCCCAGTTAAGACAGGATGAGCAAGTTATGCTAGGGCTGACATTTTCCCAGACATTACCGGGATTTCGAAGGTGAATTTCTTGTAAAAAAATGCTTTTTGAAATATGGCAACCCTAAGTTCTGTTTGTATATCTTTGGCAAGCTGAGAATCAGCCATCTGAGCTCTAGATCTACTGTATCTTAAGCTCTCATCCTTTCAAATCTTGCCATAGGATTTCCCCATATTGGATTGAATTTTATTAGTAAGCTGTGGAATGTTTATATATTGCACTCTGTTTGTATATTTTGTCTGTTTTTATTTACGCTCATGAATAATCGGCTTGAATTTAGAAGAAGGAGCATGCAAAATACATAAATAATAAGCAAGATGCTCCTTCCAGGAGTATTATGGGATTGCTGTCGTTTTTTAAAAAAGAAAAACAATGCTATCTTGCACTTAATAGGAAGCAATCTGTTCTGATTAAACTTTAAAATGATCACAGAACACAATATGTCATCAGGCAATTCAAATTGAAGCCATTTTAAAATCACCATGGCAATTAGATTCTTGCAGCCTCCAATACCACTCTTTTAAGTAGAAGGTCACTCGGAGCTTCCACTGTAAGCCTTGGTTTTTGCGCTTTATTATTCAATTGTTAAAGGTGGGGAGGAGTGTATCTGTGGAACTGACACACTAGGTTACACTCCGAGTCCTTGATTAATCTTTTAATGAGTTATAAAGGAAGACTGCCTGATTCTGATTGCACAAGAAGGTATAGTGTGCAGAGTTCATTCACCTTGCATTATTACAACTTAAGAGAAACAGGCTTCCAAAGGCATAATGGAAGCATTTGCCAATAGTATTTCATAGTAAAATATAAGTACCTATATCAATAGACCAGTGAGGCTGGACAATTGTTCTCAAAATGACCATAACAGATTCATGGGGTATGTAATGAGAGATGGTAGAAATAAACGGGGAGCACAATAGGAAATAAAACTTTGGGATCAGAATACTTGTGTAGAGGGAGCAGGGAATGCACCCACCTTGGACTGTCTCACTTCCAATAAGATCCTACACTGAGTATGGTGAGATTTACTCCTATTTATTTAGTCCATTCATAATTTGTCATTCTTCAATCACAGAATTCATGGTAGCATACATGTATTTCCCTAGGAGTCTGCCATCCAGGCAGTCTGCCATCAAGACCTGCTAGCTTCAGCAAGGTTACACCATTGTGTGTCTTCTGTTAAGTTGAGGGTGAACATATCAGACAACACAGTGATTCTTCAGACAGCTCTTGTTTGTTCACAGGCCAGAACAGAACTGAACTGAAGCATTCAGCCAACCTGCATATATAGAGCTCCCCTACAAAGCAACAGTAACAACTTTCTGTAACTATCCAATCACTGAACGTCACTTTCAATTCCTTATTTGCATATGTGGACCTGAGTGAAAACTATCTACAGTTTCCCTCTACTGGCCCAGGGTGAGAACTTCAGTACATAACACCTTCAGACCATGCTCTGAGAACAACCGTTTTGTTTAGTATTGTAGCTTAATTATCTACAAATTGGGTGCAAAGCTAGCCCCATGATGTTGCAAAGGGCAATACAACCATGACACCTAAAGGCAGTGCCAATTTCTACTGGCAGCCCCGCATATGCGGGGGGAGGTATAATAACTTCCTTCTGGGCTGCAGCAGAGTAGCAGCAGGTAGCAGACTGTTCAGATATGTGGCATTCTGAATTTCTTTATCATTTACAGTGAATTAAAACAAACAAACATGGCTAGTGTGAGCTGAGTGTCTCACACATATCTTCTCTGTCTGAGAGCGGAGAGAAAGAAAACAAAGAGCGGAAGTTACAGAACTTCACTGAGAGAGTCAGTGTGGTGTAGTGGTTAAGAGCGGTGGACTCGTAATCTGGTGAACCGGGTTTGATTCCCCACTCCTCCACATGCAGCTCCTGGGTGACCTTGGGCTAGTCACACTTCTCTGAAGTCTCTCAGCTTCACTCACCTCACAGAGTGTTTGTTGTGGGGGAGGAAGGGAAAGGAGATTGTTAGCAGCTTTGAGACTCCTTAGGGTAGTGATAAAGCGGGATATCAAATCTAAACTCCTCTACCTCCTCCTCCTCCTCCTCCTCCTCCTCCTCCTCTTCCTCTTCCCAGACATAACAGTAAACATAGATATCATGTTACATCAGCAATGGGAGAATGAAAATACTGGCACTTTCATCTTCAGCTTCCAATGACTTTTGAGTCTGCTCAAAAGACACTAAGGGCTTAGGTTGCAACCAAGGCCTAACCATGTGTGTAAAACTGTTTCCCCAACATTACAGGAAGGAAGGTCCATAGGAAAGCCATAGTTATGGGACTACCAAACAATCTTGCAAGACTGGGCTACAGCCAAAGCAAATGAATTCTCTATATATTCATAAAAGGCATTTTACTGTCTCCAATGGAGACAAGCAGTCTGCTAAGATACAAAAGGACATTTGCTCTCAAGAAAATCAATAAAGCTCACTTTTTCCAGTTGACATGAACCACACTGAGTGATATCTGAGTTCATTAAAAGACCTGGTTCGCAAGGGACTGTTTCCTCTAATAGACAATCTCATGTTCATTGTGTTTTTACTTTAAAAGAAAATTCAGCTACCTGAAGCTTGTTTTATTCCTCGCTGAGTTTTTTTTCTGGCCTAGACACTTTGGAACATGTTTTTCTCCAGCAATCACACATACACCCTCTACCTCCATCCTACCACAGAGATCAAACTCCAACATGGAGAGGTCATGTCCTTATTTGCAGGGAGTAGCCCACACAGTTAACAGCAGAGCATCTTGAATCAGAGCTGATTTCTTCAAGATGGTCATTGTAATGCAGGGTCATAAATTCAGGGCTTGGGTGAGGGACCTGAACAGCAAAAGAGCAGGAACAAATAACAACATTAATTAAAGCCAACATATAGGATGTTAGGGAAACGGGGAGTCTTATGCCAAAGACTAACCTCTGAGTGTAATACAGGCACATGAAGCTAAGTGAAAAGTGTACTTATAAAGACACATTAATGCTTTATTTTTAAAGGGACGCGGGTGGCACTGTGATCTAAACCACTGAGCCTCCTGCACTTACTGATCAGAAGGTTGGAAGTTCGAATCCACGGAATGGAGTGAGACCCCATTGCTCTATCACAGCTTCTGCCAACCTAGCAGTTCAAAAGCAGATAAATAGGTACTGCTGCATGAGGAAGGTAAATGGCGTTTCCATCCTCTCTGGCTCCTGTCATGGTGTTCCATTGCACCAGAAGCAGTTTAATCATGCTGTCTACATGAACCAGAAAGCTGTCTGTGGACAAATGCCTGCTCCCTTGGCCTGAAAGTGAGATGAGTGCCACAACCCCATAGTTGCCTTTGACTGGACTTAACCATCCAGGGGTCCTTTATCTTTACCTTTATCTATCTAGTGAAGGAGAGACTCCATTTTATGTGAAGCAACGTGACTCTGTTTTGGATTCCACTGTGAACACTGCTAATGTTGAATAGAGTGTTGGAGTGCTTCTTCTCTGCTTGAAAGAAAGACAGCAAAGTTGCAGGAGAAGGTAAAGGTGGAAATCAACAAAAAGAGAATGGTTGGGGAAACTTTGCGAGTACCTGGAATTAGCAAAACTGACGGATATAATAAGGAGAAAATCCAAAACTATGGTTATGAAGCAATGGGAGTTCTTAAATGATTATTTACAAAACCAGGGCTCAACTACAAAAATCTGGTTGTGTTTAGAATAATCTTGTGCATAATATAAAAAATGCAAAGTGAGACATTAAGGAAATCCAAAGGGAAAATATGAAGAACAGAGGTTCTGACGAATGGATTATTAAAAACGCGTGAGGTAAACGGTGGAAGTCTTTTTTAAAAAAAACAACAACAACAATTTATTTAAGGTAGATAAGGACAAGATGAAATTATACAATTTCTAAATATAGATGGGAAACGGCTGTGTATTATCTACTTTTTAAAATTTTCACTTATGATCTTTTTCTTTTACTTCTTTACTCTTTCCTTGTTCTTTTTTTCTTTTTTCTGATATCTTATCTTTCATTTCACTGCTTTATTGTGAATAGCATTTTATAGAGGTATAAATAACTGTAAATATGAAAAGAGACAAAATATTCTCTATTTTTTCCCCTTGGTTAGATGTATTTTCTTTTTCTTTTGTATTTTCTTTTGTTGTGAATATGTATGTTTTCTAATTTGTACTTAATAAAAATATTAATAATAATAATAATAAAGACATGGTCTGAGATACAGAAGGCTGAAAGTGCTGAGCTCTGGAAAGGGAGGAAAATACATTTGTTTGGAAGAGACTGTAAGCCCATGCTGAGAGAAGCATGTGACTGTAAATATTATGCAAGTAAAGCTTTTGAATGTTAAAGCCGGGGCATTAATTTCCAAAAAAGGGTGTTGGGTTTTTTTATACATGATTTGAGCTTCTTAGTTGTGATTTCTCTTTTTTTTTAAATGATATTTATTAAAGTTTAACAATCACAAAAAAGAAAAGAAAAAGCAAACAATAAAAAAGTTACAATACTTCAAAAGTAAAAGAAAATACAATAAAGAAAACAGTACAGCCGAACAATAAAAAGAGAAAAAAACAAAAACATTTAAAAACAAAAACATTTTAAAAAAACATTCGATATTTTCATATCTTTATCTTTCATTTACTTATTTCCTCAACTTCCTCACACCTCCCTTTTTTGTATTCTAATTCAATTAGCTGTTTCAGCAAGTCCTTTCCCTCTTTCTCAGATTTTGTTCTATAATTTATCTTAATACAGGTTGACCTTAAATTTTACACTTTGACCCATTAACAATCCATTTTACTTAATTCTTTATAACCTTTCTGCTAAAACCATGTAAATTCATGCCAGCATCCTTCTAACATTCATTAATTTTACAATATTTCTGTAAATATACTTTAAATTTTTTCCAATCTTCTTCCACTGACTCTTCTCCCTGGTCTCGGATTCTGCCAGTCATTTCTGCCAGTTCCATGTAGTCCATCAGCTTCATCTGCCATTCTTCCCGGGTAGGTAGATCTTGTGCCTTCCAGTGCTTTGCGATGAGTATTCCTGCTGCTGTTGTAGCATACATAAAAAAAATTTCTATCCTTCTTTAACACCAATTGGCCGACCATGCCCAGGAGAAAGGCCTCTGGTTTCTTCAAGAAGGTATATTTAAATACCTTTTTCATTTCATTATAGATCATCTCCCAGAAGTTCTTAATCCTTGGGCATGTCCACCAAAGGTGAAAGAATGTACCTTCAGTCTCCTTACATTTCCAACATTTATTATCAGGCAAATGGTAAATTCACCATCAGGCAAAAGGTGATTTCTCTACTCTTACTTCAACAGATCAATTGTCTGACAGGCATGAGACAAACATACTTCTGTTTGTCTCATGCCTAGAAAGCATGGGTCTAAAGGGTTTTCTCCTGCCTCTTTAGCATTAAACTAGAATAAATAGCAAACCTGATTTTCTGAAAGGTCCAGATAGTTACAGAAGCAGGCAGGCAGGCAGAGAACACTCTTCTCCTTCAGGGCACCAAAACCTGAAGCAGATTTGATGAGGAAAGAATATGCAACACTGTTGCACATTTGTATTGTCATTTCCTAAGCTTTTCTTTTTCTTTTTCTTTTTCTTTTTTTTTTTTGCATATTGTCAGCAGTAGAATTAATGTAGACATCTCAAGAATAATCAGAATGCATTGCTTTGGAGCATAAAATCTACAAAATGCAGATCATAAGGACCGAAGCACTCCATAAGATCCAAGTGACAGGAGGGAAAATGTACACCAAGTGTTCTTTGAGTTCTAATTTATCTCCTCAGTTCTGAAAGGAAAGCACTCTCTATACACACAACCCATATTCAGCATCCTCTTGAAGCAATTATTGCTAAGATGCTTACCATTTTAACACTCATTTGTAGTAGTGTTTCTAATTATTCTATTTTGCTGGCTTCAGCTCCTTCACAAAATCTGTCCCATCATCCTATTTACTAAATTCTTCATGCCACTAATGATCTTTTTTTCTTAGTCTCTTTACAGTTTGGCTTAATCACACTGGCTTCTCTTGTACTGTTTTAATGCTTACATTTTACTGATCGGCAAATCTCATTCTTCATGCATCATATCCTTGATAAGTAATTTCTTTTTCTATGGGAATCCTCCATTTATATAATGGACTCAAAATATATAGACATTTGCCTATGCTTAAGATGCAAAGTTCCCCTACACTATGAAAATTTGCTGCAGCAGCAAACAAGAGCTTTATACATAGCGTACCAAGGAATATACAAACTGTGATGTGGCATTGGCACTGCATGTAGCCGTGAAGGTCAGATTGAGGGTGCTCAAAAAGTACTATTCACGTTTAATGCATAAATTTGCATATTTTCTTAAATAGACCAGCCTTCCCTCATCTGGTGCCTTCCAAATGCCTTGAGCCACAACTCCCACTCTCCCTGACCATTCACCATGATGGCTGGGACTCATAGGAGTTGTAGTCCCAAACATTAGGAGGTCATTCATTTGGGGAAGGCTGGCTTAAACCATCCAATATATATTTTGCATGGAAGGCAGAGGAGATCACATGCAGAGCATAAAGAAGATTGCAGGTTCGACTTCTGGTGCTGCCGCCATGGCGAACTGCCGATCCCATGGTAGAAGATGCCAGCCATGCAGTCAACTGAGGATAATTCGGGAGTAAAAACAAAAGCAAAACAAGAAAATTGTCCAGTAGCACCTTAGAGATCAACTAAGCTTGTTCTGGGTATAAGCTTTCTTGTGCATGCACACTTCTTCAGACACACGGAAACAGAAGCCACCAGATCCTTATGTATAGTGGGAGGGTGGGGTGGGGTTTTTCTCAGAAGGGTAGTAGGAGATGGGTGATTGACTCGGTGGGTATGGGAAACCTGTTGATAACTGTAAACAACTGCAATTAGCCCTACAAGAAAAAGGAAGTGATAGTATGCATATACCCAGAACAAACTTAGTTGGTCTCTCAGGTGCTACTGGACAATTTTCTTATTTTTTTATTTATTCAACTGCGTCAGACCAACATGGCTACATACCTGAATTTGGGAGTGATTATCCTTGCAAGCCCCCCTTGAGTGTTGGGGGGGGGGAGAGCTTTCTCTTGCAGATCGTCCAATAACTGCTTCTCTCTTATGGAATGCAGAGACAGGGACACAGAGGGCACAGCACTGCACGTATTGGAAACTCCCCAATGTGGTCACCATGAGTGCCGGTATCTCTGTTTCTTTTAAAATGTATCTGAATTTGATCTTAAGAAAAATACGTGTTTTGGAAGAAAGAGAAAGATAACCTGCGAAATGAATCAGTCACTGAGTGCCAAGGTCTTGATCTGGAGAGGACTCTCGTCATCGTAACTGGAATGCTACGTAAGTGAATGGAGCCTTTGTTTTACTTATACATTATTTTTGCTGTGCTATGAATCGGCAATTGAAAAAGAGTCAATTATTAACGGAAGGAAATCACCAATGGATTACAATTATATATAGAATGCAAGAGGAATTCAACAATAACTTATCGTTTTTCTTTACGGAGTGCTTGAAAGAATAGACTGTGCAAAATTCTGTGATGATTTGTAACATTGCCAACTAAAGAGAGCTCTAGTTCTGAATTATGATGGTTTTGGTGAGACACCAGCTCGTAAGAAGAAACGAGGATATAAACACTGAAAGTAAGTCAAAAGTTGCAGCCGGACTTCTTTCTGCTTTTGGTTTCAGAGAGGCAAAAGGAAGCTGTCACACACCTAGAAATGAGCTTTTGGAGGAGGGGCCAATGTTGAAGAAAATTGAGTGATTACAACATGAAGGAAATGAAGAAGGTAAATATTTCACACAGCTACAGGATATAAATTCCCTCTGCACGTTAATCGATTTGGATTTATTAAACACAATCAGAAGTCATCACATCAGTGGCTGCTAGAACAAAGCATTAAGATCGGAATTGTGGAACTTGGACTAATTAAGAGAACTGGCACAGGATCAAGGAATAACATCAGCTCCTGATAGCCGGAACATGGAAAGTCATCCAAAAATGTTTAATTCGGAACTGTTTCATTGGCTCTTTTGATTGTATTGTGATTTGGAATGATTTGGCATTGCATTAATGTGGCCTTCATTGGATTGTTATTAATGAAAATAACAATTTCCAGGTTCAATCTCTGATATCCCTACCTAAGAGCATCAGGTACCTGGTGAAAAAGCTCTGCCCAAGACTCTGGAGAGCTGCTGCAACTCAAAGTAGACAATACAGTGGTACCTCAGGTTACATACACTTCAGGTTACATACTGTCAGGGGTTTAGGAGCAGAGGCAAGGGCAAGGGAGGAAACAGAGAGCGAAGGGGAGGAGGCAGAAGAAAAGATGAGTGATGACGACGACCCGAGATCTCCGAGTCTTTCCAGTGAATCAGAGGATTCACAGAAAGGAGCACCAGTGGCCAGGGCAAGGGGGGAGTCTAGGGGGGCACCCCAGGAAGATAGAGCCAGAGGGGACTCAGAGGAGAGCAGTTGGAAATCGGGACCAGCGTCACCGCCAGAGAGCAGGGAAGAGGAAGGGAGCCAGGGGGCAAGCGCTGGCAGCTCACCACAGGAGGGAGGGCACGAGTCAGGAGTGGCCACACCTCCATCGGGGAGCGAAGAAACGGTTAAGCGGAAAGTGGAAGGTTGGGCGCGCGCGCCAAGTTCAAATGCAGAGGAAGGCGGCGCAGTAAGCAGCCCGGAAAGGGAGCCAGGTCCTAAAGCCCGGCGCAAGGAGACAGGAGGGTCCGGGGGGTCAGCGTCAGAAGAATCCCGGAAGGAAGAGACCCCGGGGGGTAGAGGGACCCAGAGGAGGACAGTCAGGCGGAAAAGGTGGAGCCGGGCTAGGATATTAAGTTGGTGCACACGGGGCGGAGACTCAGACGGAGCTTCGCCGATCTAGCTACTAGACGTAGAGTTGCACGCAGCAGCTTGAGAATGGAAACTGTAACTCAATAAAGACTTTTACTTAATGATCGCTGGCTAGCGTGATCCTCTGTGAGCTAGGATCTTCAAGCAGCTCTGACACATACGCTTCAGGTTACAGACTCAGCTAACCCAGAAATAGTACCTTGGGTTAAGAACTTTGCTTCAGGATGAGAACAGAAATCGTGCTCCGGTGGCGCGGCAGCATTAGCTAAAGTGGTGCTTCAGGTTAAGAACAGTTTCAGGTTAAGAACGGACCTCCGGAATGAATTAAGTATTTAACCCAAGATACCACTGTACTATGGTAGATGGACCAAAACTCTAACCCAGTATAAGGTAGCTTCCTATGGACTGTTAATGGAGAAAAAACTTCAACGTCCTGTGATGTTATGCCCATGCCCATATGGCAACATTCTGATGGGCCGTTTCAATGTGGCAGTTTTCAGCTTGGGGGAAAGGAAGTACTTCCCCCCGCAGTTCATAAAGATTGCCCTACTGGTCAAAGTAGGAGTCCCAGGCCATTCCCCGAGAAACTGTTTACATTGCTACACGCCACCTCAATCTCCATGTGACATGAGATTCCAGGGGTACAAGGCATGTTTACCAAGGACTCTATTCCCTTTTGGACAATGAGGTACAGCAAAGTCTGTGGTGTCTTTATGATAACCTGAATCCAATGGAGGGATCTCCAGCATTAAATTCCAAGAGGTTCTGGCTTCTCCCATAGGCACCGCTTTGCCTTCAAAACAGACAGCAGCATTTTCTGACCCTGCTTCTTCCTTAGTTTACATGTTGTTGTTCTCTCTTCAGCTCACTGCTTAGTAACTCTGTTGCTTAACTCCTAGTTGGCATTCTAAACTTCCCCTAAAATATTGCCATTTATTATTGTTTTCTTGAAAAAAAATATTAAAGATTTTCTTGTGTTAGAAAAATTAATGCATTGTCTCTTCATTCAGGTCATACTTTTCTACAGATCAGTTACTTTCTATGTAAAACAACACTGTTGTATACAGTGTTACCCTCGTTCTTGTTTAAATCCCATAAAACTATTAAATAAAGGGCCTAAAATTACTTTGCCAAATCACAGGGTTTTTTAGTTGAATTTAGAATTACAATTATATGGTCAAAAGCCTGCCCTCTTCTCCACTGCAGTTCAGGTAATGAAAGTGTATTTTATTTTTTAAAGGATTGCTTGTACACAATACTGCTGCAGTAACATTTCTATAACTCCCCAGGAATATCCTTACCTTACAGATCAATGAGATACTGTGGGAAACTGTCCAAAATTTGTTCTCAGCATAGGAAAGAAAAAACAACAGCACATGGGAAAGCCTTGATTCTAAAATAGTTAAATTGGTTTCTGTGTTTTAGAGTCCTGCAACATTTAGCACTCCATTATCTTAGCGCCTGTATATATGAATACTTATCTGAGCTTCTTCTATGATCAAATACAAGTTCAAGAGTCCAGTGATGCCAGTTCAGGAGCAAAAAAAAAGTAGAAAAAGAATTAATGAAGTAAATCTCACATTTCTTTCTTTTTTAATGTTACCCCATAGTCACCCCTAAAGACTTCCTGTACTTTCTTTTCTGGGAATGGGGTGAAGAGTGTTTTTGAATGACATTGGAACTTCCATTAATTCATGTTAATGGCTTTCTGCAGCAAATGTTAAAAGCAAGGTCACTGATACAATAGCTTAAGTTGAAGGACACCATTCACATAATTCTCTTTTTAAAATACTCTTCACCAAACACATCCTGCATTAATTATGCTACAGGATACTTTAAGTTGAACTTTCTAATGTGCATTTGTCATCCCTGCTATATATGATGGCTGATCTGCCACTTTGCTAATTTTGAAAATTATCTATTCCACAGTGGCCTGATATAGTTCAGCTAAAGCATTGTGTTCATTTATTTTTCAATACGTTTTTCTAAACAATGGGTTTAAGCAAGGCAGGTTCAGCTGCTAGATCAAACCCAGTTCCTAGCAGAAATCATCTTATCATTTGATCTTTAAACACAGGACGATTCACAGCTGAATAGGAATAATTGTAATAATCAGCTCTGTTGAAAAGCATTGTATTTTGAGTGGATACAAAAGACAATGGATGGTGATGATTGCTTTGTAATAACGTATTCACACACGCTAAACATCATGGGATGAAATTTTGTTTGGTTTGGATTTTAATGCGAACCTACCCAATTCACCTCCTGGCAAATAGAAGGGGAAGAAATGGAGGCAGTGAGAGATTTTACTTTCTTGGGCTCCATGATCACTGCAGATGGTGACAGCAGTCACAAAATTAAAAGACACCTGCTTCTTGGGAGAAAAGCAATGACAAACCTAGACAGCATCTTAAAAAGCAGAGACATCACCTTGCCAACAAAGGTCCATATAGTTAAAGCTATGGTTTTCATAGAAGAAGATCAAACCTATCCATTCTAAAAGAAATCTGCCCTTAGTGCTCACTGGAAGGATAGATCCAGAAGCTGAGGCTCCAATACTTTGGCCACCTCATGAGAAGAGACGTCTCCCAGGAAAAGACCCTGATGTTGGGAAAGATGGAGGGCACAAGGAGAAGGGGATGACAGAGAACGAGATGGTTGGACAGTGTTCTCGAAGCTACTAACATGAGTTTGACCAAACTGCAGGAGGCAGTGGAAGACAGGAGCGCCTATTGTACTCTGGTCCATGGGGTCATGAAGAGTCAAACACGACTAAACGACTAAACAACAAACAACAACAACCCAATTCACACTTCCCAAAACAATATGCAAACTGGAACACAATTTGGGCTGCAGATTTTTGCAATGTGTACAAAAATGCATATATTAGGGGAAATAACATAAAATCCATTTTATTAGGGAAATGACTTTCAAAAAAGCGTACATGAGGCAAAATTGCATACAAAATACGTACATCGGGAGAAATTTTCACAAAAATGCTGGTGACACTTTTTATTTAAAAACAAATAAAACAAACTGATGCAGAGATGTGGAGACGTGAGCTGAAGATTGGGGGGAGAGAGAGAGAAATTGAATATGACAGATGTGTCCAGCCCTATCATGAACTGACCATTGTTTCCAACATTTAGTTGTCATTTAGCTATCCCAGGGCTTGTGGCCCACAAAGTCCAAATAATCCCCACAGAGAGCCAGATTTCCCTGAGTAGCAGGGACTGGCTATTAAACAACTTTTGATCTACAGTGTTGCAATGTCCTTAGATCAGAAGGTAGCCAATGTGGTGCCTTGTAGATGTTGTGGACTCCAACTCCCATCAGCTCCAACCAGCATTGGAATGGTCAGGGTTGCAGCAGTTGTCATTCACAACTTCTTGAGGGCACCTATTGACTAACCCTACCTTAGACTATGCATGGGCTCAAATTACGAGATGCCAGATGCTGAATAGGACAGGGATGACACACCTTTGTAAAGAAGAAGGAATTTAAGCAGATACGATTTGCCATGAAAGAAGCAGCTTCTGAAGTTTCCTGATGTAAACAAATATCAAAGGCACCAGAGCCTTTGTTTTTGACCCTAGGCACTCTGCCATGGTCAATTTTTCATCAATGCCCATTTTTGCTTTCTTATTTGAGCAGCAAAACCAGGAAATCTACATAGCCACTGATGGATCACTATACGCGAGTAATGAGCTGCATAATTTTGCAGCCCGATTTCAGGGTGTGTTTTCCCTATGAAAGTTGAAGCTGATTATAAACCCATATTAATCTGTAATCCTATACATCCTTACCTGCAAATAACTCCCATAAAGGCAGGGGGCTTATTTCTGAGTAGGATCATGCAGTTAGTATCTTACAACCCAATACTATTCATATTTACTCAGAAGTAAGTCCCATTAGGTTCAACAGAGCATGTTCTCAAGCATGTGTGCATCATACTACAATCTTAAAGCAACTGTGGCTATTTGGAAGCTAAAAGGTCCATGTTGCTTTAGAGGACATTAACTGATTCCTACTGATGCAGAAAATTCATTTACCTATAACTCACATATTGTTTAGTGTCTATAGGCAACAAGCCAACCTTCAGCATAAAGTAATTGTTTGTCAGTCATATGAAAAAGAGGATAAAGTCTTATAGAAGCTGTGCAGAAGATCAAGTCAGCTATGTTTCTCAGTGGTGTAACTTGTTGTGATAAATGTTTGTTATGGGATGCAATAGAGAAAGTAACTCATGAGTACTTCATAGTAGCAGACAATTGGTTTGTCTAATCTTGCAGAAGCAGATTTAGGGGAGCGCCACGACTATGATGTAGAATGGAAGATGAGAGGCAGGGTTGCCAAATTTTGGCACTGCACAGGATCTTGCTGAAATTTCAGGTCTGCCGCTGAATCCTGTCTTCGTAGAAAGCACTTTTGCAAGCTACCAAATATGGAACTGGTTCCTAACTATTTAGCATCTTTTAACACTGTTTTAATTATGAAACTCTATAAGCCATTCAGTAGATGCTCTAACAGCTGTGAAATATGATCTTATGTTCATGGAATCTCATTTTGCAAAGCTTCCAGACTGTACACAGCTGATCATTTTTAAGCCACTATGCTTGAGCTATCAAGGTTATGTTACTGTGCAATTTATTTAGCGTTGTTAAAGAATGCATGTGGCCAAATCATTAGGCAATTCATCAAGCATCTGCTGTTGCAGTGGAAATGAGACATGCTTTATAAATGTCAGTGCTGTGAGCAACATTTCTAAATGGAAATAGATGGTGGGAAATGATGGCTTTTAGTTTTGGGGAAGTAAATCGGATTCTGTATCCACCCTATCCTGAGAAAAAGAAATGACCACTGTGTATTTTTCTGTTTGTTTATGCCATCCCCCCCCCCCCAGTTGCCTCATGTAAAGAGCCCATAGGCAACATACAGTATGGTATAAAACATTAATTCATATGAATGCAGGTTTTATCAGCTGACAGTGTAAGGGTAGGAAACGCCAGCTTAACCAGACTGATACTGAACATATCCAGTTACAGGATAACCAATCTGTTTTAAGTGGTTTTGTGTATGCATAGAAAAATAAAAGGTCTTTACAGGCATTAGTTATGTACAGTGAATATTTGTGAATTAGAATGAGCCAAAATGCCTCAGAAAATGATTTTCTGACTTTAAAAAAACAAACAAAGCCTATTTCACCAAGCTCCTCCTGAATTGTTGGAGAATTTCCAAGAATTGAAAAGAATATTCAGTGATATGGCCTTCTCCGTTTTACCACCTATTTGTTTTCAGGCACAACTGTTCACTATATATTTTTCAAGATAGATTTCTTTTTGTTGAAGGAAGCTCCTTCCACTTACCATCCTTTAGTCTATTGCTTCCCTCATCCAAAAACACAAACTAACTATAGAGTTCCATTCATCATCAAGTGAATTAAAAAAATTCAGAGGAGAATTTCGGAGATGAACTGTAGAGGCATTTCACCTCCGCCACCAAAGAAGCATAACCCATGACTTCCTTCAATAATTATATTGGGACAGAAACATCAGTACAACTGAAGCTCACCATTTTATTTGTGTGGGGTGTGTGAACTTCAACAATTGGTGGGAACTCAAAAACTAAATTCTTAGAAAGTGTATGAGAAAATTCTTTTCTGAAGGTTTCTGCTGAGTGGGATAGCTTCATCCCTGTCCTTTAAAAAATATATGAATTGCCCCATGCATTATTCTTTCTTTATTTCATGTCAACAATTGTTCTGTTTTCCCATCCTTCTTTTAAGTCTGCCTATGTTATGCAATTCCACCCCTTTTTAAAAGTCTTCTGATCCTTTGACCTTCTCTCATCCAGCATCTCATCCCACTCCTTCATTTTCTTTCTAAAGTTCTTGGCCAGATTCTTTTCAACCAATATTTTATACTTTCTTCTCTCTCTGTTATCTTATTGGTCTTTTCTGATTTGGTTCTCACACTTCTTTTTCTGAAGTGTTCTTGGGTCTTTGATGCTCCTCCTTTCTTTTCATGATTCCCTTGCTTTTTCAGGTACTGTTCTGCCATGGTTTCAATCATATCTCTCCTTTAAGAAATCTTTCTGTAGATCCCTTTCTTCATCTTTCTCCTTTGTACAGGAGTTCCTCAGTGATCAGTATTAAAACATCTTACACTTGGTCCCACAATAAGTGCATTTGATCTTCACCCCACTGCTGAGCCAATGAAGTACTATTCTACTGATGTTTCCCTCTCATAACTTGCCCAAGTACCTGCTGATTTCGCTAAACTCATTGGACGAATGCCCTTTTTATTTTATTTTTTCAGACTTAATACTGCTAGCTTTGAGTCTTTCGTACTGCTTTTCATTCCTTTTGCAAAATCACTTTCTCTTGTTCTCGACAATGTGGTTGCTTTCTGTTCTCCAAGCAATAAATCTTGGAATTCTTTTTGATTTTTCTCTTTCATTTTCTCCCTATAGCCTGGCTCTTGCCAGTTCTTCTCATTTTCAGTCAACATACCCAAAGTCTGCTTTTTCCTTTCTATGGTCAGTATCAATTCTTTAGTTCCTTCTCCTATTATTTTCTGCACTGATTATTCTAAGATTATTTTTGTTGGTTTCCCAGTTTCTACTTTCTCTCTCTTTGCCCCTTTCCAAATTATCTTACTGGTTTGGCACCTTTTGCTGATCATATGAGGAATTCTAACACATCTTGTATTAACCTGAAACTTTATGCCCTTAACTGCAAGTGCCCCCATTGTCTTATTCTTTCATATCTATCTCCTCCTCCTCTGTATGTTCCTTGTTGCATCTTTTAATCTACAGGCACCAGTCCTCTTGTTCAGCCTAAATTGCCCTCTGAATTGCACATCTGCATACTTTTGCTGATCAGCACCCTATCATAGAAATGCTTTGGAATGTGACATTCAACTCTCTTGTGTTTTCACATTTCAGTGCTTTCTTAAAACATCATTATTCCCCCCCCCCTTGCTTTATTTTTTCCTCCTACTTTTTAATTTCTTTTGCTTTCATCCATAATCTAGGTAAGGCCTCTACAGCTCTTCTCCTTTTTGTATCCCCCTAGAAAAGTTAAGCTTGCTTTTGTTGTTTTGTAACAAACTGAATAAAAATGCAGTACACGGCTGATTAATTCCTAAGACTTCTATGGCCTGCATGTTTTGGATGGAGGAAAAAAAATGGTTTGCTTCATATTTACTTATTTATTCAAAACATTTCTATCATGCTTTTCCTTCAGGAAGGTGAAGGTGGCAGACATAGTTCTCATCCACTCCATTTCATCCTCATAACAACTATGTGAGGTAGGTTAGGCTGAGAGCGACTAACCCAGAGAGCCTTATGGCCAAGTGGGGATTTGAACCCAGGTCCTTTTTCAGCCTTCTAACCACTACTGCCAAATGTGACCCTACCCAAGTCACACTTCTCAAAACAGTATGCTAACCAAAGCAAATTGCAATAGTGAAAATAGCATACAGAAATGCATTGTATTAGAGGAAACGGCTTACAAAAATCTGCATATTAGGCAAAAAAAGAGTATATATTAGCAAAATACACTATAACAACTCCCCTCCTATGGGATGCAATGAAAGCAGTCATCAGAGCATCTTGCACAAAAGAGAAAACATCCCTTAAAAAACAATCCTCAATAATTAGCAAAATAGAACAAGACCACGATCCTCTCATCACACTACAAACAAACAGGAGCTAAAAGAAACTTCTTAAACTTATAGAACAAAAAAGGAGGGAACTAGATTCCCTAGAAATCAACAAAACAATGCTCAACATTCTATACTCTAAACAATGCTTCTACGAGTATGGAGGGGAAAACTCCAGACGGTTAGCAAATAGGTGTAGGGAAAAAAATCTCTCAAAAAAGAGAGAAAACATGGTATCACCAAAAAAAGATGGCAACATAACATTCTCCCCGAAAGTAGAAGCAAACTGATGCAAAAATGTGGTGAATTGAACTTAAGCATGGAAAGATGAAAAACTGAAATCAACAGATTTGTCTATTCATAGTATCTATGGACAGCTGAGCTGGACTGCCAAGACACAAGCCTTAGTTTTCCACTGGAGTGGACTATCCTATACTCCTTACATTCTAGAATCTGGAGAATTCAAGAAACTGGTGCCCAGTATGGGAGGGGGAGTGAAAGAATGCTGAGAGCTGACAGTTATAGGAGGAGGATGGCAGTTAACTAAACTTCCCTAAATTGCACCCAAGAGGAAACATAAAGACTTGCCTTATTTAAACATGGAAACTTTAAACCCTCCTACATGTGTCAAATGGTGTCAGAGTAACGGGCTGGGCATTTCCTTTGAATGCTTCTTAAATCCTTCATCTGACTGAAATAAGGAGAGAAGTTTTCCTGTGCCATCATTAACAAGTAAATCACCCTTCCCTGCTGCAGTTTCAGCAATCAATTCACACATGTTCAGGTTTAACAGCATCCCAGTTCTTCAAATGCCAAAATATCCAACTTCTTCCCTTGATTCAGTACTGTTCTTTCTGCCTCAGTCATTAAAGGTAAAGGTAAAGACACCCCTGACAATTAAGTCCAGTCGCGAATAGGTTCCATCATTCCTTGCTCACTTATTAATCCCTCACCCCCAGCAGCTTTATACAATCAATTCTCCCTTCCTCCCCTAACAAGTCTCCTACCTTTCCCATCATCTCTCAGTCAGTTTAGCTTCCTCAGTCATCAACTTATTTAAATGTACTTGGTGCCCTGCTGAACTGAGGCCCTTATATCTTCTTCCTCTTACTTGAGTGTGACCAGGATCTCCTTCCATTTCTGAAGGACAAAGAGAACCCAGCAAGACATCTCTTATGTCCAGCCTCAAGCTCCTGCTGACTCCATCTGAGCCTGGAGGTCTGTGGAGCATCCTTTATACATTTCTGTCCTCATAGAAACCAGAACCTAAACACTGTGACATAGGAAGCAGGATCCTCTTGTTCATTGCTAAGGAAACCTGCCTCCTATGTCACAATGTTTGGGTTCCAGCTTACTGCAGTGAACTGCTTAGTAGTTTTGTTTGTTGGTAGGGGCAGTTGTCAAGACAACAAAAGGGTCTTGCCTATGGAGACAGAACAAAACAAAACCAGTATAGCAAGTGAGTTCCACGATCACTGCAGATGGTGAAAGCAGTCACAAAATTAAAAGACACCTGCTTCTTGGGAGAAAAGCAATGACAAACCTAGACAGCATCTTAAAAAGCAGAGACATCACCTTGCCAACAAAGGTCCATATAGTTAAAGCTATGGTTTTCCCAGTAGTGATGTATGGAAGTGAAAGCTGGACCATAAAGAAGGCTGATCGCAGAAGAATTGATGCTTTAGAATTATGGTGCTGGAGGAGACTCTTGAGAGTCCCATGGACTGCAAGAAGATCAAACCTATCCATTCTGAAGGAAATCAGCCGTGAGTGCTCACTGGAAGGACAGATTGTGAAGCTGAGGCTCCAATACTTGGGCCACCTCATGAGAAGAGAAGACTCCCTGGGGAAAAAAACCCTGATATTGGGAAAGATTGAGGCCACAAGGAGAAGGGGACGACAGAGGACCAGAAGGTTGGACAGTGTTCTCAAAGCTACTAACATGAGTTTGACCAAAGCTAACGGTTACATGATACAAAATGGGTCTTTACATCATTGTATATCTGTGCATATTTGAAAGCTAATAAGACTACAAAAAGTTGCTGGTGTATTCATGACATATACAAATCCAGAAGCTCTGGGAGTTTTCCTTCTCCCTAGTTTTTATAGCTAATGACTCTTTATAATGTAAGTGATCTTTGTATCATTTCAGAACATAAATTCTAAAATTTCACTGGATCTTCAACTGGTACATTTCTGATATTTCCCCCTCTCCCTGTGACATCTTCCATGTTGTGTAAGTCCCTAGTGCCCTTAAGTCCATTAATTTCTCTGCTCATCAGCAAAAACCATGTTGTTTTTGTCCAATAGTTTTGTGCCACAATAATAGTCTTAACATATTGATCCTGGGTAGAGTAGAGTTTTTATTCACTCTAAAGCCATTCATTCAGATTTTCTTGATCACATATCAAAGCTCTTCTTTTCTCATTCCAGTATTTGTATTATAAACAGTCCTCTGTATTTCTGTGTGTAACCATGTGCACATTTCTGGAACTAAGGTCAAGATTTTGGCTTCAGCTTGATATACTGCCACTTACTTTCAAAGTTTTGCACATTTGCACAAAGGGCAAAACATAAATGTTGGAACCTGCAGGCCAGAAAGCTGATTAGCGGGTGTAACTTGGAGTGGGGAAATAGCAGGTAGGGTAGGGTTTCAGCAGGGGGCCGGTCCACTGTCCCTCAGACTTGGGGGCGGGGCAGACTATATTTTGACAAAAATAATAGTGAACTATGCCCCACAAATAACCCAGAGATGCATTTTAAATTAAAACACACATTCTACACATGTAAAAGCACACTGATTCCCGGACTGTCTGCAGGCCAGATTTAGAAGGCGATTGGGCCAGATCGGGCCCCCGGGCCTTAGTTTGCCTACCCAAGGGTTAACTTCAAATACACCACCATTGCTTCTTTGATACAGAACACCATTTTGAAAGCCACTTCTGTTTAAAGGGCCATCCAGAAAATGCTATAGCTATGTGTCTGTTACTGCTCCTTTGTCCCTCTCAGAGCAGCAGATTACTTCTATGGTGATATCCCTTTCCCCCCTTTCTTTTTTGCAGTTGTCATTTTTATCTTGTGCATCGGAAATTGGAGTGGGCTTTGCAATAACAGCTGTAGGAACACATTTGCCACTATTGTACATTGGCTTTCTGAATGCGTAATTGTTCATCCGATGTGTTGATACCTCTGAAGGAAACGGGCTTCACATTCAAACATTTCTTTAAATGGACTGTACTTCGTTAATGAAAGAGGCTTGGGGCTAAGCATGAATTAAATTAGATAAATCACTTCCTTCCTTCCCAGTCTTTCGTGTTGGCAAGCATTCTCAGTGTCCTGATATGACAGTGAATAATGTTACACAAGGCATTTTTCTCTCTCAAAGAGGAACACAAAATTCCTTCCAGGGTTTTTCTTACTAATACGTTTTGGGGAGGCGGGGCTACTTTTTTGACAGGAAGACTACAAGCACCTCCTGTGGTTTTTAGCAACCGACATTCAGAGGCATACTGCCTCAATAGTAAAGGTACATAGCCACTCCCTTCCCCCCTCACAGCTTTTCAACATTAGGTTTGAATAATTTTGTTTGGAATGGTATAATGAAGGTCTTTAAGAGTCGAGCTTGCTTTTGTATTCCTAAGCACTGAGCAGAAACAGGATGAGCATTGAACAAAGAGATTTCAACTTCAATGCTATATTATTATAATTACTGGAAACATGTTACTGGATATGTTATGCCTTTGAACTCAGACATGACGAAGAGAAAGAAAGACCTTAGCCACTTGTACTACTCCCCCCCCCCCCCGAAGATGACCACAAATTAGGAAGCAGAGCTTCAAGGCCTAATGTAAATGTAGGACACCCAAAGATTGATACACTGTCTTCCCACTAATTTGGGTTTATTTATATGTGTGGGTTTGCAGTCTTTGAAGGAATAGCATGCCACATTTCTTCTATTATTATTATTATTATTATTATTATTATTATTATTATTATTATTATTATTATTATATAACGTTATACCCAGAGGTCTAAGGGTAGTTTACATAGCAAACAAATATTCAGAATGTACAATAATAACTAAAGTTGTTCACACTAAACATCCCCAGACAAATATCAATGTTCCAATGCTTTGGTGTATTAAAAATTTTTTAGATGAAAATATGTTAGACTTGGGACCAAGTGCATCTCCCAGCTCTAACAAAGATGGGGGGGGCAATACAAAAAGGGCCACCATCCACAACTCATTTAAAGGGAGCACTTGTAAAAGGATCTCTGAAGGTGAGCTGAGGGTTCAGGCAGGTTCATACCGTGTGAAACACTCCATGAGGCAATGGTGTCCCAAGCCATATAAAGTGTTATAAGTTTAAACCAGCCACTTTGAATTTGTTCTGTAAATCAAAGGCGTGGTAAATGGACCAGAATGAGAGTGAGAGAGAGAGAGAGAGAATGAGATCGCTTCTGGCCCCAGTTACAAGTCTGGCTACCAAATTCTACTGCCTTTCTGAACTGTCTTCAAAGGGAGCTTACTGTGGTGAAGGAAATCCTAGTGAAGACAGTACAAGCTTAGGACAGGGAATACCTGGGTTCAACCCTATACTCAGCCATGAATCTCATTGTGTGACCTTAAACCTGTCTCTCAACCTAAGCTTTACTGATCACCAAAGAGAAAAATGTTCACTAAAGCTTTGAAATCCAGCTGTCCATCAGAAATAACACCAACTCTTCTACTACATGCAAGACTCCTTATTCCAGTTAAAAGAGGGATGAACTGAGATGTGGAATGTGATGTTAATTCCAAGCAAGTTCATCATTCCCTCCTTTAAATGTTTAATAAAGCGGTATCTAAAGGGAATTCAAGAGGTTGTTGTTCCCAGATAACCAGGTTCTTGACATAACATTTGTTTATTTGAGCTACATCACATTGAATCTGATATTCCTTTTAAAAAAAGAAAGAATTCCAGGGCTCTTGCATTTTTTCATTTCTCTTTTCTTCCCAATCATGTCCTTATGAATCAGCATTTTACTATGAATTTCGCTAATACTATACATAATTTTGTATCCATTTTTTGCTTAGTGTGCTCATTTTGCAAAGCAGTTTTCAGATATATTAAATGTATGCAGCTATTTTCACCAATGTATGCATTTTGATATGCACTTTACACAAGTATATGCATTTTTGTCCTCATTGCTTGGTTGGAGAACTGCATTACAAAATTCAGATAAGTCTGAACTTTGATGGCTGTCTGTGTTTCATTTCACATATTGCTTTGGAAAGTTAGGTTTGCCTTTAAATGTGAACTGAATCAAATGTTTCTCCTACAACTAGGTGGACATCAAGATAAAATATGTATATAAAAACATTTTGTTCATAAACATTTAAATATACCTTTAAAATGTGTATTTAAATGTAGATACTATGTCAAATGAATTTTTTTTTTTAAAAAAAATGCAGACTATACAATTGAGTTACGCTATAGAATACACTTACAGATGAAAACATATGAAATTGACATGGGCCAGAAAGAGATTGACTCATCCATCTCTACTTTAATTGTCCTGTGCACAGAGCCTTTGAAAGTTCTGAGTTTTGCAGAGAAAAGGAACTGTTTAAATACAAAATATTATTTAATGACGATTATGTATTATTGCTGAACACACTCCCCCCCTTATTTTTCTAGCTCTTTAGCAAATTGCATAGTGTGTTTTTGTTTTTTCGGCGTGAAGAGAACATTGAAGGAAAAAAGATGAATTACCTTTTAGTATTTCTATCTGAATCATTGATTGCTTCGTTACCTAAAAATAGAGGCATGATTATCGTGCATAATAAGTGCAGTAGCTAGCTGTGCACCGACAGGATAATAACTGCTCTGACAAGAGAAAATAAAATACTTTAGAGTATTTACATGTTCTCTTGCTTTCATAAATGGTTTTTAAAGCATTACTGAAGGCTACAGGGGGCTTATTAATCTCCTAGAAGAATGGGGGGAAATCCAAAAGCATTTTTCGAGTGTTAAAACTATGCCTAGTGCTTCAAAGACAATGACTTGTGAAACAGATGGAGAGTGTCAGAGAAGCAGGAAGAACTTTGCAAATCCGGGAATTTCAATGCTATCAGTTAGAAACATTTCAGTTTGCAATTATTTGTAAGTGTATCTGTCTAAAAGTTTCCATTTCCGTTGCCACACTACTTTAGGTTAGTTCAATAGCTGTTGTGGATGTGGTGAAAAACCCTATGGCTGGATGGCATTAAAGATTTCTATAAAGGACAAACCAGCTCCTCTGTACAAATGTGAGGTGCCATTCCTGCAAAATTTACGGCAGAAAGAACTGACTTCTTAACCTTTGCAGAGATAACAGAGATATTAATTGATTATCAGTATTACTGTTTATACATTTTCTTAGGCGCTGCAGAAAGATGATAAATGATACAGCCTCTACCCTCATGCTTATAGTCAAACACATATCACAAAGGAAAAATGCATGGGAGGGAGGAGAAAAACATGCAAATTCAGGTACGAACAATTTCCAGTTACTCAATGACAAGGCAGAATGGCCACAGTTCTGGAAAGAGGAAAAACCAACCATGTTTCTAGTTTCATACATAGATATGCTAAACAAGGGGTTTGCAAGAGGTCTCCCATTCAAGCACTGTCCAGGAATGGTAAGACTGCTCTTGACATCATTCTCTTCATCAGTTTGGGGCTATGGTGAGCCTAGGGCTTATGTCGAGGTCCTCAACATTGGTGGCTGTTGCTCATTGAGACTGGTAGGGTAAAAAGGCAGGAAGTGAAGACAGAGCCAATGACAGGCAGGGTCAGACCTGATTGACTGCAAGTAAGAAAGCCAGCAGGTGAGAGAGAAGAAGAAGAGTTTGGATTTGATATCCCGCCTTTCACTCCCTTTAAGGAGTCTCAAAGCGGCTCACATTCTCCTTTCCCTTCCTCCCCCACAACAAACACTCTGTGAGGTGAGTGGGGCTGAGAGACTTCAAAGAAGTGTGACTGGCCCAAGGTCACCCAGCAGCTGCATGTGGAGGAGCGGAGACGCAAACCCGGTTCCCCAGATTACAAGACTACCGCTCTTAACCACTACACCACACTAGCTCTCCAGAGGAGGCTAAAGTTGGTAGGACACAGCCAGGAAACTGTCTTATTTAAACTGGTGACTGGGTGTGACCTCCGGGATCATATAACACTGGTCCTGAAAGACCTACATTGGCTCCCAGTACATTTCCAATCACAATTCAAAGTATTGGTACTGACCTTTAAATAAAACGCTAAATGGCCTCAGCCCAGTATACCTGAAGGAGCGTCTCCACCCCCATCCACAGCCCGGACACTGAGGTCCAACTCTGAGATCCTTCTGGCAGTTCCCTCCCTGTGAGAAAGTGAGGTTACAGGGAACCAGGCAGAGGGCCTTCTCAGAAGTGGCACCCACCCTGTGCAACACCCTCCCATCAGATGTCAAGGAAATAAACAACTACCTGGCTTTTAGAAGACATCTGAAGGCAGCCCTGTTTAGGGAAGTTTTTAATGCTTGGTGCTTTATTGTGTTTTTAATTTTCTGTTGGGAGCCACTCAGAGTAGCTGGGGAAACCCAGCCAGACGGGCAGTGTATAAATAATAAGTTGTTGTTGTTGTTGTTGTTGTTGTTGTTGTTAAACAAGCTTAGCAAGATGTTGAGAAAAGTTGCATGTGTTTTAATTTGTCCCAGCCTATTCTACTGTGGCTTTAACTTTTTGTGTATTTTAAATTATGGTTGTAAATTGTTTAGAAATTTTGGGATACAGATGAAATAGCTAAATTCAGAGGATACAGAGGCAGAAAGGCCAACACTAGCAGGACAGTCAGCTGTCCCTTTTTTGAAGCATACAGTTTCAGCCCCGCATGAAGGCACTGTGGTTTGTTGGTTCAGTGATCGGGCACCGGGACTCAGACCCAAACTGGTGGTGGGGCTATAAAATGCAAAAGAGTGGTTTTGGAGAAAGGAATGAGTGAGTTCCTGCCTCCCTGGCTTCTAATATATCTCCTTTCCTTCAAGGGAAAGGAGCAGAGTCTCCCTTTCCTGTGTTAAAGTCAAATGAGTGAGCAAGACAGGAAAGTGTGAACAGCTCGTAATTCAAAATGCTCCAGCCATCTGGTTGTTTGAATGAAGCCAGGAGGGGGAAACACTAAAATGAGATATTTTAAAGAAAATGAATGCTAATACTTTTTTAAAATTCTGTTAATGTTCCATAGTAAGATATCTGGATGTCAGAGCCCTTTCTTCATAAACCAATATATTTTCTGCCTACATAGGAAGGAGAACATTGAATGGTGCAGTACTGTGAGAATTCACTGCAGTCACTTAATTCTCTCTGTGGATTTGGTGGGTTTTTTTCCAGCACTTGCTACAGTAATTATACAAAGTTATTATGTAGTCGTAATGCAAACAAGAAAAACATCATTTTCCATTCTTTTTTGGGGGGTGGGGGTGGTAAGGAAACCTATAAGCATTCAGTAGTAATTTCATTTCTATGCAACATTAAAAACTGTGCTGACAACAAAGGAGTTCTTCTTTCTTTCTTTCTTTCTTATTAAGCTGGGTTGTGAAGGATGGAAGACCAGCACATAATTCTCTTACATTTTAATATTTTCTTAATAGAGACATGCTATGGGTGTTCTGTAATTTTAGCAGAAGTTCAGACAAGTGCTCCAGAACTCAGTACAATGTTTAGAACAGGCATAGGCAAACTCCGGCCCTCCAGATGTTTGGTACTACAGTTCCCATCATCCCTAGCTAACAGGACCAGTGGTCAGGGATGATGGGAATTATAGTCCCAAACATCTGGAGGGCCAGAGTTTGCCTATGCCTGGTTTAGAGTAAAAGTCTGTTTCATGTTTGAATACTGGCTCAGCCTCCACACCTGCTTTGAAGACAGGGAGCGAAAGGTAAATCATCATCATCACCACCACAGATTTGGTATCACTCATTCATGTCCTACTTAGCTTAAGGCTGGACTACTGTGATCATAGGAGCCAACACTTAGGGGCTGGGTCCCTTCAGGTCCTTCCCCAACCCATAAGATGTTTGATGGCTCTGCCCTCCAAAGTTGATGAAATTGATGCTCAAATTGTGTGAATGTGCTTTGACATGTAATTGATTTCATAGGGAGGGGCTTACCTGCCCCCCCAATATTTTATTCAGGTTGGCACCCCTGACTATGATGCTGTTCGTATGGGCTCTCTTTAAAAACAGGTCAGAAACTCCCAATGATGTGAAATGTAACTTCCAGAATATTACCAAGGCCCAATGACTGGAGTCTTTGAATCCCTAATTACCTAGGACCAGGTTCAGTTAATAACTATCTACTTCCATATGTAAAGGGACGCGGGTGGTGCTGTGGGTTAAACCACATAGCCTAGGGCTTGCTGATCAGAAGATTGGCGGCTCAAATCCCCGCGACGGGGTGAGCTCCCATTGCTCAGTCCCAGCTCCTGCCAACCTAGCAGTTTGAAAGCACATCAAAGTGCAAGTAGATAAATAGGTACCACTCCGGTGGGAAGGTAAACGGCGTTTCCGTGCACTGCTCTGGTTCGCCAGAAGCAGCTTAGTCATGCTGGCCACATGTACGCCGCCTCCCTCAGCCAATAAAGTGAGATGAGCACCGCAACCCCAGAGTCGGTCATGACTGGATCTAAAGGTCAGGGGTCCCTTTACCCTTTACCTTTACTTCCATATGTGCTTGCCTGAGCACTGAGATCAAAATCATAGACCCATCCCAATGTCCATCCCAAAGTTTCAATAGATCAAGCAATCAGGTACAAGAGAGAAAGAGAGTGTGAGACTTGTTATTTATAGGACCAAAATCTTAGAACCATTTCCTATTTCATTTTCACTCCCTACTGATCCCCCCCAGCAAGTGTTTCGTGCTTAATAAGAGTCATATTAATATCTGCTTCTTTAAAATTATGGTATTAGTCTTTCTGTCAAGAGTGCCATCTCTAGGGGGCCCTAGGGGCCCAAACACCCACAAAAAATTGTTGTGGGTGCTCAGCACCCACATCGTAAGGCCTCCGGTGCAACATTTGGTGCTTCATGAAGCTGTCCAAGGCCTTGAGAGACCTCGAAACCTGACTACCAGTGCCACCGGAAGTCAGGTTCTGAGGTCACGGGCCCATGATGTCACATTGCAACATGGCATCATGGCATCACTAGGGCCCAAGTCAGTGCCCCTGGTTGCTGTTATAGTATCATGGCATTGTTTTTACTTGCATGTTTGTCACTGATGTCATTGTAGTCTTCTAGGCCAATTTGAAAAGTGGGATATGTAAAAGTAGACCTATATGGCATGGGGGGAACTTGAGGAAAGTTTGTGGCCAGTCAGGCTTCCTACATTCCACCAACATCTTTGAGCGCCATCAATCACCATTCTTTCATGAGGATTTATTTTGCATTTCACCATATTGGGCAAAGCTTCTTGCGGCTATTCAGCTGTGCAAGGCATTTCCCAAATGCCCCACAGGGAACATTGCTCATCCAGCATAAAAAAATGGCTTCTTTAAGCTGCTCAGTTGTATGTATGCTTTAGAAACTACTTGAATTTATTGCTGCTCTGGTTTGATAACAGTCAGAGGCAAGGAAGATGTTCAAATCCAGATTCTATCTTAAGAGCAGGACTGATAAGTAAACGAGAATAGATTGCACTTTTCCTCATGCATGTTACAGGCATGCAAATCTATTTTTTAATAACACCCACATTTAATTGCTAATAAGCACACATGATAGAATGACAGATAAAGCTCCCTCAGTGTGTATTTTTTTCCTCCATCTGGTGCATTCTTTTCCAAGTTTGCTTCATTTGGTTTTCAAATGTTAGCTAACAGCTGGTGTAAAGGTTTTCCTGTTTGCTACAGAACATGCACACAGTTCATATAATTTTAAATATTCTCTGTAACATTTAGCTTATAGGCCTTTTCCTTTCTATCCAGGCTCATGGTGCTTTCTGAAACAGCATTATTATTATTATTATTATTATTATTATTATTATTATTATTATCCAATCTGTGTCCAGAAATTGTTATTCTCTTTCCACTAATTTTTAAGGGAGCACATCAGTGAGAATTGCTGCTACACCATCATGGACAAATTTTTTTTTGTTCATGCATTCATTTGAATGGATGGAGGTTACATAGCAGCAGAGCCTAAGTAGACTGTACCATATATCAGGAATATATATATATTTTTAAAGAGAGCAAGAATTTAAAAGGCACCAGGCACAATCCCAAACATTTTGCTTATTTGCAGTGATGGATAAGATGGTGGGTCCTTCCCATTCCAGGTACAGAAAGCAAATGGACTAGCAATTGAATCTTACTGCAGCACTAGGGGGTGGGATAGTGGACTCTACCACAAATGCCAGGACAAGTCATGCGGCAACAGAGGGGGATGGCTGGATGGAAGACTCAGAAGCAGCAGTGGACTTCACTAGCTCCCCAGTATCTGCCACCTGAGACAGCTGTCATGCTTTGCCTAATAGTAGGGCTGGCCCTGAATGCATGCCCTCCAACATTTCTCTGATGAAAATAGGGGCATCCTGTTCCATGATGATGATGATGATGATGACAGTCATTTTATTATTTATAACCCGCCCATCTGACTGGGTTGCCCCAACCACTATGGGAGGCTTCCAACATACATAAATACATAATAAAACATAAAACGTTAAGAAACTTCCCATGCATGGCTGCCTTCTGATGTCTTCTAACAGTTGTATAGTTGCTTATCTCCACATAACTCAATACCCTCCAACATTTCTTCAGTGAAATAGGGACGTCCTAAGAAAAAGCGTTACATTCTGGAATCAAATCAGAAAACAGGATAGCTTCTGTAAATCCAGGACTGTCCCTGGAAAATAGGCACCTAACAACTTTCAAGCAAAGCTACAGTTTGCCATTTGCCCATCTCCTAGGAGTAAACAGAAATTGGCACCGAGTGAACAGCAATACTGTACTTGCTGGCCTCACCTCTACTGCTGTCAGTGCAGCACTCTTTCCAAAAGTCAGTGACAACTTCAGCAACCCACAGTCTTGTTTTTTTCCTACATTGGTCTGTGATATTTAATTATCTCAAAATACTATTGGCGTGCATTTAAATGCCTTGTTTTATCTCTCTCAAAAGAAAAGAAAAAAGAACCACACACAGGACATTACCTTCTTTTTAATGTTTATTTTGTTTTATTTAAGCATATTTGCAAACAAACAATAAGGTACACACACTTAACCCCAAAAACCAAAGAGAGTAAAGGGAAAGGGTAAGAAAGAAAAAAAGGATGAAGTACCACACCCATTTGACTCCCCTCCACCAGCACTCGTCATCTTTGAGTCATTTAAGTTCTTATTTCGTTGCATATCATTTATTGCTGTAATTACTTCTTTTATAGTACTATTATGGTATAACATCAAATCACCTTACAAGCTTAGTCTGAACATACCAGCTTGTTATCTTTAGAGCAGTGTGTGTTCATATATTCTTCAAACCATAATCATTGTGCCCTTAATTTCTGGTGTGTTTGATATCTTATTACCGCAGTTAATTTTGCCAATTCTATAAACTCTGTTAATTTAATTAACCAATCCTCTTTTGTAGGTATGTGATTTTCTTTCCAGTTCTTTGCAAGGAGTATTCTGGCAGCTGTGATTGCATATAGGAATAGTTTCCTCCTATCTTGTGGTACCTCCTTTCCAACTATGCTCAGCTAGAATGTCTCAGGTTCCCCCCCCAAAAAAAAAGATATTTTGAGCATCTTTTTTAATTCTTCATGGATGCAGCTCCAATTTTTTTGGACTTTTTTGCATCCTCACCATAAGTGCATCACAGTACCCTCAACTTCCCTGCACTTCCAGCAAAGGGTGGATTTGGTCTTACAGATTTTGGCAATCTTTGGTGGTGTCATGTGCCATCTATAAAACATCGTCATGTTCTCTTTTATAGAATAACAGGCAGTGAATCTTAAGTCAACTTTCAATAGTCTTTCCCACTATTCTCCACTTCATTTTGCAGCATGTCCTACAAACCTATGCAATGCACACTTACCAGAGAATTGTAGTGTCAAAAGGGACTCAATTGTCATCTAGCCCAACCCCTGCAATGCAGGAATCTTGTCCACATCTGCCCCTGGGTGGGCTCAAACCACCAACCTTCTGGGTAACAGCCAGATGCACTGACCCACTGCACCACCATAAGCCCCACTGAGGATCTTGGAGCTAGAATAAAGGACCCCTGACCATTAGGTCCAGTCGCGGATGACTCTGGGGTTGTGGCGCTCATCTCGCTTTATTGGCCGAGGGAGCCGGTGTACAGCTTTCAGGTCATGTGGCCAGCATGACTAAGCCGCTTCTGGCGAACCAGACCAACACACAGCAACGCCATTTACCTTCCCGCTGGAGCTGTACCTATTTATCTACTTGCACTTTGTGCTTTCAAACTGCTAGGTTGGCAGGAGCTGGGACCGAGCAACGGGAGCTCACCCCGTCGCAGGGATTCGAACCGCCGACCTTTTGATCGGCAAGCCCTAGGCTCTGTGGTTTAACCCACAGCACCACCCGCATCCCTTGGGGCTAGAATAGGAAGGATCCAAACCTTGCACATTTAAAGGAGGGAGGGGAGTCCAGGGCAACACTGGGATGGGCTCTCCATTTTGCTCCAGTGTGGACAAACCCTCAAAAAACATGCTTATGTTTGTGATGTAATATGCCACATTATTAACAGCAGTGTGGCAAACACTGCTCACTTCCTGATAGGGCGTACAAAGCAAACTATGTTACATTAAAACGAAACAAAACAAAACCAGAAACAATTCCTCATTATTTCCCCTTGGTCAGGCACTGAAAATATAAGGAGTTATCAGCATAGATAGTCCCCCTGCCTCTTAATTGTTGGTTAACACAAGATTGTGACCGTATTTGGACAATTTTTCTTGGATTCTTTCTTTAAAAGAGGTGTCCACATACCTCTTTTATCTTGGTTCTTGTGGAGCCATTTTGGCAAAAACATAATGAGCATACAGTATGGAATTTTGTTAGCTTTAAAAAACAACCACACTTAAATATATGGTTGCACAAGGGAAGATCAAGATTTCTGTGATTCTTCTGGAGCTTCGCCAGATCACACACAGAGCACCAGATGCCTCCCATAGCTTCCTTAGATAAGCTGGCAGGAGAATCAGCGGGAAGAGATGCAAGCTGTTGAATCTGTGTGGGTGCGCCATATTCCACCTGATGTGTTTTGCTCCTCAGAGGTTCAATTATATCTGTTTACTTGCCTTTTGGATAACGCAACTCTGAGAAAGATAACCTCTCAACTCAGCCTTGTATCATGTGTTACGATTTAGGGGCAGGGGGTTGATGTCGTGGGTGGGTGTTTTACTTTGCAGCTTTTTGTAATGTATGAACCTATACTTAATGGAAATAAAGTAGACAAAAGTAGTTGACAAAAGTAGTTGACTGGAAGCAGCTCTTGGAACAACACCGGTCCTGAAAGGCCTTTATTGGCTCTCAGTACTATTCCGAGCACAATTCAAAGTGTTGGTGCTGACTTTTAAAGTCCTAAACAGCCTCAACCCTGTATATCTGAAGGAATTTCTTCACCCCCATTGTTCAACCCAGACACTGAGATCCAGCATTGAGGGCCTTCTAGTGGTTCCCTCACTGAGAAAAGAGAAGCTACAGGGAACCAGGCAGAGGGCCTTTTCGGTAGTGGCGCCCACCCTCTAAACCCCAATCCCATCTTGCATCCTTTTCTCACTGTCTCTAAAGAGATGCCGATAAGAAGCTCGCATGCAGGGCATAAAGGTAATAGCCCTCTCCCACTGTTTCTCCCCAACAACTGATATTCAGAGGAAAGTATCATAAGATACTTTTACAAAGCTTGCACACCACCCTCCAATCTGTGCCAAGTGGTGCACAAGACTCCAGGCAGTCCCAGGGTCGTGTTTCCTTTCAGAATCAAGATGTGGCTGTTGTATCTTGAAGAAATATGGTTTAATTCTACATAGTTACACCTCTAGTTTGCATGGAGGGGGTGCAGACCTTACAGCATGGTCATCTCAAGAGGGGCTTGTCACCCACAGCAGTGCAGCATTGGGTCCCCAGCCATCTCTCCTAGACTGTCTTCTGCCAGCCCCCCAATATGATTCTGGCCTGCCCATCACCTCATGGAAGTCTCCTCTTGTTCTCCTTTCTCCTCCCAGCATCCCTCCCCAAATGCAAAACCTCCCCTTCCCTCTGCTTGTCCTTCCTCACACCTCTAATTTCAAAGCGACACAAGTTTTCTGTGACATCACACCCCTCCCCTTCACCTTGGCAACCCCAGCTTTGCACAGACCCAAACACCTTACTGAATAATCAAAACAGAATATATGCAGTTGTTTTCTTCCTGGTGCGCTTTGCATTTTGAACATCTGGACATAGTGGTATAATTGTTTCAAAGCCAAGCACCATAAAGGTATTATTGTGTTCCTAGCTACCATATTGTTTGCCTCTGAGCAAGGTATTTTAAGACATGTTTGATGTACAACAAGCCTCACTGTCTCAATAGTTGTGTAATGAGAATGAGTTTTCTTCGTTGTTAGAAAGCATAATACTGAGCACTGCAGTAAACCTCAACGCCCCATGCAAATAGACTTAATCAATTGAGTTTGAGTCTAATTGGAAGAGCCTTATGTATCCAACACAAATATTTTACTATCTTGCAATTATAAAGAGGAGGGGGAGGAAGAAAGGAAAGAAACTCCACATATAGCAAGAATTAAGGGGCAGGGTGACTTTTAGGCTGCAATCCTATGTACCCTTACCTGGGAGTAAGTCTCACTGAACTCAATGGGACTGACTTCTGATTAGAAACTTTAGCTTTAACTTGAAGCTGGGATGTAGAAGAAGCTGGATATTCTGATACTCATCAGAATATGCTGTCATAGGGGGTGGGGCTAGTGGGCTTTATGACACTCACCCAGTGTTACTTACTTCGGAGTATGTCTGTGCAGGGTTGCTCTCTATCACTGTTGTCTTCCTTCTCTCCTGCTGTCGCTCTCTTTTCTGATGCTAATGCCTTAAATGTAGTCTATTGATTTCTACCGTTCTGAAATATTTGTAAATGTTGCCTTTTCCCAATATGTTTATACAGTGTGAAGCTTGACTTAATCATACAAAGCCAGCATGAAGATTTTAATACTCAAATTCACACACATATAAAGAGAATGCTCCGTTCAAAGATGTACCATTCAGTCTCATTAAATCTGCCCGGTTTGAAAATCCTGCTAAATATTTATTCCAGTTTCCCTTTCCATTTTTATTGAGTTTTTCTCTCTCTACAACATGCTGGGATGATGAGAAAGTAACTCTTTTCTATAGCAAGCCCCCAGTGTTTTTACATTTTATAAAGCATCTGGTGCTAAGACTCCATAAAAGTGAAGTTATTTTGTGTTTCTGCACCAAAAATGCTGTTTTGATTACCATTTATATAGCAACCTTAGTGCATAAAGTGCTTTGAAATTCTTAGTTCATCCATCCTCACAAACTGTTCAAGGAAGGTCATTACTATTTTACAGTTGGAGGAATGTGATTGGGAGATAGCATGAAAGCTGAGTAGGATTTGAGTCTAGGGGCACCCAGTACACTATCCATTGTTGCTCTCTGGTATATTTTACCTTAGGGCATTTTACACTTGACAGCCTTAGACCCATATGTCAAAGTTAATCCACTGTTCTCTGTGGGGGACACATAAGGGGTCCAGAATGTAGAGAAATATAGGGTAGAACTGAAACAAAGAAATGAGAAAATAAAAAGTTTGAAGGGGAGATATATATCTGAAAACACTTGGTGACACTTACTAGATGTAACATGGCATCATTTTCTGTTCCAACTTGTATTTGTCACATGCCACTCTGTTTCCATTCTGCTACAGTTTGTTTATCACAAAAAGTACTGTCAGGGAACTGACATCGGAGCAGAGTGGAGAGGAGAGGCTCCCAGATTCTGCAGGAGAGGAAACTAGTAAGGGAAGAGAGAGAACGTCCTCTGGGGAAAGAAATCCAGGTGACACCAGGAAGAAGGGAGAGGCAGAGAGCACTTCGGAGGGGAGGCTACGAGACTCTTCCAGTGAAGTCAGTGAGGAGGGTGGAGGACCACCACTTAGCACGCCCACTCTGCGCAGAAGGCTTCCGCGCAGAGAGGCGGGGCGAAGGTTGTCCGTTAAGGAATTCTTATGCTGGAGGAAATTTAGGAGACGCCCACTGACGGATTCTGCCAGCGACTGAGCAGCAGCGCAAAAAGGGCTGCTCAGCCAGGGAAAGACACAACCACCCCAAGCAGTTTGGAACGGCTGGAGGTTTACACACAAGCAACCCCAATTCCCATGATAAGTACAGTGGTACCTTGGTTCTTGAATGGCTTAGTTGTTGAACAAATCAGCTCCCGAACGCCACAAACCCAGAAGTAAGTGTCCCGGTTTTCAAACTTTTTGGGAAGCCGAATGTCTGACATGGCTTCCACTTGAGTGCAGGAAGCTCCTGTAGCCAATCGGAAGCCACGCCTTGGTCTTCAAATGGTTTCGGGAGTCGAATGCATTTCTGGAATGGATTAAGTTTGAAAACCAAGGTACCACTGTACGTAATTTGTCTAGCTGTATTGCAAAATCATTTAATTCACATAATTTATGTGATTAATTACACAAGAGTACCCAAGGTAGAGGGTGGGGGTCTACATTGTCATTTGGATGCCAGGAAACACACTGAATAAAAATAGTGTATCAAACAATGACATTGGCATGACTTCACCCATTTTTGTCGGACTAGATTTGACCACGTCTCAAGATATCATTGTGAAAACTTGGCACGGGAGTTCTGAAGGTGGGGGTGGTTGTCTGTGTTGTTGTTTGGGTGCCAGGCAACATTTTGAATTAAGATGGGATTCAAAGAATAACTTTGGAGTGACTTCACCTGATTTTTGCTGTGATGAGTCCAACCTTTCCGAATTTGGACTGCTCTGAATATATCACTGCCCAGCTTGGCAGCACTGTTGCCACCTGTGCCAATATGAGTGCTTCTCAAGGTATCATTCCCAAACACAGCATGGGGTTTCCCAAGGTGTCCCCACCCCACAGAAATTGATGTGGGGCTTAATTTATAGGAAAGCCAGTTTCTCGTGTCTAGCATTCCTTCCTTAAACCAGACAGACTTTTAAAGAGAAGACTTCTCCTTGAAACAGAGGACTGTCATCTGTAAATCAGGACAGATGGTGCAAGCTACCTCCAAGCATGGATTGATTCTTGATTTAATTTCTATACCACTAAATATATTCAAAATACCTCTGAGTGGTATATAGGAAACTGAAGCAACAATACACAGTTGCATGTAAAAATGTTACATTAAGACAAAATTACCTCTGGGTTCTCATCCAGGGTCCAAACAAACTCTTAGCTCACCCACAAAAGTCTCATAATGAGAAGAGTTCCTGGAACCAGCGGACCTCACCCTAGTCTCTCACTCTAGACTTCCTTTTTATGGGCAGTCTCAAGATGGATAGTCCTTCCTCTGGCTTCTCACAACTGTGTCCCATTCAGCTGCACTCACCATACCCAGCTGATTTTCATACCGTACAGAAGGTATGTTGATTTTCCTAAGGGGTCCAAAGGATGGGAAAGGGCCACCTTCCACTCACAGCTTTTTAGCTGTTGCTACCAATCCTGCCAATGGCGGCTCATGGTGGCTGTGGCTGATTACCTAGGTCTGCATTAAGACACAGAGGAGTGGATGGCAGGCTTTGTCTTGAATATATCCAAATCAGGCCTTTGAACCTTGTTTGATTCTGGCCTGGCCCACTGACACCTTCCTTCCTTCCTTCCTTCCTTCCTTCCTTCCTTCCTTCCCATAGAATGTGAGATGTCTTGAAGGAAAGTCCTCAAAGTTTTGGTCCTGTTTGAGCACATGTGGATAACGCAAACAAGTTTACACATCTAACCTATATTCTAGACCTCTTGAGGATTGCCTACAAGTGTTTCCACGAGATTTTAAGACAAAATTGTCCAATTTCTTTCTTTCTTCTTCTTTTAGCTGCATCATCAAAATGCCAAATGACCTGACTGGAGCAACCTTTTAATATATTTTTTTGCACATGTGATGCTAAACCGTTTACGTTGTCAAGCTTCATTTTAACCTAGATATCTTTTAACAAATAAAGTGAAAATCGAGGGGGCACTAAAGCTTTCATCTGATATGGAGCTACTTCTCCAGTTCAGTTAAATTTCCATAGGTTGAATGTTGCTCTTCCTTCTCTCCCCCCTCTTTTACGTTTTCAGTTCCTTTTTAATAAAGCCAGATAGAAGGGTGAGAAGCTTTGATGGCCTCCCCTTGAAATGACTATGCTTTGAAATGAAAATTTAAAAGCAAGCTAAATAACCTGGCTCTCTCTCTTTCTTTCTGTATGTGTGTGATCTTTTTTTACATTCCACAGGGACATTCATTGCCCCCACCCCACACAACAAACCTTGATCAAGAAACTGTGAAGGAAGTAAAAATAAAAAATAAAAATGACAATCATTTCTCAACCCAATTATAACTGTGTATAGATAATTCAAAAATAAATTGTTAGCAAAGGAACTGTTGATACTAAAATAGCACGGAGGGTAATTAAGTCAAACATTTGCCATCTGCAAGGGCCTTCCACTTCAAGGATGCTGCTGCTGCAACTCTCATTTTGTGGAGCTCAGAAACAGGTCACAGTCACCCTGAGAGAATCTTCTCCACAATCACATTTTTCCACGGTAAGAGGCCCACTAGAGCCAGCACCAGCTTGATAAGTGTGTGTATTGTCTTGGAGCTTTGGGGCAAAACATGCAAGAACCATTTTTGATTCCATCTGTTCTCACTGAGGATTGGAGAAATATTTAGGGTGAACACCTGTACCCTATCCATACTGAGAGAGAGTCCTGCATGGAGGTCCATATCTGCTATCTATAGCTCTAGTAGAGGAAGCAGTAGTAGCTATTCACTTCGTCAGATCCTTCTTTCTTGTCACACTTCTTACCTTGTTCCCAAGTTGTCCATGTCGGCATCTCCATTCGGCCAAGCTGATAAAGCGCATCTTCCGGAATCGCCCTCCAACGTGATTAATGGCCTGAGCCTTTGATGAGGCTTCAGGCACATTCCCGTTCAGCAGAGTTTCCAGCACAGGGAATTGATGAGATTTATGGCTAGATCACTATGCTTTATTTCTTACTATGCAGACAGCAAAGAAATATGCATCCTCTCTCTATGAAAGCAGAGAGCAACTGAACAACAAAGGAACAAAGGAAGAGGAAAACCAGTAACGTCACATCCGTCTCTCGTCTCCCATGAGACTTCCAACAGTATGGAATGTGTCTGGAATGTAAACAGAGTCCTGTGACTCTAAGCAGCTGCTCAGTGGCAAACACAAACTAACACCCCGAGCATACCCAGCTCGCACACTATCTCCATCACACTATTTACTTTTGGTAGACTATGCTGCCTTTGTCATATTTCCTAGGGTAGGTTTTCATCATAAAACTAGAACCCAAGGACATCCATTGCAGCTGAATGTTGGAAGATTCAAGAAAGACAAAAGAAAACACATCATGCAGTGCTGGGTGAATTCACTCCCATGAGATGTAGCAAAGCAACTTGGATGGCTTTAGAAAGATTAGCCAATTTCATGGAGGATAAGGCTATCAATAGCTACAGTATTAGTCTAGATGGCTATGTTTTCCCCCCACTGTTGGAGGCATAAGAGGCCCCAGGTTGCCCTAAGGTTGAGGGGGCCTTCCACGTGGTGCATCACACACATCTCCCAACGCTGTGGAGGCCAGTGCACCTTCTGCTAGACTGCACCAGTTCCTGCAGCATCTCTGAATACTGCACAGGCTGCTGTAAGCGTCTGCTAGGCCATGCCGGTTCCCACAATGTCTCCTGTTGCTGCACAGGCTGCTGCAACCTCACATCAGGCCTCGCCAGGCCCTGCAGCATCTCCTGACACTGCACAGGCCAGTGTGACCCCCCTCAACATTGATGGGGCTGGGCTCCCTCCAAACAAATATTAAGGGGACCGAAGACACCTTGGCCCCCTAGAGTTGGTGCTCCCGGGAGGCAGTATGTCTCTGAATACAGTTGCTGGAAAATGCAAGCAGGGAGAGTGCTGTTGCACTCCCATGACTTGAAGACTTCCTTTCTCTTTTTTTGTACTTAAAATAACTTTTATTTGAGATTCAACAATAACAAAAAAATCCACCATAACTAATACATCGGTTCATTACAATTGACCATCTTTAACAATAGTTGACAAATTACAAAACATCACTTTAAGTTAGTCAAATTTTCATATTTAACTTATCTCTTTATCTCTTTCTTAGCAAATCAAAAAGAAAAAAGGCGAGAAAAGAAAGAAAAGAAAAGAATAGAAAAAATATAAAGAAAGAATTAAAAGAAAAAAATATACACGTTTGACTTCCGATTAGACTAATTGTATTGTTATTTCTATTATATTTTCACACACAGTTCCAAATTACTGAATTACTTTCTTTGTTTTTATCAGATACCTAAAACATTATATTTCCTATTTTACAAGAATCATTCTAGTTCTGCCAGGAGATGTTTATTATTACAATAGTTTTCCAGATATTCTTTAAAGATTTTCCATTCTTTCTGTACTTTCTGTTTTGGATAACCTCTAACTCCCTCTGTCATCAAGGCCAACTGCAAATATTCTATCATTTGGACCTGCCACTCATTTATCATAGGTAAAGACTTCCTATAGGCATCTGGTTGGCAACTGTGGGACCAGAATGCTAGACCTTTGGTCTGATCCAGCAGGGGTCTTCTTATGTACTTAAACACATGGCCACTCCATATTAGCTTGAAGTCATGCTTGATGATGTGAGACAGGTTGTCAATATCTCAGTGAACCACAGTATATGGTCAATGAGCTCTGTTGGGCCATCAATTGTGCAAGCTGGTTCCTTAGCCTAGTTCAAAGATGTGTTGCCTTCATTTTTTTGTTATCTGGACATATATTGTGAACTGAATACATTGTTTTAAATATAGTTCTGTATCAGTTCTGCACAATTCATCAGGCACCAAGCTGAGTGCAGCACAGATCCATGTAGGGTGATTTACAAGCATCTTGTTTTCTCTTTCCCAGGAAGTTTCTCACGCCCCTGGTGGATCAGCATCCATAGCTGGTAGACTACAATCAGGTAGGTGGCTCACAGATTGTGCCAGGCTGATTATATATATCATGTCTAATTGCGGCTCTCTCCCTTTGTCGACACGTTGATTAGCTCATGGATTACACAAATAGGATTGTTTAATAAAATAATGCTACTTATACTTAATACCTAGTGCAGCCTCTATGTTTATACAGAATTGGAGGGCTTAGCAAAAGGGGGATTATGTTCAGTGTAAGGATGGAGGGGAAAATCTTTTAAAATGGATTCATTCACAAAATGTGGCGGTTCCAACCTGACACAGCTTTGATTGCATGGGACCGTCTCTTGCTTTGAGTGCTTGCTTATGGCTGAGCAGCTCATGACATGTCCTTTTAAAAAGACAAGGGGGAAAAGACTGACTAATTATATGCAAAAGTATACATGTATCTATTAATGTGCTGGTTACTTTAAGAAACCAGGATTATATATACACATAGTAAGCACACAGAATGTGAGAAATGTCTGCATTTTTAGAACAACCAATTTAAAAATAATTCCCTTCATATCAAGGAGAGGGATAAGAATTAGAAAATATATATATGTACCCATAAGATCAGTACTGAGCTTGTCAGAAAATTTCATTCCTAGTTGAGTAGATTACAGAAGCCTAACTTCAATTTGCTTGAAGTTAATGTAGAATTAAATAGTTACAGATAGGTAAATTTGAGCATGATGGTAAAAATGGTTGGAGGTGCTCATTTTAATTGTGGGTGTTGTTGGGGATAGGCAGAAATCTGAGGGGTGGGGAGAGGAGCCAGGAGGATGATCCAGGGGAAGGAGATAGTGATATGTGGGGTTCTGTGCCACCCATGAGGCAGTGGAAAAAGAATGAGGCTAGGTGGTCAGAGACGGGAGAAGAGGGAGAAGAGTTGCACAAAAGCACAGACAGTCCCAGAAAGACTTCTCCATCCCCTCCCGTACTGTCTCCAAGGATGAGAAGTGTCTTAAAGGAGCAGCTGGATATGCCAAGCAGAAGTTATCACCACACCTGTTGAGGTAGGTGTGGTGCACTGTTGCACCAGCTGTCTGGGTCAGAGCACAGGTCTGAAGGGGGAGCTTCCTGGCTAGTTCTGTAGCAGGAATGGTGCATGTGATTGGAAGCTGATGTAATTGAGTGCTTTGCCAATAAATTGGGCCCTCCCTTAAAGAGGGCACGTGTTGCGGTGAGACCTGGCAACCAAACCCCGTGTTGTGGGTGGGTTCGATTGAATAGCCACAACACCCGATTGGTAGGTCCCTTGATGCAGGGTTTAATCAGGCCAATGGGACGCAAGCTAAACAGATCAAGGGACCTATATACCTATGCACATGACCCAGAGTTTACTTTTTCGGTGCGTGCATCAGAACACCCATCCACCTCTCCCTATATTTATGGCTGTGTGCTTGACCTTGCTATGCCGTTGTGTGTTGTCTGTCGTTGGGACAGGAGCATGGCAGGAATTTTCCCCACTTGGCTGATTGGCTGGTGCCACTTGGGTTTCACCTGCCATGTAGCAAATCATCACAACTTGTAAGGTTGTGGATAGGCTCTGGTTCAGGTGATAGGGATGGGAGAACACTCTCACCATCCCTATGTGAAAGGTATTTTGGTAAAGGAATCCAGGGACTTGGTGGTTTCGTCAACCCCTGTGAGGAGGTTGTGCCCGTGCTTGAGTCCAGGGGGGGCATTTGGGTGGTGGAGATAGCCTGTTCCCGGCTTTCCGCTTATCCAGGTGTTCACCCTAGGCTGACCTATGCTGGTGCCCTGGGTCAGTGCTACCTGTATGGTGGGGAGCTAGTCGAACCAGAGCCTATGCAACCAGTCACTTGCTGTAATCAATAAAGCTGTAGCCTAAATTCTGCCAAAAAAGGAAACCAAAAATTTGAGTCTTGTCTGAATTTATTTAAAGGGGAGGTTTATAGGTCTGAACACACAAAGAACAACACTTCCAATTGTATGTCCTCAACGCGGGGGGGGGGGGGTTGCTGTGCTCAGGGCAGGTGTCCAACCGCATTGTGTTTTAGTACTGATGTGGTGGCACTGGGATAAGTAGAGGGTCAGATAACAAATGTATGCTACTGGCTTCGGAAAGAAGTGGCAAACCTATTAATCACAGCATGGACCAGGCCTTTTAAGATTGCATATTCTCACTTTCACCGTGATGTGATTTCTGATTTAATTTTACAGACAGACAGGTAATGGAAGGAGATAGGGCACCTGAAGACAGTATCTGGGGTCGGTGATAGAATAATAATAAAGTAACCTTTATTGAGCTCATATTGTTTGAGCTGCATAAATTTAAGCCTGCTTAGAAGGAGAATAAATCAGCTATCAAGAAAAAAAAATATGTTACACTACACACACAAACAGATATACTTCCTAATATATGGGAAATAATGGACTCGCAAGGTTTTCCATCTAGAGAGCCACAGGTTCCACATCTCCGATATAAGGTTTGAGTTAAAAATAGCACGATCTCTTGGCTTGCCTTCTACCTTTAGTGCAGAGAGGGAGCCTGATGCAGTCACAGGTCTGATAAAGCTCTAAATTTCTCCAGCTGTCACTTTCACCCTGACATAGAGAAGGGGCAAAGGGCCGAAGCTGTTTTCTTTCGATGTTTGGTTTTCTTGGCCTAATGGAAGGAGGACTTCTTGGTCACTCTAAACGGATTGTGTTCTACAGCCAGGAGCAGGGGCGCTGCCTTGGGCCCCAGATTGTGGGTGCCCAGTGGTGTGCAATGTAATGGGGCATGGATGTAGCCAGGATATTGGGGGGGCAGGCTTTATGTTACGGTGGCTAAACTTCCATTAGTTAAGTATTTTAATTGATTAAGGGGGGCAGCTGCCCCTCCCTGCCCCCCCACGCCTACACCCATGGTCTGGGGATCCCGGAAGTCACATCCAAGGCCCTGTGAGACCTCGGATGCCACCTCTGTGCAACTTCTGGTGCCTCACGAGGCACTGGAAATCATATCATAGGCCTCGTGGTGTGGGTGCCGAGCACTCATAACAAAACTTTTGTGGGTGCTCAATCCCCCATGGCCCCCTATAGTTGGCCACCCACTGAGATACAACTTTTAAAATGAAAAAGGTATACTTGCCCACTCTGTAAGAGACAGGCAGTTCATCTTTAACAATTATGATGGTTCCACTACACCTCTCGTGACCAAAACCCAATATGGCAACTAAAATCATAGAGTTATGTTGGTTGGGGGGAGGGAACCATAAGACTGCCCCTCATTCCATTATAATATATTCATACATGATCTCTTCCCCCATCAAAGCAAATGTTACCATTTATTGTAGGTTGTGAACAAATTTCTATCCTGTTATATCTCTCTAATTCCACTCTCAAGTTCTTAGCATTTTCTCTGAATGTGCCAGAAGGTAAGATTTAGCTTCCTAATTGAGTTCATATTGTGACCTGATGTGCCTTAATAAAAAAGAATGATTTATGAAACTTTAAAAAAAAATGGAACTGGGAAAAAGAATAGAGAAAACTTCATTTTCGTCTTCTTTTTCATTTTGCTTAAAAAGAATCAGTTGAAAAGGCAGAAGCAGATGGTGTAACAGCAGCGAAAATAGGTGCAACACTCTCCGTTTCAGCCTTTGGTTATCAAAATGGAAAGAACTGTCTTTATTCTGCTCTTGTATTCTCAGTCCAGTGAGCCTAAACTCATTTTTCACCTCCTGGTCCCCCCAAGTAGCAGCTGCACTGCAAGAATCATTGCAAATTGTAATATCACCTCCTCCCTTAAAAGTCAGAGCTGCAAACATTTTGCTCAGTTGGAGGCTGACAGGAAATATGGACATCTGACCAGTTTCTGTAAAACAAAACAACTCCTGCAGTGCATGTTATTGTGTTATTTGTGATAGCAAAGTGGTAAAAAAATAAAAAAAACCTACTGGCTAAAAATGGCAATGCATATGCAATGGTACAGGTAAAATAACCCCAGCTGAAAGATTTTGAGGTACTTTAGACAAGTTCTTTCCCCACAATTCTCTCTAGTCCTTAGCAGATTTTGTACAGCAAAAATTATTTGATTTGCAGGCCCATGTGTAGTGAGCCTGTGGGAGCCATTCCAGAACAACGTTCTGGAATAAAAAATGTCTACACAGCTATCCTTCAAAATTCACACTTCTCCATTTAAAAAAAATGCCATTCCCTCACACATACAGGGTTAAAGTGTCCATAAAATGCACATAATACTGTATTGAGAAATATAGCAGACAAAATGCATTATTTTGGGGGAAGTTGACTTGTGAAAATGTGTATCTTACACAAAATTGGTAACAAACAAAATCTTGATGAATTTTCTTGAGTGGGAAAAAGTGGAATATTTGGAAAAAAATTGTAAGCAACTAAAAACATTAGCAGGATTAGATTAAATTTATAAATGGAGAAAAGAATGGAGGAGAAAGAATAAGGAGTAATTAGAATATGCAGTGGGGATGCAGGTGGCAGGTGGTGCTGTGGGTTAAACCACAGAGCCTAGGGCTTGCCGATCAGAAGGTCGGCAGTTTGAATCCCCGCAATGGGGTAAGCTCCCGTTGCTCGGTCCCTGCTCCTGCCAACCTAGCAGTTCGAAAACTGCTAAGTGCAAGTAGATAAATAGGTACCTCTCTGGCGGGAAGGTAAACAGAGTTTCTGTGTGCTGCTCTGGTTCGCCAAAAGCAGCTTGGTCATGCTGGCCACATGACCCGAAAGCTGCACACCGGCTCCCTCGGCCAGTTAAAGCGAGATGAGCACCACAACCCCAGAGTCGTCCGTGACTGGACCTAATGGTTTGGGGGTCCCTTTACCTTTTTAGAATATACAGCAAAAAGAAAGAAAGAAAAGAAAATTGAAATGAACCATGCGGGGGGGTGTGTCTATGATAAATGTATGGTTTGTTTTCTTTGATTTGTGTGCATATTGTGAAAATGAAAATGATAAATAATATATAATCAGTGCTTTTTTCTGGGGGTACGCAGGAGTATGCATACCCCTAAGCATTTTGTGAATCTAAGTTTGGCCTCATTGAGGGGCAGTATTTCAATATCAATAGGAAAATGAGAGTGCCCCTAAACATTTTTAAGGGTGTGTGTGTGTGTACAGAAAGTGAATAAGTAAAGAAGTTGGTGATGAACATTCAGCAAAAGGGGTCGCGGGCATGTCCCTGATCTTCCTCCTTACCAGATTGGAATTGTGTGGGAGAGACATTAAACCCACACACATATCTGCATCTGCTGATAAGAAATGGGACTTTTCTGCATTCCCCTGAGTGTCAGCTTGCTTGCCTAATCTCACATGCACAAATCTACATGGATTTCCAAGCGTAAGCTACCTTCCCTGGCAAATAACATTCATTTGTTGCACTCCAGATTTCGAGTCCCTGCTGTAAGAACGATGAAGCGTGTAGACACTTGGTACTGCAGTGGACACTCAGGTTGCGAATGTGATCCATGTGGGAGGCACATTCGCAACCCGCAGCGCCGCGTCTGCACATGTGCGGGTCGCAATTTGGTGCTTCTGCGCATGCACAGAGCATGAAACCCAGAAGTAACCCATTCCAGTACTTCCGGGTTCGGCACAGTGCGCAACCCGAAAACGCACAACCTGAAGCGTCTGTAACCCGATGTATGACTATATTGTAGAGCCATAGACACAAATAGTTACCTGGTGGGGCAGGGCTACTTCTAACCAATTGGCACTCCAGTCCTAAAACATTTTGTTCTGGCACATCTCTTTACACTGCTGGCCAAACAGCCCTGCACTGAGAGTGTAATGTAATGATTTGTGAAGTTGTGATGGCATTGCGTACAACACCCCATGCACTTATTTGCTGGTGCAGCAAGTCTCAGGATTGGGCCATTAAAGACTTAAAGAGCACTTTTATGCTGCGTCTGTTGAGCCAAGTTTAGATTGCTTTAAAATGGATTGCTTTAGTGCCCTCGTTCCATAACTCCAGAGGACTTACTAAACAGAGATATCAAACATTTGGGCTACTTTGAAGATGCTTCCCCCACCTTTTTCCCTTTCCTTTTTACAAGCAGCAAAGATTTGAGATTGCTGGAAGGGAGAGAAAACAATGAGCTGCAGCAAATTAGAGAGAGATTGTACTTGATTAAAGGACTGGGAAGAGGAGAAATGCTAACCTCAGCAGCATTCGGGGGCTTTTCATACCAGGCTGATCTAGAAGAAGTGTTTTCTTTGAGTTGATCTCCCTGGATTCTGAGCCATGCAGTAGAATCTCGAGAAGTAGAAGCTATTGCTGCAAAAGTTACATTTGCACATGGCAGTGAAACTTCACTACATGCCCTTCACCAGCAGGGACTCAGCTATACAGCTGCAAATAAAATGTTAAGAGTGTGTTGTAAAGTGCATTATACAAATGTGACACTAGATGGCGATGGTGAGCTGTGGCAAATTCAATATATTTTTCAAAATGTTTGGTTTCTTTAAAAGCATTTTCACAACGTTTTTTATATGTGTCTAGATTCCACCCAGGTCAGGTTATATAACAATGTGCAATTGAGTACTGTATGAAGTAACAGTTAAAAGAAATTACAGTCGCAATAGGGTGGTTTCTGAAAAAACACGTCCCAGGTGACAAAGGTCAGGGCAAGAATGTCTGCTTTCAACACTTTGCGGGATTTTATTTGAATATTCATCACTATTATATTCTCTCTCTTTTTTTCTTTTTTTCTTTTTTGGAGCGGCCACTATCCCCCTGACACATAAACACTGCCACAGCGTGATAGGCCCAAGACATTGTGGGAGATACAAAATGGTGGCATTCTGAAAACTTCAAAACCAACTTTTGATGTTATAGAATGGTAGGCTCCATTTTCACACACACACACACACACACACACACACACACACTCACACACCCCATGGCTCTGAATGCAATTTGCCTTTGCAAATCAGATTGCGCACTTCTATCTCCTAACTTATGGCTGTGCGACTGTCAAGTTAAAAGTGTACTGCTTGTGGCATTAATTTGTAGCATGTGCATTGCAGATATTTCCCCTTTTCTCTCCCTAAATAGAGAGTGCTTAAATTGACTCGCCTCTGAAATATAAGCAAATGTCATGGCACCTTAGGACAAAGGATTTAGAGTTCATTTTATTAAGATGCTTCCATCGACTTTATGGATAACAAGAAGCTATAAAATGTGATGAAATATGAAGAAGTTGGGAAATAAATTTTGCCTCACGCACTTCATTTCAGCACATTTTATGCATGAGATCACTTCTTTTGTTTGTTTCCTGCGTGTATATTCCCTCATAAGAATTTAGTAACTTTCATATTTAAATTCAGAGTTGAGAATTCAGCATAATATTTCATGAAGAATCCCCCTCACCTGTCACTTTATATGCATCCTAAAATTAGCGCATTTTTGATGAAACGTTTTCGCTGCTGGAGCTATGCAAGACACATGAAAGGCTGGGAAAGGCATGTCAAAGTAAAGTTTTGAAAAACAAATAATTGGGGATTTTAAATAATCAAACTGGCTTTGGGAGAACTCTGTCCTTAAATATCATAATAGTTATTTTCTCTATTTATCCGACAAGCCTCTCTCCAGGAATGAGAAAACATTTAATTTCATTTTAAATACAGCCTAGAAGAGGAACGTCCGGACTGCTAGATGATTTGCCTTAAATGATATTTAGGTCATGCCATTCCCAATGTGTCTCAGATATCTTTTATATTATACTGAATCTATCTCCAAGAAATTATGCCATTTAAAAAAAGGTATCAAGGGCTGTCCAAGGCACATGGGATATTCTCTAGGTACAGATGAATCAGCCTGTATCTTTTCCATGTCAGTTTTGCATGCATACAATCATCGGTCCACTCCATCCCATCTTCTGAAGATTTCTCAAGAACTGCATGGGGGGGGATGCATTTTAATCATACACATTTTTAATATGTTTTTTGCCTAAGATGCACATTTTTGGATGCATTCTGTTTGCTTTCCCCATAAAATACACATGTGCAGGGGCGGAGGAAGGGGGTGGGGTGGGAGCGGGTCGCCCTGGGTGTCCCCACTGGGGGGTGACAAAATGCGGGGCAGCACTCACTGTGGGGCCTGAAGTGCACCCGAGCCAAGCATCTCAATGACTCCAAGGGCTGAATTCTAGCACAGTTACCACAAGGTCCACCACAGGTTCCAAAAATCATAAGGGTATGGTGCTGCTGACAGGAATTTAGCCACACAAGCCAACTGGCTTGCATTAAAATACAATGATTGATTTATTTTCTAATGTCTAAATCAGGGGTCAGCAACCTTTTTCAGCCATGGGCCGGTCCTCTGTCCCTCAGACCATGTGGTGGGCTGGACCATATTTTTTGGGGTTTAAATGAACGAATTCCTAAGCCCCACAAATATCCCAGAGATGCATTTTAAATAAAAGCACACATTCTATTCATGTAAAAACACACTGATTCCTGGGCCATCTGCAGGCCAGATTTAGAAGGCCATTGGGCCTGATCCGGCCCCTGGGCCTTAGTTTGCCTACCCATTGGTTAACCTCACATACACCACCATTGCTTCTTTGATACAGAACACCATATTGAAAGCCACTTCTGTTTAAAGGGCCATCCAGAAAATGCTATAGCTATCTGTCTGTAGTGCATTTTAAATAAAAGGACACATTCTACTCATATAAAAGCACACTGATTCCCGGACCGTCCATGGGCCAAATTGAGAAGGTGATTGGGCCTGATCCGGCCCCCGGACCTTAGGTTGCTTACCCCTGGTCTAAATCCCCAATTACGCTATACGAATCATCCCCTTCAAATACAACCTCTCATTACTCAACAGAGAAAAAGGCAGCCACTAACGTCCTCTGAAAAGGGTCATTGCATAAAGCGAAGTTCAAACCGAAGTTCAAACTTGCCCTTTGGGGGTCCGCCCCCCCCTTCTCTCTCTCTGTGAGGTAATTATTTTAAAAGGCAGCATTTTTCATACTCTGGACTTAAGCTTCCTGCATCAAATTTTACAGCTAGGCCTGGAAATGTTGTGAATCTTGGCAGCTTCCCTGACCTACAGGGAAGATCTATAAAGCAAGTGACTAGGGTGTGAATTTGCTTTCTGTCATCAGGTCGATGATGCAGAACACTGGTGTTTGGAAGCGATGCGCAAGGTTTCTTGTGGTTTACATTCTTCCTCACTCTGACTGGAAGGCTTATAAGTCTGTGTGCACGTGCGACCTATTTCAATGAATTGGCTCTGTTTTAACTAGCTGTACATATGGGCCTTTTCATTTCATTTAGCATAGGCTGAGGACACAGGCTATAAAAATGCTAAATAAAAAACTTTATTTAATATCTATAGGTATATATCTAAACAATATATATTAGGTCAACATTTCCATTTTATTTCTTCACTCTACCATTTTGATATTTCCGGGGTGAGACAATGGGGTGTTAATTTCATTTATGCTTGCAAAACCCTTTGGTTTTAAATATTGCTCTGGGCACAACAAAACTGATGGGGGGAAATGCTGTGATGAAGCAGCCTCTCGCCTACAAAAGCTCACGCCGCAACACGGTTGTTAATCTTTAAGGAGCCCCTGCTCGTTTTTCTTCAAGAGACGAACATGGCTGCCCTTTTAAAATTCACTAAAAAAATACACTCGCAGAAAATGGAACATGAATGCAGTAACAATTCATACCAGGATTGCATTAAGTGTTATGCTATGCATGGTATATAGTACAGCACAGAGCCTTAGGCAGTGAGGCCTGATGAAGCATAACTCTCTGAGAACCTCTAAAGGAGGCAGAGACACAAATAATCAGATGATGTTGCAGTGGTGATTCTTGTAATAATACTTAATTAAAGACTGGAACAGAATATTGTTTTAAAAATATAAGGCTAGTGGCAAAAGGAGACCCTCTATCCCCATTCATTTTATTTTTTTACATGAGTCTACAGTGGTACCTCTGGATACGAACGGGATCTGTTCCAGAACCCCGTTCGCATCCTGAAGTAAACGTAAAACGCGTCTGTGTGTGTGTCACCACTTCCGCGCATGCTCATGACGTCATTTTGAGCATCTGCACATGCACGAGCGGCGAAACCCGGAAGTAACACGCTCCATTACTTCCGGGTCACTGTGGAGCTCAAGCCGAAAATATTCATCCCGAAGCTACTTCAACCCAAGGTATGGCTGTATAAAGGAGTTGGTACCCAAAAGTATCAAGAAACAAGCAAATTACTCTGCAAACTACTGCCTAATTTGAATGTGTGCATGTGTGTCTCATTTTGCCTACCCTTCTCCTCCATAAATGGCTGCTGCTGCCATATTGAACCCAATTTAAGGCCCAAAACTACTTCAGGGTTTTATATGGTTTAACTCCTAAGCCCACTTGAGGCATTCAGCCTGAATATATGAGAGCTAAAGGTGGGTTTTCCCTGTAGTGATGTATGGAAGTGAGAGCTGGACCATAAAGAAGGCTGATCGCCGAAGAATTGATGCCTTTGAATTATGGTGCTGGAGGAGACTCTTGAGAGTCCCATGGACTGCAAGAAGATCAAACCTATCCATTCTGAAGGAAATCAGCCCTGAGTGCTCACTGGAAGGACAGATCCTGAAGCTGAGGCTCCAATACTTTGGCCACCTCATGAGACGAGAAGACTCCCTGGAAAAGACCCTGATGTTGGGAAAGATGGAGGGCACAAGGAGAAGGGGACGACAGAGGACGAGATGGTCGGACAGTGTTCTCGAAGCTACCAGCATGAGTCTGACCAAATTGCGAGAGGCAGTGGAAGACAGGAGTGCCTGGCGTGGTCTGGTCCATGGGGTCACAAAGAGTCGGACACGACTAAATGACTAAATAAAAACAACAACAAAGGTGGGAAGGGTGAGCACATGCATGCATTGCTGCTGAAACTACCTTACCTGGTTTCTGGCAGTGCCTGTGAAGAACATACCCTCAACCATACCAATTTAAGCAAGACATCACGGAATAACAGAAGCCATTCTGGCTTCTGACTGGATCCCAGAATGTCCTGTTTATTGGTCCAGTGCTCTGGCACAATTCAGCTGGCTTGTGCCAGAGCACTAGACCAAATGATGCTCGTTTTTCGGTCTCATGCTCTTGCATGAATCAGCTGGCTCACACCAGAGCGTTGGACCAATAGACACTCATTTTGTGTCTTGCAGTCTTGCATGAGTCAATTGGATCCCACAAGAGATCGGACTACGGAGGTGGGTGATGCTGTGGTCTAAACCACTGAGCCTCTTGGGCTTGCCAATCGGAAGGTTGGGGGGTTCAAATCCATGCGATGGGGTGAGCTCCTGTGGCTCTGTCCCAGCTTCTGCCAACCTAGCAGTTCGAAAGCATGCCAATACAAGTAGATAAATAGGTACCACTGTCGCAGGAAGATAAATGGCATTTCCATGCACTCTGGCACTCAACACGGCTTCCTGTTGCACCAGAAGCAGTTTAGTCCTGCTGACCACATGACCCGGAAAGCTGTGTGTGGACAAACGCCAGCTCCCTTGGCCTGAAAGTGAGATGAGCACCACACCCACGGTCGCCTTTGACTGGACTTCACCATCCAGGGGTCCTTTACCTTTTACCTTTACAAGAAATCGGAACAAAAAATGAGCATCCCAGTTTTGATCAGCAGAATGTTGAGGGCACGGAAGCAGTGATAACAATGGCATGATCTCACATGAAAACTGGTGCTACTTGTAGCACTGCTTCTCTGCAGGTGGTGGAAGCAGCAGGGAAGGGTCTCTGCAACCCAAGGCAGTTGCCTCATCCTCGACCTTCCCATATTGAGTCTGAAAGGGGTTTCTAAGTATGCTCATGAAGCCACCTGACAATTGGAAAGTCTACATTATCAGGGTTCCCAGTCATGGGGAACTGTCTACGAAAATGCTACAGCTCATCCCAAGGTGACTGCTGGCCAAAGGAGGAATTGGTGAAAAAGTCTCTATGCCAGGAATAGGCAAACTCGGACCTCCAGATGTTTTGGGACTACAACTCCCATCATTCCTAGCTAACAGGACCAGTGGTCAGGGATGATGGGAATTGTAGTCTCAAAACATCTGGAGGGCCGAGTTTGCCTATGCCTGCTCTATGCCCTTCCCCTTAATTTTCCAAACAATTCTGAGTACTCTGCTGGATCTACTTCACTGAGACAGATTGTTGTTTTCCTAAACCCAGCACTGTCTATCTGGATTAGCAGTACAGTGGTACCACTGGTTGCGGACGCGATCCATTCCGGAGCTCCGGTCGGATCCTGAGGTTTCTGCAACCGGAGGGACCGTTTTTGCGACCACTTCTGTGCACATTGGACCCACCGCTTCTGTGCATGCGTGCCCAGAAAAAACCTGGAAATATACTTCTGGGTTTGCCACTTACGTATCCAGAAGTTTACATAACCGGAGGGATACGTAATTATCCAACATCTCTGGTGAATGCTCAGGACTAGTGATTGAACCATACATGTGCTCAGAGGTCTTGCCCCTCTGGAGGTAAGTTTTTTTTTAAAAAAAAATATGATTTTAAAAATAGGATACTAAAATAGAAAAAAATGTTAAGCAGTTGCTTTGAAAACAGTAATATATTTATTGGAATAAGTTTTTATTGGGGGTGCTATCAGATGATTCAACAGCACATTCTTCTGTTTTCCTTCCTGTTCCTAATTTGGTATGTTGTGATATGAGCTGTAATTGCTCATTTTTTTATTTCAAAACCATTGAAAATAAATATTTGGAAAGCATGTTCTTCAATTTGCTTTTGTTTGCAAACACAGATGCAACCTTTTAATTTTCCATTCAGCGTTCAGCCCCATCTGTCTGACCTTGGGTGCCATGCCTTTGCATCATATTATATCACCAATAAGCAGCTAACCTACAATTACTTCTATATCCATTGTGAAACATTTTATTCACATTACATAGTGATTTTACCAGGTGTTGCATATATAGTTGACATTAACTGAGGCTTTCTAAATAAAGTTGAACTTTTTTTTTTAACTTCAACCCAAAATTCCAGAAAGCTCTTCTTTCAAAATCTCACTTTATCTAACATGTTATTTAAAAAGATGAATAGAAGCAGGAGTTGGCGAAGACAAGTAAAATGAAAGATTTAGATGTGAATTGCACAAATGCATTATCCAAAACCTGTGACTCATGCAATATTCTTATCAGAATTCTTGCTGGGTTTAACATCGTTTCAAGGAATTAACCATTTGCAGTTAAAACCAGGAGTCTCATCACCATCCTACAAAATGGTTTTTTAAAAATGCATTTTGCACTTTGGAGTCACTAGTTAAATTGATTAAAATGTGAACTTCTGTAGAGCCTAATCACAAGAAGCAATTTTCAAATTAGCTGTTTGTTGGGCTTTTAAAACAGAAAGAACTACTTATTTAGAATGAAAGTGTTTCAAATTCTGCTCAAAAAAGAATAGCAATTACAGTTACCTTCAAAAAGCACTCCCACACCCCGAAGAAAATATTATTCCTTTCTTTAGACACATTGGGGATGGAAATGGAGGAAGATCATTCATCTTTGAGGAAAAGGAGAGGCACGAGGGTCTCACTCCAAGTTCTCTCAAAGCTTTACAAGGGCATAAGACTAGTACAAGACATTTTGCTGCCAGAGAGAAAAGGATGTCGTGTGCAAGGCTACCTGAGACCAAAAAGTTCTGCAAGTATCTCTCTCTGGGATGAAAAATAAAACAATACAGGGCACTATCCAACTAATGCATCTGTCAGTATAAGAATTTTGGTTTGTGCAATGGGACTTCCCCTCACCCTCCCGGAATCCAAGAACAGATTTAGGGGGTGCAAGGAGGAGATGGAGGAAAAGCTCATTGTGCAAGTGGAAATTCTTGTGTTATCAGGAAGCACTGCTCAGCAGAACTTTGGATACAACCAGGGCTTTTGTTCAGCCAGAACTCAGTTCCGGCACCTCTCAGGTGTTAGAATTCCTGCTCCATGATTGCAGTCATGGGATTGTTGTCTATCACATGATGGTATATGTTTTGATTCCACAGAGTGGGAAGTGACAAAGACAGGATGTTTGTGTTACTGTGTTCCTTGAAGTGGGACTATTGTCCTTTGGTGTGTTTTTTTTCTTTTTGCCATCTGATGCTAGAGAGAGAGGGAGCCATGTTGCAGTGCTCCGTGTGTGTTTATGTGTAAATAAAGTAGATTAGCCAAAATGCTGAGCTGCTGAGGTCTGTCATGCGAACTGCGCAGACTCTGCTGATCCCTAAGTGTGCTGGTGTCTGCTGGCATCGGTCAAGGTGATGTTCTGGCAGAAGAAAGCTTTTGAAGCTCCTGGAGGGAGGGAACATGCCAGTCGGGCATGTGTCTCTACCAGGGTCCTACTCGAGTGTAGGCTGAGCTCCTGACATCAGGTGGGCACCATTTTCAGTATAAGAGAACAAGGGAGGCATTTGTGGTGAGTTCCAGCACCTCTTTTTCAAGAAAGAAAAAATAGCACTGATTACAAACCAAACTGAATAACTAAAAAATTTCTGTCCTTTCATGACACCCACAACCCACTGCCTGAGGAACACGCCATACTTGCTTTATGGCTTTTCTCTACAAAGTATTTCCAAGGGGCATTTGGAGGGTGGTGACAAAATAGGCATTCTCTGTAACAGTCCCCCATTTTTGAATGCTTTCTCCAAGGATGCCCACCTGGTTCCAGACTTGTCATCATTTTTATATCAAGCAAATACATTTTTGTTTCCATGGGTATTTGGGCCAATGATATCATTTTGTGCTGTGATGTCTGTTTTAAAACAATGGTTGTTAATGTATTTTTTCCTGCTTTGGTTGTAAATCAAAGGTGGGAAGTGGTTCATGCATTTAAAAAAAACCCTAAACCTAATGGTAAAGCCAGTACAGTGGTACCTTGGGTTAAGTACTTAATTCGTTCCGGAGGTCCATTCTTAACCTGAAACTGTTCTTAACCTGAAGCACCACTTTAGCTAATGGGGCCTCCTGCTGCCGCCGCGCCACCGGAGCATGATTTCTGTTCTCATCCTGAAGCAAAGTTCTTAACCCGAGGTACTATTTCTGAGTTAGCGGCATCTGTAACCTGAAGCATATGTAACCTGAAGTGTATGTAACCTGAGGTACCACTGTATTGGGAGAGAATGATGAGATAGACACAGGTTTGTTTGTTTTCCCCTCCCTGTCTGTGCTAACCACCTCACTCTGCCTAATGGTCGCCGGAGGGAGAAACAAGATGGGGCAAGTTTCGCTACGATGAAAAGACATCGAAATTTCAGAGAGAGATAATAAACTGTGATCGGAAAAATCTGTCAAGTATGTATAAAATACTGTTAGAATGGAACATGAAAGATGAGAAAGTAAAAAAAGTGATGACTCAGTGGGCAAAGGACCTCGGTAATGATATTCAATTGGAGAATTGGGAAAAATTGTGGAGAGTGAATATAAAATTTACAGCATGTGTACTGTTAAGGGAGAATATGTTAAAAATGTTATATAGGTGGTATATAACACCCGTTAAACTAGCCAAGATGTATAAAACAGATAACAAATGTTGGAAATGTAGACAAAAAGAAGGGACGTTCTATCACCAATGGTGGGAATGTGGGAAGGTTAAAAGCTTCTGGGACGAAGTCTATAATGAAATCAAAAAGATATTAAGCTACACATTTGTAAAGAAACCCGAAGCTTTTCTATTAGGTATGGTCGGAAAAGATATTAAAAGAAAGGATTGTAAAATCTTCCAATATGCGGTAACAGCAGCTAGAATCGTGGTGGCGCAGAAGTGGAAGCAGGAAGAAAGCCCAACGTTAACAGAGTGGAGATTAAAATTGACGGAATATGCGGAGTTAGATAAATTGACAGGGAAAATTAGATATATGAAGGATCAAAAATTTATAGATGACTGGGGAAAATTTGCGGATTATCTGGAGAACAAATGTTTAGTAAACACAACGCTAGTAGGATTTAAAGAGGCACTGTAAAACACTAAGAAGTATTGCTTATGGAAAACAATGTCTGAAAGATGGTAATAATGGCAGTACGAAAGATTGGAATGCGTTATAAAGAGATAAATACGAATGAATGTCAAGGACGTTGAAGGAAGTCCAAAAGAATGAGATGTATGAAACACGGATTTAATGTATATATATGGAAAGATTAATAAAATTTTTTAAAATGCAAAAAAAAAAAAAAAAAAAAAAGATGGGGCAAGTTTCAATGTTCAATGAGGCAAACCTTTGGTCTGATTCAGCAGGGTAGTTCTTTGCACCGAACTGCAATTTGCAGCATTAAATACTGACTGGATGTAACTAGAGCAGAAGAGCTGCTTTGGACACTGCTGGAATAAGACTCCAGGAGCAATTCATCTAAAAAAGTTCACCTTAATGTATTTGTAGAGATAATTAGAATACTGACTCTGTTCATTAACATTTCAGATCTCATTTAAATGTAAATTGTAATATTCTCCTTTTTGCGCAAGAGTGGGTAGTTAGTGTCATTCTTGAGTAATAAGTAATTTGTTCCTCATTAGCTATAAGAATAGATAAAGATGTAGATCAAAAGAAGATAATGGACACAGTTAAAAGTGGTTACCTTTTCTAGATGGGGGATTTCAAACAAGCAGCCCCTGTATGCCTCTAAAGTAATTGTACATTTGTAATTCCTAACCATTCAGTATTTCACCACATTCACTATTAATTGGTTCTCCTTGCATTGTTCATAATACGGATGAGTGTGTACATTTTTGTGTAGTGGTTGACTCGTGTGAAATTGTGTGTCATTTATTTATTTATTCAACAACAAGAAGAGATCATTCATGCTACTTCTGATTAAACACGCCCATAGAATACAACTATGTTTCAAGTACTGTGAAAGAATTAGAGCATTCTTTAACAATAGCTGACTGAACATAAAGCACATTCACCTACGAAAACCCCACAGACATTATCACATAAGACGTTCAAACTATTTCAAAAGCCTGCTTTAATCAGTCCATAGAAATAATAAGGTTTGTGTTATAATTTTTGAGAAAGAAATAGCATGTTTCTCTTTCCATCGTGAATGCACGCATTTATTATTTGAAAAAAACCTTTTTGATCCACCAGGATCAATGTGATCAATTAGCAACCTAATTGCTCAAAAGACTGGAGAAAATGGGCTAAAACTAACCAAATGAATTTCAATAGGAACAAATGTAAGGTTCTGCACTTAGGCAGGAAGAACCAGCTGCACAATGTAAAATGGAGAACACCTGGATTGTGAGTAGTATATGTAAAGAGGATCTAAGGGTCTCAGTAGACCAGAAGCTCATGAATCAACAGTGTGATGCAACAGCAATGAAAGCTAATGCTATTCTAGGCTGCATCAACAGAAGTCTGGTGTTGAGATCAAGGGAAGTAATACTACTGCTCTATTCTGCCTTGGTCAGACCACACCTGAAGTACTGTGTCCAGTTCTGGGCGCCACAATTGAAGAAGGATATTAATAAGCTGGAACATGTGCAGAGGAGGGTGACCAAGATGATCAAGAATCTGGAAACCAAGCCTTATGAAGAATGGTTGAGGGAGTTGGGTGTGTTAAGTGTGGATAGAAGGAGACTGATAGGAGATGTGATAGGCATCTTCAAATATTTAAAGGGCTGAGCCATGGGAGATGGGACAAGCTTGTTTTCCCGTGCTCTGGTGGGTAGGAGATGAAGCAATGGTTTCAAGTTACAAGAAATGAGATTCTGACTAAACATCAGGAAGAACATTCTGATAGTAAGAGCGGCTTAACAGTGGAATGGACTCTCTAAGATGTTAATGGACTAGATGATCTTTGGCATCCTTTCCAACTATACAGATCTGCTTCTATGATTCTAACAGCATATGGTGTGTGGCAGTTATTACTAATATCCATGCATCAGATCATTATGTGGCTATGGGTCCTTGCAAGTAGTAACTTACACTCTCTATGTAATGGTAGGTAACACATTTTAGAAAACATCTGAAGAAGTGTGCATGCACATGAAAGCTCATACCAAGAACTAACTTAGTTGGTCTTTAAGGTGCTACTGGAAGGATTTTTTTTATTTTGACATTTTAGAAAAGCCATTGTCAAACCTGTAATATTCTCTCAAAGAATTCTGGGAACTGTAGTTTGTTAAGCTTGTTGGAAATTATAGCACTGTGGATGGTTCCACGGATTCTTTGAGGGAAGCCATTTTAAACATATAGTGTGGATTTGACCTTTGTAAAAATGGTTCAAATTGAGCCAAGTCTTGTTACACCAAGATAGGATTTTGCTTTGCTGCCTGATATCTGATTATGGAATACAAAATGTGTTTTAGTAACAGAATTAAATGATATCACAAGAACGCTGTGATTTTTCTTTTTTAAAAAACAACAAAAATCAAATCCATAGATATATATTTTTAATATATAGATAGATAGATTAGCAGTGACCTTGTTTGGCTCTTTTCCTCTTTTTATCCACTCTCTTTTAATATTAGGAACCTATAAAGTGTAAAGCTCACTGCTTCATCTCCCCGAACCTGGATCAGCACTTACATGTTTGCAAAGCTTTCCTGGAGGCTTGTTGGACTCACAGCATCACCACATTTTTTGTATTCAGAAAGATTTCCAAGATTTGTTCTCAATGGGACCTGTCTGTCACTCGGTCTTTCTGTTAATCCTGTTCATTCTTGAGAGGCTCTATTCTTCCTCCTGCCTGTCACTCAATAAATTTCAAACTTGTTTAACTCTCACAAGCTAGGACTGTTCAGTGGGCTCTTTCTCATTCTCAAAGTTCTTTTCTGTTTTATTAACGGTGGACCAATTCTCTCATCACTTCCTGATGAACAAAGAGAACATACAGCTTTTCAGACACACCAAGTTTCTCTAGTTTCCAGGGACAGTTGTGGATTTACAGAAACTGTCCCAGTTTCTTATTTGATCCTGGAATGTCCCGCTTTCCCTTAGGACATACCTATTTTTATTGGAGAAATGTTAGAGGGTATGGCAGGATGTCCCTATTTTCACTGGAGAAATGTTGGAGGGCATGGAGTTATGCAGCCAAGTCAAGGAGATAAGTAACAATACAACCTTTAGAAGACATCTGAAGACAGCTCCTTATAGGGATTTAAAAAAAAATAAAAATGTTTAATGTGAGAATATGTTTTTATATATGTTGGGAACCTCCCAGAGTGGCTAGAGCAACCCAGTCAGATGGGCATGGTATAATTAATAAAATGATGATGATGGAATAGGACGTCCCTATTTTCATTATAGAAATCTTGGAGGGTGTGCACTTCAGGGACAGAAGTAGACATTGGCCAACAAGCATGGCTGCCGATTTCAATAAGGGTTGAGTGGCCTTCCAAAACTATTCAGCTACACGTAGGTGTGTGGGCAGGTTAAGCCTTAAAGGGGGTCTTTCCCCTGTTCCCCCTCCCTGGCCCCATAGCCCCAAGAAGTTGGTCTAGGAAATCCCCTGCCATGACAGAAGTGCCTCAGTGTGGTCTCCAGTAAACCATGGTAACTGTAGTTTGTTACGGATGCTGGGAACTGTAGTTCTGTGAGTTGTAAATTACAGTTAGCATGTTAAAGTTACTGCTTCATAAATAGACAAATACACCATTTTCAGACTTTTCAAACCACCAGCGTGCTTTGGACTGTGCATGTACAATGGTACCTCTAGTTAAACTCAATTCATTCCGGAGGTCCGTTCTTAACCCGAAACCATTTTTAACCTTAGGCGCGCTTTTGCTAATGGGGCCTCTTGCTGCCACTGCGCCGCTGGCACACGATTTCTGTTCTCATCCTGGAGCAAAGTTCTCAACTCGAGGTAACTCTTCCTGGTTAGTGGAGTCTGTAACTTGAAGCATTTGTAACCTGAGGCGTTTGTAACTCAAGGCACCACTGTATTACATTTAAGCCTTTTAGCTAGTACTTCAGTAGCACAGGGTATCACTCAGTTAAAGTCACTTAGCAACATTCTAACATTCTGTGCCAGCCAAATGTTGTTGCGTAAGGGAATGCATAAACAGGTTGCTGGCAACTCTCTTGTTCAAAAGATTGTGCAACTGTTGCACTGGATTCCTTTGTTGGTCAGCATTAAAACTCACCTGTCCACTGGTGCAAGAGCCCTTGTGCTAGCAAGCAGGAAACATTGGAAACAGTCCATTTTTATTTTAGGGTACATTTCTTGCCTCCTATTTCAAGAGAGAGATTTATCAATGCCCCCCTCTCTGACGTTTCTGCTTACAATAAAGGGTGGCATTCAACTAAGTTTAAGTCAGAGTAGAGCCATTGAATTTAATGAGCATGATTAAGCAAGGTCCATTCCTTTCAGTGGGTCTACTCTGAGTAAAGGTCAGTTGAACTGTGTGTGCATCAAGTTCAATAAAGGCATTAACCACCAAGGAGGGATGCACTTCATGTTCCTCACACTGAGGGAGAGATGTAGAAACTCACATTTCTAGAGTTTTCTAAAAATCGAGATGTCTGCCCAGGTAATGTGTGCTGTTTCGGGATGTCTGGGACTATCCTAACCACCTCTGGGCACAATCTGGATCTCCTGCTTTGAGGAAGTTAAGTACAAAAGTATCACATTCAGATTACTGCTAGTAATCAGGGTGACTATGTGTCAGTCAGCTGTACAGCACTGAACTAGATGGACTAATAGTTCGTTGATAGAAGGAAGCTTATTATGTTTCCTTGAGTGTCAAGCACACACATCAATTTCCTTCCTGTAATACATAAGTTCTAGAAATACAAGGACCTTTTGTGGGGGCTGGGGAACTTCCAAACTGTGGGTAAAATGTAGTCCTTCAAGCTTCTCTATTCTGCCATTGGGACTTTCCCCATGTCACGGACCTGTGCCCTCCTCAAGTACTTCTTCCTGTATGGAGCAAGGCCTTGAACTGTGATAATGACTCTTGCTTGCCTGGAGAGAGGATGTGTGTAGCTACTGTTTGGGTAGAATGTAATCTCCATTCCCCCACCCACTTTTCCTTCTGGCCCTGTCTACCACTGGTGTGCCGCCCATGGAAGTTCAACCTCAAGGGAGTTCTCCACCTTGCCCTTATGTGACAAGGTAAGGTTACCGTGCCTGAAGGATAGCGCGCCAAAATGCTGCACTTGTGAGAATAGTTGTTGACTTGTATTTACAGTAAATTCATTTTAATCGTTTTACACCTGACATATTATTATGCAGCCTTCCGATGGCTTCTGAAATAATTGGCTATGCCGCCTACAGAGTTCAAACGCGCTTTGAATCCTGTTAAAGAGGATATGTGGCACAATCTGAATTTGAAAGCAAAAGCAAACAAAAGCAAAAATGAGATGCTCCTCAGTTCTTTTGGGTGACACCTAGTGGCTGAATTGCCATGCCGTAGTAAAATATATCCCCAAATTAGTCCAAATCAAAATTAAATCCTGTTTCTACTTATCAACTTTATGCTGCTGTTGGCCTGTTCACTTTTGTATCTAGACAAAAAGTATGACACAAATACCGTATTTTTCGCTCTATAAGATGCAATTTCCCCCCTCCAAAAATTAAGGGTAAATGTGTGTGCATCTTATGGAGCAAATGCAGGCTCCATGGCTTCAGCAAAAGCAACGCGAAGCCTCCGGAGCACATTGGGAGCTCCTGCTGTGCTCCGGAGGCTTCGCGTTGCTTTCGCTGAAGCCAGGGGAGCAAGAGGGATCGGTGTGCACTGATCCCTCTTGATCTCCTGGCTTCGCTTCGCTGGAGAGGCGCTGCACAGCTTTCCCTCTCTGTGCAGCGCCCCTTCAGTGAAGCAGGAGGAGAAATGGAAGGGGCTCCATTTCTCCTGCCGCTTCACTGAAGGGGCGCTGTGCAGAGAGGGAGAGATTTTTTTTTTCTTGTTCTCTTCCTCTAAAACTGGGTGCGTCTTATGGTTGGGTGCGTCCTATGGGGTGAAAGATACGGCATCTCTTTTCAACTTAAAAAAACCCCTCTGGTTGGATAAACCTGAGGCTTTTTCTATTAGATAAGGAGTAGGCATTACAGCAAAAACAACAGCCTCATACCCACTTCTCCTCAGTAACACATAAAAGGTAAAGGTACCCCTGACCGTTAAGTCCAGTCGCGGACGACTGGGGTTGTGTGCTCATCTCACTCTATAGGTCGAGGGAGCCAGCGTTTGTCCGCAGACAACTTCCAGGTCATGTGACCAGCATGACTACGCTGTTTTCTGGCGAACCACAGCAGCGCACAGAAATGCCGTTTACCTTCCCGCCGGAGCGGTACCTATTTATCTACTTGCACTTTGAAGTGCTTTTGAACTGCTAGGTTGGCAGGAGCTGGGACAGAACAATGGGAACTCATCCCATCTCAGGGATTTGAACTGCCGACCTTCCGATCAGCAAGCCCTAGGCTCTGTGGTTTAGACCACAGCGCCACCCGCGTCCCTGTAACATAGTAACTATGTGTAACACATAGTAATTAACAATTAACAGCATGATGTTATCATTCTGTACATTTCCTCAAATGTGCAGTCAATGAAATGGAGTGATAATAGGGAAGCTTTCAGTGTGATGATACCATCTCATAATGGTATATTTGGTTTTTTTTTTATATCTCACTTTTTCTCAAGGAGCTCAAGGTGGCGTACAATCTATATGAGCATGCAACTAGTGTCTCCAGAAAAGAATGAGTGTCCTATTCTGCACGAATCAACAAATGCATCCATCAAGTTCACTGAGCCCAAATGAGCCATGTGCTTCCTTATACAGTCATCAATCCTGTCAAACTTAAGATACAAGTACAGCACGGGACTCACTTTAAACTTTTAATGTTTTGCCATTTATGACAGGCTCCCCTTCTGGGGATTGTATCCATTGCTGAGCCAGTGCAGTTCTATTGGTGCAACGAGACTTTCATTTCTTCCCTCTGCAGGGGTGTGAACTTGAATAAAATATTGGGGGGCCCAGAATAGCCTCACCCTGAATTGTTGATCACAATATGTGGTACACGCACATCATTTGAATGGGGATGCCCATCACCTTTGGGTGGTCACGCCCCTCAAATGTTTTATTGGGGGTGCCCAAGGGACCTTGGCCCCTAGGAGTTGGCTCCTATGTTTGCCCCCAGTCAGCTCTGGAGGGTCCCTAATCCTTTGGAGCTGATTTGGAGGGAGTGTGGATTGCAGAAGGGAAGAAGAGAAATCTCCATTGCGAGTACAGAAGTCTATTCTGTCAGCAGAGCTGCAACACTGGATAGATGCATCCCTTGTCATTTTTCCTCCTCTATGTTGGGTTCCTTCCCCAACACACACACCAGCCACCCTTTCTCCATCATGGCTATTGGCCAGTGGCAGTGGTTGGTCAGGTCAAGCACTGACCAAGGGCCCATCTCTCTGGTCCTGACCCTGATGAAGGGTACCAGCACCCTGACTGCCCTCCTCCCCACCACATTGCATTTAAGGGCTCTGGAATCGTAACAGTAGATTATCCCCTTGACAGTGTTCTTTACAGAGAAATGCCATTAAGTGAACAAATCTGATATAATTAATCCTGCCAATAATATCTCTTGTACCATTTATAACACGGGTAGCTTGAGGTTCTTAATGTAATAGCAATATTTCCATAATTAATCTACTCCTTTCCTTTCATTGGACTATTTTTTTTTTATTAAATTATCTTTTTTCAGTGAACTTTTATTACCCAAAGACAGTTATCTACACATGTAGCAATCATATTTATACTACTGGGGAAATGGCATATTTAGAGAAGGGGAGAAATTGGATTCAACTTGCATTTAAAGGGAAATCTACCTAATTCACACTGTCTAAAACACTATGCAAACCAAAACACAGCCCTCCTTTGAAAGTCCACATTTCTCTGAATTTTGCAATGCAGATTTCCAGCTAGGCCATGTGCACAAAAATGCATATACCAAGGTAAGGTGTGCATAGAAATGCAGATATTAGTGAAGATAGCATACACAAATGTAATAAATTAGGAAAAATGTGTTTCAAAAATGAGTGAGTTAAGCAAAATTGCAAGCAAATGTGCCTATTAGTAGAAATTCGCACCAAGGTGAAATTTCATGAAGACTTTTTAAAAAATAATAATAATGGAGGACTGAAACTAAGACTATCAAAATTAGAAACAAGGAGGAACTGGAATTCTTAGGTTCGGTCATCCTTGGGTGCATTTCAGAGATAGAGGCCACAAGTTTAAAGAGAAAATTAACTCTCAGAAAAGCTATAGCTGATTGTTCTAGGATCGCAATATGTCCAGAATTTCCCATAAGCAGCGTCTGGGTGTAAATCAGCAAAAATGTCCTGGAAAATCCAGACATATGGCAGCCCATCTCGGCAGCGTCATTTTTGCTGATTTTCCTCAGAAATAGTTCAAAAATGTCCAATTTGCGATTTTGCAGGAAAAAGCTCAACAACTTCCCCCACCCCAAATAAAAGCTTGCCAACATTTCTGTGCAGAAATATGGCAACCCTACAGTTCACTAATTAAGTTTCTAAGTAGTGTGGTTCTCAGTTCAATCAGTTTTATCTGTAGTATCTATGTGCCTAACACTTAAAGAACAGAAAAGGCAATTATTGCCAATAGCATAATTATCAGCACACATATAGAGATTTTGAATACAGCTGTGCCCTAATGCAGATGATGTTTTATGGGATTAAAGAAAAAAATCACTACAGATGTTTTGTATTATAATTTCTGATTTTAATTGTGTAGCAGTATCCTTGGCAGCTGTTTTTCCTGGGATATGTTCTGTCAGAAGCCTATGCAGTCCTCACTCTGGGGATCCCTAATTTGGATTTCATATCCAATTTTGTTGTGATGTGAATATATTAGTAACTAAGTGTATTAACTTTACTAGGTGCCGGTACTCACCAAGACGTTGTTGGAGTAAGCGCCACTCTTTTTAACAACAAAAGAGGCGCTGGTACTGCATACACTTGAGTACCCCCTGAAAAAAGCACTGGTGTCTTCAGAGATATCTTAAAGAACATTGACACACTTACTAAGGTGTCAATCCCATTGAGGACACCTGGGGTGACCACTGAATTAAGAGTACTTAGGACTTTTCTACAAGATGGGCTTCTGGTCCCACCTGCCTTAATGGAGGCAGCCCCCACGACAGCTGGGGATCATCAGCAAATGAAAAACAAGGATGATAGAGGGTAAATCGTCCTTGCAAATTCCCCCCAGGGACAGGGGGAATGGCTTTACTTGCAGTTCATGTCGGTACCTCGATCTTGCTCTAGCATGGAATGTGGGAGGCAAGGAGGCGCTGAGTTCAAAACACTTAATCTGGTGAAAACTCTCCTACGCCGCCATTAAGAAGCAGAGGTTCTTCATTTAATTGGATCTTTAATTGGCTTTAAGATACCAGTGCATGATGGGAAAGGGTTGCAACAACATACTGCCGAATATACCAACTACATGGATCAAAGGTTTGAATTGAGATAAGATTTTTTTCAGCATGAGAGTCGGTTTGGGAGAGGGAAACCTTGATTTGTTTATGCTAAGTTTCTTTTATATATTTATGATTCGGCAACTGTCTCCAGAATATAAGATAAAAAGATATTTATAAGTGAGGAAGGGACATTGGGGTAATATTGATCTTAACAAGCAAAAATAGAAATTTGTGTGATCTAAGAAAGGAGAAGTTCAAGTATGACTAGGTTGGAAAGACATTAATTCCCCTCACCTCTGTTTAAAAACAACAGACAAGGAAAAGGAGACTGAGATTTGTGTGTGCTACTGACAAAATGTAATCTAAGATAAAGTTTCATTGGGCCATAAATCTCTTGCTGTAAGGAGAAGAATTTTGGGGCTGTGATAAGAATGTTGCAGAGATTCTGGGAGTTGGAAAGGAGTATTCAATCTTCACTGTGTTTGAAAACTGCCCACCTTTTCCTAGGCTGAAGGAAAAATGGCGAAGGTCTGTGACATGTTTTACTAGTGAGACAGAATGGTTTTTAGCAGACTGTTGCCTGTTCTGAGACATTGAAGCAAGGGACAGAGAGATAAGACCTCTGAGAAACTTCAAGATTCAGTTCTACCACAAGCCACAATGGGAGAAAACCACAACTGGGAAGTGAAAGAGACAATACTGTATATGGACAGAAGGAATCTCCATGGATATAACAGTTTTCACACAAAGGGCAGAATAAACATAATAGTTTGAATTCCTCACTTGAAGCTTTATAAATTTATACATTATAACATCACTAATGGAAATCATTAATTATGTAGCTGTTGACTAAGGGATTATTATTATAACTGAAATGTTACTGTCATTAATTAAATTTATGGAACACAGGGATATAAGATCGGAAATGCACCCGAACCATCATGCGGGGAGCCACTTCAACTCAAATAAATTAATTGGAAGTTGATTGGCACTTTGATAATTGTATAATTTGGGAATTAATTGTTGTTGTTATAATTTGGCTATTATTGGGGGTATTTTGAAAAACTAATACAAATTTTTATTTTAAAAGGGACTGTTCTACAAGATGGATTTCCAAAGGGACAATCCATCATGCACAAATGTTGGGTAGAATATTGCGTCTCAGTCCTGTTGTTGCTACAGTAGTTGTAGATAGATGCAATAGGAAGCTGAGAGTAAGATAAAGAGCTGGATATTGTACACACAACAGTGAGAATGAAATAAAAATCAAATCAATAAGCAGCATTTTCAAATTGATTATAAAAAAAATCAGAGACAAATGCCTAAAATGCTATCATGTGGAATGGCTGTCTTCCCTTCTTCAGTGAAGAAATCCTTGAGTTTGAATAATGTACTTTTGATTGAGTAAAGAGAAGACATTTGTTTTATTTATTTTGGATTCATATCCCTTTTGGCAAACATAAAACAACAAAGGAAGTGAAGAGCAATAAGTTCTTTCTTTCTTTCTTTCTTTCTTTCTTCACAGGTTATCAACTTTAAAAACAATTAAGAAGTAACACATTTCATTTGTATTCCTTTTCCTTTGAACTATTTGAACCTTCCAGGAAAAAGACTTTTCTCCCCAGGGAGGTGAGCCTCTAAGATTGAAAAACAGAAATTTGCTTCAGGATATCATATTCTTCTACTGTAACACTCATTGGGGGATTAGTGTTGCCTAAAACGTCCTTGAGAAATGTTCAGTTACTGAAAAACTTTGGCTTTGTCTCACACTATTCAAGGGAGTGACACAATTCCTGCTGGAGTGTAGTACTTCTGAACCCATGAGAAAATAAAGGGGGGGGGGCATTTGATTAAAGAAAGATCATATACGCGGGTCAGAATACCAGCTTCTTCAATGACACTAGATTACCATACAAAGAAACAATCCAGGGTCTAGGCCCTGCAAGAAACCCAGGTGTCAATTCTGTCCTTATTCAGACAGCTCTGTTACAAGACCTAACACTATCACCCATCCTATCAAGGGCTCGTTCACCTACACTTCCTCCAACATGAAAAACACTATCACTTATGAACAATGGTTTACATAGAATTGATAGGTCGGTCTCTATTCAAGAGAATAAATCTGGCATCAAAAAGGCCCAGCGCTAATCTTCAATGAAAGGACATCTAAAAGTGGCTCCATGTCAGCAATGCAGAACAAGAATTTATCCACACCATTTAATTTAGTTGGGAATATAGATTCTTCCCACTCCCTGCCATACTGTAAGTATTGAATTAGGACAACATAGCCAGTATGATATTATTATTACCAGTGATGGTTGTTGTTACTAGGCCATTCTGTTCTTGTCTTAAAATATATTGGGGCACTGCATAGAAATGAGGCAGGCTTCCCACTATTATTTATTCTTGCATGCATGCATTTATTGCCTTATAATGTCAGAGAAGGCGTTTGGAGGAGGATCTTGGACAATAAACTGAGAATTCAGATAGGTTTGTACTAGGGAAGACTCATAGTCTTTTAGCCCCATTTCCCCCCACTCTGCATCTATGTTTCCCTGCATGTGCATGAACATATAATTTACCAAATTCACCTCGTGTATCCTGGATCCACAGCCACTATATTTATGACATAGTAATATTGCTAGTTTTTAAGGGGCAACTAGGCTAATACTCCATCCAGATGGCATTTGACCCATTTTATTTTTGGTGTTTAATAAGTCAGGATAGGCATCATTCTAAGACTTTCTTATAGAGCTCAGGTGGGAACATATCTTTTCCAGCAGCTTTATTTGATTTCAGACAGGAAATAAGTCATGTATGGAAGTGAGAGCTGGACCGTAAGAAGGCTGATCGACAAAGAATTGATGCTTTTGAATTATGGTGCTGGAGGAGACTCTTGAAAGTCCCATAGACTACAAGAAAATCAAACCTATCCATTCTGAAGGAAATCAGCCCTGAGTGCTCACTGGAAGGATAGATCGTGAAGCTGAGGCTCCAATACTTTAGCCACCTCATGAGAAGAGAAGACTCCCTGGAAAAGACCCTGATGTTGGGAAAGAGTGAGGGCACAAGAAGAAGGGGACAACAGAGGACGAGATGGTTGGACAGTGTTCTCGAAGCTACTAACATGAGTTTGACCAAACTGCGGGAGGCAGTGGAAGGCAGGAGTGCCTGGCATGCTCTGGTCCATTGGGTCACGAAGTTGGACACGACTAAACAACAACAATATCTCATTACAGGAGACTGTTTTCCACTCAGGTAGGTTTGAGATTCCTTATACACTGCTGGTATACGTGATTACCCAGAAAGACCACCAAATACCCTGGAGAAATATTTAACCCAATCAAAGGCATGTATTGAGACTTCGTGTGATGACCTCACTCCATTGAAGCACGAGGTCACCAGTGCCCAGAATGTGTCTTCCCTCTTTCCCCTTACTGGTAGTCTCAGGCCTTGTCACTGGGTTTTTCATATATTCACCTATTTTGTTTTTGAGCAGACTCTTGTATTCTAATCTACATTTTCCATTGGACTACTCTGATGGGTTCTTATCTGAATCCCTAATTGTCTTGGTCAGAACTTTCTTAGCCACTTTGCACTGACCATCAAACCAAACAAGGGGTGCTGGTTGTGTGCATTTACTAATTTTAGAAGTTATTTGAGCCATTGGTTCAATGCACATTGTCTAATTTGTTCCCCAGTGCCTGCCAGCCTCTGGAACTCCTTTTCAATGTGGCTGGCATCTGTGCATGTGCTGCCTTCTGAGCATGCTTGTCACAAATTTTCAGAATGAATTTGAAGATTTTTCTCAGGGCAAGACATCTGATGAAGTTTGAGAGAAGCCAGACAAGATACAGAGACATTTCTTAAGCCCTTAACTAGAGAGGCTATTCAACAATTTTCTAAATGACATGGGAACTTGCAAATGAGACCTTAACGGTGCATCATATTATGATATTACAAACCTCTTCTCCCTACTAGAAATATCATGCTTGAAACATCTGAGAATTGCTTTTGTCTTCTTTGTGGCTACATCACATTTGTAGATCCAATTAGCAAACCATTAAAAAAATGCCCTGTCTTTCAATGGAATGGAAACAGCTGGAATTCCTGGCTGAAATAGACAGCTCTTATTATTGAGGTGGAGTGTTCTGTTGTCATGCAAAAGATGTGCAACATTACGAAATGTCAAACTGAGTGGTTTGTATCCCACCAGTAAGACCATTCTGTGCTTCTTTGTAGCTCACTGAATTGGCTGTCAGTTATCCCTTTGAAAGAGCATGTTTTCTAGCACAGATGCTAAATCAGAAACAATCTTAAATTATAGCATTGTTTTCCAAAGAAAGGGGCCCTTTGTTTTTTTCCAAATTGCAGCAACATTTATTTCATATCATTTTGTGACATTTTCACTGTTCTTCTCTGGCTCTCAGGGTAATCATATCTGCAAATTTATGAACCCTCGTACTGCATAATTCTCTATGTACCCTGTTTAAGTTATTGACGTGTAGAGTTTTGAAATGAGTGATAATGATTGGATGCAGAAGTTGCCAGAGAAATATGGATTTTTTTTTATTGTACCTGAAACTACAAAAGACAGTATCCATCACTGAAAGAGACACTTTAATGGCTTCAGCTTGAAATGCTGGCATCAAATACTAAATCTAAAGTCTTAACCTACAACTAAACCATAACTTTCTCCTAATGAGATCTAAAATGTCTCAATTACAAATGTGATTATTTTCTTCAACAGAGGTGAACAGTTGACTTATAGCTTTATCAGGCACACTCCTGATATTTAAGAACGATGTTAGATTACAGCTTACATGGAATTGCATGAAACTTCTATCCATTGTATAAACCTGTATCCTTTGTGTGGTTAGTGTATCACAAGCAATCCCAATTACTGTGACTGGTGTCCCTTTTTCAAAGTACTCACTGCCAGATCATAGTGACAATACCTAGACATGGAACTTACTCTGTTTGTGGAAGAAGTATCATTGACACGTAAAAATGTGTATAATGCTGCCTATATTTCTGTGTGGGATGGCTTTCAGATATCAAGACCTAAATTTTCATTGGCCCACCTGTCTATGTATGAGCCACAAAGAAATTCTGAATATTTTTCTGAGGCTACTCCTTTTGCACACATCAAGTAATTTTTTGAGGATTGTGTGGTACAAGAGTCTCAATGCAGTATGCTAAACCACACATTGAACCTTTTTTGGGTGATTGACAAACACTGTTTTCTGCATTGTTTCTAGGCTCAATGGCAGCTTGTTCTATGGGATGTTGAAGGGCTGTGTGTGTGTGTGTGTGTGTGTGTGTAGGGAGATGAGAGGTGAGTCTCCAAAACTGCTTCAAGGTAAAAGGTAAAGGACCCCTAGACAGTTAAGTCCAGTCAAAGGTGATTATTTGTTGTGGTACTCATCTAGCTTCAGGCCAAGGGAACCAGAGTTTGACCACAGACAGTATTCCAGGTCATGTGGTTAGCAGGACTAAACCGCTTCTGGTGCATGGAAGACCGTGACGAGTGCCAGAGTGCACGGAAACGCCATTTACCTTCCTGTCACAGCAGCACCTATTCATCTACTTGCACTGGTGTGCTTTCAAATTGCTAGGTTGGCAGAAGCTGGGACAGAACAACGGGAGCTCACCCTGTCACATGGATTTGAACCGCCAACCTTCCGATCAGCAAGCCCAAGAGGCTCCATGGTTTAGACCACACACTCCTGTGCAGATCTTTTTAAAATTTTCTAATAAAGAGTTAAATCTCCTTGCTTTGTGTGATTTATAGTTGGCTGTCTCCTAACAGTTGTTGAGTTAATAAGCCTGTGTTTGGGCAGTATGACATCAGACTTCCAGGTAGGGGCTTATATTATAGACAGCTCCTCAAAACAAAATGATTCCATCATCATTAAAAACTTGCATGTTGGGGACTAATGTGCCAGAGAAACATAAGTGTATTCACTCATGGGGATCCCCAACAGTAGTCTGAATGTACACAGCCCAGAATCAGGCTTACCACCTCTGTCAAAATTAGGCAACTGAATCTTCTATCTCAGCCAGTCGGCAGAGGTGACCTTAATTAACAGACACATTTGTAGGAAATTGTCTACAACAGGCTCTCTAGAGGTACTCAAACTTCAGCAGATGACACTGCTTGGAAGTAACAGCAACAAACACAGAGGAGCATCACTCCCTATCATTTCAGAATATTCATTTATTGATTGGTTTACATTATGCTGCACTATTTATTGTCGTTGTGTGTTTTGTTTTGTCTTCATAGTGAGCAAAAGCCAATCAATTCAGCAGCTAGTGTATACCAAAAAAGCCCCTCACAAGGACATGACTCTTCTCTGCACAATCCTTTTAGGTACGCTGATTTCCGCCATGCAGATAATAGCTGTGGACATACAACAGAGCACATGCATCACTCGCCAGCAGCTTGTTGAGTTTGGAAAGCAGCAGTCGGTTAGGCGGAACAGCAGGTGCAAATGCACACAAGCTGAATTCACATACAGACTCAGCAGGCATGAACAGGAGGGGTCCATATCAAATACATTGGTAATATATGCAACACTAGGCCTGTGTGTCTCGGCAGCAAAAGGATTAGCAAACTAGAGCACCAGTGAATTCAGCTCATTCTGAGCTTCTGATAGGCAGCTGACTTGAAACATTGAATTTCCAATTTGGGGATGGGAAAACAGCCACATCTATCTGCTGTGTCCTTTGCTCCAAGAAAACGTTACTGCTAAACATTCCTAGCTATACAACAACCACCTGGCGGAAGCAGGATTTATTTATTTTGCTTGTTTTATGTATATACCGCTTGATCCACAAAAACATCTAAGCAGTTGACCTAAAATATTCATTAAAATGCTGGTAAAAAACCAAACTTTTAAAAACAGGTAGGCAGAAAATTAATTGAAATATAGATGCAATCAGTTTTAAATAATAAAAATAATAATTCACACAGAAAATTAAGCAGGCTCTGAAAACAATCTTGCAAAGGTGTCAAATGGATATTATCAGGCAGGGAACCCTACCAAAAATATTATAATGGATCTGTGGTGCTAAATGTTTAGATTTAGTAAATATTAGGATTTTATTAGAACTTGTACATTATAAATGGGATATGCTATAAGACAGTTTTGATATGTATCAGAAAAAGGGTGATGCAAGGAGTTTGAGGTGTTTAATTAGTGTTTATGTGTAAAGATTGTGTCAGACCTTGAGAATCCTATCAAGATCCATGCATATTGTAATATGTCAGCCGACTTCTGAGCATCAGCAATTAGCATGTGAGAATTATTTAACTTAGGTAAGCATCCTAAGTGTGTACCAGTCTTTACTCCTAGGCAATCAGCAAGTGTTGATGAAGCCAGGGGAACTCCTTTGCTAAGTGACACCTGGGGGGGAATAATCATTAGTACTCTGGAGCATAAAAAGAACTGACCATTAGGAGCAACTGAACAAAGGAGACTTAGTTTTTTAGGAACAGCAGAATTAGGAGAGATGCCTTGAAATGGACTGGAGTGCTGCACCACTGTGGGGGAAAGCCCCTATTGAGATGACCATGCTGGAAGATCTGGACTCCCTCCATGCAGACTGAAGGTGTAAATAAGTGAATACATCATATTTTTTAAAAGCTATGACAGTCTCTGCTGTGTCTTCAATTCTCCAAAGGAGCATAACCCCCAGGTGGGCCCCTGGAACCTCCCTCCTGGAGGGGGTGGTTACCCAGCTTTTGTAATAATATGTTGAAACAAGGTGTAGAGTCAGAGGATCCAGGCAAAACATTTGTTAAAGGTGCTGGGAGCTGTTAGGAGGTCCTGATATTCCTCCCCACACATGTCAAACTAGAACTGTAGAAGAGTTTGTATTTGATATCCCGCTTTATCACTACCCGAAGGAGTCTCAAAGCGGCTAACATTCTCCTTTCCCTTCCTCCCCCACAACAAACACTCTGTGAGGTGAGTGAGGCTGAGAGACTTCAGAGAAGTGTGACTGGCCCAAGGTCACTCAGCAGCTGCATGTGGAGGAGCGGGGAAGCGAACCCGGTTCACCACATTACGAGTCTACCGCTCTTAACCACTACACCACACTGGCTCTCCACTTACTGGCTGTAAGTGCCAAGGAGTCATTCATTCCAGTTCCATCTCATAACTGCTTAGGAGTTGTTCATCATGTGGCAGGGTCAGTTCTAGAATGTGACAGCTTGGAGCACTTGCCAGAGTCACCAACTTGGCAAAGAGCACACTGCCTCAGTGGTGCCACCATTCTCACTTTCTGTTAAGTACTTGAGGAGGTCAGAAGTTCTTCCTCTAGAAACAAAGGGAGTTGCCTTGCCTCAGGTCAAACTATTTGTTCCTCTAGCACAGTACTGTCCACTTTGAATGGGGAAAAGGTAAGTCTCCAGGGTCTCAGGAAGAAGTGATATGAAAGACCTCTTCCTTTTAAAAAATAATAATATAAAATCTGGAAACGGGAGGGATGGAATCTGGGGTCATACAACACCCATTTGCTGCTAATCAACTCGCATGTGGGCCATCCAAAATTTTGGAGCCAACATTGTTATGTAAAAGGTAAAGGACCCCTGGACGGTTAAGTCCAGTCAAATGGAAGGTTACCAGATGTCCCCTTTTCCCGGGAACAGTCCTCAGATTTACAAATCAGTCCCCTGACAAAATCCATTGTAGTTGAAAAGTGTCCTTGGATTTATTGAAAAAATTTGGTAACTTAGTCAAAGGTGACTGTGGGGCTGCGGCACTCATCTCACTTTCAGGCTGAGGGAGCCAGTGTTTGTCCACAGACAGCTTTCCGGGTCATGTGGCCAGCATGACTAAACTGCTTCTGGTGCAACAGAACACCATGGCGGAAACCAGAGTGCATGGAAACACCATTTACCTTCCTGCCGCAGCAGTACCTATTTGCCTACTCGCACTGGTGGGCTTTTGAACTGCTAGGTTGGCAGGAGCTGGGAAGAGTAACGGGAGCTCACCCCATTGCGAGGATTTGAACCAACAACTTTCCAATCGGCAAGCCCAAGAGGCTCAGTGGTTTAGACCATAGTGCCACCCACGTCCCAATATTGTTATGTACAATTATGTTGACACTGGTTGACATGCTATCCATGAAAGTTTCACTGCAATATGCTCAGAAATTCGAATGCTTACGATTTCGGTGGCTGCCTAAAACCCTAGGCTATTTGATCTCACACAATGTACCTTCCAAAAGTCACTGCGAAGAGTTTCTATTGTCGAATTGCTTAAAGTCCCAACCTAGACCCATGCACAGAGAATATCCTTTGCTTCTGTCACCTTAGGTTATTCCTACCTGCCTGTTCCCATTTACTGCTGGTTGAAAATAAATAAATAAATAAAAAATCCTCTGTGCTCCAAAGAGCATACCCTGATTGGCTCTTAACAACCTTGCTGATGACTGCATGATGCAACTAAATCCCTTGTCAATGCCCTTTTCAGTTTAGAGGTTATTGCCAGAAGAAATCTCTCCTGTATTTTGTTTGTGCAAGTGGGATAAGAGTTCTCTGTGCTGACATTTTGATTAAGCGGTCTGGCTCACAAAACTGAAAAGCTCTCTTGTTTGTATTTGTGTGTGTGTGTGACCAGCACAATAGAAGGGTTCAGTTTCCATTTAAAGCAGTGATGGGAAACCTGAAACTGTTCAGGTGTGGGCTACAACTACCCATCGTCCCTGACCATTGGGCATGCTGGCTGGAGTTGATGGGAATTATAATCTATCAGTATGGCCATTTTTAAAAGGAAAAAACCAAAATAATCGCCTGGATCTACTTCTAGTTTTAACTGTGACTAGTGGTCTCCTCCTCCGTCAATATATGAACTGATCATGCTCACTGCAGGTGACTGATGCTGTCACAACAGCTGTGCACATGTGTCTCTTCCATGCTTGGTGATGCCAATTTCCAGAGTGCATTAACTACCAATCCTCCTTCCCAGGGAACTTTTGGAACTGAAGCTCTGAGAGAGAAATGGAGGTCTCCCAAGAAGTATCAGCACCCTTAACAAACAACACTTCCCAAAATTCTTTGGGGGAAGCCATGACTGTTTAAAGTGACGTGCTACTACTTTTAATGTACAGTGGATGCTTGGATTGCAAACATGATCCGTGCAGGATGCACGTTTGCAAACCACAGCATTCGCAACCTGCAGAGGCGTGACTGCACATGCACAGGTTGCATTTCATCACTTCTGCACATGCGCAAAGTGCCATTTAGCACTTCTGCACATGTGCGACCACCGAAACCCGGAAGTAACCCATTCCGGTACTTCCGGATTTCAGCGGTCTGTAACCCAAAAAAACGCAACCTGAAGTGTCTGTAACCCAAAGTATGTCTGTATAGTGCAGATGTGACCATAGTTACAGAACTTGGCTATGCTTGCAGCAGTCAGGCTGTACTACTGCCTTGAGAATATGAGCCTCATCTCCCTGAGAATACATAAATTGACCGTCCTAAATGTAGGATTTTTGTGGTGGGCGTAGTGATTAATTGAAAAAGTTATGAAATGACTCAGAACACCATACTGCTACTGAAGGCAAATAAGCATAATTGTCACAAATCCAATACATTCAGAATTGGCACAGTCCATAAGATATCCAGTTGCAGCAGACTTAACTTAAACTTACAATAACTTACTTTAAGTCTAAACCTTAACACTTAGCATACTATGTTCAGAACACCACACCAGAAGGAAAAGAGATAGAAAGTTAAACCCAGGCTCCTTCTGGCCTTACTTTTATAGTCAGCATGACCTTGACAGAAGAGATAACAGAACCAGTTTAAGCCAGCTGTACTCAGCTTCTCTGAAGGAATAACCCAAGCACTATGAAGCTTATTTCACACAGAGAAGCTTCCAGAACCCTCTTGAATTAAGTAGAATTAAGAAAGATATTTACATATCAGATCAATACTTTCTGTACTAAGAATGCAAACTGACAGCACATTCCTTACAAAACCACCAGTTATTAAGAATAACACGTATGCACAACTCGAGTTATATCAAGGCCAGCACCAGCTATTGAAATGGAAGTTCAACTAATGCCAGAAAAACTTAATTGTGCGGTGCTTTTGGAATGTGCAGACCCTATCGCTTGCAACTGAAGTGTCTGAATGTTGTAGCTTTTAAAAATCAAAATAAATAACTCATTTGAGTAAGTACCCAATTTTGTCAGTTTCAGAGCACAGCTGACCTATGCCTAAGGATAGAATTTGGTGTGGTTTCATTAAACCTCCAATTAAAGCCCTCCCCTTACTTATATGCTGAGCTGCCTTATCCACTGTGTACTTTAATAAGTTGGCCTCATTATTTCTTCCAGCTTCTTTCATATGGTGCCATCTTGTAGCATTAATCATACAGCAGAATGCTCAAAGTTATTGGAATTTTGCTTCTAATCAAGGGCACAGAAAATAGGAACTTGTTGAAATATTAGCAAATGCAAGTCAAAAAGACAAAAACAAATTTCCTTCCATGGGAGCCACTGCCTATTTAATGTGAAATCATTACCAGCATAAAATCAAAGCTTTCAGCACTGGAGGACTTTATAGAGCAACACACAGAAGTGAATGAATGATTTTCATTGTGCTTGGGGTAAGAACGAGAAATAAGGATGATCATATATTTTGTAGGGTTTCTTCGTGTTGGTTTTTCAATTATGAACTGTTCATTTACTTTTTAATTCTAATCACTTAGAAAAGTGAGGCACTTCAATTTTAGTTCAGCTGCATTCCTTCCCTTGCATTTCACTAGTTAGTGGAAGTGCCCAAACCAGTTGGTAGGTTCCAGTGATCTTTTAGAAATCTTACTAAAGAAAATCTGATGGTGACATATGCTCCTGTGTTGTGAAATCACATTCTCCTTAATTAGAGAGTTGTGTGCACAGTTATAAGAATGTGAATCTCTGATAATCCAGGTGTTCCTATTCACCATATGCAACATAAACCTTTTTAGTAGTTGTCTGTGGCAAATAACTACATCTGTTTTACCTTTGAGTGAGATATTGTTGATCCCTTGTTAAAAGCATCATTGCTCATATGAGCTGGATTATGTTACCAGATGTCCTCCAGACATTCAGCAAAATAATATCAGCCCTGAATTGGCTCTGGTGTAGAAATGAGAGAATCCTAGGCAGTTCCCTTGAGCTTGGCACATTTTTATTCTCAGTTCCCTCTTCATCCTCCAAACTCGGGAAAACCTACAAAAGTCCCCAAACCAGAGCTAGAACATGGAAGGTGTTGTCTCTCTGTCTCTCCCCACCCCCAACCCTGACACAAACAGAGCACATCCAAGCACAATCTCTAGATAAAATCTGTCAGTTTCAGGTACTTTCAGGTTCTCATTCCCCCCTGTCACCTACTGGAAAAGGCAACTCTTAATACATACTTTATAGTAATGTATTTATTCCATTAGTATTACATTTATAGGGATGCGAGGGGCGCTGTGGGTTAAACCACAGAGCCTAGGACTTGCCGATCAGAAAGTCAGCAGTTTGAATCCCTGCGACGGGGTGAGCTCCTGTTGCTCGGTCCCTGCTCCTGCATATCAAAGTGCAAGTAGATAAATAGGTACCGCTCCAGTGGGAAGGTAAACAGCGTTTCCGTGCGCTGCTCTGGTTCACCAGAAGCAGCTTAGTTATGCTGGCCACATGACCCAGAAGCTGTACGTCGGCTCCCTCGGCCAATATAGCAAGATGAGCGCCGCAACCCCAGAGTCGGTCATGACTGGACCTAATGGTCAGGTGTCCCTTTACCTTTATTACATTTATATCTCACAATTCCTCCAGTGATTTAAACATGGTACCTGGTTCTCTCCTCCCCATTTTATCCTCACAATAATCCTGTGTTGTAGGTTCAGCTGAGAGAAGTTGACCCAAGGTCACCTAGTGAACTTCATGGATGAGTGGGGATTTCAGTCCTGGTATCCCAGTCTGGCATTTTAACCTCTGCACCACATTGACTATGCATATACCACATAAAAATGCATATTAGCGTTGACTATTATCTTTTAAAACAATTCTAAAACACATTTTTGAAGTAAGAACTATACAGTGGAACCTCTACTCACGACCACAATCCGTTCCTGAGGCCCGTCCTTATGGTGAAATGGGTCGCTGATAGAAGCACCATTGTGCGCAGGCGCATTCGGCAGCAGCCCACTTCTGCGCATGTGCAGACAGCGGCAGCCCCTTCTGCGCATGCATGAATCACGGCAAACCTGGTGTTTACTTCCGGGTTTGGTGCGCCCATGACTTGGAACGGGCCTAAGTAGAGCAGGATGTAAGTAGAGGTTCTACTGTATTGCAAAATTCAGAGGAATGCCCAAATTGAAGGATAATGAGGTTGCAATTCGCACATTCGACCAAGAGGTGTCAGATCAGTTGACATTGGTTTTCACATAAATCAGCTTCCTCAAACCCTGCATTAGCAACAGCAAAAACAGGATTTTGCTTGGCTCTTTTGGGAGGGGCTCCACAACCTGTCCTCCTTCACACCTGCAGTGAGGGTGCAGAATCATCTCTACAGAGCCATCTTTCTTTGCCTTCTGCTGAGTGAGCCTTCAAGTGCAAAGTGGGTATATAATACTGTTCAGTCCAACTGTTATACACCGAGGAAAACTCTTGCTTATGCTTCGTTGTGTTTCATTGGCAGAGGAAAAAAAGACAGAAAAAAGAAGGATTGGAACACAGCAGACATCTGATAACATTTATATTAATGGCAAAAGGTGTTGCAAGTTTTCACCTATTTCAATCATGCACTGCTTCATCCAGTAAATGAAAAACTTGCTTGTCAGAAACTCAGGAGGGAGACTGGCTTTCTTCCAGGAAAATTTATGTTTCTTGACAGCCTCATTCCTGTGTACTTGCAGAGATTTCGAGTGCATTTGAATTGGAGTGGGGTCCTGCAGAATGCTCTTCCACCTTGATTCTTAGTGTCCTCACTCTTCCCAGATTTTACCCTCATTATGAAATGCCTCTAGGCATGGCTGCAAGGCTCTTGTGCCCAGAAACCATTATAGCTAAGGTGCAGGAGCCAGACAATAATCAGTTATATATGTATATTGTTGATTAGTATTGCTAGAGAAAACAGAAGGCTTACTGTGTGTACAAAAACAAAGCAAAAAATGGTGCGAAATTGGTTTGCAAATGCACATTGCATTTGTATCTCACCTTTCCTTGAAACGGTGTGGTGAGATTTTGCTACAGCTGCACCCCGATGGAATAAATGGAAATTGATTCATCACATGATTTTGTGGTCGATTAGAATTGTGTATTTAATTGTTCTGTAGCCACTGTACTCCATGCTCAGATAATTTCTAGATGGAATTATTCCAATGTACTGTATGTGGGGCAGCCCTCAGAGAAGATATGGAAAATTTGATTGTTCCAAAATGCAGTAGCCAGGTTACTGCCTGAGGTTTCCATTTAGATCTCTCATAACCTCTGCTTTAAAACAGCTGCACTGTTTGACAGTTCATTGTCCAGCTTTAGTCAAGATGATGCTGTATTTAAATCCCTAAATGACCCAAACCCCAAATTCCTAAAAGACCACCTCCTTTCCTACAGATGGAATTTTTTGGGGGGGGGGGGTGTGCATGGCCGAAGACAGAACATTCTCAGTGGCAGCCCCCAAGCTGTTAACCTCCCTCCCTGTTCATGTATGTATGTCTGGCTTCGTTCATTATATAATTTTGGTGAATGCTGAAAACGTATGTCTTTACCTGCTTTATAACATGTGGAATATATATATATATATATATATATATATATATATATATATATATATGCTTTCGTAGATTTTCACGGGTACAGGAATGCAGGTTTTGGTGTCTTCGGGTGTCTTCCCGTGTAAGAGTTGGGGTGTCTAGGCGACGTTTCGACGAGGTCTCACTCGTCATCTTCAGGCTGGTGCTTTCGGCTTCTTGTTACTGGAACAGAGCAGGATCTCAGTGTTTGAGTTCCTATAAATACTGTTGAGGGGGTGTGGTGTATAGCCTCCAACGTTCTGGGCAGAGAGGAAGTTCCCAGGTTAGTGTGCCTTTTCTTCTTTTGTTCCTTAATTACTTGAGGGATATCTTGAGTGATTTCTTGAGTGATATTCTGAGTACCACTTAGGAGGGTCATTAAGTGTGGATTAGTTGCTAAAGCTTTCGTGTCTTGACCTCTTGAGCTTGTGAAGAGTTTTTCTGAGAAGATGGCTGTACTGCACTTAGTTGTGCTCTGGCTTGGCTTCGTGTATAGGGGCGAGCTGTGGTTTTGTGCCCTGTGCCAGCCAGATCTGTGTAGGGATTGCAGGGGGGTGCAGCATCCGGAGGTGCCACTATGGTTTGGCTACTGGATGGTGTCTGTAATTTATCTGTGGGGAGGGTCTGGGTTTGGGTCTGGTGTGGTTGATTGGTGATGGCGTTCTGTGTGCCTCTGGTTCTGGTGTCGGTTTTTGTGGGGAGGGCTAATTTCCAGATGTCTGGCAGGCGGGACGTGTCGTCACGCTTGTTCATGTTGTGAGGGTGTTTCTCTATCTCGATGGCTTCCATGATTATTCTCTTGTGGTGATGTTCCATGTTAAAGAGCAATTTGGAATCAATCAACCACACCAGACCCAAACCCAGACCCTCCCCACAGATAAATTACAGACACCATCCAGTAGCCAAACCATAGTGGCACCTCCGGATGCTGCACCCCCCTGCAACCCCTACACAGATCTGGCTGGCACAGGGCACAAAACCACAGCTCGCCCCTATACACGAAGCCAAGCCAGAGCACAACTAAGTGCAGTACAGCCATCTTCTCAGAAAAACTCTTCACAAGCTCAAGAGGTCAAGACACGAAAGCTTTAGCAACTAATCCACACTTAATGACCCTCCTAAGTGGTACTCAGAATATCACTCAAGAAATCACTCAAGATATCCCTCAAGTAATTAAGGAACAAAAGAAGAAAAGGCACACTAACCTGGGAACTTCCTCTCTGCCCAGAACGTTGGAGGCTATACACCACACCCCCTCAACAGTATTTATAGGAACTCAAACACTGAGATCCTGCTCTGTTCCAGTAACAAGAAGCCGAAAGCACCAGCCTGAAGATGACGAGTGAGACCTCGTCGAAACGTCGCCTAGACACCCCAACTCTTACACGGGAAGACACCCGAAGACACCAAAACCTGCATATATATATATATATATATATATATATATATATATATATATATATATGGACCTGCCTTGTTTTCTGATTGGAAGTTTTTTAAAACTGTTCTCAACATTGTGTTTAAATTGTTGTAACACACCCTGGGACTTTAGGATGAATCATTTTTAAATAATTATAATAATACCTTTTTTACTGCTACAGCAATAAGTGTTGCCTAGAGGGAAAACAAGCTGTTAAAATAGATTCAGGTAGGTAGCCGTGTTGGTCTGACGCAGTCGAAATAAATAAAAAAAATATTAAAAAATGTCCAGTAGCAGCTTAGAGACCAACTAAGTGTGAGAATTTCTGATCCATGATTGCAGTCATGGGATTGTTGTCTTTCACGCGAAGGTGTATGTTTTGACTCCACAAAGTGGGAAACTCTTTTGAAGCTCCCAAAAGAACGACCAGGAGGGAGAGAACATGCCAGTAAGGCATGTGTCTCTGCCAGGGTCCTACTCAAGTGTAGGCTGAGCTCTTGACACAAAAAGCTGGTCTCTAAGGTGCTACTGGACAATTTTTAAATTTATTTCAACTGTGTCAAATCAACATGGATCTAGAATCATGGAAGGCACCACATTGAGCTGCATGAAATGGAAGTCCATCAACCTATTAAAATAGAGTTTGGCTTACACAATGGTGCTGAAAGAGGTTTGAAATATGATAGCCATCAATGGGATAGCCATCTACCCTACAATTCTATGATTCCATGAATAAGCATAAGCCTAACAGAACTCTGTCCTCGCCCCACCCCCAATAATGTCCCATTTTACCTACCCCTGCCTTGGATCGGCCAGGTTCAGGTGAGTCCGGGATGTGGGACATACACTGGCATTTCACTGGCTGAGCAGGGATGAGGGACTCAGTGAACATGGCCCCAGCTGATCCTGTGCTCAGCTAGCTCAGCTGGAGACCCTCCTATTCTCGATTTGCTTATTCCCAGTGGATCTTGAGTTTGGATTGTACTTTCAGTCAGGAAACAAATCAGGAAGGGGTGCATATTACATGAAATAAGTCATAGAATGACAGCTCTGATCTACCACTCAGGAGATTTCCTTAGCCATGTAAGATGGTAGATGACAACATCAAGTTGAAATGGGGAAGTAATAGCTTTTCGTGTCATTGATTGAGAAGGAAAACAATGCGTCCTAGGTGGTGTTTTATCTCATTTTCATATGTCTTATTTAAAATGATAAAAAAGGCTGAAACTGAATATTACTAATCTCAGCAGCCTGGGTTTCCTGTTCCTAGGTTCATTAAATCATACAGCAAGTCCAGGGAATGAAGCATCAGTGGTAAAATGACAGAAAATTAAATTATTTGTTGCTTGCTTGATATCTTTAATCCTCCTTCCAATTTCATAAGCTGCTGGATATAACAAATCAATGTTAATGTCTCTTTATAGAATTGATATTTTCCATTAACATATATAACACAATAAATCTTTGAAAAGGTTCTTTATCTCTTCTGACACATTTTTTTTCCTATTTTAATATATGGTCTTGTAAAAGAAGGCTGGAAGAAATATAATCCTGTAAAAAAGATGATGTTCCTATTACTCATGTAAACTCGGGGATGCTAATATTGTTTGAAAGATCCCTAAATTAGGAGACGGCTCTTCATCTGAAGGGACCATCTTTTCAGGTTACAATAATAATTGCTGAGTCAAGCAATAATTAGTAATGATAAATGTAAGAACTAGCCTTTTAACATAAAGATTAATATTTATAATGCTGAATGTGTAAAACTTTGCGACATTAAAAAAATATGTTTGGGCTTGTTCTACACAATTTATGAAACGTCGGCTTCTGCTTTTGAGCAGAATCTACTGTCCTTTCCTTCTAGGAATGTTTCTGCAAAATCATAGGGACTAGAAACTCCAAAGGATAGGGGATAGATTACACTGGGAATAGCCACAGTTGTGCCCCCCACCGAAGTTGGCAGACTCAAACTCCCATCATTCTCAACTGCTGTGGTCCAACAGTCAGGGATGATGAGAGATGTAGTCACCCAACCTATGGAGGGCACAATGTTGGTTAAGTCTGCATTGCACCAAGCAAAAAAGATAGCCATGCCAAGTTTTAATGAAATAAATGTGATGGGGGGTGGAGAGCACTTCATTTCTTAAACCCTGCAAATTAAAACCGTATTAGCAGCGGCAGAGCAACTATTTCCAGGGAGAGTATCTTCTGCCACACTAGCATCAGGTGATCTGACAAGGATCAGAGGATATCATAGACCTTGCTGAGGCAAAATATGCCCTTCAAAGCCACAGGCCTGAATTATGTAGGTCTTGCACAGCAAGCTTCCTCATCATTCACAGCAGGCTTAGGAGACAGCAGCATTTTGGCTCAATGGCCTGAGTGCTTCTGATCACATTATACAAAGCAAGCCGCCTTGCATTACTTCCTCTCTCTTTGAACACAGAGAGATGATTTGAATTGGCAAGGCTGTGTTGTGTGTGTTTCTTTCCAAGTCCTTAGCAGTATAGCCTTGAATGCATAAAAAAAAAGAGTCCAGATGTTCACCTAATAGAGGTTGCTTTGATAACTATTTTCACCATGGCTTTTGGGTTTTCTGTTTCTTCTTTCTAATATCCAGTGCATATGCAGTCATTTCAGGGGTGTGATAAAAAGACCAACCACTTTATCCTTTGGCATAGCACTTCAAGTCTGGTAATTGCCCTCAGCCTGAGCCCTGGAGACTGTGAGTTCAAAACCCCAACCGTTCCTATGTCAGGAGCCAGTAATCATGAACAACAAATGCATGAATCTTGCTAAAAGCATCATATGTTTAGATTAAATGCCAATTGAAATTGTCATCATCATTCTTCTTCTTCCATTCGTTCCATTTGGTTTCTGAATCTCTGTGACACATCTCAAAGTAATTTGCAATACAACAAAAACATATATAATAACCTTAAATGTAAAGGACCCCTGACAGTTAAGTCCAGTCACGGACGACTCTGGGGTTGCAGCCCTCATCTCGCTTAACTGGCTGAGGGAGCCGGCGTTTGTCCGCAGACAGCTTCTGGGTCATGTGGCCAACATGACTAACCCACTTCTGGTGAACCAGAGCAGCGCACGGAAACGCCATTTACCTTCCTGCCGGAGCAGTACCTGTTTATCTAATTGCACTTTGATGTGCTTTCAAACTGCTAAGTTGGCAGAAGCTGGGACCGAGCAACGGGAGCTTAGAAATGCCTCGTATAAAATTGAGTGTGCTGAGGAGTTTCCATCCTGGAGCAAGCTATTGAAAAAGGAGGCAGACAATGGAGCTTACTCCTAATTAACTTACAGTGGTACCCCGCAAGATGAATGCCTCGCAAGACAGAAAACCCGCAAGACAAAAGGGTTTTCTGTTTTGGAGGCGCTTCGCAAGACGAATTTCCCTATGGGCTTGCTTCGCAAGACGAAAGCCCATAGGGAAATGCTGGTGGTCGGGAGCAAAGACTTTCGCCCACAGCCGGCCTTCAGAAGAGGACCTCTTCTGAAGGCCGGCGGGGGGCAAAAGTCTTTGCTCCCCCCCGCCTGCCTTTCCCCCCCGCCTGCCCCGGGCGATCTTAAAATGCTGGCGGGCGGGAGCGAAGCGTTCACTGCCGACCCCCAGCATTTTAAAATCTCCCCGGGACAGCAGAGAAGTCTCTGCTGTCCCGGGGAGATTTTAAAATGCTGGGGGTCGGGAGCGAAGCGTTCACTGCCAACCCCCAGCATTTTAAAATCTCCCCCTGTCCCAGGGAGATTTTAAAATGCTGGGGGTCGGGAGCGAACGCTTTGCTCCCGACCCCCAGCATTTTAAAACGCTGTTCCGAAGCGGGGCGGGGGGGCGGGAACACCTGCCCCAGCCGCCCCTCTTCGGAACGCTGTTCCGAAGCGGGGCGGGGGGGCGGGAACACCTGCCCCAGCCGCCCCACTTCGGAACGCTGTTCCGAAGCGGGGAGGGGGGCGGGAACACCTGCCCCAGCCGCCCCACTTCGGAACGCTGTTCCGAAGCGGGGGGGCGGGAACACCTGTCCCAGCCGCCCCACTTCGGAACGCTGTTCCGAAGCGGGGGGGGGCGGGAACACCTGCCCCAGCCTCCCCGCTTCGGAACGCTGTTCCGAAGCGGGGCGGGGGGGCGGGAACAACTGCCCCAGCCGCCCCGCTTCGTAACGCTGTTCCGAAGCGGGGCGGGGGGCGGGAACACCTTCTGAAGGCGGGCGGGGGGCGAAAGTCTTTGTCCCCCCTGCCTGCCTTCCCAGGGGCTTTTAAATCGCCCCGGACAGCGGAGAAGTCCTCCGCTGTCCCGGGGTTTTTTAAAATGCTGGGGGTGGGAAGAAAAGCCCTTGTCCCCCCCCCCAGCCTTCAGAAGAGGTCCGGGGACAGACTGTCCCCGGACCTGGTCTGAAGGCGGTTTCCCTACGAACGCATTAATTGATTTTCAATGCATTCCTATGGGAAACCGTGCATCGCAAGACGAAAAACTCGCAAGACGAAGAGACTTGCGGAACGAATTAATTTCGTCTTGCGAGGCACCACTGTACAGGCAACCCCTGATTCGCATGGTGGAGTGCACATAAACCTATTACGCCATGTCACGTCCTATTACACCCCTGCCCCACCTTCATTCTGCCCCCCTTTTTGGCCACTTCCAGGTTGCCGCTAGACATGTGTGTGTACTTGCGCATCAATCAGATGCATGTGAAATGATTCTTGCCTGGATAAAATCCAGGTTTATTAATCTGATATAAACCAGAAACCTGTGCATACAGAACTATATCATTTCCCTGAACAGCTTGAATCCAGGATACCTTAAGGACTGCATACTATCCTTGCCCAATCCCTGAGACCATCTATTAGTTGTCTGAGACCCAACCAGGCTTCAACCAGAAATCAGGTACAGTCATACCTTGGGTTACAGACGCTTCAGGTTGCGTGTTTTCAGCTTGCACACTGCGCCGAACCCGGAAGTGCCGGAACGGGTTACTTCCGGGTTTCGGCACTCTTTTCATCACTTAATTTTTAATCATTTTATGCTGCTTTCAGTGAAACAATTCGCATATGTCACTATGTCATGTCTTACCTTTTTTTACTGCATTCAAACTCTGACCGCCCTCAAATGGATGGGAGGGAGGGAGGGAGGGAGGGAGGAAGACTTAAATTTTGACACTAGAGGGGTGAAGCAGAGCAACCTGCAAATAGCAGCAGGGGAAAAAACCTGTGTTTTGGAAAATGGTGTGGCTGGGTATTACATATATTTGACCAAAAGAGATAAAAAACATTTCAATTAACAAGTATGCCCTGTGACATTTTAGAACGACATATCTAATATTGTTCTAATGGGGGAAATAACATTAAACAGGTCTGTGTAGATCCAGACTGTGTTTGCTTGGTTTACATATTGTTCCTTAAGCATTTATTCCCGTGTGTCCAGTCAGTTAGATTCTAAGCTTATGGAGAGATTTAGTTATTTATTGGTCTTTTGCACAGAGCTTAGTACCATTTAGGCAATGATAAGTGATAATAGCCTCCCAAATAAACCATGATAGCTCTAAAAAGTTGTTGTTGTTTTAATCAAGATTAGTTACTGAGATCACCGATTTCATTCTGACACATTCAAATGAAAATAAATAATGGAAACTTTCCTTTAAAGGAGAGGGGAGATTCTGATGAGTGTCTGACAGAGGCCAGGGATTGTTCTGCCTACTCTTGTTAATGGCCCCCTTCAAATAAAGGGGAATTGATTAGGTGAAAAATTGCTCACCTTTTCTCATCAAGATTGTGGTGTCCCGAAATGTCAATTGCACTAAAAATTAATGACACCAGCTAGCCAAACGAAGTGCCAAAGTTCACAAATATATTAATTACCATTTGAACGCTGCTTGTTTTCAAATAGGAAACAAATGACTGTAATGAAATTCATGTGGCAGTTGTGGTGATTGGGGAATCAATAAGCCTGCAAAACATAAATTATGCGGATGTAACTTTTTAATGTTCTCCTGTTTTCTTCTTTTATGGTTGCCGAATGCACATAAAAATAAACAGCTTCCCCTGGATGCAGAGAAAACAGATCCAAATTTATGAACTGTTGAAATGAGCTGGCCTTTGCTTATTGAATTTTCCTTTCCTCTACAAAATGCTACAGTTAAAGTTGTTTTTATAAAGGCTGGTTGATAAAAAGAGGTGTGTCCCCCCCATCACAATTGCATTATTTATTTATTTTTTGCAGGGCCCAGATCTTTCATTCCAATTTTATTTATGCAAACAGAAATCCAGTTGATTTTTTAAATTATTTTTTAAGTGACGCGAAAGTGACAACCTGGGCATATCTATATCTGTAGGTTTTGTTTAATAAAATAAAATAAATAAATGTGAATTCATGCACTTACATACAATGCTATGCTTTTTATCTATTTCTGTTACATGAGATCTAAGGAGCTATTCTATGCATAAGAAACTGGCATAAAGCAAGCCAGTGTAAATTAAGGCAGCGTGCAGTTACACTGGATCTGAACCTCATTCAGCAGTGGGGCTGATGCTTAAGCCTGACAAAAGGAAAGCAAGTCTTTACAATAGTGCTCTGAGTCAGGTTGCCAGGTCATGTGACTGACCTGAATGGGCTTAGGATCCAGTCTAAGTCCTCTTTCTCCATTCTTGCACCCAACATGCCCCTTTTGCTCAGCTCACTGAGCTCTGGCTAAGCAAGTTACCCCAGCTTATCTCTGATTGAGCTGGGAGCCCTGCTTCACCTATCCCTATCCCTAATGAAATTAAAGAGCCGTTGAGAAGAGGGAAGATGTTGGAATGCCCTGTGGCCAGTAAAAATTAAACAAAAGGCACACCCTCTGGCATCCTTTGCCATGCTGAGTCTGTGGCCCCAATTCCTGGGCCCATAGCCATGTTAGGATCATCCTACTCGCGTGTAGGACCCTGGCAGAGACTGGCAAGTTCTCTCCCTCCTGGTCATTCATTTGTGAGCTTCAATAACTTTCTCCAACCTGAACATCACAGCGACTGATACCAAAAGGCATTAGCATGCTTCAGGAACCTGCAGAGTATTAGCGGTTCGCATAACAGACTCAATAGCTCAGCATGTTGGCTAAGCTACTTTTATTTGCATATAATACACTCTGAGCATTCTGACTTAGCTCCTTCCTCTTTCTCATCAGACAGCAAAAAGAAAGGACAATAGTCCCACTTCACAGAGCTCAGTAACACAAAACATCCTGTCTCCATCACTTCCCACTATGTGGAATGAAAACATACACCATCATGTGATAGAAAAAAATCCCATGACTGCAAACACGGAGCAAGAAACCTAACATGTGTCTGAGTTATGCTGTGACACTATGTCAAGGACTGGACTGAGGAGGAATGGTGGGAACTGCCCCCCCCCCCCTTTATGAAACTTTCCCAGGGCAGGAGGACAGTATTGATTTTGAAGAGTGGTTTGCAGAAGGGCATAGTACAGAGGGAAAGCTGGGCAATACTGGATGAGGAACAGCTAGAAGAGGAAACACCAAGAGAGGGACAGCTGGCAAAGTCAGTGTCCCTGGACAGCATTCCTGATCCTTCCCCTTCAACCAAGATTAGAAGGGCTTGGAAATTGTAGGAACAGTAAGCGAAATAGCAACAAACTCAGATTACCCGATGTAGGAATGACGTAGACTAATGGAGGCGGAAGGGGTGAGCCTTTACTGTGAGCAATGCCATTTCTTTTAGAGATATGCATTCCTTGTCTCTCGCTGTGATCATTAAAGAACTTATCTGGTAAGAACGCTCCTTTCGTTTGAGCTGCTCATTTACTGCCACTGGGGGAGGGATCCGATTCCATGAAGCCAGACATACTATTTTCATGAATCTGTGCAATGCAGCTGGCACGACTGATGAGAATTTGATGCAACTGCATCAGCCCTTTTCCAAACAAGCACAACTGCATTGCAATAGCCGAGTTCACACATGAGGGCATAAATTTATGCAAATATGTTTGTTACATTCATGGCTTTCTTACTGCACTCTGAGGTGTCCGAGGCCTTGAGCCTTTGCCAGAAAGGTGGGATTCAAGAATGGGGAAGGCTTGGGAACTCAGCAGTAAGGGGCAATTTTTCCACACAGAATGTCCAGACTCCATCTGTAGGTAGTCCTGAGAAGGACCCCTGTTTGAATCCTTGGAGACTCACTGTCAGGCAGAGCAGACAGTTAATAGTGCAAGTCAAGAGTGCTAGATTCCCATGTTCCTGGTGTTTTATAATAAAGAAATAAAACAGATAGAGGTGGCAAGCAAGACATCAATACAATTTCTCCTTAGGTGAAAGATGTGTTCCTTTTTTCCTGCAAAAGTGCGGGGAGGAATGAACTGAGAGGCAGCTCCTGTCTCCACAGGCTGCTTCCATGCCTCATTCTTCCACTTCTGCTTCCTTCTGCCCTTTTCTGGTACACAAAGGTAAGACAACAGCAGGAGGGAAGGTAGGAGAGGAAGCTTCACAACCAGTGGGTTGTGCATAACGCACCATGGAATCAATTGTGGAAACTCTGAAAAGATCACCTCTAGTCTGTTTTATAAATATGGGATCACACCTGAGAACCATATCCTGTGGATCCCTTATTGACCTCCTGGTCCTCCAAAGGCAGGAAGAGAAAATTACTTTGGAGAGAAAGAGCCAGTTTGCTTCTCTCTCTCTCTCCAAACTTGCAGCTGCAGCCTGCAAGACATTTAGCTGAAGGTTCCCTACCTTCTCAACAAACTGCATGGACTGGTTAACAATGCCTGAACCATGTCTTGCCCCTCTTTAGTTTACTCCAATTGCAGAGATGTTGACTCTTCTCTAAGTAGCCAGTTTCCATGTACAGTGGAACCTCGGGTTAAGTACTTAATTCGTTCCAGAGGTCCGTTCTTAACCTGAAACTGTTCTTAACCTGAAGCACCACGTTAGCTAATGGGGCCTCCTGCTGCTGCTGCACCGCCGGAGCACAATTTCTGTTCTCATCCTGAAGCAAAGTTCTTAACCCGAGGTACTATTTCTGGGTTAGCGGAGTCTGTAACCTGAAGCATATGTAACCTGAAGCGTATGTAACCCGAGGTACCACTGTATGTGATAGCTGTAGATGCCACTGTGTTAAATGCTGCCACTAATTATGCACAACATCCACTAGTATTGCTTGGTTGATCCATTCTTTGAGAGTGAGACTGGTTGTTTGCTTTTTAGACACACACACACACACACACACACACACACACACACAATCTAAAGCTCCATCTGACTTTTAAAATCAAATCAATAAAGCCTTAGGCGTTGCTGAAAAGTGTGGCTACCAACCTTGAAATGTGAGCAGTGTACCAATTAAAGACTCACCTGGATTTTGTATTAAGCTGGATTTTTGTTAATGCTCTCCTTTAACTGGTCTTATAAAAGGGGAAGATTATCAAGCTTGACTGGCAAAAGGAGTTAAAGCTAGTTCTAGAGTGGTGAAATGTTAGCCTCTCACCAGGAGTTCTGATTGAGGGAGGGCAACCAGTGGTATAGAGTGGGGCAGTTGGCCTGGGCACAACATTTTTAGGAGCACAAAATTTTAACGCCCAGTGCTGCCTCAATACAGCTGTGTATTTGTCACTGGACTCCGTTGAAGATGTCTTCTCCATGTGAACCAGGAAGTGAGCTCTCCAGACAACCAAACGACTCTTCTTTTCTTACCTCTGTGGCTGTGACCTCCTGGGTGATGTGGATGCCATTAGGCAGTTGAATGTGCATGCATACTCTTCTGTTTCCCTCCCACCCCACTACATGGCCCTGGGCACTGGCAACCCACGCTATGCCACTGAGGGCAACTATCCTTCATATCTGGCAACTCTGAGCCCCATCTAACCCCTTTCAGATAGGATGGCAAATCTATCTCCAGGCCACGTGACTTCTGACTATGAGTTGTGGTTCTCATGTTTGATTGCACCATTGAATAATGACTCCTCCCTCCCTGATAAATAGAAGCCTCTGTGTAGAAAACAAGAGCTCGGAGAAAACAAGAACAGGGTGTCTTGCCTTCTCCCTAAATTAGTGTTTATCACTTCATCTGTTGCTTGTAAAAAATAGGCTCAACAGCCCTGGAGCCACCACATGTTGTCCTCAGGCAAATGTCAAGGTCCCAGGTAGGCCGAAAGCTATATGTGTGGTTATAAGAATACACCAGAACTAAAACAAACCCCAGGATAACTAAGTGTACCTTTAACCCGAACTCTTGGCAATTAAAATTGGCTATTGCCATTTAGCCATCAAAAACAAAAGAGTGAGCATTATGACCAGGAAAATGAACACAATAATCTCCACACCTGAATGCATGCTTAGGCTATATTTTCTGATGTTACTGGGGCAATGCTGGGCAGGCGTAGCCTGAAGTAGCTCCCACCTCATAACATCAAAACAAGTCCATACATAGTAGGATGAACTTATAACATTTGGTTCATGCAGAGTGCTGCTCTCGTTACAACTCCACAAGACACTATATAAAGATAGATTGACTCGGACTGCTTGCAAAACCTCTTCTCTGATGATTACTACAAATGGCAAACTGTTTTGCTTGGCATCACAACAGCATAATTTTAAATTCGCTAAAGTATTACTTTTCCATGGGGTCCATGGAGCTACAGCCTCAGGCTGTTTAGAATAAACACAGAGGTCTACTACTGTCCTCCAAACAGATTAGTTTGCAAAGATAACATTCTTTTTTTTAAACAAAACAGTAATAAAATCTCTGAATAGCTGGAGGGAAAGGAATTTGCTTTAGTATAATTTCTGGTGGCACCAACGCTGCCCATCTCTGTAATTGTATAGCATTATCACCGTTCACTCTTCTGTCTAGTCTTGCATAGAGAATTGAAACATCATTTGAGTTTCCTCCAAGGATGGATTAACAAGATCGGCTGTGACATGACTTGATTAATTAATGAGGCTGGGATATTCTCTAGTCCTTATGTGCTGTTCTTGAACTTCTGAGATGGGGAAATCTGTCTAACCTTCAATATTTTAGAAGCCAACTGGGTAAAGCAAAATTCTGGCTTGACCTTCACTAATAATACAACCAAAATCTATTATATTATATACCAGACTAGTTTGCTACATCCAAGGTGATTTCATCCTTCTTTCAAATTTTAAAAGTAGGAGTGATCACAGCTGAAGTTTTGAGGATAAAAGAAAAAGTCACTGACAATTTAATATCATAATTGGATTTCTAGATTTTTCCTGTTGTTGTTGTTGTTGTTGTTTTAGTGGCTGGGGGAATGTACCCTCTTCCGCTTCTGCAAGTATTAATAATTGTATTTTACAAAGGACATCCTTTCAGAGCAGGGAGGGTGAACATAGGGTTCTCCATATACAGAAATCCATATCCCATCATTTCTAGCCAACATGGCCAATGGTCCAAGATGTTAGGAGCTGGGAGTCCAATGACATCTAGAGGATCACAGGCAGATTCGCAGTTGAGCTGTGCATTCAGTAACACCTGCCACTCATTAGTATCGATTTGGAGTACAGAGACAGTGAACACTTTACATAGTGGTCAAGGTTAAAGGGGCTAGGGAAAAAATTCCTATTGAACTTTACCAAAAGCAAAATTTCAGATCCAACTTCAGTAGTACCTTGGGTTGAGAACTTAATTTGTTCTGGAGGTCTGTTCTTAACCTGAAACTGTTCTTAACCTGAAGCACCACTTTAGCTAATGGGGCCTCCCGCTGCCGCTTGATTTCTGTTCTCATCCTGAAGCAAAGTTCTTAACCTGAGGTAATATTTCTGGGTTAGCAGAGTCTGTAACCTGAAGCGTATGTAACCCGAGGTACCACTGTACTCTCTCTTTCTCTCTCCCTGTATATAGTGCTTGGCATTCTTCTTCTCCCCTTGGGTCCTCTTAATTTCAGTGGTATCCATTTGGAGACTCAACCAAAGAATTTCAAAGGGAAGCAAATAAAGCTTTGAAAAGATTAGCAAAATTTGTCAGTCGGAGACTCTTGTTACCTATATTTTAGTACTATCTCTAAGATCAGCAGAGTGCTGTCTCAGCTATAGAGTCCATGCGTCAAGGCTCAGGAGTTCTTGGTAGTTTCTTCACATAGTCTTCTGTCAGATTCCTTCCTATTGAAGACTAACAAAAAGTTAAATCTAAGCTTTCACCAGAGGTTTAACAGCATTCTTTTTTGGAGGTAAGGCACTGGATTTTACTTTTTGGGTTTAGGCCAATATGGAACAATTTCAATTTATTGACATTTTGTATTTTGGAAAGGGATGGGATATGAATAAATCCTCAAAGTGTTGGAATTGTCCATTCAGCCATAAAAGCCCACTGGATGACTATGGGCCAGAATTGTGAGGATAATATGGGGTTTGAAGGTTTATTTATACTACCTTGAACTCCTTTGATAAATGGCCCGTTGTAAATGCAATAAAGTTTGAGGCTAAGGAAATGAGGTAAATAATACAATGCTAGAAGTGAACTAGCTAAGCATCAGGTTTCTATTTTACCATTGTAATTTTATGAGTTCTAAAAGCAGCTGTGATAGGAGGCCAGCCACCTTAAAACAAGACTTTTAAAAGGATGTGTTATATTTGATTGACCTATAGGAAACATTATGCACTGGAACTGATAATATTTTTTTTCCCCAATTCAGTTGAGAAATGTTTTACAAGTCTGACCATGAACTGCAGGGAAGGGGAAGAGGTTGAATTGTTTGTGATAAACTCATTCACTCTCCATTCCCTGTGGTAAGCATTTTGTGGAGAGATAAGAAAAGACAAGGGTTGTGCAAACATTAGCCACTGCTTAGAGAATTATTTGGCTCCATTTAGCAAAATTTGCAGGAAGCACTTTCTGGCTATTATTATTATTATTATTATTATTATTATTATTATTATTATTTAATAACACACCCTGCCCCCACAAGGATGGTAAGGTACTTTTTTTACAGTCATCATTCATGGTGAAAGTCTCACATAAATACAGGAAAACCGAATACCTATTGTATTAGTATGAATTGAACACAATTCCATATCACACAACAGGTGGTTCCATATTTTGGGGGTTGGGGGTGGAGGGTGGAGAGAGAGGTGTCTTGTTTTGAGAAAATATTGATCTACCAAAATTTTTGGCATAAATGAGGCTATAACATCCATGAAGAGAGACAGAAGCTGCCATTTTCCAGCCTTTGCGGTAGCTTATATATTTTTAATGCAACTTGATTTCACATGATTATTTTAAAAAAGAAAATACTGCCTTTTGCAGTATTACTGAATGACCAGAGTTATTTGAGATCATTTTTAAGCATACTTCCTGGGGCAGGGCAGCTGGAAATGCAACTACTAACACACAATGGAAAGGCATACAGAAGAATCTTTCTTGTGCACAAGAAGGTGACTTTAAGCAAGCCAGTGTAAGTTAAGCCACTGTAGTCACACCATCTCCAAACACTGTTCAGGATTGGGGTTGCTGCTTTGCCTAAACCTGGCAGAGGGAAAAGGAGCCTTTAAAATAGTGTTGTGTGCTGGGTTGCCAGGTCACATGACCAAACTGAACAGGTGCAGAATTGCAAGCAAATCCTCCTAACAGAATGCATTTTTATTATTTTCACCAGTGTATCAATTTTATGCATATTTCCTCCTAATATATGCATATTTATACAGTTTCAGAGGCTGGAGAAATGGGTTGCAAAATTCAGAGAACTGCAGATTTTGAAAGATATTTGCTTATGTTGCAGGAAGTGCAAATTACATAGGTAAAGGTAAAGGGACCCCTGACAGTTAAGTCCAGTTGCGAATGACTTTGAGGTTGCAGTGCTCATCTCACTTTACAGGCCGAGGGAGCCGGCGTCTGTCTGCTCCGCAGACAGTTTTTCCGGGTCATGTGGCCAGCATGACTAAGCTTCTTCTGGTGCAATGGAACACCAACTCCAGAGCAGCGCATGGAAACACCATTTACCTTCCCCCCGGAGTGGTACCTATTTATCTACATGCACTTATTGGGGTGCTTTTGAACTGCTAGGTTGGCAGGAGCTGGGACCGAGCAACAGGAGCTCACCCCGCCGCAGGGATTTGAACTGCTGACCTTTTGATTGGCAACCCCAAGAGGCTCAGTGGTTTAGACCACAGCGCCACCCACAAATTACATAAGTTTCCCCATATCTAACTTCTCCGCCATCCCTAGCTCAAAGAAGTATGCAGGTAGCCTTTTCTCCAGAAAGATTAAGGTATTTTAAGGAATGTCTGTTCATTGTCTGTAAGCTTGTTTAACCATCATTAGCCCATGATAAACTGACCTTTTTAGTATTGTTTTAAAAACCTGAAAACCATGTTTAGCCAGAGAACACTAGTACGATGTGTGAACACCATAAATAACTGCTCTCTTCTCCACTCTCAGTGTTCTTGCAAACTACTGCCTGTCTCCAGCCTCGCAGAACAGTGATCAATATTATTGCTTCCAAGTTAAGAAGGCAATATTCAAGGATCATATCTTCCCCACTCTGAGCTTCATGTGAAACATTAATGAGATTAACATCCTGGATGTCAACTATTTGTGCTTCACAGATGTCATGTAGCATTAGCACAAAGGAGCGGATACAATTTCTTTAGCTAATATCATTAGAGTGTTGCCTCCTACGCCTGTGTAGAGATTTGGTTTTAATGAAATTAAAGTGGCGGAGGACGGCTCTTTTCAATACAGAGACACCAATAATTTATGTGGGTGACAGATAACAGTTGTAAAACACGGGTTTCTTGTGTTGTGGCCTATGAAAAAAGAATTGGCCCTCTCCAACCCTTTGCAAGGGAACATTTGCTGCAACATGCATTAAAAATAAATAAATAGAAACCGCTTTTGCCACTGAAAACAAGCAGAATGCTTTACAGTATTCAAAAATAATGGCAGTGGCAGGTTCTCTATCTAACAGGGATAGTGGGAAGAAACCAGAGAACTTGAAAGGGTACATATATTCCAGTCTTTCTAAAGGTTAACTTTTGTCACAGGAGGAAACAATTTGATGCCTCCCATGAGATAACATGAGGTTTTTCACAATGGTGTCATCAATAAGCAATATGAGAAGCATCATTTTATCAGGTGGGAGACAGTGCTTTGTTTCTTCCATGGACCAAATTTGGTAAGGCAGACAGCATTCCCATATTAGGATATTAAGAGACACACTTTAGGGACAAAGGATCATGACTCAGGTGACAAATTTGGGGCCACCACCCAGATCCCCATCAGCCTTCGCCACTTCTTACACTGCCTACCAGCAATAGAATCATGGAATAGAATCATAGAATCATAGAGTTGGAATAGACCACAAGGGCCATCGAGTCCAACCCCCTGCCAAGCAGGAAACACCATCAGAGCACTCCTGACATATGGTTGTCAAGCCTCTGCTTAAAGACCTCCAAAAAAGGAGACTCCACCACACTCCTTGGCAGCAAATTCCACTGTTGAACAGCTCTTACTGTCAGGAAGTTCTTCCTAATGTTTAGGTGGAATCTTCTTTCTTGTAGTTTGGATCCATTGCTCCGTGTCTGCTTCTCTGGAGCAGCAGAAAACAACCTTTCTCCCTCCTCTATATGACATCCTTTTATATATTTGAACATGGCTATCATATCACCCCTTAACCTCCTCTTCTCCAGGCTAAACATGCCCAGCTCCCTTAGCCGTTCCTCATAAGGCATCGTTTCCAGGCCTTAGACCATTTTGGTTGCCCTCCTCTAGACACGTTCCAGTTTGTCAGTGTCCTTCTTGAATTGTGGTGCCCAGAACTGGACACAGTACTCCAGGTGAGGTCTGACCAGAGCAGAATACAGTGACACTATTACTTCCCTTGATCTAGATGCTATACGCCTATTGATGCAGCCCAGAATTGCATTGGCTTTTTTAGCTGCCGCGTCACACTGTTGGCTCACTTCTCCTGCTCTTATGTAGAAACATATTCCATGGTGGTGTCAGTTTTGCAGAGTTATTGGTTTCCTTCAGGATGATGCAGCTTTTGTTCTAGGAACCTGGTACTATCTTAACTTTCCCCCTGCTCCATGCAGAGGTCCATGTTTCATGCTCCATGTCCAAACAGTTCATTCATTCATTCATTCATTCATTCTCCCAAGCTTTTCCTGGGGGGGGGGGGATCCTGCACTTTAAAGCTGAATCGGAGCAAACACCAATTCAGGTTTTCCATGGATTGACGTCTTCTCTGATCTGACTGAGATTTAAACAGAGGATTTTCATAGTGAACGCTCTGGAGGAAAAAAGAGACCAAAAAACACACTGGAAAGGGGCACTCAGACACAGAGGTTTAAATCACAGACCATTCTTGGAAGGAGTGGAGGAAAGGTAAGTGTGGATAAGCCCTCAAATGCTTTTCTACAAGGTGATGCCAGCCTAAGAAAAATGGCAGGGCCTCTTCAGTGGTGGCCCCATATTTGTGGAATTCCCTCCCCTGAGTCCTTGCTTTGGATCCACTTTTATGTAACCTTTACATGTGCCCTAAATACCCCCTCATTCCACCAAGCTTTTTATTTATCTTATTCCTGGATCTCTATTATGTTTTGTGATCTGATGTTGCTTTTATAGGTTTATGCATAGGAAAACAGTTTAGTTTGTTTTGTTTTTATTACCACCTTTATTGAAAGTTCCCTGTGAAGCCTTAGCTTGAAAAGATGGGACAGAAATAATTAAGTAAGTTAGAGACATATGAGTTAGAGTGGGGAAAATCCATCCCACTCCCACCCCCACCCCACCTGTCATCCAGTACAAACCATTTTATTGCACTTGAAGAACTGTAACTTTGGTGCCACAAATTGCTGGCTGCCCCCAATGAAAACTATCGTTTTCTAAGTGCCATGACAAACTTTATGTAGCTCCATAAACTAGGAATGGTCCTCTAGATGTTGTTGAACTCCAACTTCCATTAGACCCAGCCAGTCTGGCCAATGGTCAGGGATGCTGGGAACAGAAGTCCAACCACATCTGAAGTGCCACAGATTTCCCATCCCTGTCATAAATGAAGACTCTCTCTCTGCATTAAGCCACAACAGCTCTGTGTCACGTCTAGAACTGTTCAAGACTTCTGTCTTTGGTGTGGTTCTCCACTACTAAAACCAACTGGAGTTCTTGTCCAGATAACAAAATTATGAATTATTTTAAAGATGTTCCTGTGTCTTAGACTTCTGCTTTCCCAATGACTCAATCCCTGGTTCTTCTGGGTAGGGCTAGAAGTATTCCCTGCCCATTGACAGTCCCAGGCATGTCCAAAGTCTGTTTCGGGGGCTTAATCTGGCAGCTGTGGCAGCTTACTTCCTGGGGTAAAATCCTAAAAAAAAAACCTCAACAACTTCAATCCTAAAAAAAGGTTGGCCCTTCCTTTGGTCAGCCCTCATGGTCCTTCACTTTATCAAATCTCACCCTCTGTGAAAGAAGTTACAGATAGGTAGCCGTGTTGGTCTGCCATAGTCAAAATAAAAAAATTCCTTCCAGTAGCACCTTAAAGACCAACTAAGTTAAGGAAAAGGCAAGGGGTAGCTGTTTTACTACAAAGGAATTTCAGAAATAGACTGGAAAGAGAAGCTGCTGAATTGCAACTCATTACCAAACTTAAAACCATGGAGAGACCTGGTCTGAACAAAGACATTGGATTCTTATCTCATTATACATGACTAAGCCATTTTTCACCTTCTCACCCCTTGCCTTCTCACCCCTTGCCTTTTCCTGTAAGACCTATTGCAGTCGTTAAGAGTCGTCAACAGGCTCATCTCAGCTATCTGCCAATCTCCCATTCCCACCACCCTTCTGAGTAATACCCTTCCCCACCTTCTCACTATATAGAAGGATCTGGCAACTTCTGTTTCAGTGTATCTGAAGAAGTGTGCATGCACACGAAAGCTCATACCAAGAACTATCTTTGAAAGAAGTTTGGGCACCATCATAGACAATATGGAGCTAGACAGAGCAATGGTCTGACTCAACATTAGACAGGTTCTTCTGCTCTTACTGAAATGAATGCAATCAAAGGTCCAGTGTCTTGGAGCTAAACTGATCAGGATCTTATGCATTGTTGTTGCAGCCTCACTCGACTGCTTTAGGGCAGAGCTTCTTAATGTGTCATTCCCCTACCATTTCCCCAAATTGCCACTCTTTGAAACTGCTCTTAACTCCATGGGGGACAAGGTACAGATAGCCAAGGGAGCCCCCTCTCACCTCCTCTTTAATGGCCTCCCACAAGCTGGTAAAGACCATTTTAGAAAGGCATTTGGGATGTGAATTGCTGTCTTACCAAATGGGTTTTTTAAACTGCCTCTGGTTGTCGAAGCATTTTTATTACTGCTGCACTCTATTATTTCCTATTGCTGTTTTAGTGCTCCATTGTAAGAGTTGTTTTAAAGTGTTAATTTATGGTTTTATCCTTGTCTTGAGCTCCATTGAGCTGTCTTGAGAAAAGACGGGGGTGCAAATGTTTTAAACAAAAACCCATGCCATGTCTAACTTGATCCTTAAGGAGAAACCATTAGAGGAGCTGAGATCCCCGTACAAGAGGGGTGGCTAATTTATGGACCATAGGAGAGATCTGGCCCTCCAAGATCCCCATCTGATTGGGAAATAAAGCACACTGCCTGGTCTTTAGCGAGCACTCTCTAAAAGGCAGGACATTTTATCTCGCAAAAATCCCCTCTGAAGAGCAGGCAGAGAGATCGTTTATCTCCAATCTCGGTGCTAAACACCACAGTGCTGAGATCCGATATAAGCCTTCTCTGACTGCTCTTTTAAAGTAAAAGGCAGTATTCACCCTGCCCTAACTCACTCTGTGAGATCAGAGATAGAAGATGTCTCTGCTCTTTAGATACCCTTCAGAGCAGGAGTTGCCAATGTGGTTGTCTCCACATGTGGCTGGTCTACAATTTCCATCAGTCCCAGTCAGCATGACCACTGGTCTGGGCTGATGGAAGTAGTTCAACAATATCTGGAGGTAACAGCATTGACTAGATTTGCTTTGGAGTGTGATATTTGCAGAATAAAAGGCATCATTTCTAGCCCCCCTACCAGGGCTAGAGACTAACATGAGACTGCATGTCTGGTGAATGTGTGTGTCGTATGTGTTTGTTTTTGTGTGCGTACAAATGGTGATGGTGCATGTGAATTGAGTATACATGTGTGGCCTGCATGTGTAATGTCTGTGTGCATGTATCTGTGTATGTGCCGATCTTGGTCTTTCCCACTGGTGGCCTGTGGCCATCAGAGGGATGCATGACTGTAAATGTGCCCCATGAGTCAAAAACAAAACAATTAGCTACCCCTGCCTTACAGGATACTTTGTGAGGACCATGAGAATTGTAAGGAACTAAAAAGCAACCGATATGGTGGAATACTCTCTCTATGTTAAAGTGCCCTCCTTTTTATTCTGGACTGCCTATGCTTAAGGACACAAACAATTTAAACCAATGTGTGATTTATATTGACTTGCAGTAGTGTTGTGTTACATTTAAGAAAGATGTACAGTATCTCTGGTTACGTGCGTAATTCATTCCAGAGGTCCATTCTTAACCAAAAACACACCACTTTAGCTAATGGGGCCTCCTGCTGCCACCGCCACGCAATTTCTGTTCTCATCCTGAGGTAAAGTTCTTAACCTGAGGTACTACTTCTGGGTTAGCGGAGTCTGTTGCCTGAAGTGTTTGTAACCCGAGATGTTTGTAACCCGAGGTACCACTGTACTAGGAATCTAAGGGAAAGGAAGAAGGGAAGAACTGAAGCCCTTAGGAAGCCATAGAATATCTGGTGAGAGAATTAGGAGCACACATTCTTGTCCCACTGCATTTCTGTTGGTGTTCTATAAACACAGAAATGACATTGCTCAAATTCAGAACCACTTAACAATACAGAATGTTTGTGCTTCACCCTTCTCAGCTACCTAAAAGAAAACTTACCTGTTTCCTATGTGTAATGATGAATGAGCTTTGGCCCTCATTTACAGCTCACACAACTGCCCAAAATATGGACGTTTCCTTTTACACATTGTACTATGCGGCACAAAGGTTTTCCAGCTAGATGAAAGGGTCTCAGCCTTAAGTGGTCATTTTCTATTGTTTTTAAAGCTATCTTCAGATTATTTTTTTGTACAGTTTTCATGCTAGGCTTTTGAATCACCTTGAGACACATGTAAAAGGCAATTCATAAATCATACTTCATAATCTAGAAATTATAATAATAATAAATTTATGGTGGTAAAGAAGACATGTGAGTCAATTCACACATCTGTACCTTCCGCTCCCACCAGCATAAAGAGCAAAATAGTTCTCATTAAGTAGCACACAAAAAAAAAGCCATATGGCTTAAGAAGTGTAACTTAAAGGCAGGCGTGGTGGCTGCAGGAAAGGGGGCAGTGCGTAAGATTGGTCATTATACTGAACTAGCGTTTTTGTTTCTTTCTTGTTAGAAAACAAGTGGACTGATTAAAAAGAGTTGCACAATAAAGATTGATGACTTCCTTGAGAATTTCACAGATAATACCCAGCAATCACTAATGACTCTGGATATAGAGGCTTTGGTTAGAAACGTAATAGTTATGCAGTAGAGAGGAAAGCAATCAAATGGTAAGTTACAAATTAGGAAGCTTTATTCATGAGGGCCTGGGAGACTAATACAGGGGTGGGAGACAGAGACAGAGAGAGGTGGGTTGCTGTTATTTAAAGAACTCAGCTTAACTTGAAATTTAATAACAATCTTACTAAAAACGAGATTTGCAAGATGATAGAATGGGGATGGTAGTTCAATTTTTTTCAGTATGCTGGCCATGCGCAAGGGCTCTGTACATGCTGGGGCTTTCTCATAGTTTTCTAGAAGGTGAAGTGCATATAAAGGGAAATGCCATTGGCCATGTGTTGTCGTTCAGCAACAGTTGCATAATCATGATTATTTATTAAATTTCTCTACTGCCCTTCATCCGAAGATCACAGGGAGATTTACAGTAAAGGACACTTAAGTCCAGTCAAAGGCGATTGTGGGGTGCAATGCTCATCTTGGTTTTCAGGCCAAGGGAGCCAGCGTTTGTCCACAGACAGCTTTCCGAGTCATGTGGCAAGCATGAATAAATCGCTACTGGTGCACAGATTCACAGTATAAAAGCACAAAAATACACATGGTAACAAAGAAATTGGTGCTGGAGGAGACTCTGGAGAGTCCCATGGACTGCAAGAAGATCAAACCTATCCATTCTGAAGGAAATCAGCCCTGAGTGCTCACTGGAAGGACAGATCCTAAAGCTGAGACTCCAATACTTTGGCCACCTCATGAGAAGAGAAGACTCCCTGGAAAAGACTCTGATGTTGGGAAAGATGGAGGGCACAAGAAGAAGGGGACGACAGAGGATGAGATGGTTGGACAGTGTTCTCGAAGCTACCAGCATGAGTTTGACCAAACTGCGGGAGGCAGTGGAAGACAGGAGTGCCTGGCGTGGTCTAGTCCATGGGGTCATGAAGAGTCGGACACGACTAAACGACTAAACAACAACAACAAACAAAAGCAATAAACCCTCCCCACACACAGCTTAAAAGGCCATAGACTGTTTAATTAACTGAAGGCTTGGGAGAAGAGGAATGTTTTTGCCTAGTGCCTAAAGATAGGTAATGAAGGCACCAGGCAAGCCTCATTGGGGAGAGCGTTCCACAAGCAGGGAGCCAGAAACAGGGAGCTAGAGGCTGGAAACAGCATTTATAAGTAAGTCCAGTGCTTTTTTCTGGGAGGATGCAGGGAGACACATACCCCTAAACATTTTGTGGATTTAATACTGAGGAGCAGTATTTCAATAGGCGTAGGAAAATGAGAGTACCCCTAAACATTTTTTTAGAAAAAAAGCATTGAGGAAGTCATTGTTTAAATGCCACAGGTTTCCCACTCCTGCTGTAAAAGAAGGCCCTAAACACAAAAGTGCATGCTAGAGCAGTGATGGAGAACTTGCATCCCTCCAGATGTTACTGGACTTCAACTCTGTTTATTCTGGAAAATTGGTCCAGCAAGATCTGGAGGACCACATGTCCCACACTGCTCAAGTTTCGAGTCTTTCTAATGCACTCTGTTTGAAGGCATTTTGGAAACTGCAGCTAGTAAAAAAAACAACAAGGCAGACTGATTTAATATCTCACATTAGCTGCAGATAAAACACATGCCATCTGCTCTTCATGAGTTCTGGTGGTTGCTGATTGGTTTCTAAATTCAAGGTGTTGGTACTCAATTCAAAAGCTCTTTATGGTCTAGGCACAAGATACCAGGGACAGTGTCTCCTTCCTTACATAACTTCCTAAATGGGAATGAAAACTGTTTGGAAATTCCACCATCCATTAGAATGCTGCCCCAAGATGACTTTTTGGAGGGTTCCCCCTTCAGTTTTAGAATCAGCTTCCTAACAGAAGCTTGCCCCTTTTACGTAGGCAGTGTCTTCCTTTGCAGATTGTATTTTTACAATGTGTTCTTTTTTTTTTAAGTCAGCTCAGATTTCAGTTTGTGTGTCCATCATCCGTTTTCTTCTTCAGAGTCCTATGATTTTACCTGTACTGTATAAATTTAAATTTTCCTTGTTTTGAGAACTGTTGGGATTGAAAACCAGGATTCAAATAAATGAATGAAATTAAATCCAAGTGGAGGTTTATGGGGGGTTTAAAATAGTGCAAAACATTTGACATGAGAGTTGACTGGTTTTCCTAAGGTAAAGATGGGGAACTTGTGAACCTTAAATTGTTAAAGAGCATCTTTCCCATCAACCCCAACCAGAATGGCCAATGGCCAGTAATGATGGCAGTTGATGATGGCAACATCTGGAGGGCACAAGATTTCCGATTCCTGCCTTATGGGCTCAGAGTGCACATGGAAGTAGGTTTGATCTGGTCATCTCTGTAGACCAAGGGATGCTCTTCCAACCTGGCGTGGGCAGATTTTCCAAGCAAGTAGAGAGAAATGGTATCATCTTTAGAGGACCAGGACTATTTCTGCACATCCATTAATTGTCAGGAGAACACTGAAGTCAAATTACAGCTTATAAGGGTATGACCTGCAATCAACTCAATCACACAATAACAGTAAGATGTAAAAATAGCTAACACCAATTCAGGAAGACACACACTCTTTCCCCCTCTGTAGATTCTAAAGCGTTGGTAAAAGTGATTGCGCTCTTTCACAGCATTGGTTTTATGTCCTTCACGTTCATTGTAGATTTATTGGATACCTTATTTGGGTCACTTTTTCTTCCCGATTTATGAGCCTGCTGGCAAAGGATCAAGGGTGCAGATATATATTGCTAGATATGAATGTTATTAAGGTTCAAGGGGGCAGATATGCATTGCTATTATATTAATGCTACTAAAACCAATTGTACAAAATAGTCCATTTCACATTCTAGTAGATAGAGTGGGAGAGCATGGAAATACCATTAGTACCAAAATGTCATTTTTTTAAACGTATTGAACTTTCCCCCCTATAGTATTCCAATCTGTGTGAGTTTTATTTTGGGCAGGACGTGTGTACATGCTTCACTAAAGTGTTTGGAGATACACAAAACACTTTAGGTTGGGGGCTTGTGCCCATTTTAATTGCCCCGTTGAACCCAAACCCCTTTGATGTTATATACCTCAAACCATCTAGAGTCCAGTTCAATCATTCTCTCCCTACACCAAGGATGAGGAAGTCTTTGGCCTTCCAGATGCTACTCAACTCCATGTCAGGATGCTGTCAGCAGCTCCCGGCTGGTTGCCCAGGAAAGTATAAAGACAAGGAAAGGTTTCTTTTTCATTTCAATCTTTACAGAGAGAGGCTGTAGAACCCAGCCTCTTGGATAATGGTGGTGTCCCAAGTGAATCTCCACCCCCTATCTCTCCCACTTCTTCATTCGTCTCTTCCAAGGGTGCTCTCTGCCTTTGAGCTCTTTGCTCTCCTACTTTTGAGGCCAGGTTCTGAGCGATGGAGGGGCTGGAATGCTTTCTAATGACAATGTGTCAGCTGGGTGTTGTTCTGGCTCATCCATGATTTCCCAACTTTTCACCTCAACTGCCTCTGAGCTGCTACCTCCCTCAACCCCCTGTTGTAAATCTATACTGTCTTCCTCTTCCTCCTCCCTGGAAGTGTCAGGATGGGGAGGAGGTCTCCACCATTCCTCCTCTGCCCAGTCCTTAACAATTAGTTTTCTTTAACAGTGGAAGCATGTTTTCAGAATATACACAGCTCTTCTCCAGGCTTTGATTATGAGAGCAAAAATTAAACATCCAATAGTCTCGATAAGAACTGGGTAGTGAGGTTGATGGTTACTTGGTTGCAGAAGTTTACTGGCCATTGCTGTTGGCATGGAGATAGTCTAGGTTGAATGCAAACATGTCATTCTGATGTCATGTGTGATGTCACAAAGAGGATATGCTTTAAGTCTTGGTAAAGCCAGAAACAGTTAACAGTCAGACTGCATCTCAGCCCTGTCAAGATGGATCTCCATAACAGGTGATGAATAGTTTTATTTGGGGGATATATTAACTTTTACTACTGGGAAAAAGTTTTAGATTGGTTTGCCAGTTTGTAACCCATCAAGTTGAGGCCAATAGATATACATTCACAGCTCTGTATACATCAAATAATCAACTTTGTGTGCGACTTTGGGACGGATTCATACAACCACATTTCCTTTCTCAAGAAAAGTTGGAAGGTGTGTAATTTGAATGGCAATTGCTCTCTGCTCCCTGCTGTCAGGGTGCTGTCAGCAGATCCTGGCTAATTGCCCAGGAAAGTATAAAGACAAGGAAACGTTTCATAGTCCTTTTTAATTTCAATCTTTACAGAGAGAGGCTATAGAACCCAACCTCTTGGATGACGGTGGTGTCCCAAGTAAATCTCCACTCCCCATCTCTCCCACTTCCTCATTTGTCACTTCTATGGGTGCCTTCTGTCTTTGAGCTCTTTCCTCTCCTACTTTTAAGGCTCACCGGGTTCTGGGAGATGGAGGGTCTGGAATGATTTCTAATGATAACACCTCAGCCAGGTGTTGTCTGTCTTTCTCATGATTTCCCAACTTCCCCCCTCATCTGCCTCCAAGCTGCAACCTTCCTTAACCCCTTGTTGTAAATCAGTACTTTCTTCCTCCTCCCTGGAAGGGTCAGGATGGGAAGGCGGTCTCCACCATTCCTCCTCTGCCTAGTCCCTGACACTCCAATATCATCACCCTTGATATATATAAACTGTGCGGCTGAGAGAAAAAGAAATTTCTTATTGCAAAGCCCCTTTGGTTAGACTGTAGCAACATGAGACGTGTATATAAGACAATTTGCATATGGGGAATTATTCCATATAAATAACAACCCTAAATGCATCTGTGCAGCAGGTTCTATTGATTGCAGTGAGATTTACTCATGAGTAAGAGGATTTCAGCCCGAAACTAGTTAGTCAATTTTATTGGAAGCTATACAATCCAGTTTCCCGCCCCAACTGCAGTAGCACAGTCAGAAGGTGAATGACAGTGCTGGTATATTGCACTATAAATAAATAATAATGTTAATCTTAAAGAGAGGGGGAGAGTGGCAATTATAGCTTAGCCTTTACATTTAGCGTGCATAGCCTGTGGCATTTTAGAATCCATTGGTGTATGGAGGATAAATTGCATTCTAAAGCTGTTGTTCTTAGCTTATAATTTAGGCGAGAGTCACATATACGTTAAATAAAACGGAAAGAGATGGGGAGCGTACATGCAGGACCAGATTAAAACAACTGGAGGCTCTGGGCTGGGAGACAATGGGAGGCCCAAACTTAATAGCACCTGACCGTGAGATAAAAAACTTTCTTCTTTTCTTTATCTACTCAACAAAAGTAGAACATTGCTGAAATTTTAGGACTGATAAAAAATGGTTTATAAATTTATAACCTTTACTATATTTGCAAAAGTATGGAATTATTGAAGACACATATAGGGGAATCATATCTTTGTTATGACATTATGTCATGCACGAAGTCGGAACAATTTCTTTCAAGCACTTTTGGATGCAAAACTATCAAGTATATCATTAAAATCAGTTAAGTCACAGGTTATCATTTTCTGTGCAGAGAATGCTTAGTGCAGACAACCGATCTTGGAAATTGTTACTCTGGAAATTGATATCATGCCAGTACAGTTTGTAACCATTAAACACAGGAGCAATCTGGGTCCCCCCCCCAAAAAAAATAATAATCCTGGAATTTTATTTGTTACACACCTTGGGGGCTGAAATTTTCTTTTTCAGGTGAGCTTGTTTGACGTACAGGTGGAAGTGCAAGAGTTAATTGACTAGACTAAGGTCATCATCCTTTGGATACTCTGGCTCAACATCACAACACCATTGTGAATCTGTTCCTTGGTTGCTTGCAGGTTCACCATGTTGAAGAAGGTTTATTCTTGCCCAGGAAAAATGTAAGTGCCGATTGCTTCCACCTGGCCAGATCTCCATGGTAGCTGCTGAACCTGTAACTGGTATCTGGCCAGGATGTGATTGTCTTGGCTATATAAGGAGGGCTAGACCAGCAACGTCTGTCTGCTGCTCAAAATTTCTGCTGTGTGATTCCTACCTCCTAGTTACTGCTGGACTATGTGTTGTGCATGGAACTACATTTGAACCTGCAGCCTAGATGTGGACTTTGCTGTGAGTTTTGCTGTGCAGGACAGGAAGGTGCCAAGTCTCCATCTAAAGGAGTACAGTGGCATCTTGATTCTCAAATGCCTTGGTACTCAAACGCCTTGGTTCCAAAACACTGAAAACACGGAAGTAAGTGTTCTGGTTTTCAAACGTTTTTCAGAAGCCAAACATCCAATGTGGCTGACGGCTATTGTTTCTGCACCAATCAGAAGCTGAGCCTTGTTTTTCGAACATTTCAGAAGTCAAACAGACTTCCAGAACAGATTAAATTTGGCGCTTTTGTTTTTGCTATTTATCTTGCGTTTTTGTTTTTGAGGCTTTTTCGGTTAATTTGTTTTTGTGACTGTGTGGAACCCTGTTCAGCTACTGTTTGTTTGTTTGTTTGTTTGTTTGTTTGTTTGTTTGACTGCAGAAATGGATAAAAACCCCTTCATCCAAACAATAACTATCATCAGTGCAGGTAATGAATTATTTTTTTTAAATAAAATTTATCATCTACAATACTGTCTTATCTTGTCTTGTGAAATAAAATAAAATACTTCCTGCTTAAGTAGTTGCACACATAGGCTGTTTTACCATCAAACATTGCTTTGAGTGAAGCCCGTTATTCTTTTCATACCTTTCAAAACTAGTTCATTGTGTTTGGACTTGGACTTGCAGTTATGCATCTTACATCCATACCATCATTCTTCATTTTCCATAAAACTAAGACACTGTTTCCCTGTGTGAAAGCCTAGTTGTCCATCAGCACTTTTACTGTCCAAGTATTTTATCTGACTTGATTGACTTGCTACATCTCTCCCCCCCCCCTCTCTCTGAAACATAAAAAATGACCTCTTCTCCATCCCTCTGGGAAGATCTGGTGAATCTGAAGCGCACATGCATTAGCAATTCAGTCCATTACTTTCAATATTGCTTTTCGAGGGTGAACATTAATATCCTGTGAATAAAATAAATGAAGTCCCTTATTCTCTAGTTCAATACTTAATGCTGTTTTTAAAAATTAAATAACTTTTGCACATGTGGTTCTTCTGCACTTACACAAATACCAACCACAGGGAAAATGCAGTATATCATTCTAAATGAGAAAACATAAAAGGTACCTGGAATGCTAAGAACATTACTAAACAAGAAGGATTCTTCACAGTTCTCTTAAAGAGCCATGAATTTTAATCTATATATCCATATCAGTAAAGGGAAATTATGAAACTGATAAATTCATGCTGTCTTTTATCAGGGACGAAAAGGAGCCACGTTAGACAGCCATACATCTTCTGGAGTTGCCGGCAGTCTCATTAGTGTGCTGTGATATTCATTATATAGAACATCATAAAGATGAAAGCTTTTAAATGAGAAAGTAGCTTTCAGTTCTATCACCATAAAGCAACTATGATTTATTATTCAAATTGATATAAGTACTAAGAAGGGTAAGTCAGGATGCTGACTTGCAGGGAGGACTTGAAGGTACTAAGCTAGAACCCAAACAGTTTGCTTGATTGACAGGAACATTGGTGCAATTCCAGGTCTTACTATGCCATTAACACATTTGCTGACTGTGGCAAGCAATATATTTCCTGTCAAAGAAAAGAACAGGTGAACAACTGGCAATAAATTCCAGTATAAGGGAATACCCTATGACCGGTCTTTTAAAGGATAGAAAATCACAGAGCATTCAATAAGAATAAACTCTGGAAAACCACATCACCTTTAATATTTCTTTTGACCAAGGTGCATAGGACATCCTCATGATTCTCTTTCTCTCCAATAATGCTGTACCCATGCTGTGTTCTCCATTAAAAGAGGGCAGGGGACTTTATTATTAGGGCATTGTAAAATATATGGTATGCCAGACTCACATTATTGGAGAGGGATGTGGGCGGCACTGTGGTCTAAGCCACCAAGCCTCTTGGGCTTGCCGATCAGAAGGTTGGCAGTTCGAATCCGGGGTGAGCTCCCGTTGCCTTGTCCCAGCTCCTGCCAACCCAGCAGTTCAAAAGCATACCAGCACACATAGATAAATAGGTGCCGCTGCGGCAGGAAGTTAAATGGTGTTTCCGTGCTTTCTGACACTCATCATGGCGTACTGTTGTGCCAGAAGCAGTTTAGTCATGCTGGCCACATGACCCAGAAAGCTGTCTGTGGACAAATGCTGGCTCCCTCAGCCTGAAGCGAGATGAGCGCCGCACCCCATAGTCAAGTTTGACTAGACTTAACCATCCAGGGATCCTTTGCCTTATTGGAGAGGTCATAACATAAAAATATCATGCAGAACTTTATATAGTAAAACCTTTGAAAGCATACAGAGGCTTACTTGCTAATGTTGCTAATGCTGCAGTTTCTTCCATTCCTCTTAATTAAGGGCTATGCTTAATTAATGAAGGACAAGGGTTTATTTCTCTCTCTTGCCTTTGTACCAGGCTTTTATATCCCCCTCCCTGGATCCTCTTCATTAAGCCTCTGCTGATGCAGCAGTGCAGCTGATGATGTCATTAGCATGCATAAATGTGGACTGGGCTTGGGCCTAGTGAGATGTGCCACTGCCATCTTTTTGGAACCCACTGCTTGGGATGGGTACATCAGTGCATTTTAGTTCATCTCCATTTCTCATTTGCCTCCATACCCTCCAACATCCTGCTGATCAAAATTGGGACACTTGGGGGGGGGGGGTTGTCCCAATCTCTGGCAGGAGCCAACTGATTTTGCTTAATTTTGTGCCCAACTATTTAAGGTTTACAATCTTGCCATTCTCTGGGTCTGATCACCTGAGCACCTGGTGGTATTTAACGTTACATAGTATGATGCTGTCTCTGTTACCTGCGTCAGTCAACTTTCTGAAGGCACATCTTTCCCCCCGTCTTTCCTTGATTATTAAAAATAGACACTGTCTTGTGTACATTATAATGCTCTGTTGCATTTCTGTACCTTTCATTGCTGTTCTTAGTAGTTGGTATCAATGGTTTAATTGTCTATTTTGTGATATTTGTGCTTTTAAAATGTGCTATACACAACTTAGATATTATATATATATTAAGCGGTATCAAGATAGTCTTAAATAAAGGAATAAATTATTATGATATCATTGATCTACATCATCAAGCCACAAATACATTTGAAGTTATTAAGGGGTCCCCTTTACTTTGAAATAGCCTTCTATATATTCCACCCCGGGGTTGAAGTGGTTTTGCTCACCAATACTTGGGGCATTTTGCCTAAATGGCTATGATGGTGCTCCATCTATGAACACCATCAGTCTAGTGTGATCCATCAGGAGCTGCTACATGGAGAGTCATGACATAGCAGACAGAGTGTTGGACTAGGACCTGGGAGACCATGGTTCAAATATCCACTTGGCTGTGAAGCTCACTGGGTGTCAGGAAAGAGCCAGCTCCAAGCGAAGGTTTGCAGCCGACTGCAGCAAGCAGCCAGGAACAGAGAATCTTTGATATTAGTCAGGCAGGGGAGAGCCGGTAGCTGCAGACTTCAGCTCTTCTTGACCTTGATATTCCAGCTGATAAGACAGTAGCTGAGAGCAGGCTAGAACGCAGTCAAAGCTCACCAGAAGCACAAATAGGCACGAAAGAATTCAGAGACAGCCTGTCGGAAAAGGAAGTGGTGGGAGACGATCCATTAATTCCGAGAAGTCGGTGAATGGGAGGGTTGCAAGATAGGAAGCAAAACAAAAGACGTACGGTTCATAAGTTCAGTATCTTCTGTCAACATCATAAGGAGTCTTCAGAAGGCTCATCTTGAGTAATGGTGCCAGAGGCTTTGTTAGAGCCGTCCGGAGCTACCTGTTTGTTTTTTGCAATAAAGCCATCCTTTTAACTAGCTATGCTTACTGTGTTATCAACACAGGAACCTGGACTCCTGACATTGGGTGACCATAGGCCAGGCATAGGCAAACTTGGCCCTCCAGATGCTTTGGGACTACAACTCCCATCATCCCTAGCTAACAGGACCAGTGGTCAGGGATGGTGGGAGTTGTAGTCCCAAAACATCTGGAGGACTGAGTTTGCCTATGCCTGCCTTAGGCCAACCACTGCCTCTTAGCCTAAGCTACCTCACAGTTGTTGTGGGCATTAAATGAGGGGGAAAACCATGTATGTTGCCTTGAGCTTCTTGGAGAAAAAGGGGGGATATAAATGTAACCAATCAATATTTTCAAGAAGTGTCAAGATGGGCAGGGTATAAATAATAAAATTATTATTATTATTGGGTTTCACAGATACCAATAAGAAGGTGATTCACCCTATGGAGGAAACAGGTCTCCACAATCTAACCTTGGTATAAAGAGGAGAAGCCCTATCACATCTTTCCGAATCTGGGCAGCTGAATTATACTAATGATGAATCAATATCAATTGGATTACATGAAACACATAGGCTCCAATATCACAGCTATGTTCAAAGAACAAAGCTGAAAGGAGGTTGAAAAACTGAAGGTCTGGCTGATTTCAACTGCAGGGGAGTGAACACAAATTAGGAATTGGTCCAATAAGATCTTTATAGCCACTCCTCGCCAAGTAATCAAGAGCTTATATGCTTAAAATCTCTGTTCCACTTCCCAATTAGAAAAGAGGTAATTTTATTCTAAATCTTACTCTAAAATTGGTTCATATTACAAAATCTCATTTTTGCAGCAGCATAAGGAAAATTAGCTATATGAATAGTAATATCACATTGCTACAACCTACAAAATCACAGTAGTTTTCCAGCACAGAAATATGGTTAACATTCCTCTTACCTAGGGTCACCTCTCTCACATATGCCATTTTCATACACATTGCTTATAAAACAAGTGAGGGAATAAGTGAATTTTAACTAGCCCCAACAGTAAAGTATGCCCTTGCAAGAAAACTATAGCAAAAAGTCTGTAAGTGGGCAGGATCCATAACCCCTTGGTTCTCAAGCCTGAACTTTAATCAAATTCTGGCTTTCTATAAAAAAAGTTAGAGAAATCCTTTTGGGGGTGTGGGGGAGGGTCTCAAATTTTAAAGCTGTCCAGCACAAAAATCCAATTTGGCAGATGACATCCATTGTGTGCCAAGGCCCCGTAACCTGCAGTTCCCTAGTGGATAATAAATACACGGACACAAGTATTTAGGTTTATGGGTTCAAATAGGCCACAACTTAATTGGTTACAGATGTGTGTGGTTTGGCTTAGGCCAGTGTTTCCCAACCACTGTTCCACGGCACACTAGTGTGCCGCGAGATGTTGCCTGGTGTGCCGCGAGATGTTGCCTGGAGGGAGGCGGGCGAGTCGGGTGGCGAGAGGCGGGGTGGCGGCGGCGAGGAGAGGCCGCCCAGCGCGGGGCTCTCGCCGTCTGCCTGCCTGGCTGCCTGCGAGCTCGGCGGGCAGCGCCTCCGTCCGCAGCGCCCGCCTCGTGGCTCTCATTCCCTGCCCCTGCCAAAGCTCACCCAGCCAAGCCACGGTCTCCTTCCTGCCTCGCTTTGCTGCCTCCTCCCCCCCCCACCCCCAAAGCTTGGAGGTTCCCCGGCAAGGGGGAGGGAAAAAAATTGAAACTTACACTTTCGTGCATCCCTCCCGGCGTGACGCTGCGCGCTGACGTCACAGGGCTGTAATGGTGGTGTGCCTCGAGATTTTTTTCATCAAACAAGTGTGCCTTTGCCCAAAAAAGGTTGGGAAACACTGGCTTAGGCACTGGGTGAAGCCAGGCTATGTCTTGACTCCCACCCATCTGCAGGGAGTCCATCTAAGGATAAACCACCAATAGGGGGGATCCCTATGACTTACATCAAATAGGGTCATCCTGAGAGGTCCCTGTTGGGGTTGTGGCATGGCCCTAGCCCATGTCTGGGCATCAGACAGAATCCACACCCCTAGATCCCTTTAACAGGGTACCCTTATTGAGGAAGGGCAGGCGGAGACTACAACCTTCCCTCCATCCAAACAAAGGCTTACCCAATGTCTAACCTCACAAAGTTATGACAATTGCTACAAGGTAGGCGAAAACCAAATGGCTGGTGTCAATTTGCCAAGTGGGGAAAAACCCAACAATATGGCGGCCGTCAATTGCCCATAGCAAAGTCATATCAGAGCAAAGTATGAAAAGAGGGTGGGTGGGTTGGGAGATCTGGCAAAGGGTGCAAGGCGAAGGCTCCACAACCACACTGTGGTTTAAGATTCCTGCGGCCACACCTCCCACCGGCGCTGATTGGGCAGCAGGGCCACCCCTGGGCGGGGTGTCGGCAACACGGCCTGGACAGTGATGCAGGTGTGTCAAACTCCGCCCGCCCTGCACCAGATCGCTGCAGGGGCCCTGACGCCTGGCTGCAACACCGCCCACCCCAAAACGTGAGTGGACCTGGTGCCGACAGAACTGTGGAAGGTACATACCACAGGGTGAATAATTGTTTCTGTACACTCATAGTTCTCTCTATAACAGAACAGACAGCAATGATGGGTATTGGTGACAAAGTATTGTTGGTGCTGTAAAGGCAGGTCAGCTGCAAGGGTGAACCCAGAGTGATTCTACCTTACCTTTCCTAGGTATCTGTTATACTCTAAGGGAGCAATCCTGAACACAAGAACCTGGCTTGGAAATCCACTCCACTTCCCAGTGGGGAGGAGTTGTGGTGGACCACGTGGCCACGCACTTCCCTCTGGGGGCACGGGGACGAAGTCCTGTGTCCCCCATAGGTTCTCAGCCATGTCATTCACCTGCCAGCCAATCAGATGGCTGGGGGGGGGGGCATGGCCGGGCCCCATTTAAATAGAGTTGGAGAGCTTCCTTTTGGCTCACTTCCTCGATTGCCTAAGCCAATACCGCTCACATTCTGTAACCAATAAAGTTGTGGCCTAAATTTGCCCAATAACATTAACCTAATATCTGTGTCCTTGTGTCTTATTCATCAACGAGGGGGTGGTCTCGGGGTCTCCACATGCAAAAAGCAGGCATAAATTAAGCCCAAACAAAGTTACAACAGATCCAAATTCCACTGAGGAGCAAGGGTGCTGCTGGTTGATCTGGCCCACGCCTGTCTGAGGGAAAGCAAGCCTTTAAAATATAGTTTGACTTACACCACTCCTGTTGCCGGCTTCACCTAAAACTTAAGTTCCCAGATCACGTGCTCATTACTTTTTAAAAAAGCAATGCAGAGGAGACACATTTTATGAGATGAATATGATAAGATGGAGATCAATCAAAGTGCAGATTCGAGAGTAGAACCTAATCTGATCCGTGAACTGGTTGAGATGGTGCAGATCAGGTGATTCTGCATCGCTTTTTGTCAAACTGGCACTCTGTCCCTACTGAGATTGCAAGCTAAATAAGCCATGACTGCATCATTCCAAATTGTGAAGATTGTCCATCACGCTAATAGCTGGGGAAAAAATGCTTTCTGTGATGAGGATGGAAAGAAGGGGGAAAGCAATTACTACTGCAGGAGACTGCACATCACATTGAAACATAGAAGCCCAGAGTTAAAGGAAGCAGTCATTCCAGGGGCTGTCAATGTAGCTATTGCTCATTGTGAGGTGTGTGCTTAAGTACCTTTGTGATCTGTGGCCATAAATTGGACAAGAACTGTAGAATTACTGTCTTTGTTTAAATAGTTGATTGTTACTCAAAAAGCATTAACTGCATTTTTATGCTGATGGCAAAAGACTTTATAGAGATAATTAAAGAGAAGCTTCAATTTTCATTATTTCCTTAAGCATCCTCTTTCTGCAATCCAGATTAGATTTAATAGAGCTATTTGCATGCACATTTGATTGATTTGAAGTTTTCAACCTAGAAACAAATTGCCATTGTTAAAAGTTACTGACATGCATGTCCAATCATCAAAGAGCACCAAAGGAATGCTCTGGTTGAAGCTAATGGGCCAACCATTGGTGGGGAAGCTGTGAGGATTACACGTCTCCCTTCCACAGTTTCCCTCCATTTGCTGACCTATTGAAATACCATTAGCATTCTAACAAGACTTTCCCCCTCTGAGCTTTAAAGTCGAATCAATAGCTTTACTCCTGTACTAGTCACAGATTGACTCAACTAAGTAGTGCTAAAGGGATTTTCATTGAGTTTATGAATTGCTAGACGTTTCAGCAGAGGAACGGCCAGACTGGTTCCAGATATTATCACAATCAAATAAAAAACCAACTGATGGGTTCAAATCATGCTTGCCAGACTTGTGACACACCAACACAAATGTAGCCTGCTGGTTGAGTATTGTTGACTTGCCTGACTCTACCTCCACCCTTTTGTCCCCTCAAGGAGGCAGAATAATGGGAATCTTGTTGGGCCAGTCGTAAGCCATGCCTGTTTCTTTCTAGTTCAAAATATAATTCCCAAGGTCACCATCCTTCATCCATTTGCCTCCCACACTTCCTCTACAGGGTCTTTCTTTGATGTTACCAATCAATTACCTCTGTCACTCTTGTTGGCAGTGGATCTAAGCCTCTGTCAGATCTCATAGCACATTTTAGAGTAGAGAGGGTGGTGTGGGAAAAGGAAGCAACAGACAACTGCATGTTTTCTCATCTACTTCCCCATTGGCTCACCTACTCTGACCTTTGACCCCAGCTTCCACAGAAAAGTGTAGTGCTGTGAAATGGTGCATATGATTCCCCCCATGGTATTTGATCTGTGTTAGTTCATGGACATATGAAAGTCTCCTGAAGATAATGCCCTCATCAGCTTAGGAGCATGCATCTGTAGACTAACCCACAGACTAACAAGAGATAACTCTGGTTTGAAGGACATACAAAATGCAAGCCTCTTCCTGGAACCTTTCTTCCCCACTTATCACAGTCATTTGAAGTTCTGGCTGTGGTTACTCTTCTTGTGGTGAGGTCTTTCTTGATCTTCTGAGGAGTCTGCAGTCTAGTCATTGGAGTTTGATGACAGAGGTGTCTCTTTGGAGTCCAGGGGATGAGAGGCAGGTGCTGATGCCAGTGGATCCACATAGGGAAGATCTCCTCCTCCCGGGATCTACTGTGCATCTCATAATTCCTGGTCATGACAATGTGCAGGGTTCTAATTGCACAAGGAGCTGTACTCCTTGCTACAGATGTTTGCTTGCTGGTGTGTGGAGCAGCATAGATTTAAGGGAGGAAGTGTAGCTAGTGAGATTGGTTCTGCTTTCTTCCTCTTCACACAAGAGAAAAATACGGTATATCTAAACTGGGATTCAGTTACCCTATTATTTAAATATAGATAAAATAAACATTTTTAAAAACAAACAGACATGATAAAATGTCATTTTACCTAAGCAAAAAAGCTTTAATTAGACACCGGAAACAAGATCCACATGAAACATTAAAAACATATCCAACACATATTTCAAGCACATGACTAAATTTTAAGGGTGTGGAGGAGGAAAGTACAGTTTCCAGGAAGGCATGTGCTTTACAGGAAGTTTACAGGAAGTCATATGCTTTGAATGTGCATTAAATATATGGTGTGGATTCATCCCAACCTGTACAATGCCACTGACGTGTAGCATGCTGAGCCAATGGCTTCAAGTAGGACCCTGAGCCAATGGCTTCAAGTCACAAGAAATCGAGTCCTCCTCACAGAGGGCACGTATTGCTGTGAGCTCATTAGGACTGACCTCACTGTTTGAGTGGGTGGGAGTGATTGGATAGCCACAACAACTCAATTGGTGGTCCCTCGGTTGCTGGGCAAATCTGGCCAATGGGGAATTTTGTGTGTTAACCGAGGGACCTTTATATTCTGATGCACGTTGCATTGAGCTTCCTCTTTTCACCTTGTGCATCGGATCACCTGCACACCCTCCCTATACTTAGGGTCTTGCTAGTACCTTGCTATGCCATCGTGGGTCATCTGCTGTTGGGGCAGGGGCCCGGTAGGAATTTTCCCATTTGGCTGATTGGCCAATGTCACTTGGGTTTCACCTGCCACGTAGCAAATCGTCACAACTTTGTAAGCTTTGGCGTTTCGGCATTGGTTCAAGGTGGTCTGGAGCCTCCAAAGTATTCTGTTAAAGGAATCCAGGGATTCACCATGCTTTTGTTGACCCCTTTTGGAGGGTAGGGCCACACAAGAGTCCCTGGGAGCATTTGGGGTGAGCTTGAGTCTGATTTTGGAGTATTGCTCCTTCACGGTGTTTACCTGTACTGACGATATGGTGGGGCCCAGTCGTCAGTGCTGCCTTGCAGGTGCAGCTAGTCAGGAACCAATGCCTAAACAAAGCACTAATCAATAAAGTTGCGGCCAAAATTATGCCAATAACCTAAAACTAAATTCCATGTCAATTGTGTCTTTATTTATTGGGAAGCTCCTGGGGATTTTAACACGCAAAGGAAATTCCAACTAAACATGAGGAAGACCTTTCTGATGGTAAGAGCTGTTCAACAGTGGGACAGACTCCCTCAGAAGGTAGTGGACTCTCCTTCATTGGAGGTTTTTAAGTAGAGGTTTGGTGGCCATCTGTCATGGATGCTTTAGGTTGAGATTCCTTCATTGGAACCCTTGCAGCCTCTTCCAACTCTTCAGGTCTATGATTCTATACTTCTAAGTATGATAATTTCCGATCCCATCCCACACACCCCTTCAAGCACTGGGTTCCCTACTGTCTTAGGTTACTCTGTCCACTCATCCTTACTGTTCCCTCTGTATGAAACTACCTTCCTGGACATGAATGCAGAACACTGTTATTCATTTCCTTCAAAACCTTTTCCCATTGCCAAAAAGCCAAGCTGCCGATCTGTCTTAAAAGCCGCTTGTTTCTTTGGCATCCAAAAATACTGCAAAGGAAAACACCAATCCATTTTTGGCTCTCTGCATAGTTTCTTCCAAAACACACTCACACTCAGTTGTGGATCACAAAAATGCTGTATTTGGTCTGTATGGATGTTTAAATATTAAAAAGAGTCCCAGGGCACCTTGCAAAAACAAAACGAAAAGCAATAAAATCCACACTACTGTGAAAGAAGTTATTAAAGGTTTACAGTCCTTCTGTATGCAGGCATAGCTACCTAATGTAGATACTGCAATTCTGTGTGTGTTTATGCAACGTATGGACTAGGGCTTACTCTCAGGAAAGTGTGCATATGACTGTAGTCTAAATGCATGATTTTGGACTAAGGTTATACAAACAGTCCTTGATATATATATTTTCTTTTTTACTTCTGTTGAAAATTTATCATTCTTTTAGTGGAATTCAGAGTTTGGTTTAAGTGCTGCTATACTCTGGTGAGGAATTGGTCAACTTTGGTTTATCTCAGCTTCTCATTTTTTTCAATCCTAAATTCAGTTCTCCACATTTCAGACAAAAGTTTCCATTTTTAAAAAGACACCCCCATAAAAATTATTCCACATTTTAGTGTGAATTTCTCCTAACATGCACATTTTCCCAAAGCAACTTCCCCTGATATAATGTATTTTAATGTCATTTATTTATGATGTGTGAGTCTTTGTGCCCACTTTAGCCTAGTATATGCGCATTTGTGTCCACGTTACTTAGCTGCAGAACTGCAGTGCAAAAATCAGAGAAGTGTGAATTAGGTATGTTTGGTCTTAAATGCAAATGGAATCCAATTTCCTCTCCACTCCTAGCCATGGCCTTTTCTCAAGCTGCCCGGTAATGGTGGAATTCGCATGATGGAAGTCCCCACATTGGTTTCTTCTAAGAGAATTTCATTTGGGCTGCATATTAAAATGAAGAAACTTAATTCATAAATCCTTGACCAGAAGTGGCCCATCCCAATTTGCAAGGTGGGAACATGGTGCCCTCTGCCCTTTCTGTGCCCTCTCCCATCACACAATTTCACTGGAAAGTTCCCTGTCTTGCTGAACTCAGTGAGATGGGGGAAGTATTCTGCAAGGTGTGGAAATGGTGGGTTCCCAACTCTTGCACTTCCACCACCTGAGGTGAGTGTTTCACCCCACATCATCTGTCCTGGACAAATACACTGCTAGCTCTATGTATTTCTCCAGGACAGATGAGGCTCTGTCCTGGACAAATACACAGACTAGAAACTTAACTATCACCCTGCTCTTGCACTTCTATGAGCAAGCCACTACACTGTGTCCAAAATGCAGCCTTTGGGAAATAATACATTTAGAAACACAGATTTAACATATCTAAATACATAAAATATTTAGCCACACAAAGTACATTTGGAAATTCATAGACTGAGATATAAAAAATACATATTTAAATACAAACGTTTAATGTGGGCATGGGACAGACTTATGAATGAACTGACAGAGAGAATAAATTGGCAATCTGTCCATCCCCATGTTCTCCACAGTATTCCTCCTGTCAGAAACTGGAGTCACACTGTAATAGGCTCCTCTCCCATGATCACAGACTTACAACATTACCAGGCAGCAGAGAAAGAAGCTGCCATTCAGCTAATTCTGTACTGCTAAAGCCAATGCTAAAAATGGTCCCTCGGTCTAATGGAGCAGACAAGATCTAATATGAGATGAATCTCTCTGATGCTATGCTTCCCAGAAAGGCTGAAACCTTCCAATCAATCAGGATTACACAGTTTAATAATGACCCCTGTATATTTCCTGGCAGTCTTTCATCCCATGCTAATAAGAAAATATGTTCATCAGATTTATAAAAACAACAACAACAAGCTATTAAGAAATATTGAAGGATTTTGTCTCCAGCAAAACAAGAAGCAATCGGTTAGCAGGCAATCAATAATTTATTGGAAGAAAATCCTAACCCACCCCCAAAAAAATCCATAATGCGCAAGCTTGGATGTTGGCAATCTCTGCTCATTATGGTCCCAGGTTCTTATTTAATGTGTTTTTAGCAGTCTGACAAATTAATCACTGAGACCATATTTTTGACAATGCCATAATCACATTCAATACAAATGTGTCTTTTGGTCATAGCTGCATCCTCTCAACTATCTTTTGCAAGCAGCACATGAAAGTAATGACAAAAAGGGTCCTTATTCAGTGAAGTCATTGGATGAGATGAGGCTTAGATCTGATTCAATAAGGGCTCTCTTCTTACGTTCTTACGTTTTTTTCCTGGTAAGAAGCGACTTTGAAATGCCAGAAGAGTGCAAATTTTCACTTATTTTACAGCTTGCATGCCTGGATGAATTTACAATGCCAAGTCTATCCAAAGTCCAAAGGTTAAGACCATGTTAGGACCTTTAACTCCATTTGCATATTTTATAATGGCTATCATTAGCTGATAATGAGCTGTTAGCTTTCATTAGCTCTTCAAATTATTGCCATTAGCTTACTCCTAGTCCTTCCCATTCCAATGTAAATCACAATTTTTGGATCCCCTTTCCTACTTTACAGGTCACTCCCAGGAATATTTGAGTCCCTGCTTGCTGCCGCCCTGGGAGGATTCCCACTTCATGCCAAAATGGATCGGCGGTATAATACGCTGGCAAAATAGAACGATGACTTTCTCTCTTGGTCCAGTAAAATTATCTTCAAATTAAATCACATTTGCAGTGCATGCCATGAAGACAAATGGAGAGCAAAATAGGAATAAAATGGGGAACAATCAATCCTGCCTCTCCCTACTGCACTGTTCTGGGGTGGGGGTGGGGAGTCTCCTATCAAGCCAATTTGGAGGGAAAGGAGTGTGGGAAGAAGAGGGAAGGATAGCCCGTCACACAAGTGGAAGACCTTGCATTGTTACTGTTAAAGGGACTTGTTAGCAGATCCTACAAGTGTCCCATTTTTCAGGGACAGTCAGCGGCGTAGCGTGGGTTGCCAGCACCCGGGGCAAGGCAAGTAATTTGCGCCCCCTAACCCGGGGCAAGGCAAGTAATTTGCGCCCCCTAACCTGCCGCCGCTGCCAGCTTCTTCTTGCTGCTGCCTGGGCTGGTCTGGTGTGGTTCTCTTCCGCTGGGCTGCACTGTCCCTCCCCCAGATAGTGCCTCGCTCTCTCTCCGCACCGCACGCCTGGCACCCACCCCCTCCACAGTGGGCGGCGACCCAGCGGCTCGGATCGGATTCACACAGCCAGCACTGCAGTGAGAGAGAGTGAGTGAGCCAGGTAGGGGCAGAGAGCTGCGAGTGCGAGCGCGCCCCCCCCCGATGTTGCGCCCGGTGCGGACAGCCCCCCCTGCACCCCCCACACTACGCCACTGGGGACAGTCCAAGAATTACAGAAGCCATATTGGTTTCTAATTTGTTCCCAGAATGTCCTGCTTTTCCTTTGGCTGTCTCTATTTTCATCAGAGGGTATAGAGTTATGTGACCCCTGAGCCAATGAGATACGTAACTATGCAACCTTTAGAAGACATCTGAAGGCAGCCCTGAATAAGAAGTTTTTTAAAAAATGTTTGATGCTTTATTATGTTTTTATATATGTTGGAAGCTGCCCAGAGTGGCTGGGGCAACCCAGTTAGATGGGTGGGGTATGAATAAAATTATTATTATTATTATTATATTATTATTATTACTAGCATAGAATAGGACGTCCCTATTTTCATCAGAGAAATGTTGGTGGGTATCTGTTAGGTCAATCTGGTTATAGGAAGCAGTCATAGCTCAAGCTATTTTTTTCATTTAGCCCTGTCCACTCTGAGCGGCAGGACCTCTTTGGCGCTTCAGATAGGAACTTTTTATATCACCTACTCTCTGGGTCTCTTGTAAATGCAGATGCCAGGGACAGAACCTGGGACTTCTTGCATGCCACTGAGCTGTGGTACCTCTTGACAGCATTCATGAGGACCAACATTTCACCATGTAATATATTTTTCAGTGCACGTGAAGCAAAAGTACTAAGTACAAAAGCCTACATAAATATTAGCCTGCTGGATCAACCCAATGGCCCATTTAGTCCAGCATCATGTTCTTACAGTGGCCAACCAAATGCCTGTGGGAGGCCATCATCATAGCCATCATGGTTAGGAGATTATTTAATAATCTAAGATAGCCAATATTTTTGTAAATCAAATTTGAGTGATTCTAATCAGTTAGACAGCATTTTGAAAACCAGAGACATCACCTTGCTGACAAAGGTCCGTTTAGTTAATGCTATGGTTTTCCCAGTAGTGATGTATGGAAGTGAGAGCTGGACCATGAAGAAGGCTGATCGCCAAAATATTGATGCTTTTGAATTATGGTGCTGGAGGAGACTCTTGAGAGTCCCATGGACTGCAAGAAGATCAAGCCTATCCATTCTGAAGGAAATCATCCCTGAGTGCTCCCTGGAAGGACAGATCGTGAAGCTGAAGCTCCAATACTTTGGCCAACTCATGAGAAGAGAAGACTACCTGGAAAAGACCCTGATGTTGGGAAAGATGGAGGGCACAAGGAGAAGGGGATGACAGAGGACGAGATGGTTGGACAGTGTTCTCAAACCTACCAGCATGAGTTTGACCAAACTGCGGGAGGCAGTGGAAGACAGGAGTGCCTGGCATGCTCTGGTCCATGGGGTCACAAAGAGTTGGACATGACTAAACAACTAAACAACAACAAAACCAATTGTACAAAATAGTCCATTTCACATTCTAGTAGATAATTGTTGCTTATGGGAGAGCATGGAAATACAATACCAAAATGTCATTTAAAAAAATGTATTGAACTTTCCTCCCTATAGTATTCCAATCTGTGTGAGTTTTATTTTGGGCGGGACGTGTGTAAATGCTTCACTAAAGTGTTTGGAGATACACAAAACACTTTAGGTTGGGGGCTTGTGCCCATTTTAATTGCCCCGTTGAACCCAAACCCCTTTGGTGTTATATACCTCAAACCATCTAGAGTCCAGTTCAATCATTCTCTCCCTACACCAAGGATGAGGAAGTCTTTGGCCTTCCAGATGCTACTGAACTCCATGTCAGGATGCTGTCAGCAGCTCCCGGCTGGTTGCCCAGGAAAGTATAAAGACAAAGAAAGGTTTCTTTTTTATTTCAATCTTTACAGAGAGAGGCTATAGAACCCAGTGGTGTCCCAAGTGAATCTCCACCGCCTATCTCTCTCACTTCTTCATTCATCTCTTCTACTGGAGCTCTCTGTCTTTGAGCTCTTTGCTCTCCTACTTTTAAGGCCAGGTTCTGAGAGATTCAGGGGCTGGAATGCTTTCTAATGACAACGTGTCAGCCGGGTGTTGTTCTGGCTCATCCATGATTTCCCAACTTTTCCCCTCATCTGCCTCTGAGCTGCTACCTCCCTCAACCCCCTGTTGTAAATCTATACTGTCTTCCTCTCCCTCTTCTCTGGAAGCATCAGGATGGTGAGGAGGTCTCCACCATTCCTCCTCTGCCCAGTCCTTAACAATTAGTTTTCTTTAACAGTGGAAGCAGGTTTTCAGATCATACACAGCTCTTCTTCTGGCTTTGATTATGAGAGCAAAAATTAAACATCCAATGGTCTAGATAGGAACAACTGGGTAGTCAGGCTGATTGTTACTTGGCTACTGAAGTTTACTGGCCATTGCTGTTGGCATGGAGATAGTCTAGGTTGAATGCAAACATGCCATTCTGATGTCATGTGTGATGTCACAAAGAGGATATGCTTTAAGTCTTGGTAAAGCCAGAAACAGTTAACAGTCAGACTGCATCTCAGCCCTGTGAAGATGGATCTCCATAACAGGTGATGAATAGTTTTATTTGGGGAATATATTAACTTTTACTATTGGGGGAAAGTTTTAGATTGGTTTGCCAGTATGCAACCCATCAAGTTGAGGCTAATAATTATGCATTCACAACTCTGTACCCATCAAATAATCAACTTTATGTGTGACTTTGGGACAGATTCATACAACCATACGAAGAATCAGACAAGACTAAACAATTAAAGAACAACAACAAATCAGTTGTGTGCATTTCTCATCTGACCTAATAACCAATCTGTTGACAGGTATCTACACTCTTAGTTGTGAGAAACAAACATGGACATTTGCTGGATCATCTCTAGATGATTATGATGATGATGATTGTAGGACACCAAATACTAGATAAGGTGGGCTGCAACTGGATGTGCACTATTGCTTGTGATATTTTGTTCTGCATGGTATATTTTTCCAATGAACATATTTATGAGAAAGTGGTTGACACAGAGATCATCTTGGTAGGGATGGTGCAATGTGCACTTCGAGTTTCTGAAAGACTCTGACATTAAAAACTTGTACATAGTATGCCATTTCTGTAATTGTAACGCTGTATTTCAGGAATCTTCAGCCCCCTGTAGAAAACTACAGCAAAATATAAAGAAAGTTGCAAGAGCTATTTCTATTTTCCTCCAAGTCATTTGCAAAGCTTAATTAAAAGAAATCCATCAAGCCCTCTTCACTCTTTAAAAAGTGATTAACTACAACTCCAACCTAGTATAATTATGTCCTTCAGACTGTCTTTTTGGTGATTGAGACTTCTCTGAAATATATTATAGAGAGAAAAAATCTCAAAATCCCTAAAAGATTTAAGGAACATTTAGCTCACAGATTGATTAATCAGAGTTCAATTCCACTGGTTTACACATATTTGAGAAAGTTCCCTTTTTTGTTGATGATGATTCCATTGATTTTTGTGGCGCTTCACAGAATAATATACATGGGATCTGCTTGTTTCAAATGATTCTATCCTTCAAACATACGTCCTTGGATCAAGAAATAGGAAGTGAGCCCTACAAATGAATCAGACATAAGGGCATAACTCAGGAATAGGCAATAATGGAGAGTAGGCCATAAGGGGGTGGGACTCTTACCTGGTTTCCCAAAATGGGGTCACTGTCGGTTACCAAGAGAAATAGGGCTGATCTGACACTCCTGCCACACTGAGTCAACTTTGATATCACCTTGACCCTCCAACTCTTGATAGCAGACAGTGACCCTACCCTGCATATATTTTTTTATTATATGCAGAAGATAGGAGCTTTGATTCCCATCATTATGGGGCTGAGATGCCTACAGAGCTACCATTCCAGTTTAGTTTAAGAATAAATCATTCTCCCCAGGGAATTCTGGCAATTGTAAGTCTGTGAGGGCAATAGAGGTTTCCTAACAACCGGCAGCACGCTAAACAAACTACAGTTCCCAAGATGTTCTGGGGAAAACCATGGCCGTTTAACATGGTATGACATTGCTTTAAATGCATAGTGCTGATGGGGCCTTAGGCTAAGGTGGGAGCAGGTGGTGCTGTGGTCTAAACCACTGAGCCTCTTGGCTTGCTGATTGGAAGGTTGACGGTTCAAATCCCCATGATGGGGTGAGCTCCCATTGCTCTGTCCCACCTCCTGCCAACCTAGCAGTTCAAAAGCATACCAGTGCAAGTAGATAAATAGGTATCTCTGCAGTGGGAAGGTAAACAGAGTTTCCATGCACTCTAACACTCATCACGGTGTCCCGTTGCCCCAGAAGCAGATTAGTCCTGCTGGCCACATGACCTGGAAAGCTGTCTGTGGACAAATGCTGGCTCCCTCGCCCTGAAGCAAGATGAATTATGCACCCCATAGTCACCATTGACTGGACTTAACTGTCCAGGGGTCCTTTACCTTTCTTAGCTTTAACTAGACTAAGGCATTTCTTTTATTTATAGAAGGTATGTGATGAGTTTACAGGATAATATTAATCCTCCAAGCACTGTGAGAAGTACACAGAAGAACAAAATAGCTTTAGAAGTTTGCAGGGGAAATAGAAGAGAGAGAGAGAAAGAGAATGTCAGCAGTATTGCTCCTACTACAATTTACCTCTCTTACTGCATTATGTTGGATAGAGTCCAGACTCAGCAATATGTCTTGGAAAAAATGTTCCACATTTTGTCTTTAAGCTAACTGTGAAAGCAGCAAGTTTCTCAAGGCCTTTATCCCTCCTCTTGTGCTGTACTTTTAAAAGTGTCTTTGCTGTTTTGGTGCACCCCAGTGCACCAATTTGATGTTATTATCAAAGTCTCAAAATAAAAGCTGCATCAGTCTGCACACAGGAGATTTGATCTCTGACAAATAAGTTTGTGTCACCACACTTAAAAAAACACACATCTCTTTCTTCTCTGGTCAGCTCTTGGTAGGCTTATTTTCTGATTTTTGGAGAATGGTTGCAAGCTATGAAGATGTGAAGAAATATTGTAAACAACATACACTGAAACTTGTAGTACATATTTTGCTTTTAAAAGCACCATTCTTTTTTCCTTTTTTAAAAAACAACAACAACCTTATCCTCCACAATTTTGTCTAACCCCCTTTTAAAGCCATCTGGGTTGGTGTCTATCATCTCGTCTTGAGATAGCAAATTCCACATTTTAACTATGTGCTGTATGGAAAAGCACTTTCTTTTGACTTTCCAAAATCTCCTGTCATCCTTAGATTGCCCCATAGAAGGTACCATTTGCAGCATCCTGAAAAAAATGTTCACCACCACCACTGTCAATTGCAGGGGTCAGCAAACTTTTCCAGCGGGGGCCAGTCCACTGTACCTCAGACCTTGTGGGGGGCTGGACTATATTTTGAAGAGAGAAAAAAGTAACGATTTTCGTCCACCCCCAAGAGGCCTGAAGATGCTTCACTTTACCTGTCCCAGTTGTTATCCCAATAGCCACAGCTGGTGAAGGCAGCCCTGGTGAAGGAGCCACAGACAGAGGTAGGTGAACTGGGGTGTCGATAGAGCTTTTACCCACCACCTGCTGCTGCTTCCCATTCAGATGCAACAACCCACCTGAACGCCATGCGTGGAATGAAGGAGAGAGGCAGGCAGGCAGGCAGGTGGTGACGAAGGAAGCGTGCGAGGAAGTGGCGTGGAAAGGGGGCATGGAGAAAGAAGGAAGGGCGGACTGAGGGAGAGGGAGGAGGAGAAGGAGGAAAACGCAGCAGCCAGCATCACACGCCGCCTTCACAGTGCCACCCTGCTGAGGTGAGCAGGTGGGTGAGCTGACTCCAGCCATTCACGGCGCCCAGCGTGGGACAAGATTGCTCTGCCCCCAAGGAAAAAAGTGCCACCGTGGGAGGGAGAGGGAAAGAACGCGTGTGCTGGTGATCCACACGGTGATTCCCGGACCCTCCACGGGCCGGATCTAGAAGGCAATCAGGTCTGATCTGGCCCACGGGCCTTAGTTTGCCGACCAATGGTCTACTGGAACAGTTTCCCTGCCTCTGCCAGAGGAACTACTGGTACTACTGCTTTCTCCTTGTTGAGAACTTTGGTTGAAGGGTGGTATACAAACTTAATAAACAAATACCGTATTGGCCTGAATATAAGCCACACTTCCCCCCCCCAAAAAAAAATCCGACCGTGAAAAGTTAAAGTGTGGCTTATATTCACAACCTTATGACATCACTGCTGAAACAGCTGCTCTAGGTCTGTGGCCCTGCCTTGCCTTACAAGGCCGGAATGGAGAGCGCCATCCCTCCTGCCCAGGATGCCACTACAGGGCTGTAGGGGGGGGGCAACAGTGCCCATCCTGCCCGTTGCTCCCAAGCCTCCCCAGAGCCATGAGAAAGAAGGGAAGGGGGGAGAAGGCTGCCAGCAAAGAAGTGCTGCTCCCCCCGCCCCAGGAAGCAACCCGGGAGCGTGAGTGCCTGCAGAATTGTAAGGGAGTGGCTTATATTCAGGTATTGTCTCTCCCCCCTCCCCCCCCCCCCGATTTTTTAAAGTTGTGGCTTATATTCGGGTGCGGCTTATATTTGGGCCAATACGGTAAATAAATAAAAATTCAAAAGTCATTGCATGGTGGCACTGTCTCACTGGGTGAGTTCTAATAGATTATTTATTTAGCAAATGAAAGAAGATTCCACCTAAACATTAGGAAGAACTTCCTGACAGTAAGAGCTGTTCGACAGTGGAATTTGCTGCCAAGGAGTGTGGTGGAGTCTCCTTCTTTGGAGGTCTTTAAGCAGAGGCTTGACAACCATATGTCAGGAGTGCTCTGATGGTGTTTCCTGCTTGGCAGGGGGTTGGACTCGATGGCCCTTGTGGTCTCTTCCAGCTCTATGATTCTATGATTGTTAGTACAACTGCTAAGTGGGTTGCAAAGTCAACAAACCAATGTTCATATTGTCCATGAAAGTCAAAGTTGCAATTTAATTAAAATCAACAGTTAAGATAAGAACAGATTAAAGCACACATCAACTTCTGTATGTCTGGATAGGCTTCCATAAACAAAAGGAAAAATTAGCAGGTGCCTGCTTGATGCCAGTCGGTGTCAAGGACTGGTATGAAGAGGCAGGCTTAATGGTGGAGATTGCCTCCCCATTCTCCTGTATCTGACAGGGGAAAGAGAAACAGCATTGAATTGCAGCCAAGCCAAGAGGGAGATAATGAGGCAGAGATGGGCAAGCAGCCAAGCTATGTGGAGTTAGGAGAAGTGAAGGGGGGGAGACCGAATAGCCAGGAAACACTTCATTAGACAGCATAGAGGATCCTCCATCCCCTAAAACACGACCGTCTTAAAGGGTACAAGAGTAATGTATGCAGAGGCGTTTGTCAACGTAGGGGCCGATGCTGTTGGGGAAGGGGAAAGGAGGAGGAGCCAGAGTGAGCAACTTCATTATGGAGGAAAGACTGGGATTCTTTGTCTGTTACTGCAGTGACTGAATAAATCATAAGTAAAAGCTTTCTTGTTTCCTCCCGGCTCCTTGAAACCATCAGGAGGGGAGGGGGAGAATTCTGACAGTAGGCTGGGTATTCTAAAGTTTCTTCCATAGCCACAGCCTCAACCCAAACAATGCTCTCAAACATTGCCCTGGCTCTCTCTCCAGTTTGTGGCTTTACCTTTAGGTCACATCACTGCTACCTTTGCTCCAAACTCTAGCCTTTTCCATGGAGGGAGAGGGATCCACATATTTACTGTCTCTCACGGAGCCCATTAATCCTCTTTAAAGCCTCATCACCCAGGCTACCATCTCACCAGAAGGCTAGCCTGGCTATTCCAATAAGCCTTCTAAAACTTGCTAGATAGAGGGATCAGATGGGTCTGGTACCTAGCTTAACATCCCAAACTCATAACATTATCTTTAAGTGTCAGGCAGAAACATTAGTTTATAACCAGGCCTTTGGGTTGATTAAATAATCTATGGCCTATTAAATGTGTTTGAGGGAGGGGGGTTATTGATTTATCTTTGTTTTTTGTTATGTATTTTGTGTTTTGTATTTTTATGTTGTGAACTGCTCAGTGATCTTCAGATGAAGGGCAGTATACAAAATTGGAAGGAAGGAAGGAAGGAAGGAAGGAAGGAAGGAAGGAAGGAAGGAAGGGTTTGTGCCTAGGAGAGGAGAAGGAATAAAATATTGAGTTGTATGGAGATCTCCTTTCATGAACATTACCCTGTGTGCTCCCTATTTGTGAATTTATTGTGCCTACCATTAGTTACTTTCAAAAATTACACCATATAAATAACATTCCCCACACAATGGGGTTGGGAACCATTGCAAAGTTGAGATTATTTGGAGGGAATGCACTAGCTTGTCAAGTGAATTTCTTAGAGTATCTCCAACAGAATAATTTGAATTGGCCCAGCTTTCTCTTTGGGAGTTAGGAGCAACTTGACATCTAGCTTAAACTATAGAGACAAATGAAAAAGAACAGTGAAGCATGTCACAGGTTTACAGATTCTGGACCATCAAAATGATGTTCAGAAATATTTCAGCCTACCTGGATCCCTTTGCGGTTATTTTTATCTATGTTTGTAGATGCTTCTGATGTGAACATGTAAGCTGAGCACAGTATTTTCTCCCTGTGGTATAGAACCTAAGTAAAGATCTAAGTCCATCCAAACCATTCTCCTTATCTCAGGTATATTATGATAGTTAACTAGATGTTTGCCCACAGAAAGAGCAAAGAAACACTATTTCCTCATGCAAGAGGCTGAACAAATAGCAATATCTTTCTTTGATCTCAGTAACTATTTGAAGTCAATGTGGAAGAAGTTAGAGCTACATTTAAGGATGTAAGAAGACAACATCTTCCATTCCACCCTGCAATTGTGGCATGAAGCCCTGTTTCTTTTCTGCTGCAGTTCATCTTCCATAAAACCCCCCGATCAACTCGATACTAAACTTACTGTCTGCTGTGGCAAAATTATGTAACATGTAATTCATTGTGTAGAAGACATTATTATTGTTATTCCACTCCATTCATTTCAGTGCAAAGGAAATGTACCTGTTGGACTGATTTTTGTTCCAGACATGGCAATTTCCACTCTTGTTTCTGGCAGAATTTTCTGATATCCCTTACACATCATGAATGCATAGCCTTCTACCTATTATATAACCCTTTGCTTTACATTTCATTACTTTAGCCAGACAGTCCACATACCCTTGTGTCAGATTTCTAATTATCATGTGCTCATGATGATAACCTGGAGCACTCTGAAGACATGCAATGTTAGGGTGACTGAATAAGGTCATTTTCAGTGAAACAAAAAGATACCTGAGTGATTTTTAATTTCTCTACATTATGATACTCTCCAAATGCCTTTTGACTGGCCGGTGTTACACATGCTCTGGTTGATTTTGCCACGGTCCAGCACATAGGTTAAGAGCATGGATCTCTCTATGAATTGGACCTCATACGTAACAAAAGATATTGGCTCAGGGGGGAATTCCATTCAAAACCCAAGATGCATTTTGGTCAGCATTGTCATGGGGCCATCCACTTTACCCATTGCTCAGCACCAGCAACATAGGGACATAAAATGATCCTGCAGGATCAGGCAAATGGCATATCCAGTCTAGCATCTTGCTCTCACAGTGGCCAGCCAGATGTCTGTGAGATGTCTGCAAGCTGGAAATTAACCCAATAGCACTCTGCCTACCTGAAACTCCCAACACTAGTATTCAGAGCCACACTGTCAAATCCAGCAACCCACAACAATCTCGCTTCCGAGCACAAGTCAAAGTGTTGGTGCTGACCTTTAAAGCCCTAAATGGCCTCAGCCCAGTACACCTGAAGGAGCATCTCCACCCCCATTGTTCCAGCCCGGACACTGAAGTCCAGCGCCGAGGGCCTTCTGGTGGTTCTCTCATTGCGAGAAGTGAAATTACAGCGAACCAGGCAGAGGCCCTTCTTGGTAGTGGCGCCCACCCTGGGTAATGCCCTCCCATCAGATGTCAAAGAAATAAACAACTATCTGACATTTAGAAGACATCTGAAGGCAGCCCTCTTTAGGGAAGTTTTTCATGACTGATGTTTTAATGTATTTTTAATATTTTGTTGGAAGCCACCCAGAGTGGCTGGGGAAACCCAGCATGATGGGTGGGGTATATATTGTTGTTGTTGTTGTTGTTGTTGTTGTTGTTGTTGTTGTTGTTGTTGTTGTTGTTGTTGTTGTTATATCTCACAAACAGGGGAGATCTCCTCACGTTGCAACAAGACTGCAAAAAACGGTTACACATGAGGCCTTTATCTCTTCACTGGCATTTATTTATCTGCTTCCATAATGAAGAGTAATCAGGAGAAGAAGAAAGAGACAGTAGGAAGAAGGACAATTATCTTGCTGCTAGAAACTCCTGAGTCTTCAGGCTGTATTAAAGTTGCTGCCTCTAATTAGTATCAGTCATACTTCTTAGATTCCTTTGTAGATCTTCAAAAAGAGCCCCTACTTCATGTTGCATTTCCATCTCTCTGAGAAGCTTCAGGTGGTTCTGGGAAAGGTACATCTCAATTGATATGACAGGAGGCTTTACAAAAGGAGAGGTAAGTATCATAAACCAGCTTGAAAAAGGAGAAGAAGAATGGGGCGGATGGTTATGTAGTTGGATGCAGGAAAATGAGAGAGATGGGGAGGAAATAAGAAAGAATAATAGGCAGGTAGCTAAAAAGTAAATGAAAGGCAAATGAGTACTTGCTGCTTCCTGATAAATGCACAATAGAAATGTCTCCAAAATAAGAGCAGTTTTTATGATATCACTATTTATAAAGTCCCCTATTAAGTCAGACATTTTGGGTAACCTTTATTATCCTATTTCCAAAGCATCTTTCTGCTTTTCCCATCCAAATTGCCCTCAAATGAAATTTCAGAAAACAGGTATATTACTACACCTATTTGTGAGGGTATAGCTGTTCTGTTTTTTTTTTTTTATTCACTTTTGGAAGTTTATGACATGTCACAAATGGGTGTAGAGCTGTCTTATAGCATGTCCGAATATTATCCTGCTTCCTTTCTGTTATCACGATGGATGATTTCAGTAGTGTGTGTGTGTGTTTCCTTTTTTTGTAAAGCATTGTCAATGTAAAACAGGAGCATATTTTGTGTGTGAAGACAAAACAATACCTCTACTCCTGGACCAGGATGCTGTGATTGAAGGATCTTAGGCGCCCAAGTGGTTTCTAGCAAGCTTAAAAACCCGAAGCACCTCCTTATTTAAAAATGACATCTTAAAGGGTCTGTCAAACTGCTCCAGGCATTCCATTCCACAGTACATGCTGAGTTACTTCCCTGTCGTTTCATCTTGAAACCAGTCAGAATTTTTTGAAGCATATTCTGCAAACAAACACATGTGTTCTTGCCCTTGATCTTAATGGGGGGCGGGGGGGACGACAACGAAGATGACTGCAACAGAGTACTGTGGATTTACAAGCAGATGATAAATAAAAATTTAAAATAATATTGGACCCACACCCTAGGCCAATCCCAACCTCTCTCACCACCAAAGGAAAACAAGGGAATAGCAAAGAACCTGTGCAAGCGACGCTGACACAAAACCCCACATATATTAAGTAAAATAGAAACATCACCACCCGACCCCCACTCACCTCTCCCCTCCCCTTCGCTCCCCCTTTTCTTCCTAATGTCTCAACAAGCAAAACTGGTCTGTAAAAATGTTACTTGAAAAGAGAGAGAGAGAGAGAGAGACATTGCACATACTTTTGTAGACCAAGAAAATCTTTAATAAAAATACATTTTCAAAAAGATGATGATAACAACAACAACAACAACAACAACAACAACAACAACAACTTGTACCTCAGGTTACAGATGCTTCAGGTTACAGACTCCGCTAACCCCGAAATAGTACCTCAGGTTAAGAACTTTGCTTCAGGATAAGAACAGAAATCGTGCAGCGGCGGTGCTGCAGCAGCAGGAGGCCCCATTAGCTAAAGTGGTACCTCAGGTTAAGAACAGTTTCAGGTTAAGAACAGACCTCCAGAACGAATTAAGTTCTTAACCCGAGGTACCACTGTAAATAATAATAATAATAATAATAATAATAATAATAATAATAGACCCAAGAGAAACAACTACATCCTTATGTGTGTGCTGTTGAGATGGTTATATCTCTATTTTCATCAACTGTGGTGCTTGTTTAGGATGAAATGTCTGAATGCCTCTTTCAACAGCTATCAAAACAAGCGCCCCTCAAGGGCCAGTCACTGCTGTGTGTGACTCCTTCTTGGTCATCTATCAGCAGCAGATAGGAATGCAAGAAGGCATTGTTCCTTATCCCATCCTGTATTCCTTGCACTGTTGCCATTCTGTTGCAGCTTGTTTTCCACCAAAAGCTATATTATTCATCTCACTGTCTATTGGGGCAAAGTTATATACGTTATGTTGTCATTATGTTGTTCCACCCCATTCATTTCAAATCAAAGACAATGAAAATGGGGTGTAGTCAGTTGCATATTGAAATATACTCAGAGTCGCAAAGTGATTTCATGCTCTTTATTCAGCTCATAGTGGTGAGGAGGAATGAATGAATGTCCCCTCAAAGTATCTGCTTTATATACATTATTTACACATGGGCTGCACATGATTGGCTAATTCTGGAATTCTATTGTAAGCCAATCAGGTTGTGGATTCACTTATATCTGGAGCATGATTGGGTGGTTCCTGCCAACCAATCATACTGCTGCATTGTTCCAGGACCAATCAGACTGCTGCATTCTGAATCCTATTGTTCTAGGACCAATCAGACTGCTGCAGTTTGGATCCTATTCAACTCAGTACATAACACCTATCATTTGTGTACTGATAGCAGCAGCAGCAACAACAACAACAAACAATTGCATTTGCTGGATTGGTTTCTGCCCCAGATATGGGACAAACCAACAAATATTTAATTGCTTTTTAATGATTCTTTTTTCAATGTTTTTAGTTATTTCAGTTTAATCTGCAAGCCACCTTGGGTTCTTCGCTGGGAAAGAGGAGGGGTATAAATATCAACAAGAACAAGAATGATGTTGTCAGAGGCTTAATGCTGTCCAGCTGGCATAGATAAGACTCCGGGCTCCCAGCCAGTTCCAAACTATTTGATTTATTTGACAAAGTTCAAAGGTCAAAGTTCCAGCGTTTCAATTAGCGTCCGTCCTTTTGTTGCACAGTTGCCATGCCTACTCTTTCTTTTTCCTTTTCCGTACCCCGCATGCAAGTCTGCGGAAACCCCTCCCCTGACTTCCTCTGTGTACAGAATGACTTGTTCCAGGCTCATCCTCCTCCCCCTCTACGTCAGACCCACTGTCAGACGACAGGCTGCTAATTATCTCTTTAGGCTCTCTATAATTGCTGGTTTCTGTTCTTTCATGTTTTCCCGTTTGCCTCTCCCTGACAGATGTATAGATGGTACTTAACTCCTGTAAAATTAGCAAAGATTTATCACAATAGTGATAATCTCTGCTGGAAATGTAAAGAAAAAGAAGGTACCTTTTTCCATATGTGGTGGACCTGCCCCAAGTTGAAAGACTTCTGGGAGAAGATTTGTAATGAACTGGAAAAAATGTTGAAATATACATTTATTAAGAAACCAGAGGCCTTTCTTCTTGGAATAACAGGTTTGGAACTGCCCAAGAAAGATGTTAAATTATTTTTGTATGCCACATTTGCTGCTCGAATTTTATTAGCTAAGAATTGGAAAACACAAGAAGTACCAACTGTGGGAGATTCGTAGATGAAGATGGACTTTTCGGAGCTAGCCAACCTGACTAGAAGAGTCCGCGACCAGAAGGAGGAGGACTACCAGGAAGAATGGATGAAATTTAAAGACTATTTAGTTAAATATGCTAAATTAACTTAATTGGAAAGCTTGCAAATACCAGATAGGCTTAGGATTTAAATTTATAATGTGATGAATTAATATGTTTAAAATTGAATTGTTAAGAAAGAAAGATGTTAAGTCAGTAAGTTAAACTTTTAAGAATTTAGGTTTTGGAAAACCGCTAAAATGATATATACTGAAATTCAAGCAGGGGGATATGAGGAAGCCACTTAACAATGTTATGAAGTTTGATTTAATTACAGTGGATATGTATGTTTGTCTGTCTGTCTGTCTGTCTGTTTGTTTGTTTATTTGTTTGTTTTTTAAAAAAATTCTGGAAAATCAATAAAAAAAATTGGGGGAAAAACCAAGAATAACAAGAGGTAAGAGCTGTTCAACAGTGGGACGGACTCCCTCAGAGGGTGATGGATTCTCCTTCCTTTGAGATTTTTAAGCAGAGGTTGGGTAGCCATCTGACTTGGATACCTTAGCTGAGATTCCTGCAATGCAGCAGAGGGTTGGACTTGATGACCCTCAGGGTCCCTTTCAACTCTATGACTGGAGAGAAGCAGCTTTAAATGTGCACTCAGCAATGAAGATTACTGAGGGCTTGTCCACAATTCCACTTGTCTCTTGCCTGGACAGCATGGGTCTGAGCAGTTTTCTACATAGGTCTAAGCGGTTTTCTGTTAGCTGCACAAGCAATTCTGGCTTAAAACAGGACGAGCATTTTCCACTTTAAAACATCCAGTCTAGAGAACAGCATCAGATTCCTTATTATAAATCTTTCACCGTCTTATTTAGCTTTTCTGTTTGCAGGTTTGGTTCCCTCTCCCCACTGCAAATCAACTCCACCTCCGCCCCCCGCCAGGCTTGATTTTTCACAAATTGGTCAAGTCTATCCAAATACATTAAATATATTTACAAGGGGATGATGGAGAAAAAGCATTTTAAAATACAGTACGGTACCCAGGAGTAACATTCTGCTCTTTGACTCGTTTCTTATAAGCTTGGAATTCCTCATTCTGTCTTTTGAATTCTCTAAGCCTATTGCTGGTTGGAACAACTAAAGCCTTCTGGGCGAAATCACCAAATGTAATCTATGATTGCCGTCTTGCTTTCCAATTCACTTTGTTGATGTCCTGCAGTGGAAGCATCATCCAATTTATATTCATGCATCAGTTTATCATACCTTTCTCTCATTTACTGGGATGCCGTGAATGTGAAATGAATACTTGGTAGGTGTTCTCTCCGGCGTACCTTTTTCCTGCTCTGTTTAGGCTTCTGGGATGCTGAAACCAGATGAAATTTATATTACATTTCCTCCTTGGATATTCTGAATTATGCAGCCCACTTTAACATCAGGATGATAGAAGAACTTCAACAGAGTGGATCGTTCTAAATAGAAAGGACTTTGGGCTGGTTTTTGTCATCGTTGTTGTTATGTAACAAATATATATCCTGTCCCATGGCAAATGAAATCCACAGGGTGACTCACAATACAATAATCTGAACACCCAAATGACCATTAAAGTTTGAGTTGTTTTAAGATCCATCATTGACAAACAAACACACAAACACAAAACCCTGCCATAAATCCAAACAAGGGCCAAGGCTCCACCTCAAAGGCCCTTTTCCCATTTTCAATGTGCCAGGAATCTATAACTTAGACTGCTGTAACACACTTTAGATGGGTCTGCCTTTGAAATTCCAGAGGAAAAGCATGGCAAGTGTCTCTAAAGCAGGAGTTGGCAAGGTTTACCTCACCTGGGCTAGTTCACTCCAGCAGAGATCCCTTCATGGGCCGGATTGCGTGCATGCGTTAGCATGTGTGATTTCCATCTCTTGTCTGCGCAGATGTGATTTCCAGCACTGCAAAAGCCAGTCCCCGCACTGCACTGCGCTGGTTTAGTGCAGCCTGGGGGGACTCGCTGAGCAGGCAGCTAGGTTCGGGGGTGGCTCGTGGGCCGGTTAAACAACCCTCATGGGCCGGTTGTAGCCCATGGACCTTAGGTTGCTGACCCCTTCTCTAAAGTATAGGGTGATCATGTGTCCTACATTACAGGGAACAATCCTATACAGTGGTACCTCAAGTTACAAATACCTCAGGTTACAAATGCTTCAGGTCACAAACTCCGCTAACCTGGAAGAGTTACCTCAAGTTGAGAACTTTGCCCCAGGATGAGAATGAAAATTGTGAGTTGGCGGCGCAGCGGCAACAAGAGGCCCCATTAGTGAAAACACACCTCTAGCTAAGAACAGTTTCAAGTTAAGAACGGACCTCCAGAACGAATTAAGTTCATAACTTGAGGTACCACTGTATTTGAATGAGTCCTCAGTTTGAAGAACTATCCATCCAAATCTGTTTTAAAAACAAAGAAGACTTATAAGAAGGAGAGCAGAGGTCCTGGCACTGCCCATCAACAGTTAGAACCAGGGACATCAGATTAAACAGGCACACAAGTCATCCGGTCAGAGTTTTCCCTACAATGATGAGATATATTGTATTCCTATCAAATGCACATGCATGTTTTTGCTTTGGGGAAGTTACAGTCTCTCAGCCCAATGGTGGTTGAGAGGATAAAATACATTAATTGTGTGCAGGCCTCTTCTGTGAGATCTTCAGCACAAGGCAGGATAAAATACAGCCAACAATTTACTTTATAGCTTGCCTTATCCCCCGCCCCCTTGCATGTATGTGGTTCCTCGGATGACACAGTCGTTGCTACCTGGAAAAGCAAAATAAACTGGCACGGCAAGTTGGAATGTAAAACCATCAGGCAGGGAACAGTTTTAGCACCCCTCCCTCACTGCCTCTCCATTCTAAACTCGTTTTATTTCTTTTTAAAAATCCATCAGAGCTTCCTTAGTTACATTTGCATGCAATGCATTTGTTGCTTTTTAGATAACGCAGTGACTTTGCAGTTGGTATATACTGACTCATCAGTCAACAACAATACTTGGTCATGCCCTAATTATATTTATAATTATAAGATATAATATAATTTTGAGCATCTCTCTCTGGTGACAAAAAAGGTCAGTCAAAATATATAGTGCAGTCAGATTTCTCACACATTCCATTTTTAATTTAGTTTATCCATGGCACATTTATTCAAAGACAAAAAGACAACTACTTTCTCGTCTCGGCGCTCTTCAGAAATAACTTTTGCTTTTAGGCCGACCAACTTCTTCCATCTCTCTTTCAGATTGGGGATGATGAACTGTACCAGGTATGCATTAAAAAGAGAGTTAAAGAGTATGCATATATTCTGTTTAATTCATCACTCTCTTCTCAGCAGAGTAAAACGTAAGAGAATGAATGCTCTGTCGAAATCAAACGTAGCATAATTTACAAAAGTTCCTTCACCTTATATTGTGAATCACGACACTTATAGTCAAAGCCTTTGATAAAATCTCAAGAGTATTTCAAAGCACAGCCACATGCAAGTCCATACACACCAACATTTATTTGATGAAAATAGGGACGTCCAATTCCATAATGATAATTTGACTATTTATACCCCCCAACATCTTACTGGGCTGCCCCAGCCACTCTGCACAGATTCCGACACATATAAAAGCATAATGAAACATTAAACATTAAAAAACTTCTCCATACAGAATTGCCTTCAGGAGGCTCAGGGGTCGGAAAACTTCATACCCTCCAACATTTCTCCAATGAAAATAGGGACATCCTAAGGAAAAGTGGGACATTCTGGGTTCAAATCAGAAAGTGGGACGGCTTCTCAAAATCCAGGGCATCCCTGGCAAATAGGGACACTTGGAGGGTCTGTAAGTCTCATAAAACACTGAACTCATTTCAATGTGCACAGTAGTTTATTCCACTATTCTGGCATTCCCTTAACTGTTAATTTCAGCATTACCGGCATATTTGCACTTTCAAACAATGCAAAAGCCAACATGAATAACACAAGTTTAGCACTCATTTTCATGTTATTTGTAAACTCCCCCCCCCCCCCCGGAAGCAAATAATGCCGAAATGACCACTAAACTTACACTACATTTTGCTGTTTCCAGAAGTGGCTTTTACATCATGTGAAAACTCAGGTACAATGTGGGAATTCACAGTTATGGAAATGTTATGGAATTGGAACACCTGGCTATGTGAATGCAGCTCTGCACATTAGGCATTGAGACTAATAAGATTTATGACCAAGTAGGGCAGTGAGGGGGACTGGAGAGATTGCAAAAGATCAGATAGAGGGGTTTGGGGGGGAGGGGTATTGTTCAGTTTCTGCATAGCTTTTGCGTGTTCAGACCCAGAGATCTCCCCCCTAAATAAAGTCACACGACTCAAATTTTAGTATTGGCTTTTGGCAGAATTTAGGTTACAACTTTATTGATTACAGTAGGTATGTGGTTGCATAGGCTCTGGTTCGACTAGTTCCCTGCACCCTTGAAGGCAGTGCTGACCCAGAGCTCTATCATAGGTCAGCCAAGGGTGAACATCTGGGTAGGCAAAAAGCCAGGAATAGACTATGTTCACCTCCTAGATGACCCCCTGGACTCAGACACAGGCACAACCCCCTCTCGGGGGTTGACCAAACCAGGTGAGTCTCTGGATTCCTTTAACGGAATACCCTTCACATAGGGATGGCGAGACCGTTCTCCCATCCCTGTCAACTGAACCAGTGCTTATCCACAACCTTATAAGTTGTGACAATTTGCTATGCGGCAGGTGAAACCCAAATGGCAACTGCCAATCAGCCAAGTGGGGAAATTCCTGCCGTGCCCCTGTCCCAATGAAAGACGACGCACGACGGCATAGCAAGGTCAAGCGCACAATGCCCTAAAAGTAGGGAGATGTAGGCGGGTGTTCTGAATGCACGAGCCAAAAGAGAAGCTCTGGGTCATGTGCATGTGTATATATAGATCCCTCGATCCATTTAGAGTGTGCCCCATTGGCCAGGTTGAACCCAACATTGAGGGACCTTCCAATCGGGTGTTGTGGCTGACCAATCTTACCCACCCACAACACAGGTGGTCAGTCTCCAGGTCTCACCGCAACACGTGCCCTCTTTTAGGGAGGACACAATTTAACTATATAGTGCCTATAGGTAAATCCAAAGCTAGCCTGTTGTCGTTTCCTTAATGTTTTTTGAATAAGCATTCTAGACTTTAAAAATAAGCCAGAATAAAGCTGGCATGTTTCCTTTCTTAATCAGAAAGAGTTTTAATTTAAAAACAACAACAAAAAGCAGATGGTGGATACCCAAAGGGGAAGGAAGGGGGGAGGGAGATAATCTTCTTGCCATCCTACTAGATTTAAATAAAGCAGTTGGCTGGCAGCAGTTGCAGAAGGAAAATATGTTGTTTCTTGGGCTGTGTAGCATATGTTCTTTTTAAGGCGAAACATCATTCCAGAAGTGGGAAAACAAGGATCCATTATCCTACTACCTAAGTTAAAGAGGTGACAGTCCATAGGGACATATACTAACACTTTCTAAATGCGTCCCAGTATACATATCCAGGAATATTCCCTCTCCCTGTATATGGAATTTCTCTGGACCAGTTCTATAAAAGTACTTATTCTTTTGGAAGCTTCACATGCCATGAAATCAGTTGCTGCTCAAGCATCAGGGAAATTGAATATATGACAGGGATGAGGAACTTGTGATCTTCCCTGTGTTGTTGGACTGTGTCTCATATAATCCCTGACCATTTTCATGGCTGTCTAGGTTTACTCCAAAAAGATATTGAAGTCTTACTTTGGTAGGGAGGATATTTTTTTTTGGGGGGGGGCAATTACTCCTGACACTATATTTATGATCATAAATAAAGACACATATAGCAATATGGAATGATACATATCTACAGTACAGTGGTACCTCGGGTTAGGTACTTAATTTGTTCTGGAGGTCCATTCTTAACTTGAAACTGTTCTTAACCTGAAGCACCACTTTAGCTAATGGGGCCTCCTCCTGCTGCTGCGTTGCCATAGCACGATTTCTGTTCTCATCCTGAAGCAAAGTTCTTAACCCGAGGTACTATTTCTGGATTAGCGGAGTCTGTAACCTGAAGCATATGTAACCTGAAGCGTATGTAACCCAAGGTACCACTGTATTCTGTTACATCCCCTACCCCCTACTTTTCTGTCTCCCCCCACCTCACATCACCCTAATTTCCACTCCTGTCTCTGTTTGATTTCTCCAACGTAACTAATGCTAATTTAAATAATGACAATCATAAAGAGAGCACAGGGGAGAGAAACATTAGTACCAAAAAAAAGTGCAAGATATTTGTATATGAGAGATTTAGGAATGTCAGGAATGAACATGGCAGATGAAACACTGTCATATAGATTTAGGGGATTTGAAAAGCATCTTTGCCTGTGTGTTAAAATGGTTTCTAATAAACTCATCCCATAGGCCCTGCAAATATGGACATTTGCCCAGCATTTTATTTGATGAGTGCTTATATTGAGTGAGGCAACATCTAGTAAGTATGCTGTTATATGGAAATGGAACAGAGTGAAAAAAAGTCTGCTATAAAACTAGAATTTTACTGCCACGATGAATACTGCCTACCTGTTTGATAACTCAACTTTCTTGAGGTACATTTGCACATTTGCTTTGAAAATTTGGGGATGGAATTCAACATCATGATAAATTAAATGTTGCTTATTGATGAGCTAGTTACCCTAACAGTATCTGTTGTGCAACCAATTGTGCAGCTAGACACAAGGGGTTTTTTGTTTTAAAAAATAGCACATCAGTTGGGGAAGGAAAGAAACATCATGCATACACAAACACATGGAACACCTTGATGACCCACAATAAACAATGCTTCTGGTTGTGCAAGCTGTTGCACAATGAAATCTACTAGCAAAACTGTTGCACTGAATTTCACTTTGCCCAACCTCTTTTTGCATCTTTGTGCTAGAACAAAAGCCTTTGCACAGGTCGTCCAAGAACACTGAATTTATGTACTGCTGAAGAGACAAGCTGATGAGACAAGCTTAATAAAAGAAGTTTGCCTCTTCCGCACTGAATTTCACTTTGCACAACCTCTTTTTGCATCTTTGTGCTGGAACAAAAGCCCTTGCACAGGTGGTCCAAGAACACTGAATCTGTGGCACTGATTTTATGTACTGCTGAAGAGACTAGCCACTGTGAAGCTGATAACAACAACAACTTATTATTTATACCCCGCCCATCTGGCTAGGTTTCCCCAGCCACTCTGGGTGGCTTCCAACAAAACATTAAAATACAATAGTCCAACAAACATTAAAAGCTTCCCTTAACAGGGCTGCCTTCAGATGTCTTCTAAAAGTCTGGTAGTTGTTTTTCTCTTTGACATCTGGTGGGAGGGGGTTCCACAGGGTGGGTGCCACTACTGAGAGGGCCCTCTGCCTGTTTCCCTGTAACTTGGCTTCTCGCAGTGAGAGAACCACCAGAAGGCCCTTGGCACTGGACCTCAGTGTCCCGGCAGAACAATGGGGGTGGAGATGCTCCTTCAGGTATACTGGACCAAGGCCATTTAGGACTTCAAAGGTCAGCACCAAAACTTTGAATTGTGCTCGGAAATGTATTGGGAGCCAATGTAGGTCTTTCAAGACTGGTGTTATGTTGTCTCGGTGGCCGCTCCCAGTCACCACATTCTGGATTAGTTGTAGTTTCTGGGTTACCTTCAAAGGTCTCCCCACACAGAGCACATTGCAGTAGTCCAAGTGAGAGATAACTAGAGCATGCACCACTCTGGCGAGACAGTCCGCGGGCAGATAGGGTCTTAGCCTGCGTACCGGGTGGAACTGGTAAACAACTGCCCTGGACACAGAATTGACCTGCACCTCCATAGACAGCTGCGAGTCCAAAATGACTCCCAGGCTACGCACTTGGTCCTTCAGGGGCACAGTTACCCCATTCAGGACCAGGGAGTCCTCCACACCTGCCCACCTCCTGTCCCCAAAAAACAGTACTTCAGTCTTGCCAGGATTCAACCTCAATCTGTTAGCCACCATCCATCCTCCAACCGCCTCCAGACACTCACACAGGACCTTCACCACCTTCACTGGTTCTGATTTGAAAGAGAGGTAGAGCTGAGTATCATCCGCATACTGATGAACACCCAGCCCAAACCCCCTGATGATCTCTCCCAGTGGCTTCATGTAGATGTTGAAAAGCATGGGGGAGAGGACAGAACCTTGAGTCACCCCACAACTGAGCACCCAGGGGTCTGAACACTCATCCCCCAATACCACTTTCTGGACACGGCCCAGGAGAAAGGAGCGGAACCACTGTATAACAGTGCCCCCAGCTCCCAGCCCCTCTAGATGGTCCAGAAGGATGTTATTGTTATGGTTTGCCTCTCCGGCAGTGGGGATTGAACCAATGTTCAAGTCACCACATGCATGGAGGACTTTAGAGCACTTGTACAAAGATGTTTCCTCCACCTGCAGTCTGCAGTGCTACAGTCAAAAGTTTTAATGCTATAGTCTACCACCCTATTTTAAAAGTGCACTGCAGAACACTCCTATTTTGCCCCTTAGACTTCAAGTTTCATTGGATGGTGAGTAATTGTGGGCAAAGTGCCTTTCAGGGCAGTGGGTCTACCATAAACTCAGCTTCTCATTGAGAAATCACTGATAAGCTTCCAAGGGATTCCATTCTTTCCTGGAACATAGCTTGAGAACTATTGGTCCACACAAGGTCCTTATCTGTAAATTTGTAAAAGAGGTATATTCTACTCCTGCAAAATATTATTAATTCACATTTCTCTCCCTTAAGATAGAAAGCTGTTTTATGCAGGAAAGTGATGGATTCCCAGTATCTGTTGTTACCGTGAACTTGTTTTTTTCAATATGAAGAGATAAGAAGCACATCTTCCATATTTAGAACTTGGAACACAGTAGATTGGTACTCAGAGCTCAGAGTTTGATACAGCCAAGATAGTGATTAATAGCACCTACCAAACCAGTCTCTCAAATCAATATAACATAGATGCTAATCAGAGCGTTTATTTAACCACTACTGCACATAAAAGTGCAGAAGAATGAGTTGATGCATGGTGAGCTTCATTAGTAAGATTTATTTTATAATATATCAGCATTTTCTATCTTGAGATTGTTTAATATAGCATTTTCCAATATTTTAGCAAAACTATTTTCCCCCCTGTACTTAATTAGCTTCATTCCAGAATTTGTGAATGAGCTTGGGGACTGATACAGGGAGTCCAGAAAATATGAAAGATTACAATGTAGATGGTCCAGATTCAGACCTTAAGGTATTTCTGTATGGGCGTTTCCCATATTGCTGGTTTGATACCTTATTGCTAAATCAGACATGCCAGAAATATTGCCTGTTAAAAGGATTATGTGCTGTGGAATTTCAACACCACCTCACCATGTGAAGTAACAACAACAAGAAGAAGAACAAACCAGAAACTAGGCATACCTCAAATAGATGTCATTTTATTTCTTGGTCCACAGAAAAAGAAAATGGCAGCTGGATGTACAAGCCAATTGAGCATGCAGTGTGTTTACAATGAATCTAAGCATGCTTACATGGAAATAAATCTTACCAACTTCAGTCAGAGTTACACGGATTGTTGTCTGTGTTTCGAGTGAAGATTTTGATATGCAGTTAAGTGAATTTTGTGAATTGTGCACATTGGAAGGAAAACAATGATTTTACAATGGAAACAAAAATTGCACAGGGTTATGAGGAAAGGCCTTTGGTCTGATCAAGAAAGGCAGACCCTCTTCTCATACCTGTGTAACCCAACTGAATAAGCCACCTATCGAGGATGCAGCCCTGTTGAGTGTAGGGATCTTCTTCACCGGCATATTCCTCCCAGAGTCTCTGAGACCAAAGAACAGTGTTTTTGTTTAGATACAACTGGATTCCATTTTGAATCTAGGGGGCAGACTGAACCTTTCAAGACTGCTCTGATTTTAACTAGTGGTTTCAAAATTGCAGTGAGTTTTTTTTGCTTCGGAGAATTCCAAGGAATGCTGGACAGTGACTTATATACAGTAAGCCTGTAATTTTAAAAAGGTAAAGATAAAGGACCCCTGACAGTTAAGTCCAGTCGCAGACGACTCTGGGGTTGCGGCGCTCATCTTACTTTACTGGCTGAGGGAGCCGACGTTTGTCTGCAGACAGTTTTTCTGGGTCATGTGGCCAGCATGACTAAGCTGCTTCTGGCAAAACCAGAGCAGTGCAAGGAAATGCTGGTTACCTTCCCGCCGGAGCGGTACCTATTCATCTACTTGCACTTTTTGGCGTGCTTTCAAACTGCTAGGTTGGCAGGAGCTGGGATCGAGTTACGGGAGCCTACCCCGTTGTAGGGATTCAAACCGCCAACCTTCTGGTCAGCAAGCCCAAGAGGCTCAGTGGTTTAGACCACAGCGCCACTGGCATCCCAAGCCTGCAACTTACACACATTTAACTTGTGCACATTCAGCTTTATGTGCTTGGCAAACTTTTTTTTAAAAAAAAGATAAAAAGGGGGGGGGAGGTTTGGCAAGCCCACCCATCATTGCATCCAATGTGTTTTGACTATACACAATTTTGCTTTTAGGCACCATCCCCGGAACATAACCCCCAGTTAAGTTGTGGCGTTAATGTACAGTGGTACCTCAGGTTAAGAACTTAATTCATTCTGGAGGTTCGTTCTTAACCTGAAACTGTTCTTAACCTGAGGTACCACTTTAGCTAATGGGGCCTCCCGCTGCCGCCGCACTGCCACTGTGCAATTTCTGGTCTCATCCTGAAGCAAAGTTCTTAACCCGAGGTACTATTTCTGGGTTAGCGGAGTCTGTAATCTGAAACATCTGTAACCTCAGGTACCACTGTACTGCTTTTCATGAGAAAAGCAGTTGAGAGAGAGAGAGAGAGAGCATGCAATAAAAAGCCAGTGACAATAAATTAAAATATCCAAAAAAAATTCAGAGCTTCATGAAAAGCATAAAAATCCCTGAATAAATTTTCACACCAGCACTGTAGGTGCCTGCCACACCCCTGTGAAGCTGATGAATGTTGCGATTCCGGCTGTTCCTTGGCTGTTCCTGTGGTGTCCCTGGAAACATATGCAGCTTCCCCTTAGGATGAAAGCTCAGGCAGATTGTGTGATTACATGTCATTCTAAGGACACATTCCCCTAGTGGGGTCAGCATCATTAGCATGGTGTATAGCTGTGCAATCTGCCCTAGCTAGAGCTGTTAGCAAATGGCCTTTCAAAAATTATCCACTCTATTAATAAGCAGAGAAAGTGGGGTGGAAGATTTTATTGAATTTATTCTGGGGGCAGAAACATTCTCCAGCATCTTCTTGGATGTTGGGGGTGGGGAGAGGGGCCATTAGCAGGGAGTTAGCACAGATTCTTAATTTGTTTCCCAATCTTTATTGTTGCCACTGTGAGTGATAACAGTAGCACTTTCATTGGCAGCCAGGCTGCCATTTTGCATCACCAACGATATAGAATCATCCTATGGAATGGGAGTGGAGGAAATTGGGAAGGCAGAACACCACCCACCCACCTACACCTGAGCAAGATTTGTAGAAACTATGCAAAATTGTCTTCTTTTTCTTGGAGAGTGAGAAAGAGAAAGCAAAAATCTCAGACATTTGCTCATGAAAGAAAAGACTTCTGAGAAATTTTGGCTCAGCTTTAGCTTTAGCCACATGTATAGAAATTGACTTTGTTATCAGATGTGGCATGGGGGCAGCCATTTGATGGTGGTCAAAGTGAAACTCAAGAGTAACTTACCACTGCTCCCCCCCCCCGAAGAAAAGATGGTATGAATTCATATTGGGCTATATGTCATTTTAACAAGTAAGCAATCAGCTATCTGGGCTGGGGACCAAATCCCCAGTGTCCATTATTTTTTGCTATCCACTGGTGATCTGATGTCAAGTTTATCTGAAATATGATGGCATCACTGCTGTCTACCTGTTGTTTCCCCAAAGACAATGTATATATTAGGGTAGGAGTGATAGCTGCCTTAAAACTCGAGACAAATTTGTTACACATAGAGACAAACACAAAAGGAGCTCCAGATCAAATGCAAACAAATGAAATATTCAACTGGCTCAGGTTATATGTGTGTTTGTGTTAAAAGCTCTGATTTGCAAAATCTAAAGACGCTTTCTTTCAGCAGCCGTCTCTCCCTCCCATGTGCCCAAATAAATGGAGATTTCCATATCTGAAGAATCTGATACTTCCTGCTGCCATGGAAACAAAAAGAATAAATCCCATGGAAGCCCTTACAATGCATGCTGATGACAGCAGGGATGAAGGGTGAGCTAAGAACAAGCCTAAGAATATAAAAACCAACAAGTATGGAACAAAGGAGAAGTTACCTGTTGTATACAAGGTTCTATATTTTGGAGGAAGCATGTCTTATTCTATTGTGAGGTGAGGAACAAGAATGAGTAGATGGGTGATATAGATGCTCCAGGATTCTCAAAAGTGAGCAGCTATCCTAAACAGAATTGCCTCTGGATCAACAGAAATGTCTTCACACCTTCCATTGCTCTGATGACTCTTCCATCATGAGTAGTAAGGCCCAATAACAAGGCAAGTACCTCATTTCTTGCCTGACGTCCGACGGCTGCCATAAATCTGTGCTGTTATTACAAGGCTTCTGTTCTCACCTGGTACTGGAGGAGAATGAAAGAGCCTCAGCTTCCTTAGGAAGCTGAATCAGTTACAATTTCTTATGAGTCCTCCCCCCCCCAGTAGCTAGAAGAAGAAGAAGAAGAAGAAGAAGAAGAAGAAGAAGAAGAAGAAGAAGAAGAAGAAGAAGAAGAACTGGATTTGATATCCCACTTTATCACTACCCGAAGGAGTCTCAAAGCAGCTAACATTCTCCTTTCCCTTCCTCCCCCACAACAAACACTCTGTGAGGTGAGTGGGGCTAAGAGACTTCAGAGAAGTGTGTCTAGCCCAAGGTCACCCAGCAGCTGCATGTGGAGGAGCGGGGAAGCACACCCGGTTCACCAGATTATGAGTCCACCGCTCTTAACCACTACACAACACTGGCACTCATTTTGATAATCTGTATCATCTGGTTCAAAAGTGAGAAGGGTGTTACCTCACATAATCAGATGCAGCTGTACAGTAAAATCAGATGCAGCTGTACAGTAAAAAAGCTGTACAGTATCTATCTATTCCACAGTTTTCAGAGGAACATTAGATTGAGGGATAGCATAATATTCGTTGAAAACTCTTATAAGTCCATTGTGGACATGCCAGTATTGAGTCAGTGGCTCATGTGAGGGCTCATGTGAGGCCCTAAGCTACTGAAGGTAATGGGGCCCTTTATATGCCCAGCTGTCCTTTGTCAACAACAAATTGTCACTGTTTTTTGTGTTGAATATATGCTAGATGGTAATTTATGGACCTAATAGGTCCATACACAACACAAAATACTGTTGCTGTATGTAGATTTTATTTTACTGTATTTGTTTTTTATCTTATATTTTGGAAATGCACATCCAGGGTTTTTTTCCTTTATTTTTTTGGGGCCCCCAAGAGTGGGGCCCTAAGCTATAGCTTGTTTAGCTTATACATAAATCTGGCACTGTCTCATTTGCTTCTGGCTTGCACTCTTTATAAAGATTTGAGAAGTGAGATTATTGCCCCTCTGTTATTGTCACTCAACCATTGCTACTGTGTGCTTTCTTTTAGCACAGCCTTTCTCAACCTGTGAGTCCCTAGATGTTGTTGAACTTCAACTCCCATCACCCCTAGCTAGCAAGGCCAGAGCTAAGGGATGATGGGAGTTGTAGTCCAACAACATCTGGGGACCCACAGGTTGAGAACCGCTGTTTTAGCAGATCAAGATGATCAGCAAAAACTGCAAGGTTTTTAGCGGGGGAGATTAAAATAAGATCTATTATTTGATTATTGATGTAAACCCCAAAATGTATTTTCTATAGTTAAGTTTTTACCTCTATCTTCAGTGCATTTTACTTTATTTTATTGCTATGGCGTCGTCTTCTTCTTCTTCTTCTTCTTCTTCTTCTTCTTCTTCTTCTTCTCCTCCTCCTCCTCCTCCTCCTCCTCCTCCTCCTCCTCCTCATCCTCCTCCTCATCCTCCTCCTCCTCCTCCAAAGTAACTCCAGGAAAGAAGGTTAAAACTTTGAACTTTAGAAAATCCTAGTGTGCTAGGCGGCTAGCCAGCCACCAAGAGCATCTCATTCAAATAAATGAACAAACAAACGAAGAGAATTGAAAGGCATACAATTCTAGAGGGTGGAAATGTTAATGGTGTAGGTGGGAAGATCAACTGAGTTGATAGAATAATGAGTTTTGAGTGTCTCTAATGAAATGCAATGCGGGAGTGGGGGCGGTAGCTAGCAACAAAGGATCCTCTCATTGTGAGAATTCAAGGCACTGTTCCCTTTCCATGGACAAGGAAATTGTAAAGTCATTCTTGACTACCATTCCTGACTACTCAAATGATTGTAAAATGTTCTCAAAAACAAGAATGTGTGTGTGTACATGCTCACTTGCATATAATCTCTAACGGTTGCTACAGCCGTATCAAATCCATTAGCTCATGCACTGCTGAAACAGAATTTGGTGCGTGATCTCCCCTAAAACTAGATCAGTTTTAGAAAAGGCAGGTAATTATGGAATTTGCACTTTCCCAATGAAGTCTAACACCATTCAAGAGATTTACCTGATTAGCGACCTTTAAAGACATCTTTGTAGAGCTGTAATTCTGCTCCAATTTATGCCCAGGGAAGATTGATGCGTTTCAGCTGGCAGCAGACCTTGGGATAATTATTTTTTTATATAATATGTTACTTTCTTGTTAGCTCATATGCTAGAGATGCTCTCATGGGACAACCCCAGACTTATTACAACTTCTACATGTAAATGCGTATCGGTGTTGCCATCTTTTTGTGTATGACAGGGATCCTATGTCCTAGAGCAGTGGTACAAAATTCAGGAGATGGTTGTAAGCATTTTCTTTGTATTCCTATGCTGAAGAAAAGTTTCAGATCTAGAATCTGTGCCCATTGAGAAGCTGTTGAAAGTACATTAACTCCCCTTGGGAAGGAGGGTGGACGATGACAGACCCAGTGTGCATGTGTGCAGTTGAGAACATTGAACCAATTTGAAAGAAAATGGCTCACATATGTTGATTTATTAAAGGAACATGATGGAAAGTGGAAATTAAGAGATTATGATGAGATCAAAGACCACTTTCAGAGTTGGCTGCATTATCGACAACTATATGAAACACATAAAGAAGACAGCAAGAAAGGATTTAGTTATACTAGATCTAGATCTAAGAGTGTTCTCCATTGCAGTTTTCTCCATTGCAGCCTCTTTCCCCTGCTCCTAAATGATTAGAATGAGGATAAGGACCTGCTGTTTTGGCTCCATCATATTTTCATCTCATTACTACACTGTTTTGTCAATTGTACAGGGTCTTGGTTCATTACAGGGCCAAATCCCAAAGTACTAACTTAGAATTGCCTGCACTGCTTACTCAGATGAGTCAACAGTACATAAAAATATTTGCCAAAACTTTTTAAAGGCTTCACATTCAATACCATTTGCACGGGACCATGACCTCTGTGTTGCCCTTTAAATAAAACTCTTCATAATGTGGGACCAGTGTCCTTGACAGCCTGCCTATTCCTACATACGGATGGATGAATATGCCAATTCTGGTTTCTCAACATTCCTCATTTTGTCCACTTTTAAGTTCAGTGTGCCTAATTTCCACATTGGTCATATTTTCATACGAAGGTTCTCACACATTTTCACACACATTTCTCCTGATATAAACATTTTTCCTATGCAATTTTACCTTATATGTCATTTTGCTGGCAAATTACACTAATATAATAATATTTTGCCCCTTTTGTAGATTATTTTCACTAATGTGTGCTCTAATCTATATGTGATTTATTTCTCCTAATAATGCATTTTATATACAGTTTTATTTAGGGAACTGCATCTCATTTAGAGAAATACAAATTTCAAACTACAGCTGTGTTTCAGTTTGTGTATTAGTCTGGGAAGTGCTAATTTGAAATGCATTAAACTGCAAACCAAATAAATTTACCCCCATCCTATCCAGACGTGTGCTTGCCTATATACTACAATATTAAACAGCTCCTTCTTCTATTATCATCTGTGCTAGCTGAAGTTTCTAATTATGAAATGGTCTCCTAAGAAAGATCCACCTGGCACCTTCTGATGGGGGGGGGGGTTGTTATTTTATTGTATTTTCTCTTATTTTTCTAAACTGGTATTCAATTAACTCAATAGGGTATAACCAGAACATAAGAACCAACCAATGAAACAAACAACAACAAAATAAACACACACATGCTAATTTCCAGGAAGGGGTGGAAGGTTCTATCAGTTTCAGTTCTCTCAGTTTCTCATTTTCCCAATCTTAAAATTCAGTTCTCTATATTCTACAGGAATTCTTTTAAAAAACAATTTTTTTATAAAAATATTTTTTGTAAAATTCTCAGGGAAAGTCATCAGCATTTTAATGCAAATTTCACCTAATTTATAGGTCATTTGGTTGAATGTTCTTGTTGGATCTTTCAGTACCAGGGACAGATCTTTTTTTATTATTATTTATTTCTCCAGACCTTTAGATCTCTGCTTCTTTTACTTCTGCTGAAGGCTTTGGTGCAATCTTTAGATTTTGCTGTGCCTATTTTCTCCCATATGCTTCGTATTTAATTGATTTGCTGCATTTTTGTTCCTCCACCTCTCTACTTTATGCACCATTCTGGGAACACTTTGAAGGGCAGAGTAAACTCGCACTAAGGAATAAATGAACAAATAAAGTCAGAGGAAGCATGAAAAGTGCCTCACACTTCCTGCCCCTCAGGCTTCTAGATCCTGATATCTCCTCATTCATTGGCGTTTGTGGGAAGTAAACAACTACACTCCTCTCTCTAGGACTTTAGCTTGAATTCTGTCCTCCCAAGCACTCACTTGCCCTGTCTATTGAGCTGTGCTAACCCTGTATAAAAATATTCCTGCCCCCCCCCCGCAAGACATTGCATCCCATAACATTTATCCGAGTCCATGACCTCCGATTGCCCTTTTAATACACACCTTTGAAAATGGGACTATAAAGCAAACATACATACAAGAGAGAAATAAAAGTTGACCTGACATCAGCCACAAAATTTGTTCTAAGACGAAAGACAAACATTTCTGGCACTGCCTTTGCTCTGTGTAAATCTTCATGGCCAGAAGAAGGTAGACTTTTACGTTACCCTTCTGATGTTTCTGAGCTTCTGAAATTTATGCTTTCCAAACAACAGTCAGCACACACAGCTATGAGCACGCAGTAAATAACCAGTCTGACTGTGGATAGGAGTGCTACATTTTAAAACTGTCATGTTCAAGTGACCCTCTCCCCATTCACCTTTTATGCTGCACTTAATATGCCCTTCCCAGCTTTCTGTCTGGATAGCGTGTCTGAAAATGAAATGTGAAAAGGCACTTTAAAGGTCTGCAAAACACTTTATTACCTGACCAGTCATAGCAAAGCTATTAATTTGTCACAAATTGAATTGAGAAACAAAAGGGAAGGGGGGATGGGGAGAGGGGAGAAAGGAAATGTAATTCCAGATCTAACATTAGCTCCAAACCCTGGTTTGCAAATTAGGAGCCAGCCTCAGGGGAACACATTGCCTTTTCTTCCCTCCTCCGCTTTCTGAAACAAATTGCATTGGGCCAACTTCAGTATCGCATGGAATCCACAGTATCAATGATGGCCCCATGTTCTGGCCCCTGAACCTTCCATTAATTGGACTGGTGGGCTCAAGGGGAGGGAGCTTTGGTTTTCCAACAGTAGTTGCGATGCTCCTCCATCTCCTCCTCCTTGCTTCTCAGTGAGTTTAGGGTAAAGGGAATGCTGACATCAGTTAAGTATGCATGCATGTACTCCCAAAACTAATTTTTAAAAATGGCACTATCTAGCTGAAATTTTGAAGGCTCTTGTTTTGACATGTTGTTTTGACAGGATGACATCTTCCATTTTCTAGCTAGGATTTAACCATGTACTGCTTAACTGATGCACTGATGCAAACTATGGCTAATGCTAGCCATTCTTCCCTCAATACCTATGATTTGAAAAGCCACACTCAAATTCTTTAGAATTACAGGGGGCATTAAAGGGAGACGGAACATGCCTTCCTGAGCTCAGCTCCTGATTTGCCATGATATGCAGGAAACCAGTATTTCATCAGCTTTGAAACGAAGTCAAAAACCTGCTGTTTATGCATTTCCCCCAAATTTATTTCAGTGAATAACAGCAAAATTTCATGCATGTTTTCTCAGGCATTAGTCATATTTTCAATGGGGCTCATTCCCAAGTAAATGGACATAGGATTGCAGTGCAATTTATGCATCCAAGTCATACCTGCTGTCTCCAAAGGATAATGATTTGGAAGTCCATTTTGTTCCTTCCTACAAATAACTCAATGGGACTGAAATGGAGAGGTGTTAAGAGGCAGCAAGCTGAAATGAGGATGAAGATGCAATAGTAGATAGAGACAAAGATCTAGCTATGCTTAAGAAATTTGATCTTTATGAATTCCGGTACAAACTGACTTTATTCTTATTTCCTGCACTGATGTACAGATTGGAATGTAGTTACGTCCTGGATTTCATACATTATTCCACCTTTTTTGTTTTGTTCTGCAGATTAATATGGAAACAGGAGGAACTTATATGTGAACACATGTAGAAGTGTTTTGGAATGATTTGTCTCTCCCTGAATAGGTGCAAAGCAGCCATGGGGAACCTTAAGTCCTTCAGATGTAAAATGTAGGCTGGATCAGGTTACTGTGAGGTAAATTTTTACCTGGTTGACTGATCGAACCCAAAGAATGCTCACTAATGGTTCCTCACCATCCTGGAAAAAAGTGACAAGTAGGGTGCTGCAGGGTTCTGTCCCAGGCCCATTGCTGTTCAACATCTTTATAAACAACTTGGATGAAGGCATTGAGGGGATGGCCATCAAATTTTCAGATGATACCAAACTGGGGTGGGTAGCTAATGCCACAGAAGACAGAACTGGGATTCATGATGACCTTAACAGATTGGAGAACTGAGCCTAAACTAACAAAAAGGAATTTCAGTAGGGACAAATGTCAGCTTCTACACTCAGGAAGGAATAACCAGCTTTACAAATATAAGACGGGCAACACCTGGCTTGCTAGTAGTACATGTGAAAAGAATCCAGGGGTCTTAGTAGACCACTGGCTTACCATGAGTAGACAGTGTGACACAGAAGCAAAAAAACTAGGCTGCATCAACAGAAGTATAGTGTCCAGATCAAGGGAAGTAATAGGACCACTCTATCTGCCTTGTTCATACCACAACTGTAGTACTGTGTCTAGTTCTGGGCACCATGATTTAAAAAGGACAATGGCAAGCTGGAACATGTGCAGAGGAGGGCAATCAATATCATAAAGGGAATGAAACCCAAGCCTTATGAGGAATGGTTGAAGGAGCTGGGTATGTTTAGCCTGGAAAAGAAGAGCCTGAGATGAGATATGATAGGTATCTTCAAACATCTAAGTTGGAAGATGGAACAAGCTTGTTATCTCCTACTACGGAGGGTAGGACTCAAACTAATGACTTCAAGTTACAGAAAAGGAGATTCCAACAAAACATTAGGAAGACCTTGCTGATTGTAACACTTGTTAGACCAGCTTCCTCAACCTCGGCCCTCCTGATGTTTTTGAGACTACAATTCCCATCATCCCTGACCACTGGTCCTGCTAGCTAGGGATCATGGGAGTTGTAGGCCAAAAACATCAGGAGGGCCGAGGTTGACGAAGCCTGTATGAGAAGCAGTGGAATGGACTCCCTTGGAGGTTGGTGGAATCTCCTTCACTGGAGATTTTAAGCAGAGGTTGAATGGTCTTCTGTTATTGATGCTTTGGAAGAGATTCCTGCAGGGGGTTGAGACTAGATGTCCCTCAGGGTGTCTTCCAACTCTATGACTCTATTATTCTATGTGGTTTTGATTCTTTATTTTTGGCCATGCTGATTGAGGCTCATGAGAGGCCAACTACATTGGGGGTAGGGGATGTGTTCCCACCACCCCACCCCACCCCAGAGAAAGGGAGCAGCAGGAGCCAAAGGAAATCATTGTGGTAAAGCCATCTGGGAAGGCAAGCTGAGCTGGCCCTTCTTTGCCTAGTCAAATGCCATGGATTTTTATGGACAAATTTCCACACATGTCCCAGCCATTTGGTGACCTTCTTGCTCGTATGCAGCAACATTATAAAATAATCTTATGCCTCCTGGACTTACTGGCAGAACTCCCTGCAGTCATTTACTAGAATCCATTCTCTATCTGCTGCAAGCTTAATTTTCTTTCAGAACGAGTCTTCTCCTTTCTGTTTACTTGTTTTTCAGTTTATTTATATCTCTGCCAAGTCCTCATTTAACCTTTAAGTGACTTCAAGACATGCTGCTCCCTTTATTTACGTGGTGGTAGGGTACCAGAGGCCTTTTGCTTGGCTTAGCAGGACTGACCTTTACTTGAGTAGTCCTCACTTCACTGTTTCCAGCTACTGTGCTACCAAAGTGATTTACTACGTCAAACTGGAGAAAAAAAGAATTCAGCCAGGCTGGCTTCTTCATTTCTTGCTGGGTTCCCCTCCCATTTAAATGAGCACATGTGGATTAAGGCTTAGCCTACAAGGCCAAATGTATTTGGCTTGCCACAGAGTTTAATAGCTATAGAAAGCACAGCACACTAGCGGGAAATTCCAGCCAGTTTTGATGAGGTGCTGCTATGCAGCCACCTCTGTCTAAGCTTTGAAGCAAAACAACAACAAAGGGTGTCCTTTACAAAGCTTCCCCCCCCCTTTTAACGAGACTTCTGTACAATGAAAAACAAAACAACCGACTCCACTCTTCCCTCCAGCATTTAATTGTGTGATGAAATCAGTTTAAACCCAACTAGGGAACCTAGAGGGATTTGATCTCCCTGAATGATTTTGATCTGCTGCACCTCCTGGCCTAATGTGCAGATTGAAATGGAGTTTTCAACCGGTTTTCACACTTCCTGAATGTTCTGATGCAGTTCTTGGCTAAAAACACAAAACTGAAATATGTTTTTAAAATGATTGCTAGGACAAAGCAGGTGAGGGTTGTGCATGTTGAGAGACAATCCATTAAAATTATGTATTTAACTTATTTGTGGATTTCAGTGCAGACTTTAAATATGGGAATGGAATGGAATGGAATGAACTTACAAGTGGACACATGTGCAAGGAACAAAACTGGATATCAACAGAATCACCCATTCTAAATCCAAATATTCCATCCCTCTTAAATTGTCTGTATTTAAAAAATGTAAGATTCAGAATAATCTTTCTTATTTACTTTTCATCAAATTGATATATTTCGGCACACAGCAGGACAGCAGAGTTATGGATGCCACTAAGTTTTCACTATATTTGTGAATTTAAAAAGATGATTGCTCTATTTCTAATTATCATAAGCTAAGGAACTCTTGAAAATTTATGGCTTGAAGCTATGGCCACACGGTCTTTGGAATTTTCTAACTAGTCCTTTATCCCTCTTTGTGAAAGGAAAATCAAAGCCCATTGAATATTCTGCTTAGAGTTCCAATATATGACTACAGTGGTGAGACTGTTATATGCACAAAGATGGAAAGATACAGCCCAACCTCCTATGAAAGAACAGTTGATAAAATTATTGGACTTAGCTGAGATGGCAAAGTTAACATGTTTAATTAGAGAAAAATCATTACTGATATTTATTAAGGATTGGAAACTTATGGACTTTTTGCGTTAAAGAGAAAATGAACTTGTAATATCTGGATTTGAAGATGGGGGGAAGGTTTTTAGAAATAGAATGGGTGGAAATTAATGAGTGAACACTATATTTAATTGCAAGACAGGGAAAACAGGCAGAAGTTATTTGAAGGAAGGAAACATTATTGCTTCCTGACAAATGCTCTTCTCACACATGGAGGTACTGACCCTCTGACTTGGCCTCAGAGGTAGAGATTTGATCTAAAATATAATAAGAAAACTCCCACTGAACCCAAGTCTGCAAATGTGCTTACTCACACACTTAGAGAGGCGAACTGATATTTTTCCCTTCAGAAATTAAAACCTTCAGGCAATTTCCTAAAGGCAGTCTTTGAAGTGGGAGGAAGTCTTTTTGAAATGTCCAGAATGGTGGTATAATACTTAGAACAAAACTGAAGAAGAAGAAGAAAAAGCCCAAACCCCAAAAGGATTTTGACCTACATTAAAACAAGTTAAAACATCCCTTCATAACACATTGACGATTGCAACCTGTTCATTTACAAAAATGAAATATCGTGTCAATACAACACAGAGTAATGTTCCATGATGGAAGGCTGGCCTAGAGCTTTATATTTCCATGATATTATTTGACACATAAAGGGGTGAAAAATGAAGGGCAAGAACTGAACCAAGAAACCCTTCTAGAAGTCCTTTCATTTTCATTGAAATGATCTCACTACGCTCAATAGGGGGCATTTGCACCACTGAAAAAGGACGGAAAGGTCAGAGACATCAGCACTACATGCCAGCTCACCCTGCCTGCCCCACACCAGTTCACCCTCTCTAAGAACCAAGATGTGAGAAAATGACTCCTTAACCCCCTTTTCTGTAGCCTGAACTGCAACAGTTTGATCGAGCCCTTTTCTAAGGCAACTCAGCCACTTCTTAACTGAAGCAGGAGTGCAGCAGTGCTAGAGCTTTGCCAAAGCCTCTAAGCCTGACAAAACTGATTCTCTCACATGGCTAAGTCTGGTTTTGCTGCCGATTTCTGTTTGTTAAGTCGATATAGACAGCAGGGAATCACTTACTGGGGCGGAGCTGAAGGAAAAGCCTTCCAGCAGCAACCTGGCTGTTGCCTTCCAGGAAGAGGAGGAGAAGGGGCAGCAGCAGTGTAGCATGGGTTGCCTGTGCCCAGGGCAGGCAAACCGCCAATGCCACCAGAGTGCTCCCCACTGGAGCCAAGTGAGGCCACACTGTAGTACCTACCTGCCTGTGCAGGGGTTGATGTGGCGATTCTCAAGCAAAGCTCCCTGACACCCACAGAGAGGAATGCCAGGCTGGGCCACAGTGGGGCTGGCCCTTGCCTGCTTCCCTCTGTCCCTGCTTGCTAACCATGGGTCTGACCGTGGATCTGACCTGCTCTACCACCTTTGCCAGAGTAAGATGGGGATCCCTGCGGAAGCTAGTGTTGAGAATTCCGTTCCACCTTAAGGAACAGACATGTGGAATTGTTCCATGCCACATGTCTGTTTACATTCCAGCACAGTATGCTGGGAACTTCCATTTGTGTATAGCTTTTGCTTTTGCTGTTCTGAGACAACATGAGAGAGAGGCGACATGTTTCTTTGTTCTGATTTATGTTTAATAAATTTGTAGTTAGAGTATGACTTCACAAGCCTCACGCCTATTCTCTGTGCACAGTACACTCTGCTAATTGTGTACCCTGGATTTTGAAGTCCGGGTCGCTGATTTACATCGGACCACGGGCCGATGGAAGGAGACGGCACAGCTGGGGCTTGCCAGCTGGCCTCCCAGCCCTCTGCATGTCGAAAGCTAGTGCCTGGGGGGGGGGATCTGGTTAAATCCTCCCAAAATTTTGTGCCTGGGGCCATGGTGCCTCTACCCCCTCCCACTATGCCACTGGAGGGGGAAAGTGGTGGCAAGGTCAGGGCTGAGTGGGTGGACCTCAATCTCCCCCCCCCAATACAGTAGCCGTCTCAAGAGAAATGAGGGCATTTTAATGAACAATTCTTGCAAATGATGTGCATCATTATATGCATTATACACAAAGTGTTATATGCATATTACACACACACACACACACACATTCATTCCAGGTTTCCTAAAGTAACCAGTATAATAAATATACCATCAGTATAAACAAATATTCATGCATTAATCCATAAGAAACTATGCTGCTGTGATATAGTATTATATGGAGGTTTTTTTTGTATATAATTAGAATTTTTTAGTTCTATCTTTAAAAAAGACACACACCTTACAATCAGTGCTGGATTTACTTATAAGCTAAACAAGGTATAGCTTAGGGCCCCACTCTCTTGGCCCCCCCAAAAAACTAAAGAAAAAAACAACTGGATGTACATTTCTAAAATATAAGGTAAAAAACAAATAAAATAAAACCTACATACAGCAACAGCATTTTGTCTTGTGCAGGCTCCTATGATGTAAGTAATTTAAGAAATTCAACACAAAAAACAGTGACAATTAGTTGGACATATAAAGGGCCCCATTATCTTCAGTAGCTTAGGGCCTCATCAAACCTAAATCCAGCCCTGCTTACAATACACAAGTGGCTAAGACATAAGTGGGTGTTCGAGACAAGAAGTGTCTAATTCAAGGAAAACTCAAACAGATCGCAACTGCCAAATTCAGTGGATAAATCCATTTACAACATATCCAACTCAACCCACAACCCACTGCACATGTCCACATGTTCAGTACATGTGGGAAGAGGATCAATGCACATACAATATATGTATGGCCAAATCAGAACCTCCCATCCCGTGGTGAATCTAAGCAAGCCTATGTCAATAAGCACATCTAGGCCTTTTTCAGGCATGCTGAATAGGCAGTGTCAGGAATTCAGTCTACCCTCGAGTAGGACTCTGGCAGAGACACATGCCCAACTGGCATGTTCCCTCCCTCTGGTTGATCGTTCAGGAGCTTCATAAGCTTTCTTCAGCCAGAACATTGCAGCAGCTGATGCCAACTGACATCGGCACACTTATGGATCTGCAGAGTTTGTGCAGTTGCGTAACAGACCTCAGCAACTCAGCATTTTGGCTAATCTACTTTATTTACATATAAACACACACAGAGCACTGTGACATGGCTCCCTCCCTCTCTCTCTAGCATCAGACAGCAAAGAGAGGGAAAAAACAAAGGACAATAGTCCCACTTCACAGAACACAGTAACAGAAACATCCTGTCTCTGTCACTTCCCACTCTGTGGAGTCAAAACATATACCTGTTAGGATATTTCCGTTCCACCTTAAAAGGGAGCAGGATGTTTGTGTCACAGTCTGCGCATGTCCTGTTCACAGGACATGTTTATGTTTCCTATTGCTTTCATTTTCTCTCTCTGTGCTGGAGACTCTGTGTCGCAGGCAGTCATGTCTTTCTTTGTTCTGATCAACGCTGAATAAAGCTTGTAAATAATGCTCTCCTGAGTGCGACTTCTGCTGTCAATTATCTGCTGATAAGAGTGTGCATGAGCTCTGGAATGTGGCAAGATATTTTCTAGAAACTCATGTCGCTAATCGCTGATACTGCGTGCCTACGGGAGATTGATGGATCGTCCGGCAGACGGCTTGGGGCCATGGACTTTGTCTCCCTGGCAGTATCCCAACAATACCGCCATGTGAAAGACAAAAATTCCATGACTGCAATCACGGAGCAGGAATTCTAACAGCGAGATGGGGATGGGGGTGGTTTGTCAGACACATCAACAATGTGCCCACACAGTGCCACAAACCTTTGAGCAACAAGGGGGTAAAGGAGGATTGCAGCCCTGGTGCTGTGATGTGCACCATCCTACTCTGGGGGGAAATGATGAAAAGAGGATGCTTTTCTCATTGGGTGAAAATGTTCATGAAAAAACATCAGTTCGGTCCTACTCTTAGAAAGGTTGAACTGTGGCCAGGTGATGCCCTTGTATTTTATTTTACCCATCACTACTGTGGCACACGGAGCTCTAACAAGAGATTCTAATGCACATATGGATGAGTTTCCTAGTCAGAAGAGAATATTTTGGCAAGTTTCAAACTGCCCTGAAACTGTCAGTATGGTTACAATTGACAGTAAGTTATCCTGAAACTGATGGGCTTTATTTCCAACAAATAAACCAATTCTATGCATATTTAAACCCATATTTAAACTTGCTTCTCGATAAGCGTGCATACGATTGAGCCACACGTGTTTTTAGCTGTGGAATGTATAGGAATGCCATGTGTTCCCTTTTCATTTGAAAAGGGGGTTTTCACGGAAATGCTTAAGGCACTTTTAGACGCCAAGCAGTTGCTCAATTGCTGGCCATTGTGAGACTTTGCAGTACAACTTCCAGCATGTTTACTTAGAAGTAAATTCCACTGGGTTCCATGGAACCGATTCCCCAAAAGAGTTGCACTCATAAACACACTTGCTTGGGAGAAAGCCCAGCTAAACATAGTGAGCTTTATGTCTAAGTAAACATGCATGGTTAGGCAGGCTAAGCTGAGAGCCAGTAACTGGATGAAAGTCACCCATTGGGCTTCATGGTTCAGTGGGGATTTGAACCCTGATCTTCTTCCAGGTCCTAGTCCAACACCCTAACCAATGCACCACACTGCCAAATAGAGTTGTATCCAATGCTTAGTACACCTATAACACAAATGAACCTTACTCACGCATGTCCATTAATTTCAATGGACCTACACTGAGTATAACTGACATTGAGTACAACCCATAGCCATTGCTGTTCTCCTAACAGTATTGCTAGGACACAGTGGGACTTACTTCTAAGTAAAAAATGCACAGGATCAGGCTGAACATTTTTCCTACTGAAACAAATGGAAAAGTATATAACTTTGGTTAGATTGTGCTGCGTATAATTAGGGAGGACTATTATCTGTTCAATTATATGTAAATAACTGTCCGATGTTTCTTGACATAGCTGCTTCAAGCTTTTTTACACTTCTGTCAAGCTCTTATTATTATGTGACAAGAGACAACAGGAACAAAGGACAAAAACTGTCTGGGGGAAATGCATGAAAGATAAGACCGGGAGGCTAATTATTTTGTAAACACTCTAACTAGATTATTTTGTTTCATTACTGATTGCATTTAGATGCTGAATTAAGTTTTCCTGCACCCTGCTACTGCCTCACAATGTTTATATGAATTATGGTTCTTTTCTTTTTAAAAAAATTCTATTTATTTCTAACATTTATATCCTACCTGTCATTACGAAATGATCTCAGAGGGGCAACAACACACACAAACATGAAAATGATCATAAAATCTATTAAAATGACAGCAGTCAATAACTATATAAATTATGGCATGGTGCACCTTTCAGCTATCATATACATTCTCCTGAGCTGTTCAGCTGGAAAGTCGACAGAAAAAGAAATATTTTTACTTGGTGCTGAAAACATAACTAATGTCAGTGCTAGTCTAACATTGGGGGGGGGGGACTGGGGGTCACCACAAAGAAGGTCCTATTATGAAGTCCCAGAGAGCTCTGCAGAGAGAAGCTGCTTAAATATTACTGAAAATAAACTCACAAGAGTCATAGAAGTAGCTGGCATAGTTGGATGGTGCTGGCCTCCTGACACCAGCATTGCTAGCAATGCACTAGGATGATGTGGGGGTGAGGGAGGGTGGTGGTGAGGTTGGGGCTTTGCAGGCACCCCAGCAAAGCCAATCCAATGCTTTCACTGGCGCACAGCCCCATCTTTTATGCCTCCCACCCCAGGATCCTAGCATGCACATCTTGACACCAATGTCCATCTGGTACGCAGGCTGAGAACCTACCTGCCTGCAGACTGTCTCTCCAGAGTGGTGCATGCTCTAGTTATCTCTCACTTGGACTACTGCAACATGCTCTACATGGGGCTGTTGGAAACTGGCCCCCTCGGGAAGGCTGACTCCTCTTCCCAGGCTCTAGGTGCCTGTTGCCGGTGATCTACCCTGGCTGGCATCCCAGCAATCCAGGGAGATCTGGAATAGGCGACACCTCCTTGGTGAAAGATGCACACCCCCTTCCCCCTTGCATAGCAGCAGGAGAAAGAAAACAGTCAGAAAGTAGTCTACTTCATTTCTACTTTATTCCTGACTGTACACTGTATAAAAGCATGTCTGCTCACTCAGAAACCTCCAAGCAACTGATTCAGTCCTCCTGGACACAAACAACAGGAAGGTCTCATGTTACACAGAGAACATAACCCTGAGAATCACCTGGAACATCCTGTCCCACGCTTAGACCCATCATGTGATGTAAACATCCAACTGCTTATTCGCAGCTGCGTAGTACTCATATCATAACAGGGGCTACCTTTGAAGGTGACCCGGAAAGTACAACTAATCCAGAATGCGGCAGCTAGACTGGTGACTGGGAGCAGCCACCGAGACCATATAACACTGGCCCTGAAAGACCTTCATTGGCTCCTAGTATATTTCTGAGCACAATTCAAAGTGCTGGTGCTGACCTTGAAAGCCCTAAACGGCCTCAGCCCAGTATACTTGAAGGAACGTCTCCACCCATCATTCTGCCCGGACACTGAGGTCCAGTGCTGAGGGCCTTCTGGCAGTTCCCTCACTGCGAGAAGCCAAGTTACAGGGAACCTATTCTGCTGGGAGCCACCAAGAGTGGCTGGGGAAACCCAGCCAGATGGGTGGGGTATAAATAAATCATCATCATCATCAGGCATCATGACACCACTCCACTCACTCCTAGAGAGAAATTGGAAAAAAGGAGAAGGAATAGGAACCCAAAGAGCAGGTGTGTCTCTGGGAGGGAGAACCCTTGAAATGTTTCCAGATCTTACAATATATTTAGAATTTATGTTTTACGGAGCAGATTTGGACATGCTGTTTCATGCTGCAGAAGAAGAAATCCTTCACCACAGACAAATTTCCATAAAGTTTGCCTATGCTAATTTATATGGTAAGATGCAAACTAAAAAATAATGATTATGATTTCAATGTATGTACAATATGTCTTGCCATAGTGGGGAAGACTGTGTGTCTGCTCAGTCTGGGGTGGAGTCTCTAGCTGTTGATGGGAAACTCGAAGGGCTCTACTCTTCCTTCTTAGGGTTCTTTATCTTGAAAAGAGACATGACTCAGACACTACTTCAACAAGAGGACATATGGCCACCCTCTTCTGCAATAATATCTTGAGTTTCTAGAAGCAAAGATGGAGAGAATTCATGTAGCTTAACTTGCCCACACTCATAGAAGGCAGAAGCTGTGAAATATGAATAACGGAGATAAATAGAGCAAAATTAAGACTTAAAAAATAAATAAAGCCCACACCTATATTTATTTGTTCCAGACATCTCCATTTGTTAGAAGACCTCTTCTAGTCCCAAAATTGTGGTTGCTGACCTAGCAGAAGGGTGTTGTATGAGAACAATGATTCAAAATTCACAAAATCTTATCTTTGTGCAAGCTATTTCTCAAGACAGCTCACTAGACTGTATACGCTACAGCCTGCACCTTCATTATTCAACACCCTGATTTAGTTCTTCAGCTGCAGTACAAATGGATGAGCTTCCTGTTGTGATTGCAAGGGTCTCCCAGTGGAAAGATGCCTCATTTTCTCTAGGACATTCTCCGAATTTCCTAGCTGTCCACCATACACCAAATAATATTTCTGGTGGTTCTAATAAATGCTGCTTAATGAAGCCTCTTCTCACGCCAGCAAGTGTGTTGGCCACCTCGTTTCCGACTCAAACCTATCCTGTTGTGACGAAAATTAAGTTAATGGCAAGGCACTTTTTGTAACTGCGGATGAACAAGAATAAAGTCGTGTGACCATTAATGTTTATTATCAAGCTTTTCAGCAGTCTAATCGCTAAAGTGTTTCCTGCTTTAAAACTCTCCACAGCCAGCTGGAGTATCAGAAAATGGGTACGGAGCTTTAATTAACTGTAAAAGCTGAAGTGAACTGCATCGTACGATACCTGGGGATTTTAATGGAGAATGTACATATGTTCTTCCTGCTAATTGAGGATGAGCTACATTTTAAGGGATTACGTCCCCTGAGGATCTAGAGCAAGAGAAAGGAGAGGAGAATTTTAAAGGCCTCAAAGTAAACTTTTGCTAATGCTCTGCCCTTTGCAAGAAGCCGTTTATTATTGAGTTATGGTTGAGCTGAGCCACTGAAGAAGTTTAAAGGCATGATGTGAATTTTTACGTGCAGGACTTGTAGGGCTGTAATCTTTTGCATATGCCCAGAGCACAGGAGTTGGAAAGATATCATCTCCCACCCCCTTTCAAGTCTACAGTGGGAAGAAGTCTTTTAATAGGGCTGCCATACAGCCAGGATTTCCCGGACGTTACTGGATTTCAAAGGCGGAAGTGACGACCAGGGGTAATTTCTGGAGGCTGGCGGTTTCTTCGGCAAGTAAACCAATAATTATTATTTTTTCCCCGTTTTCATTAAAAAAGCTCGGGATTTCCTAAAAAAAAAGCTGAACAGCTTTGGGGGTGTCAGGATTTTTACTTCTTGAAATATGGCAACCCTTGCTTTGATAAAGAATGAAATGAGAGAACTACAGAGACTTCCAAACTGCTGGTGCAGCATGGCGGTTTAGCAACATAAGAACTTAGGAAGGGACCTTTATACTAAGTTAAGCCATAACTCTCCATGGTGCCCAGCTGGGCCCCTTCTGCAATTTTGCACCCCTAGAACTTGTACAATCCACATTTCTAAGATTAGCCCTTCAAGTCCCAAGATGTGTCCCTAATGCCACCCTTAGGCTAGAGACAGGTTTCATAAAAGTGAAGGCTAGAGTGTGGGTGACCATACTCAACTACTGGCTCAGACTATCTTTATTTCCCCTTGGCCTTGCCCCGCTAACTATGAATGATGATTTTCAATCCACATGGAAACAGGCTATGGCAGCTATAATCCCAACCCTGGGCTTCTCTCCACGTTTTCTACTCAGCATGGGATACGAACAGGCTAAAGTTCTCATAAAACAACAAATTGCAGACACTGAGCGCCAATTGGATCTAGCCAGGACCCCAACTTTTATTTCCAATGACTCCCTCAGGTACTCTGCCTCCCTTTAGGCATATCTAGCTAAACTCAAAGTCCCTAAGCAACGGAGGGCTTTCACCTTGGCTCAATGTCATGCCCTCCCCTCGGCTGTCCTTGAAGGCCGATAAAAGAAGATTGCTTACATGGAGAGACAACACGCCTGTGACTCTGGATAAATAGAAACAACAGAGTTTGTGCTTCTCCAGTGTCTTTATTATAGAGACATTTGCACTAGCCCAGGCATCCCCAAACTTGGCCCTCCAGCTGTTTTGGGACTACAACTCCCATCATCCATAGTTAACAGGACCAGTGGTCAGGGATAATGGGAACTGTAGTCCCAAAACAGCTGGAGGGCCGAGTCTGGGGGTGCCTATACTAGCGTCACCTTAACATTACTGCATAAGTACCCAGGGTGCACAGGACAGTTCTATACCTCCCTGCTGCTTTCAGATACCAACCCTGCTACAACATACAACATTGCTAGATGCTGCACAGCAGCGCTCAGAAATTCTCGGATGATGACCCGTGCCACAAACTAGATATAATGAACACTCGTATTAGAGTGCTCTGTAGACTGATAGCTATAGTTTTATATACACTAACCTTTTACGCTCTTCCACTCTTGTCTAATGTTCTTAATCCTTACTTTATACTCTCTTAGCTTCTTTTGGATTCTTATAGACTTTTATACATATTTTCTGTTTTAACTCCTTTTAGTTTTTTAAAACCTTTTTTAGATTTTAAATGATTGTACCCCTCCTTCCGTATGCTGGTCTACGACCGTAATAAAGATTTGTTGTTGTAAGTTAGGCCATTGGTCCCTCTAGATCAGTATTGTCTACACTGATTGGCAGCTGTCCTCCAGGGCTTCAGGTAGGGTTCTCTCCTAGCCCTGCCTGGATACGGCAGGGGTTGGATCAGGGACCTTCCACATGCAATAAATCTGCTCTACCATTGAGCCACATCCCTTCGTCAAGGTTCAGTTTCCCTCAGCTACAGGACTTGGATTCATAGGTTCAAACTTTCCTCCACCTCAGAAGATATCAAGGGATTGGGGGTAAGCAGCCATAGTTCAATGAATTAATTATACTTTTTATTTTTTAAATGTCTAAATTGCCTCATACCGTAAAAGATTTCACAATAGAAAATAAAAATGGTTGGACCTGGCACAGTAAAGATTGCTGCTTCCGTGCTAGCCCAACTTTTTTGGAGAGTATATTCAAATTTTCGGCCTAATCTGAGATGCTGGTATTAATGTAGAAAGCTCTAAATGGCTTAATACCCAGGTAACTGAAGGAGCGTTTCTCTCGAAGTGATCTTGCCTGGGCTTTGCAGTCAGCTAGGAAGGCAGTTCTGGCAGTGTTGCTGTTGCATGAGTTAAAGAGCTCTATGGTCCACTATATAGCAGAATAATGTATAATAATACAGTGGTACTTCAGGTTAAGTGCTTTATTCATTCTGGAGGTCCTTACTTAACCTGAAACTGTTCTTAACCTGAAGCTAATGGGGCCTCCTGCTGCTGCCGTGCCGCAGGAGCACGATTTCTGTTCTCATCCTGAAGCAAAGTTCTTAACCTGAAGCACTGTTTCTGGGTTAGCAGAGTCTGTAAACTGAAGTGTATGTAACCCGAGGTACCACTGTATATTCATCAGTTGCAGTATGTGAAATGACAGATTGCACATCGCATGATACCTTAGTGTGTGCTTACATGTGGATTTATATTCTTGCATGCATGTGCCAAAATCCACCCCCACTCGGCAAAAAGGCTTTTAACTAGTGCAATATATTCCATTGCTTTCCACTGAGAAAAACATATTTATTTGCAAATTATATCAAAATTGCAGGACCAATATTTGGCAGCTGAAGTTTGCTGCACTTAGAACATTTCCCATTCACCTGGAGAAGACAAAGTATCCTTCAGCATCAGTAATTTTTGTCTCCAAACAAGGGACACATTTACATACCATTTACATACTGTATAAATACTCTTCATGAATCATGCATGGGTTTTTGCATACAGTCTAGAATGAATATCCTGAACAGGAGGTGGGGGGATTAAAAATTGCTTCTGCTTGGTTATTCTAGGTTTGGCCCTGCTCAGTATAGGAGTCACCTTCTTAAAACATCGTTGGGCTGATGGAAACTGTTTCCCATCTGCTTTTAGAAATATGTAACGAAGAAGGTGGAAATGCTTTTTAAAAAGTGCATGATTACAATGACAGTTATACCTTCTGGTAGGGGGACAAAGAAAAATAGTAAGAGGAGAGATTTTATTCTGAAAAGTACTTTTCCTTGTAAACTGCCAAAAGCCATTGACCTACAGTAACTTCTTTTTCTTTTTTGGGGGAAACTGCTTTTGAGGGTTTTTTCTTACAACCAAACTGTACGCACACAAACACAATATATGAAATGACAAATAAAACCACGTTGTGAGCTAAATTATGCACTGTTCCATGCTTTTCCTTTGGCTGACCCCAAATCAATGGGCAGGATAAATTAATTGTACTATGTCCCATTGCGATCACTGTGGATTTGTAATTTTACTCACATAGGAACTAAAAGTACACTCTTATACACAACCCATTAAGTTCAATGGGAATTACTCCCAGGTAAATAGCACAGGATTGCAGACTGAGCTAAATATAGGCTAAAATCTTATACTAGTAATGAAATCTATTGAACTGAACGGGATTTCCTTTCAAGAAGATATGTAGAGTATTGCCCCATTAGTTTGCAGCCTGTCCACCCAATGACTACTACTAAATGTAGCCTTCTTTTTATTTATTTCCTCAGAAATAGATTTACCTTGTTTTGAGCTCCAGAAAGCATAAAAAGCATACTTAAAATCAGCTAAAGCTTAAGTGTTATATAAAGAACAAATTTCAGGGCAAAGTATGGCTGCAATCCTAAACACACACACACACATTTATTAGGGAGAATGACCACTCCCCACATCAAATGTGCCTTTTGCATGGTCGCACTCAGCCCCCCCCCCGGATCCCAGTGTGGCTCCCGGAAGTACGGGCTGCCTTCGCCCTCTCCAGGCTGGATGCCTGAAGGTCTCCACCTACCTCAGCCGATTGCCCAATCCCGCCTGGAGAGGTGTTGCCAGGGGATCGGCCAGGTAGGGAGAGGGACACCTGCCAACAAAACAGAAGGTGAATCTTACCTACGAAGCATCAGTTGGCTCCAGAGCTTCTCCCACCCTGCCCTCCCTCAGTTAAGCCTTCTTTTGCAGGTTAACCTCTTCTCCACAGGTACACGGGCGCTGCTACATCATGGTCTCTGTTGAAGGGCCGGAAAGGAATTTTCCTGCATTGGCAAGTTTTGCCTTTCCTGTAGCAAAATGTCACAACTTTGGCGGTTTCAGGCCTTGGGCAAAATCCTTTAGCCTATCTTCCTAAATGGGGGGGGGGCATGAAGCAGTGACCCACGCCCCCCTCGCGGCGATATCAGGGTTCCCCGTTAAAGGGGTCTTGAGGGGAGGCATTGGCCATACACCGAGAGGTTGTCATTGCTCTCCCCTGTGACGGCGATGAAACGGGCGGGTGGGCTATCTGCTTGAACATATGTTCTCCAGAGCCAGCCCAATCCCCACACATTCTGGATAACCCTCATGTCTCCCAGATTCCTGGCTGGGGACTGGGAAGGATAAACACCGAATGCTTGAGCCAAGGTCTCCCTACATCTGAAACTTAATAAAGTTGTGGCCAATTTTAATCCCATAGCACGTTGTCTTTAGTCATTATTCCGCTCAGGGGTCACCTGGGGTTGGGGGGACTCCACCTGTCCACGCAAAGCCCCACTGAAAAGAATGGGATCTACTTTTAACTGAACAGCCATGGGACTGTGTTAGAATCACATTTACTCTTTAGGAATAAGAGGAGGCACCAGCGGTGTAGAAAAGAAATGTTTCTGCTCAATCGCCACATTTACAAGATATTGTTTTTCGCTTACAGGGAAGGCTGCTGTCATTTTCTAAGCCGATGACTGGTTGAAATATATGCATGAGAGACTGACTTATACAATTTGCCTGCTCTCTGAAAACACTTTTGCTGGTTTGCGTTATAGCTTTCAGTAGCGCTGGAGTGGAGAGCAAAAACGGTTCCTTCTACTATTTCTCCAACGGCATCCCCATTATTAAAGTTTTCTTTTTATAGAATTAGAGAATTCATTGTAGCCTATAATTCCCGAGGACACAGAGAATTCTAACTGTAGTTAAAAAGGCAGCTACTTTTAGCTTAGTGCTCCCGTTGTAAAACCGCCATTGGCTATTTCCGTTTCTTACTGATGTTCTAGCAGACACATCCCATGGTGTAGAGTGCAAGACCCTGCAAATATATGAATCTGTATATTTCTTTAGCCCTTCGGGCGTGATCAAGCCAAAGTTCAGTACCTTTTAGTTTCCTTCATTAAAAGCACATGCTGAACTCTCCACCCTCTGATATCAGAAAGATGTAAAATGATTTAATGTTGGGTAGATCATGTCTGATCAAAGTTGAGTGTAGATGGCCACAGGTTCCCCACTCCTATTTTCAAGATTTTTAAATATATATATATCGTAACCCTCACCCCCTAGATATAGTTGCCTGCTGTAATACTTTGCAGATAGGGAGACAAAACAAACAAATTAGAAAATAAACACCACTCTTCCTATGAATTCACAAGTCTGTTTTTGCTGTCTGCACTGCTGAGAGGCATATTCTCAGTTGGGGAGCCTTAGCTTTCCTCTGTCTCCTGTCTTCCACTTGAAAGGAGCCCTAAATCTTTTGATTTGCTATAGTTAGAACTTTATTCTCCCTGCCCAAAGTATGTTGGGATCCTGCTGAATGAAATATTTCATTTCTGGACTTAGTGGTTTATGAGATATTAGACTTCCCATCTATCACAAAATCCCCTTGTATGTCATGGATTGGCTGAGCTCCTTGGTTTGATTGAAATTCTTCAGACACAGAACTAAGGGGGTTGTGTCACTTTGAAACAACTGAGATGGGGGGAATCTGTTGCAGCACCAAGTTTTATGTTGTTGTTGTGCTTGCCGAAAGCATACATTGTAAGTTCTGCACTGTTTGGAATTCTAGGCCTTTTCTCTCCCAGACTAAAATAAAACACATTTTTACACTGACCCTAGCATCTGAAATGTCAACATAAAGCAGTCTTTAAAGTCGGAAATCCATAGCTGGATCAAAAAAATACAAAGCTAATAGCTGAGAACTCCAAAATTAGCCTAGAGCAGCATGGTCACAAGGAGATCTGTAAGATTCTGTGATCAGGCTCATGTTAGCACCCCAAATTTCATGGAGAAGGTCCTGAAGGCACCTATGGCAGAAACCACAGCAGACTATCACCAATGTGACTTTTTTTAAAAATATGGACCACTGACTTGAATAAATCAGTTCCCCAAACGGGTGGTTGGTGTCATATTCATTTCATATTGTAATGAAAACTGTGGGGTGTTTAGTTTTTCTTTTGTTATAATAGAAACGCCCGCTGATTTCAACTACAAAATTTGTTTTTGACTAATGAGCTGCCATTCATTGACATAGCTGTCAACTTTTCCTTTTCTTGTGAGGAATCCTATTCGGAATAAGGGAATTTCCCTTTAAAAAAGGGGAAAGTTGACAGCTATGTTCATTGATTTCTTGTGAGATTAACATTGGCAGGTGAGGATTGTTTGGGTGGGGGGTACTGTAATTGGATGAATTGTTTTGTTTATTACAGTGTTCTATATATTAAGATATTAGAGAATTTAGTCAAGAAAGTCAACTAACTTAGGCTGCAGCCCTTTATATACTGACCTGAGAACAAGTCCCATAGATAAAACTCAGTAGCCCTCACTGTTGGGTAGACATGCAACATGTTAAACTATATATTTTTTTTATAATAATATTTTTTATTGCTTTTTTCCAAGGTCAAAATGCGTCATCAATAACACAACAAAAGCGATTTTACAGAAAAAAAGAAGAGATTGATTAAAAGAAAATTCACCTTTCCTGATCTTTTTTCATAATCAACTGGACTTCCCCACGTCTTCCATCCCCTGCTTTCTTTACAATAAAAATAAACAGCAAATTGATACCTTGTTTCATGTGTTTTTGCACTTTCATCTAATTATATATTCTAAAATTTAAACTTTTCACAGTCATAACTTAATTTCCATCATTTTCAAATCTCAATACTGAAGCATGTTTTTCCCAAAACTTAGCAAATTCTCAACATTCGTATAACTTATAATGTTTTTGTAAATAGTCCTTAAATTTTTTCCAGTCCTCTTCCACTGCCTCTTCTCCCAGATCTCGGATTCTGCCGGTCATTTCGGCTAGTTCCATGTAGTCCATCAGTTGCGTATGCCACTCTTCCAGCGTGGGTAACTCCTGTGCCTTCCAATATTTGGCTATAAGGATTCTTGCTGCTGTAGTTGCGTATAAAAAGAAAGTTCTGTCTTTCTTTGACACTCTCTGGCCTACAATGCCCAGGAGGAAGGCCTCTGGTTTCTTATGAAAGGTATACTTAAATACCTTTTTCAACTCATTGTAAATCATTTCCCAAAAAGCCTTCACCCTCGGGCATGTCCACCAGAGGTGAAAGAATGTTCCTTCAGCCTCCTTACATTTCCAACATTTATTGTCAGACAGATGACATATCTTTGCAAGTTTGACTGGGGTCATGTACCACCTGTATATCATTTTCATAATGTTTTCTTTTAAGGCACTACATGCCATGAATTTCATACCGGTGGTTCATAACCTTTCCCAGTCTTCAAACATGATGTTGTACCCAATGTCTTGTGCCCATTTTATCATCGCTGATTTAACTGTCTCATCTTGAGTGTTCCATTTAAGCAACAAGTTATACATTCTTGAAAGCACTTTCGTCTTAGGTTCAAGTAGTTCTGTCTCTAATTTTGATTTTTCCACCTGGAAACCAATTTTTTTGTCCTTTTTAAAGATCTCTAAAATTTGGGCATAGTGGAACCAGTCTCGCACCTTTCCTTTCAATTTTTCAAAACTCTGCAACCTCCAAGTATCACCGACTCTTTCTATTATCTCACAGTATTTTACCCAGCCACTCTCCATGTTAAGTAGTTTTATGGCCTTAGCCTCCGTCGGTGATAACCACCTCGGGGTCTTACTTTCAAGCAAGTCCTTATATTTAGTCCAGACAATGAATAAAGCTTTCCTGACAATATGGTTTTTAAACAATTTATGAAACTTTATCTTGTCGTACCACAAATATGCATGCCACCCAAAAGCATTGTTAAACCCTTCCAGATCTAGGACATCAGTGTTTTCTAATAAAAACCAATCCTTCATCCAGCAGAAGGATGCAGCTTCATAGTACAATCTGAAGTCCGGCAGGGCAAATCCCCCTCTTTCCTTTGCATCTGTTAATATTTTAAATTTTATTTGGGGCTTTTTGCCCTGCCAGACAAACTTCATGATGTCCCTCTGCCACTTTCCAAAGCACTCCACTCTGTCCACGATCTGAAGGGTTTGAAACAGAAACAACATTCTTGGCAATACATTCATCTTAACTGCTGCAATTCTTCCCAACAAGGAAAGTTTCAATCTTGACCAAGTTTCTAAGTCTTTTTTAATTTCAGACCAACATTTTTCATAATTATCTTTAAACAAATTCAAATTTTTCCCAGTCAAGTTGACCCCCAGGTATTTCACTTTTGTAACCACATTTAGTTCTGTTTCCTTCTGGAACCCATCTATTTCTGAAAGTGTCAAGTTTTTTGCCAAAACCTTAGTTTTTTGTTTGTTCAGTTAAAATCCCGCCACCCGACCAAACTCTGAAATTAATTCTAAAGCTCTTTTTGTACTAGGTTCTGGCTCCTGTAATGCCAAAACCAAATCATCTGCAAAAGCCTTCAGTTTGTATTGTTTTCCTCCGACCTGTATTCCTTCCACCTGCTGATCCTTCCTAATCAAGTTCAACAGCACCTCCAGGACAGAAATAAATAACAAGGGTGATAAGGGGCACCCCTGTCGTGTCCCTTTTTCAATTTTGAATTCCTCTGTCACCACATTATTTACTATCAATTTAGCTTTTTGTTCTGAATAAATTGCTTCAATACTATTTTGGAACGCCTTTCCCACTCCCATCCCTTCCAAATTTTTCTTCATAAATTTCCAAGATATATTATCAAAGGCCTTCTCAGCATCTATGAAAATCAAAACTGCTTTCGTGTTCAAATTTGTCTGTAGTAACTCCAAAACATCAACAATGTTCCTGGTGTTGTCAGACAGATGCCTGCCAGGGAGAAAGCCTGCTTGGTCTTTATGAATTACTTCGTTTAAAACTTTTTTCAATCTGTTTGCCAAAATATCAGCGAAGATTTTGTAATCCACGTTTAGGAGTGAGATAGGACGATAGTTCCTAAGTTGGGTCTTTTCAGATTCCAATTTTGGTATCAAAGTGATGAATGCCTCTCTCCACGATTCTGGTGCCCCTTTCCCTTCCATAATTTGATTGCATACCTCCATTAGTGGCTGGACCAAATATTCCTTCAATGTCTTGTAATATTTGGAGGTAAGTCCATCTGGGCCTGGAGATTTGCCTAATTGCATATTCTGAATGGCACTTTCAATTTCCTGTTGTGTTATTTTGTAATTCAGGGCTGTTTGTTTGTCATGTGTTAGTTTTTGCAGGCCATAACTTTTTAGAAATTTGTTTATCTCGGTCTCTTCTTGGGGTTCTTGAGTGAACAATTTTTTAAAATATCTCTGGAAACACTTTCTGATTTCTTCTGGTTTCTGAATACATTCTCCTTCAACCTCCAGATTGGTAACAAAGTTTAATTTTTGTCTCTTTTTCAGTTGCCATGCCAGCAACTTCCCACATTTATTTGCCGATTCGAATGATCTTTGTTTCATCTGTTTAATTTTCCATTCCACTTCTTGATTTACCAATTTCGCATATTGTGCTTGATGGAATTTTATTTCTCTTAAAACTTCTTTTGATTTTGGATTTAGTCTCAACTTTTTCTCTCCGTCTCTTATCTTCTCCAAAATCTTGTCCTTTTTACCATTCCAGAGTTTTTTCTTAATAGTATTCTGTTGTATCAGAAACCCTCTCATAACAGCTTTACTTGCGTCCCAGATTATTTTTTTTTCCACCGAGGTATTCAAATTTATTTCAAAGTAGTTGTCAGGGGTTCAGGAGCAGAGACGCAGAGAAGGGAGGAGACAGAGAGCGAGGGGGAGGAATACGAAGGAAGGATGAGCGGGGATGACGACCCGAGATCACCGAGCCTGTCTAGCGAGTCCGAGGATTCCCAGAAGGGAGCGCCAGCAGCCAGAGCAAGGGGGGAGAGCAGGGGGACACCCCAGGAAGAAGGGTCCAGAGAGGGATCAGAAAGCAGCAGTTGGAGATCGGGACCCACGTGCCCAGCCGGGAGCAGCGGGGAGAAAGGGGACCAGATATCGGGTTCCGGAGACTTTCAGAAAGAGGGAGGGCATGAGTCAGGAGTAGTCACGCCCACCTCGGGGAGCGATGAAACGATCAAGAGGAAAGTGGAGAGTTGGGCGCGCGCGCCAAGTTCAAATGTAGCAGAAGCTGGCGCAGTCAGCAGCCCAGAGAGTGAGCCGGGTCCTAAAGCCCGCCGCAAGGAGGCGGAAGGGTCAGGGGGGTCCGCGTCTGAAGAGAGTAGGAAGGGAGAGACCCAGGGGGGCAGAAGGACCCAGAGATGGAAGGAAAGGCGCAGGAGGTGGAGCAAGGCTAGGGTATTAAGCTGGGGCGCTAGAGGCGGAGACTCAGACGGGTCTTCGTCGTTCTGACCTAGAAGAAGTAGGGCTGCACATTGCAGTTTGGAAATGGAACCTGTAATCCAATAAAGACTCTTTGAAACTAAGCACTGGCTGACTTGGTCCTATGTGAGCTGGGACTGGGCGGCAGCCCTGACAGTAAGACCCGTCTCTTAAGCTTCTGACACCTGATACCTCGCAGCGGAGACAGAAGCAGCTGGAGGAGGGGATCGGTGTTTGGGAGCAAGCTCACGACGGTTGGCAGAGATGACGGAAGCAGAGAAAGTTTCAGCGCTGCAACAGGCAGTTACCCAATTGAATGCGGAGGTACTGGCATCCAAGAAAAGGGAGGAGGATGCGGCAGCCGCCTACCGAGATCTCCACGCCAGGTTTGAAGCATGGGTTAAGCACGGGCAGCCAGGACCCAGACCGGAGGGGGTTGGGTTGGCACGGAGAGCAGGAGGGCTTGTGGCTCACTTCGATGGGAATTTACAACAGTACCCCAATTTTCGAGCAGATGTAATGTGCGCACTGCAACTGCTGGCAAAAGACTTTAGAGATGAGGAAGAGAAAGTGGGGTTTATACTATCCCATTTGCATGGGGATGCTAAAGCGTGGCTACGCAATTTGTGGAGGGATAAAGATCCGGCGCTTCAGAGTGCAGATGCCTTTATCAAAGCGATGGATGCGTGTTTTTTGTCTACCATTGATGTGGATCTTGCCCGACGGGAGATTCATGGACTGAAACAAGGGAGGGCGAGCGTCCGGCAGTACCACGCCCGATTTTTTGCGCTGGTCAGTGCATTGGAATGGGACCGGGATTCGCCCCCAGTCAGGGACCTGTTCTGGGAGGGTCTGAGCTCTGCTGTGAAGGATGAAATTGCGAGGGGGGAGAGGCCCCGAAGCACGCAGGAAGTGGTCCAAAGGGCGCTGACTGTGGGGGTGAGGCTGGAAGAACGTCCATGGTGCAGAGATGAAGGACGTGGAGGGCGCGAAGCAGCGAGAAGTTTCTCTTTCGTTCCAAGGGAAGCAGCGCGTGCGCAATCCACACCTCCGCCAGGAGGGGGGGTGGAACCGATGGAGGTGGGAGGCGCCAGGGCTCAGTCAGCTACCAGAGCCTCTGCACCGACGGCAGTCAAGACTAAACCTCCTAGAGGGACCAGGAAGTGTTACATATGCGACAGCCCTCAACACTTGGCGAAAGAGTGTCCCCAGAGGAGCTCCAAGCACACTGCAGCCTCCGCAACGGTGAAAGCGGCCACGCAATGCAGCGAAGCCCAGCAGGGAAACGACGATGTCTGGCTGGAGACAGAGGCACTGGGGCCCAGCCAGACGCATCAGTGAAGCAGTCCCCAGCGATATTGCAACCCACGGACCCCCTCCCACCCAAACCAGTAGTGCAGCTCACAGCGTCTCTCCAGCTACCCAATGGCGTCACTATCGAAGTGCCGCTTTCTGTGGATTCTGGAAGCAACGCAGACTTTATAGCACAGGATTTTGTGGAGCAGCACGCTATAAAGCTACTGCCTGCCACTCTGCCCCTGCAAGTCGTCACAGTAGATGGCAGAGAGTTGCTAGGGGGGCAGGTGGTGAAGCAGACGCCACCAATGGTGATGCAACTTGGTAACCACAGGGAAGTCATCAGTTTTAATGTCACCCGACTGTCGGACACGCCCATTGTGTTGGGCATGAGTTGGCTGGACAGGCACAGTCCAACGCTGGCTTGGTACCAGAGACAGCTGATCTTCGGCTCCTCTTACTGCGCAGAACACTGCATCCTGCCCAGACAGGAGGGGGAGGAGGAGGACTCACACCTGCAGTTGGGAACGTTGCAAGCAGTCCCCCACAAATACGCGGACTTTCTGGAGGTCTTCTGTGAGAAAGAGGCAGACAAGCTACCACCGCACAGGCAATATGACTGCAAGATTGACCTCCTGCCAGGGGCGACGCTGCCGAAGGGGAAGCTATATTCCATGTCTGAGGACGAACTACAGGAACTCAAACAGTTCATAGATCACAATTTGCAGCGCGGTTTCATCCGGGAGTCCAGCGCAGTAGGGGGCAGTCCTGTTTTCTTCGTGAAGAAGAAGGACACGCCCCAAAAAAGATTGGTCGTGGATTACCGCCTCTTAAACAGGATGACCAAGCCCTCCGATTTCCCCATGCCCAGGATTGACGACCTGCTGGCGACGGTGCGCAAGGGACGCGTGTTCACCAAGTTGGACCTGCGAGGAGCGTACAATCTCGTCCGCATGAGGGAGGGCGATGAGTGGAAGACAGCCATGTTCACGCCTCTGGGCACCTACGAATACAGAGTGATGCCGTTTGGTTTGCAAAACGGTTCTCACTGTTTTCAAGCTTTCATGCATCACGTGTTGGCGGGACTCCTCTACAAGAAGTGCGTCTGCTTTCTGGATGACATCCTGATATTCTCTGACTCGCAGCAAGCACACGACCAGGACGTTCGGGAGGTGCTGAAGAGGCTGCAGCAGCATAGACTGTACGCCAAACTGGAGAAGTGCCAGTTCGACACGACGGAGGTGGATTTCTTGGGTTACAAGCTGTCGGACAAGGGGCTAGCCATGGACAGCGCCAAGGTTCGTGCGGTGTTGGATTGGAAGAGCCCGCGCAACCGGAAAGAGGTCCAGAGGTTTGTCGGATTCGCCAATTTCTATCGCAAGTTTATCAAGGGGTTCGCGATGCAGACGGCAGCTATTACGGACACGCTAAGCTCCAAGAAAAAGAAATTCATCTGGACGGAGCAGGCGGAGCGGTCCTTTCAGACACTCAAGCGTCTCTTCGCGTCGGAAGAGCAACTGCTGCATATCGACCCCAGCAGACCGCTGCGAGTAGAAACAGACGCGTCCGATAGAGCAGTGGGAGCGGTCCTGCTGCAGAGGGACCCACAGGGGGTCTGGAGGCCGGGGGCGTTCTACTCCAGAAAGCTCAGTAAGTCGGAGCAGAACTACACCATCTGGGATAGGGAGTTGCTTGCCATTCATGCAGCTTTCAAGGCGTGGAGGCACTTCCTGATCGGCGCCAAGCACACGGTGCAGGTCTGCACGGACCACAAGAATCTGGAGCACTGGCGCACGGCTCGGTTCCTGAACCAGAGGCAGATACGTTGGGCGGAGTTCTTTGCTGACTTCAATTTCCGAATTGAGTACGTCCCGGGCGACACCAACATCATGGCGGATGCACTGTCCCGAAAACCGCAATACCTCGAAGAGGCGACGCCAGCGGCAGCCATGCACATCTTCGCGCCAACAGCGTGGGCGTGCGCTTCTGCCACAGTAGACCTGGATGCGGTGCGACGGGCGTTGCAGGACGACTCATTCGCGCAGGCGAAGATGGCAGAGGTGCACAAGGGCACGGCGAAGGGCGACGAGTTCCAGATACGAGACGGCTTGCTCTTACGTAAAGGGGCCATCTACGTGCCGGGAGACGAACTTCGCGCCCGGGTACTGCAGCAGCTGCACGACGCACCCACGGCCGGGCACTTTGGCACAGAAAAAACAGTGGAATTGGTCGCAAGAGACTTTTGGTGGCCCAAACTGAGGGGGGAAGTCGCGGACTACGTCGCGAGGTGCGACACCTGCCAGAGGGCCAAGCCGGTGCACAAACCACCGGCGGGACTGCTGGAACCGCTGCAAACGCCGTTTGAACCATGGGAGAGAGTGGCCCTGGACTTTGTCACGGATCTACCCAGCTCGAGAGGCAAGACAGCTGTACTAGTGGTGGTGGACTTGTTCACCAAGATGGCACATTTCATACCGTGTGCGAAGGTGGCCACGGCAGAACAAACAGCCAAACTGTTCATAGATCACGTGTTCAAAGTGCACGGGCTGCCGCGGTCTATACTGTCCGACCGCGGACGCCAGTTCATCTCGAATTTCTGGCAAAAGCTGATGGGCTTCCTGAACGTCAAGATCAACCTGACATCAGCAAGACACCCGCAGACCAACGGGCAAGCGGAGAGGGTCAATGCCATCATGCAGCAGTACCTGAGATGCTATGCCAATCAACAGCCTGCGACGTGGGTGGATTACCTGCCGCTCGCCGAATTCGCCTACAACAACACGAAACACGTATCTACAGGGGTGACGCCGTTCTTCGCCAACAATGGGAGGAATCCCAGAACCTTCCCGGGACTGGACAGAGTGGGGGAAGGGGAACCGCAGACGGCAGACGCTTTCGCATCTGAGTTGCAAGAGGTCCACGATCAACTCAGACGGCAGCTGGAGCTAGCGAAGCACGCATACAAAGTCCAAGCTGACAAGCACAGGCGAGTGGGCGAGGAGATCCGAGTGGGAGACTGGGTCTGGTTGGCAGCCCACGCGGTGCCGACCCGATCGTTAGCCAAGAGGAAGCTGGGGCACAAGCAACTCGGTCCATACCGAGTCGAAGCGCAGATCAACCCGGTGGCTTTCCGGCTGGTGCTACCGGAGGGTTCCAGGATGCATCCGGTGTTCCACAGGTCGGTGCTCACTCCCTACAGGGCACCGCACAGGTTCCAGGAACCAGGAACGGCACCGAGTCAGTCTCCGGAGCGGACGGAGGCGGGAAGATTGCCACAGCAGGACCCCATCAACGAAGTCACGGAGATTTTGGACTCCAGATGGGGGGAAGACGGAGTAGAATATCTCCTTGCAAGAGAGGGCACCCGGGCCAGTGCTAATAGCTGGGTGCCGGACTACGCCTTGGAGGAACCCCTGCTCAAGGACGAGTTTCATGCCCTTTTCCCACACAGACCTATGCCAGCGGGCTTCTTCGACGACTGGTTGTTCACGCCCACGCTTTCCTCCAGCACGTTCCATGGCTTCGACTCGGAAGGGGAACCCGCACCGCGCACACGTTCCCCAGAGGGGTCACCGGAGGGTTCGGCGTCCGACAACTCGTATTGGTGGGACGATCGGCCAGAGGAGCAGTGGCGCCAGAAGTGGCAGGAGATACCAGGTCCAGCGACAGACGCAGAGACTGACATGGACGTTTGCGGGGAGGATCTTGGTTTTGAGCACGGCGGCACCGAAATGGAGGCGGACGAGATCACCGTTGACGAACGCGGGGAGGAAGACTCGGAGGTCTTCAGTTGGCGGCCAGCAACGGGGAGCGAACTGTATCCGACATTCACTCCCGTGATGACGGAGCACCCACCAACCACCCTTGAGAGCGGGGAGGGGGGAAGGGGGGGCTTCGAGGGGGGGATGGATGTCAGGGGTTCAGGAGCAGAGACGCAGAGAAGGGAGGAGACAGAGAGCGAGGGGGAGGAATACGAAGGAAGGATGAGCGGGGATGACGACCCGAGATCACCGAGCCTGTCTAGCGAGTCCGAGGATTCCCAGAAGGGAGCGCCAGCAGCCAGAGCAAGGGGGGAGAGCAGGGGGACACCCCAGGAAGAAGGGTCCAGAGAGGGATCAGAAAGCAGCAGTTGGAGATCGGGACCCACGTGCCCAGCCGGGAGCAGCGGGGAGAAAGGGGACCAGATATCGGGTTCCGGAGACTTTCAGAAAGAGGGAGGGCATGAGTCAGGAGTAGTCACGCCCACCTCGGGGAGCGATGAAACGATCAAGAGGAAAGTGGAGAGTTGGGCGCGCGCGCCAAGTTCAAATGTAGCGGAAGCTGGCGCAGTCAGCAGCCCAGAGAGTGAGCCGGGTCCTAAAGCCCGCCGCAAGGAGGCGGAAGGGTCAGGGGGGTCCGCGTCTGAAGAGAGTAGGAAGGGAGAGACCCAGGGGGGCAGAAGGACCCAGAGATGGAAGGAAAGGCGCAGGAGGTGGAGCAAGGCTAGGGTATTAAGCTGGGGCGCTAGAGGCGGAGACTCAGACGGGTCTTCGTCGTTCTGACCTAGAAGAAGTAGGGCTGCACATTGCAGTTTGGAAATGGAACCTGTAATCCAATAAAGACTCTTTGAAACTAAGCACTGGCTGACTTGGTCCTATGTGAGCTGGGACTGGGCGGCAGCCCTGACAGTAGTCTTTCAACATTTTTTGGGCCTTCTTCACAATCTCCTGATCTCTAAACAAAGAGATCCATTCCCACCACCCTTCTGAGTAACACCCCTCCCCACCTTCTCACTATATAGAAGGATCTGGCAACTTCTGTTTCAGTGTATCTGAAGAAGTGTGCATGCACACGAAAGCTCATACCAAGAACTAACTTAGTTGGTCTTTAAGGTGCTACTGGAAGGAATTTTTTTATTTTGACTATGGCAGACCAACACGGCTACCTATCTACTACTCTAAACAAAGAGTCATTCATTCTCCATCTGAAGGATCCTGCTGGTGTAAGTCTCAAGTCTATTTTCAAGGCATTATGGTCGGAGCAAGTTTTAGGGCAGATCTCTATTTTTTTAGTCTTAGGTGCCAGTCCTCTAGACATCCAGATTTGGTCGATTCTTGTCCAGGATAGGTGGGCCTCATATTAAACTATAGCTTTGGATACGGAGGCAATCCATTAAGAATGACAATCTTCCTAATGCATAGCTTTCTTCATGAAGAAATTTTATTTTGGTTTGGCTTGAAGCATCTAGTACACTCTTCAGTACAGCAAAGGTACAGAATGTGGGTGGCGCTGTGGTTGAAACCACTGAGCCTCTTGGACTTGTAGATCAGAAGGTTGGCAGTTCAAATCCACGCAATGGGATGAGCTCCCGTTGCTCTGTCTCAGCTTCTGCCAGTTTAGCAGTTTGAAAGCATACCAGTGCAAGTAGATAAATCGGTACTGTTGCGGCAGGAAGGCAAACAGCATTTCTGTGAGCTCTGGCATCCATCATGGTGTTCCATTGCACAAGAAGCGGTTTAGCCATGCTGGCCACATGACACGGAAAGGTGTCTGTGGACAAACACCGGCTCCCTCAGCCTGAAAGCTAGATGAACACCGTACCCCACAGTCACCTTTGACTGGACTTAACCATCCAGGGGTCCTTTACCTTACCTTTACCTTTATATCAAAGGTATGTAACCAGGTTAATAACATAACAACTGCAGGATCTGCTCAATCACCCATCTAGTCCAGCATGCTATTCTCACAGGGGCCAACCATATTCCTATGTGAAGTCCAAAAGACTGACCTGAGACCCAGAAGTCTACCCATTTCTGATTTCCTACAGCTGTTACTCAGAGCCATACTGCCTCTGCCATTGCTAGTAGCCAATGACAGCCTTGTCTTTCATGAATTCATTTAATCCCCTTTAAAAGCCATGAAAGTTGGTGACCATTGGTACCTCTACTGAGAACAAATGCCATGGTTTACTCACATGCTATATATATTTAGTCTGTCCCGAATCTTCCAACATTCCACTTCATTTGTTGTCCATAAATTCTAGCGTTGAGAGGGAGAAAAACTTCTCTCTACCGCTTTCTCTACACTGTGCAGAATTTTATACACCTCATAATGCTTGTTCGCAGCTCATTGGATCATGACCAGTTTACGAGGACCAGGCCACCAGGGTTTTAGGAAAAATAACCTTTCCAGATGCTACAAATTTTAATAATGTTGCTACTTTTACAAGCACAATAACAGAGAGATAATCACACTCATCTTTATTTTTATTTTAAAGAGCAACATACTTTGTTTATCATACCCAGACCTTTGCGGCTGACTGCTTCTTAAATACCGGTTTAAAAAAGAAAAAGAAAAAAAAGATTGGCAATATGATGTGTTAATTTCCACATCAGAAAGAGTTTATGCATTCAAAGAGAGGTAAACTATCAATCAGTTTTTACTTCAGTTAAGTAAACTGGCTCCTTTAGAAGATCTCTGCATTTCATGCAGTGCCAAGAGAGCACTTTCATTCCAGATTCTCATCAGTACAGAACTATTACAACTGCACACATCAAGTTGGCATCATTCAGATTGCTTTTCTTTTTTCATTAACAAAGAATATTGTTTCAGCTCAAACAGAACTATTTACTAACCAGTCCTTTAAACCTTCATTTAATTTTCCTTTCTCTTGGGCCATAAAATTTCTCATTAAACAAGGAGGATTTGATATGACTAATTAATACCACATCTGATGGTTCCCCCCCCTTCTAATATTATTACCATATTAATTAGCTAATTACCCTGAGGTTGCCAGTGGTAATAAAGTAGAAGAAATACTGTAGCGGCTATTGTTGGCAAAACTTGCTTCGCTTACAGTAAGAATTTATATGGAATATAAGGGTGAGGCAAGAACCTTCTCTAATCCCGAGGCAAGGCCACATTCACACAATACATGTAAAGCAGTATGATAGCATTTTAAACAGTCATGGCTTCCCATGAAGGATTCTGGGAGCTGTAGCTTGTTAAGGGTGCTGAGAATCATTAGGAGAGCCTCTTCACATTCCCAGAGCTACATTTCTCAGAGCTCCCCGTTAAGAGGGATTGATTGTTAAATTACTCTGAAAATTCTTGCTCTGGGAGGTGAATAACCACTCTTTATTTATCTCTATTTATTCTTATCTATTTTATGTTCAACAAAATGTATATACTTTCCAGATGTAAACAGAACCTTTATGTGATTTACAATAAATAAATAAAAATAAACCAAAGATTAAAGTTGTCACTAAATGTGCTGTCGATGTATATAACATTAGAAAGGATAACAGGAGAGACTTTGACTTCCGGGTTGGTGCCTCCGGTAATGGCGGAATTCCTCTGATCGGAATTCGCCCCGTGGGAATTTGGGTCTGTACCGCCACGGCGAAGGCGGAGACCCGTAAAAATCACAGGCGGGAGAAGCCTGTGAGCATGGGATTCGGCGGGCACCTTTTGCGCCTCCGCTACTCGTGGGGAAACCCAGTTTCAGGGATCCGGAGCGACGTGGGGTGAGCGGCGCGGTGCTTCGAATTGTCTGCTTCTTCCACGGAGTGAAGCCGCATAGCTGTTGCCGGAGAGCACTGACTTTTTCCTGTGGACAATTTGACTCCAAAGTAATTACCCGTGAGTAGAGCTGAAGTGGGAGAATTGGATTTTTAAACGTTTAATTTGGTATCGAAACGGGGAGGTTCAATACAGGAAGTCCGCCTCCCCCATTTGTAAATAAACTGAAGCAATGAGGCTGCAAGCTGAAGTCTTGGAAAGCCTTTTGTAAAAGACTAAATTTCCATCAGCAAAGAACATTAAACCCCCCCTTGGAGACAGGAGAAGAGGGGGGGAGTGGTGGACTGAATATCCCTGTAGGAGAGAGTGAAGAGAGTTAAAATACCGCCGCTCTGACCCTGGAAACGGGCTGCTAGCAGGATTGATGTCTTTTGGAATGTTCATTGACAGCATTTAGAACGTTCATTGACAGGTAGCTAAACAAGAGAATACATTGTTTCTGCTGTCTCCGGCTGTTTTTTTTTAATAAAAAAAAGGAGTAAAAGTAACTGAAAACTGAAACTAACTTTGGATTATTGGAACTGTGTTTAAGAGAGGACATTACTGACTGATATAATTAGAAACTGTTTTCCCCTAGTGGAAGCTTTTGAAATTGGTTGCTTTACAGGAGCGGGGCTAGGGGAATTTCCAGCTGCAAGATAAAAAATTGTGAGACTCTGGGATTGACCTTGAATCTCTTAAGTGTTATGGCGAATGGAAAGGGAAAAACAGACGGAATGTCGACAGAAGAGGCCTTAGCGGTCGCATTAGTGAAAATAAACGATTCACAAGAAAACAGACATGCTAGATGCGAAAGTGGATGCTGCAAATATTAAAATCAACTTAATTGCGGAAAGTATAAATAATCTGGGACAAAAGGTGAATACCAATACAGAAACCATCCAGAAATTGATACAGGAATCTACTTTGATACGGCAAACTGCGGATGAAGCCAGGGAGAAAACCCTTGCTGCTGAATGTGGGGCAATACAACTGGAGAGAGAGAGAGTCCCATCCATACAAAGGCAGCTTGATGAACATAAGCTGACATTTGTTATGACTGAACTTAGAGAAGGACAGACGAATTTGAGGACCAGAGCCCTACCTGAATTGGAAAAGGAAAGCTTGACAGAGTTTCAGGAGGAGACAGGACTAACATCGGTTGAGAAAGAGAGGTATTTGGGGGTTAGTATGACCGCCAAAAATGTGAATCTATTTAAGGATAACCGTGAAGGACGTTGGATTGAAGAGAAGGGGGATTTGGAAATATGGACAAATCTGAAATTGTTATTGTTGGGCCGAGTTGCTGTGGTGGGGATGAGGGTTGCTGTGTTGCTGGGGATGTTACTTTTGTTTCAAACATTGCAAGCTTTGGATGGGATGGATTGTTTCAGGAGGTGGCAGAGGGATGTTTCCAGATTTGTTTGGCAGGGCAGGAAGCCTCGAGTAAAATTTAAGATATTGATGGATGCCAAAGAAGGAGGTGGACTTGCCCTGCCAGACCCCTAAACTTTGTTGTGAACCATCTGCTTTTTGCTGGCTGAGAGAATGGCTGCTTCTTGAAAACACTGAAGTGTTGGATAATGGCAGATGAAGTTGATGGACTATATGGAATTGGCGGAAATGACTGGCAAGATCCGAGACCAGGGAGAAGAGTCGGTGGAAGAAGACTGGAAAAAGTTTAAAGACTATTTATAGAAATATTGTAAAATTAATGAATGTTAGAAGAATGTTGGAGTGAAGTTATATGGCTTTAGTAGAAATGTTATAAGGAATTATGTATAAATAGATTAATAGAATATTAAAGGAAAAAATAAGGCTAGAATGTGTTAAGATAATTATAGGATAGAAAACAGAGTAAGATGGAAAGGAATTACTGAAACAATTAATAGAAGTGGAATACAAAAAGGGAGGTGTGAGGAGGTCGTTGGAAAGAAGCGAATGAAAGATAAGATATTGAAAATGTTTGAGGTGTTTTTAAACTGTTTTTGTTTGTTTTTCCTTTGTTTTATTAGTTTAATGTGTTAGTGTTATGTAGTGTTTTTGTCTTGCATTTGTATTGTTCTTTTTCTTTTCTTTTTTTGTTTGTAGTGTTGTGTTGAAATTGTTGGAAAAGTAATAAATATCATTTTAAAAAAAAGAAAAGAGAAGAAAAGAAAGGATAACAGGAGAGAGAGGTCTCTGCCTCAAGGAGCTTGAGGCAAAACACCCTTGCAGCAGTGGAGGAGGTGGCAAGTGGCGTGTTCCTCAGACTCGTTTCTGCCGTGTGAGGTAACAGTCTCACCTTGCCTCACTGGCAGACCTTCCAAGTGTCCCTAATTTCCAGGGGCATCCCTGATTTAGAGAAGCCGTCCCGGTTTCTGATTTGATCCCGGAATGTCCCAATTTTCCTTAGGAGGTCCCTGTTTTCATTGGAGAAATGTTTGAGGGTATGGAGTTACCTGACTCCTAAGCCATCTGAAGGCAATCCTGTATAGGGAAGGTTTTTATGTTTAATGTTTTATTATGTTTTTATATATGTTGGAAGCTGCCCAGAGTGGCTGAGGCAACCCAGTAAGATGTGTGAGGTATGAATATTAAAGTTATCATTATGGAATGGGACATCCAGATTTTCATTGGAGAAATGTTGGAGGGTATGCATTGGTGGGTTGCCCTCTGGGTGAGGCAAAGGGGAAAGAAAGGGGATGGGTGTGAGCAGATTTTTTTGACATATACCTAGTTTGCAGCCCAATCTCATGCATATTTAGTCAAATGTAAGTCCTGTTGAATTATATGAGCCTTACTCCACACAAAAAATGTGCAATATCATTTTGTGGATTCTTTGCCAGGTGGATTCTCACATTTTTATTTTTATTTAATGGAGGTTTAGCTTGATACATTTAACCAGAGGTTTTGAAAAGGCCTTTGTGTGTTAGAAAATGTTGACTTGAAGGGTTTCTCTTTTTCAAAAGGAAAACAGTAAAAGAAACAGAAAGGGGAGCTCTCAAAGTGATACCACAGACAAAATCTCAGAAGTACTTCAGAACAAAATTGGTTCCTTTAAAAAAGATAGACTTAAAGTTGTGTTTCAGTACAGCAGATCCTCTCTGTTCCTCTATGACAGTGATGAAGTGGCTTAGAACAGTCCACTGTTTGTCCATATAGCAAAAATCACAGGACTGTCATTATTGCAAGTTGACCTGAGCTTTCAGGATATGTTGGAGAAGACATCTAAGTAGTTTATAAAATCATTATCCATTTTATTTGGAGGAATATCTTTGTTATTATTACTATTATCATGTCATCGTCATTATCACATTGTTATTGTCATCATTAATATCATTATCACTGTTGTCGGCATTACTGAACTGTCAATGTACACGAGGTTTCACAAAGTCATATAAACAGACACGTCCCAGCCCTGTGGGAGCATACTAATTATTATTAGCCCAAATTTCACCAAATGCTATCAGGGCAGGTTACAAAAATATCACAAGGTGCACTATCACTGAAATAATAAAATTGAAACCACAGAACCAATCAATAATAAAAGCAAAGGAACAGCGTAATAAAGTGAGAATGATTATAATAATGGGCACATTCCTTCAGATAAAATAGATAAACATTTTACCAAATTCTTTACATTTCTTATCCAAAGCCTCCAGATGGTTTTGGACTACAACTCCCATCATCCCTAGCTAGCAGGACCAGTGGTCAGGGTTGATGGGAATTGCAGTCCAATACCAGCTGGAGACCCAAGTTTGAGAAACTCTGGACTAGGGGGAAATCCTATAGGAAGAATGAACAACATAGGTTGCAGTGGAATTTTGGCTCAGTCAGCTGAGTCCCAGCTCAACCAGCATTTAGTCTCGAAACCTGGCTCAGAAAAAGATAAACCAACAGAACTTGCTCTTCCCGGCTCAGCTGCAATGTAAATCCCCCAGAATGGGTACTCAGGGGTCTTGGTGGGTACAGAACCAGATAGGAAGGACTTAGACTGGATTCTAAGGCCCTTACAGCTCAGCCAGGTGGCCTGGCAACCCAACATAAACCACTACTTAATAGGCTTGTTTTCCATCTGCCAGTTTTCATCAGAGCTCTTGTGCATAGGAGTGGTCCCTAAGTCAGGCTTGCACAAGCTGTGGCCCTCTAAGCTCAATGTAGCCTGCTAACAATGTACGGTGGTCAACCAAGTGATTGATAACCCTCCTATTTTTCTTGCCAACCCGAGGCTTCTGAAACTAGGAGGTTGTCAAGCATCTGGCAGGGGACAATAAACAGTGGGTGTGTTGGAAGCTCAAATGTTGTGCAGGCCAGACAGAAATGAATCATGGGTCTTGCATTAGAATAAATCAGTTCCTGAATATTGGGTTTTAGTAGCTGCATTGTTTATGCATATATAGTCCAGAGAAGAGAAATATATTTTCAGGTCTGCATTTATTGATAAGGTTGCTATTAAAAAACCCCAACAAATTAAAATAAGACTTTAGGATCCACAACAGGTGAGACTAATGCTAGATAAGACCAGATCTTGCAGAAGTAACAAAGAATTTAGTAGATCTTGGGCGATGGGGGGAAAGATCCATTCTAACAGAAGATAATGGGCCTGTTGTTGGTTTCAGGACAATTCTTGGAGGGTGCGTGTCCTGAACTGTCACAGAATCCTGCATCCATCTTATCTATTAACAGCCAAGGGAAGACCATTTTCAGAATGCAAAAGTTAAGGACTGTAGTTCACTTCTCAGGGTTACAGCTTTTAATGGACTGGCTGTCACTGATAAGAAAATGATGGAGAGGCACAATGCTCCTGCAATCTCATTAGCTGGATGTATTGTGTGATGTTAAGTTACCGACCCGCAGCATACTAACACATGCCAGTAGCAGAGGAAGGAAGAGAGAAAACAATTTAAAGTTCTCTGGGAAATTTTATACCTCTGCTGCGGATTTGGGGATGGACTTGTGTGGATGCTTTATATATATATTCATAACTTTTGTGTGTGTGCTCAGCAATGTTCACCATTGTTGTTGGGGCTTTAGGGTGTGGGTGTGTGAAGCTTTATTACAGTGCATCCCATTGGCATTTTACTTTGACAATGATTTTTAAAAATACATGCACCCTCTTGCTTACACACACACATACACACACTCACTTCATATACTCTGCCACATGTTTGAGCAATGAAAAAAATGCACATATCCAAAATGCAGGAGAATTGGCCCATTGCCACTGTCTTCCCCGTATAGTTATTTGAGTGTAAATGTGACATTTACCATTTATTTACCTGGGGAAATTCAAACTAGTGACCTTTGTCGTTTACCAAGCTGCAATAAGAGCTGGTTATTGATATTTTGTAATTGCCTGCCATACAGTGTTGAAGAAACTAAGTTTTAAAAATAAAAAAGTCCAATCACTCACTTATAATCCAAGCACTCAGTGAAGAAATGCCATCCTTGATCTTCCCTTCAGTAACTGGGGGATCCTGAAGCAAGCTACATTTGTATATTGTAGAGAACTCGGAATATGAAAAACTCAGAACTTGAGACACCGTTAATACTATTAAGATTAGGGGTGTCAGAGAAGTCCACCCAAAATGGAAATTGGAGCCTAATTGCCAATGTTTGCTTTTTCGTCTATATCTACAGTGAAGATCGATCCAGCAAATGATTGGCATTCACTGCTGTTGCTGCTTTCAGTCTGCAATCGATACATACATGGTTATGCTCCATCCCCACTCCCACTCATTAACACCGTGTTTCCTTTACATTGGAATGAATGGGGTGTAATAGCAATGTTATTTATGTAATTATGTGCATAAATTATGGAAGTCACGCAATTTTGCCACAGTGGACAGGGGGATGAAAATTGCAGGTGAACTGCAGCAGAATGAAAGCAGCGTAGCATGTGATGAGTACAGGGTAGAAAGGAAAACAGTGTCTTCCTACATCCCCACTTAAGATACAATGAACACAGTATGGCTTATGAAAAATGGCACTCTTATCATCTGCTAATGGGAGAGGGGAGAATATGGTTATCTATTTTCCTCCCCCCCCTAAACCTGCCCCACTATCTGCTCCAGAATTTGAAGGAGCCTTCCAAAAATTATGGAGGTGATGGCACAGGGAGCTGGTATCTGGGACTGGCTGGATGAAGAGGAAGAGTGGGAAGAACCAGCTGAGGAATCTCCTAGGGAAGTGTCAGTGGAAGAAGGTTCAGAGCCTAGGGAATGGTGGTGACACTGAGGATAGGTCAGGTGGGGGAGGGAGGGAGGGATGGTTGGATGATGAAGAGGCAACAGGCTTTAGAGAGCAAGAAGAGCGAAGAGCAGTAAGCAGTTCAGACTCAGGTGATGAAGTGACCCAGGAGCTTGTACTAAGCTCCTCTCCCTCACTGTCTTCCAAAGACATGGAAGCCTATGTGTGTAACCAAACAACAGGCACAGATTCCCCCCACCCACCCCGGGTGTAGTTTGAGGCTGCTTGGAAAATATCTGGCTGGGGAGGAAATGTAGGGGAAAGTAGGAGGTGAAGACCTTTAGCTCTGGTAATTGTTTCATAAGGGCCTACCTTCATTGGGATGGGGAGACTTCTGAGAAAGTTGAATGTCTTTTGCACAAAAGAGAAGTTAACCATCAACCATTCTAAAACTAAAGTGGTGATTTGGGGGAAGAAGAGAAAACCTCATGGATGGAATTTGGACAATAAACCTATTGAACAGCAATGCTATTATAAGTACCTGGGCTTGGGTTTTAATTCAAAATTATCCTGGACACCACAACTACTCACAGCTAAATTGAAATACTCTCACTCTGTTAACTCTTTATTACAGTTTTCCAGACTTTTGGGGGGCAGTTTAGTTGCCCCCACAGATGAGGTATTTCAAAAGAAGACTGTGCCACAATTATTTTACGGTGCAGACATTTGGAGATATAGTAATGTCCTCCCGTTAGAAGTAATGCAGAGCTCTTTTCTGAAATCACTGTTGATTGTCCCCAAAAGTACACCCGCCTCCTTTTTGAGAGCTGAAATAGGGCTAATCTCCTTACAAGCCAGTGTGCATTTTTAATTCAGCCTACTCTGAATTAAAGACCTACCCACAAACATGAAGACTACTTCAACAAATAGAAAGGCACCTTTGGTTCCAGTCCAATTGGATTGCAAATGCCATCATACTAAATGCAATTTCTGTATCAAGAATAATCATGATTGCAAACTAAAATTTTATTTATCTTTTGTCTTTTTTCTGCTATGCAAGGGATATAACACTTGAATGTGAACTGTGACTTATTTTGAATTTGAATGAGCAAGAAGTGAAATTAGAAATGATTTCAAAATTATCCTCATTTGAATTTATCTATGAATGTTGGGGATCTGGATTTCATGGTCTTGTTTTCAAAGTGTAACAGATTCATTAGAAAATGTCAAATTTTGTTTGTTTTGTTTTCTAAACCCTAATTTTTTATGGAGTCCTGAGCATGAGCAATTTGCCAAAAGCTTCCCTATTCCTTATACAAATAGGTTCTTGACAGTGTATTGTACAATGAGTGGCTAAAGTATTCTGAGTCTGAAGAATGGAGTTGGTCTTGATTTTGGATTTCAGCTGTGAACTTTTCAGCCGTCCTCATAAATTTCTGGTACTATAAGAGAAGAATACACAGTGCAGCTATCCTTAGGCTAGTCTCAATGCAAGCAAACTCATCTAACATGATTATTAAATGTGGTGTTTTAATTAAGAAATATTTGCACTATAAAAGAAGCTTTCATCTTTGGAGAAAGAATGTTTAAAACATTTGAATCCCTTCTTCTCTGAAATTTTAGTACCCACATTTCCCCTTCCTCGTTGTGACCATGTTTTTGTTATAGTGCATCTTAGTAAGGTGCTCAATTCAAAAGAACCTTTAAAAGGGCTTCATAATTATTAGTGATATATGAGCTTGATGGTGTGACTCAATTAACAATTTCTTAGAACTCTTTTTTTAAAGGTTTGTGCTTACGGAATTATGAGAGTCCATAAGTAAATCTTGTTTACATGTCTTTGGTTACTGCAGTTCCTGGAAAAAAGAAAAAGAAAAGATCAATACAGCACTCTTTGTACCTCCTCCACAAAAAGGGTGTATTTTCAAAGATGCACATTGAGAGAGAGCCTCTCAACTCCCATTGATGATAATGGATGTTCTCCATCTAAATCCCAGGATGTCCTTTTGAAATGTACCCTTAATATTCTTAAAAGTGCACATTTCTTCTTTCTCTTAGACAAATGGCAAGGGTCCCCCCCCCACTTTTTTCTTTTACTTGTTGCCTTCCTCATTCATGCTCATTCCAGCATGCTATCCCTGGAGGGTTTTCTGAAATCTCTGCTTAGACACATCTTAACATCTAAAAAAGTAAATTAATATTTCTAGCACAAGTATGAAACCAGTTCTTAATTAATAGCTTCCTTCTGTTTTATATAAACCAAAGCTCCTGTCTCTACCAACTATTATAGTAATAACACTACTACAGGGGTACCTCGGGTTACATACGCTTCAGGTTACAGACTCCTCTAACACAGAAATAGTACCTCGGGTTAAGAACTTTGCTTCAGGATGAGAACAGAAATTGGTCTCCGGCGGCGCGGCGGCAGCAGCAGGCCCCATTAGCTAAAGTGGTGCTTCAGGTTAAGAACAGTTTCAGGTTAAGAACGGACCTCCAGAACAAATTAAGTACTTAACCTGAGGTACCAATGTACTACTTATTTACCCCTCTCTTCTAACACAGAGCACAGGACAGCTATCAACATTCACAAAGCACAGTTTGATTATGATCCCTTTTCTGATCACTTGTAGTGAAATATATTGTGAACACTCATGTGAGATCCTTGAACCATACAGTAAGTCCAGCTTCCTCTTGGTTTCACAACTGATGATGGAGATGCATACAAGTAAATTGAATGAAGGCTTGGCCATGTTGTTTCCCCCTTCTTTCTGGAATTCCTTGAGACAGGCTGTCCCATTTTTTTAATTCAAAAGTTTCATGAGCACTCAAGTGTTCCATTGTTCTTTCACTGTCTTACCACATCCTCAGCTTTACAGGAGCTAAGACTGGCACTGTCATCCATTGGGGTGTTGGGCATGGAGGGCTTCAGAACATCTGAACCTAGTGCTTGCCAGAGTCAGGAAAGAACTAACATTCTGAGAACCAATGAGCCTCTATTGGAAGTCCTCTTACTGTATTAATTCCAAATATTTATCTCCTGACTTAGATTGAGCCTCGGAGTTGGAGGATAAATTGGGGGGGGGGGGATCCTGCAAGCTGTGTGTGTGTGTGTGTGTGTGTGTGTGTGTGTGTGTGTTTGCTTGCTTGCTTGCTTTTGGTGACTCTCCCATGTCCTTGCTAAACTCCCCTGGCTTTTAATGTAAGCCATTTTGTTTTTTTCAGCGCATCAGCATTTTGAATGGTACAGTGGTGCCCCGCAAGACGAATGCCTCGCAAGACTTAAAACTCGCTAGACGAAAGGGTTTTGCGTTTTTTGAGCTGCTTCGCAAGGCGAATTTCCCTATGGGCTTGCTTCGCAAGACGAAAAACGAAAATGTCTTGCAAATTTGTTTCCTTTTTCTTAACACCGTTAATACAGTTGCGACTTGACTTCGAGGAGCAACTCATAGAACGCGGTGTGGTAGCCTTTTTTGAGGTTTTTGAAGACTTTGGTGATTTTTGAAACTTTTCCAAAACTTCTTTTGCAGCCATTTGATAAGTTAAACTTTTAAAACTTTTTTGGGGGTTTTTGGATTTTGGGTTGGGGTGTTTGGAATTCAAGGACTTGGTGTTGGGGAGGGGTTTGCAAGAATCTGGAAGCTTGTGTGGTTTTTTTCCTGCATTTTTATGATTTTCTGTGACCATTGGGCCACTCTGCTGTTTTTTAAAAAAAATTCTGGATTTGAATTTCTGCGTGGTGGGTGGCTGGGGGAACAGTTGAGGAGGGGGTTCTTCAGCAAGAAGCAAAGAGTGGAAGAGGGACCTTCGAGTTGTCCCCCAGAGTCTTAGAAAATGTACTGTACACTTTGTTGATTTTTAAATGTATTTCTGTCATGTTTAGAAACTTAACTTATTGTTCCTTCAATTTTTGAAATGCTCTTTACAGTATGTGTGACTTTAAAGAGCACTTAATAAACTCTTGTTGTACCAAATTTGGCTTTGTTTGGACTTTTTTTGACCATAGGAACGCATTAATTGCATTTCAATGCATTCCTATGGGATTTCGTGCTTCGCAAGACGAAAAATTCGCTAGACGAAAAAACTCACGGAACGAATTAATTTCGTCTTGCGAGGCACCACTGTATTAAAAACTAAAAGTTATTTGTGTGGGTGGGTGGGGGTGTACTCTCTCTTCTCCATGCGGATTCTTGAAATTTCTGCCATTTACTTTGCATAATGCTTCATAAAATATAGTGCAACTTCTTTATTCTTTATTCTCTCTGTAGTAGGAAAAGGTGACAGGAAGCCTCTTTTCTCCACTTTGTTTTTCTAGAATGAACCTACAAAAAGGTCAACCAAGGCGATATTGTGCTTTACGTGTAATAATAGAGGACTGTGTTTTTCTAACACCTCTGAAAAATTCAGAAGCGGTGTAAGGTTGTGAACCACACTTCTGTAATACTAAACCAAACAGCTTGTGCTTGATGGATGGTTCTCCTCCAACACCTGACTGCAGTCATTAACAACGAGAAAGTCTAACACCTGCAATATTTTAGGGTGCCAGATGCTGATGGAAACAGAAATGCCTGGCAAGAATGGTTTACCAAAAGGGAATGAGCAAAAGTATATCGAATTTCCACATGGATTAAACAAGATTACCTTTCCACTCCTACATGCTCTGGGACATGGGTTCCACAATAATTTCCTACTTACAGAAACACCAGCACAAAAGCTAAGGCAGGGTTGGTTAAGCTGTGATGTTGCCAGTGCTGAAGGATGATGGGAGTTCAGCAACATATAGAGAGCCACAGACTAGCCACATCTACACTAAGGTAATCTTTAGGTGTCCTTCTCTAGATGTCCCATCTTTCTGGGGTGAGGTGGGTATCGACTGGGTCTTCTCAGTTGAAATCATGAGTGTCAGCAGGAATGTTTTGAAAGGAAGACAAAGTAAAACAATGAAAAGAAAGAAGAGAAGTTTAGTACCTGTACATATTGCCTCGTATCGGAGATTCTACAAATGCTTGAAACTTACTTTTAAAAAAATGAATGAAAGTTAGGGAGCTGGTGATCCATTGTCATTTGCAAGGGGTACTTGCCCTCTCCCCCCCCCCGCCCCGTGGACATCCATTGTTGTGATAGCCCACATTAACAATGCTTTGCCTTAGCATGACCTAATATATATTTTCAACACCCTGTGAAGATTTTTATTTTCCCAAGCCTTTTAAAAACATGATTTTATTCTTCATTTTGCTATAGTTGTTTATAACAGGGTTCTCTCCCCCCCCCCTGTTTGTTATATTTTGTAGCTACAGTTTTTAATTTTACCGCACTGCCATTTTTATTTATTTTAATGATTTTACTGTTTGTTTGTTTGTTTGTTTGTTTGTTTGTTTACATGAGTTAGCCACCTTTGAAGGAGTTAACATTGATGGGCAGAGGTAGGTATGTAAGAAGGCACCATTTTGTGTCCTGCCCTGTATTCATCACATACAGTGCTGTTTTCATTTCACTGCAATTTGTCTTCTGCCAAAAAGCCTACATTATTAGATTAACTGTCTGCAGTCATGAAAGTACACAATTTATGTAATTTTTTACATAAATTATGTAAACTGTGTTGTTATTGCATTATTCCATCTTGTTTATTTGAGTGCCAAGGAAATGGAAAGCAAATGGGGGTGGGACACAAATATAAAATTAAATCAGATAGCAATGTGAATGGAAAGGTTGCGCTGGTAGAGAGTGAGCAGTTGGTTTCTGTTCCATGTTACACTTTGCGTACAGATACTATTTTGCCTAAAGTGAATTTTGAAGGATTCCAAAGATTTTACTTCTCTTGGAAATTGTGGCCGCTTGTAAGAAGGCAGGAGTTGGAGAGAGAGATTTCTCCTCTACCTCTCCATTTCCTATAATGTGAGAGCCTTACTCACTGATTGGAGAGGATAGAAAAAGAAGATTATTTCTTCTACCACTCCATGCTTTCTTAAGGTAAAGGTAAAGGGACTCCTGACCATTAGGTCCAGTCGTGGATGACTCTGGGGTTGTGGCGCTCTTCTCGCTTTATTGGCCGAGGGAGCCAGCGTACAGCTTCTGGGTCATGTGGCCCAGGCGAACCAGAGCAGGGCACAGAAACGCCGTTTACCTTCCTGCCAGAGCGGTACCTATTTATCTACTTGCACTTTGACGTGCTTTCGAACTGCTAGGTTGGCAGGAGCAGGGACCGAGAAACGGGAGCTCACTCCGTCACGGGGATTCGAACTGCCGACCTTCTGATCAGCAAGTCCTAGGCTCTGTGGTTTAACGCACAGCGCCACCTGCGTCCCCCATACTTTCTTACTCAGTGCCATTAAGTATGTGGTCTTGAAAAAGGATTATGGAGAATCTATCAATCAATGGCTGATATGCCTTTAAAAGGGAATTTCAATCACATTTATGAAGTGTGGCCTTCCAACTCTCACCTACGCAAAACTGACAAGAGTAGAACTAGACTGATCCACCCACTTCTCTAATCTTGGAGACTGTATACAACCATCCTTGGCACAAACCTTTCCTTTTACTTATGCATTTTGCCTTGCTGCTGTATTTTATGTTTTAATCATGAAATGTAAATGTTATATTTCAATCCTGGTATTCAGATGTAGAGATGAAAGTCTCCATCCTAAGGCCTACAACCGTGAAGATTTTAAGAGCAAGCTTTTGGATTTCGTTGTTTCAAATGTGAAATATTACCTCCTTTCCCCTTCTCAATTAAGAAAAGAAAAGAAAAACGCACTCTCCATTTTCTGCAGTGGCTGCTTCACAATTACCTCCCTTTGTAATTTCATGCAGACATACATTTCTAAATTATCCAACCTATTTGGATAATTAAATGTGCCACAGAGAACATTCTCCACATGTCATCTGCCTCCTGTAGACATTTTTAACCAATGAATGTAAGCTTCTCCTTCCCTAATTAAAGGCAGAACAATGAAAATAGGACTAATGACCATGCTATGCGGCAGCTTTAACCAACCTGACAACATCTAAAAATTCAGGACTGCAATTCCCATCACCCCAGTCGGTACAGCCCTGCTGTGTTGTTGTTGTCGTCGTCGTCATCCATCTGTCTTGAGAGACAATGGAGTGTGCCTCCAGGGGTGAAGTCAAACTGTTCCATTAGCAGTACCTGAAGTGACCTCCCCGAGATGCAGCAGCCCTGGCTATAAGCTCCAGAGATGAATGGTGGTGGGGCAAGTTTAGAAACCAGGGATGCCAGCATTCTATCTCCCATTACTATATATTACGGATATATATTTGATATATATCTGTAATCAAACATGGCTACTTTGCTAAGCTATTCAGTTCTTTATGTTTAAGCCAATAAATTGTTTCTATAACTACATTTAGCACTAATAGTCATAGTAATGGCTCGAGACTACTGAGGACTACTGAGGAAGCCCAGAAAACTGTGCTCAGGGAGTGGGCTATCAGCCAACCCCAATAAATTGGCCCTGTCGGGGGCGAAATAGCAGCTCTTCAACTTTATGGACTACTAGGGCGAAACGGGAAAAAAACGCTGGCACCCTGTCTTCCATCTGCACTTCACAGCAACTGGGAACATCGTTGAACTTATCTACCTTCTTCTTGAACTTACCTAAAAAACAAGAAAAAGCAAAATCCGAGTCAAGAAGTTATAAGAACTTAGTAAAATCTGACACTGCAAATTCACTTTATTTTAGATAGCTTATAAGTTTTCATGGCACTTTGTAAGTAGTTGTCTTATTCTCACAAATCTGATAAATGGTGAAAAAGTGTTTTTGAACAAGAATATTAATTGTGTGAATAATTACCAATTATTAATAATTACTTATTAATAATTAATAATATTACTTGTGTGAATAATATACCAAGAACTAACTTAGTTGGTCTTTAAGGTGCTACTGGAAGGAATTTTTTTATGTGTGAATAATTGTCACCTATGTGCTGTATGGGTTGCACAACTATCATCATCAACCTTTATTACGGTCCAGAGACATAACAAATCGTTACAAAGCAATACACAATTCATACAGCCTACCTCCAGGTTAAACAAGCATTTCGCTCAGAATATAGGGATCATTGGTTCTTGCAACCACCAATAAAAACTTGGCCACTGCTAATGTTCTAGCATTTGTCCGGTCTTCCAATAGGAACCTGACACAGTGAGCCTCTGATTTTCCTGGGAAAGGTACCAGCAAGGGTAACAATTATCATTAACAGCACAGGTTGCATTTCTTCAGCAGTAGAGACCAGTGATGGCAGCAGTGGCTCCCCTGAGGACTCCCAAGGAGAGGGGAGAGCAGAGGAGGCTGAGGGAACACTCCACAAAGGAGGCCGTTCGGAAAAGGGTGAGAGGCTGCCAGCTCTGCAGGCAAGGGGTGACATGACTGGGCTCCTAAGCCCCACAGGTGTTCCACAGAAAGAATGTGGTTGGTTAAGGGACTCTGACAGGTTGAAAACCTATGCGCTAGACATATTAAACCATAGTAATAATTTCTAAATTTATGAAAATGAGTATTTTATGAAAATATTCACCTCCTTTTTCAGTGCTGCATTTCCTATTTTTGCTTATGTGTAAGTGGATTCCTTCAAATGGATACAAAGGAAGAAGTGTCTGTATTTATGGATGCAAAAGGGTCAGGAGTTATTTCCTCTACATGGCTGCATACACAGGGCCTCACTACATGGAAGAGTTCAAAATATCTGAAATGGCTCAGTGAACTCAGTAATACCATCTGTTGTTATGGAAATGTTACCTTCTGTGAAGCATACCGAAATGTATGTTGCATTGGGATATATGAAGCAGCTTGGTTGTATTTCCTGCCACTACCTCACCATCTAAATAAAACAAAATAAAAACAGCTCAAAGAAAGTGATATCTTTCCTTCTCCCAATGTCTTCCAGGGTTACCCATAGATATAAGATTTGTTTTTTAACATTTAAATTTAGTATATTTTAAGTTTTTCAGCAAAACTTGTTCTTTTAGTGCCTTTCTCTGGAATCATCTGGCTTTCCATTTACTGAAGCATTCGCATCCCTTTGTCCAAGCAAGCTGAAGGCAGAGGGCCTTCTCGGTAGTGGTGCCTGCCCTGTGGAACGCCCTCCCAGCAGATGTCAAAGCAATAAACAACTATTTTACTTTTAAAAGACAACTGAAGGCAGCCCTCTTTAGGGAAGTTTTTAATGTCTGATGCTGCACTGTTTTTAATATTCAGTTGGAAGCCGCCCAGAGTGGCTGGGGAAACCCAGCCAGATGGGTGGGGTATAAATAATAAATTATTATTATTATTATTATTACTTGTACATTGAAATAAAAAATAAAAGCTAAACAATTGGTCACTTGTTCATTGAAGCTAGATTGACATTGCCCCAACACTGGAGAGACTTATAATGCGTGCCATTGGACTACGGGTGTGATATTTAGCCCTCATGGGAATAGTGACTCAAAATGATATTTCTTCATGGTATTAATAATTGAATAAATTTGTTTTGACTTGGCACTCACTTATTTTTTGTGTTTGCAGTAAGGGCCACAGTAAAAAAATCCACCATCCTATTATGCTTGAATTTGGAATGCATGGCACTGTATTGTATTTTTATTTACACACACACAACTTTATTGTGGTCCATAGACCCAACATACGCAGTACATTTTTATTTATTTACATTGTTGTTGTTTTAATTTCATTTTTGTATTATTCCCTTGTATTCATGGATGCATATTTATACTTGCGATTAGAAGTTACTTTGTGTCCTTCCTGAAAGAGGCCCCTGGGAGGCTGGAGGGACATTGCTGGAACAACTCTGGGATTGGGACAACTGGGTAAATGTTTTAAAAGGTTCCAGTTTTGCTTTCTGTTGTTGGCAAAGTTGCATGCTCCAGCACCAGGGGTGGAGAGCAGGCAGGGGCATGGCTGGCGTGCATCCCGGGGGGCAGCCACGATGGTACCCCCCTCCCCAATGGTACCAGGGGCGTTGTGCTCTCCCTGCCCCCCTGTTCCTCTGCCAGTGCTTCCTGTGTTTTGTTTTTGTCAGGTTGATGTGGGTTAAATGTTTAGTTGGGGTTGGCAGTTATTTTACTTTGGGTATAAATGTAAATTGTTTAGTATTGCTATTATTGTTATTATTATTGGTTTCTTGGTTTGTTTGTTGTTTATTTGTTGTTGTTTTTCATGAGCCAACAGTGTGACGTGGCAGCTAAAAAAGCCAATGCAATTCTGGGCTGCATCAATAGGAGTATAGCATCTAGATCAAGGGAAGTAATAGTGCCACTGTATTCTGCTCTGGTCAGACCTCACCTGGAGTACTGTGTCCAGTTCTGGGCACCACAATTCAAGAAGGACACTGACAAACTGGAACGTGTCCAGAGGAGGGCAACCAAAATGGTCAAAGGCCTGGAAATGATGCCTTATGAGGAACGGCTAAGGGAGCTGGGCATGTTTAGCCTGGAGAAGAGGAGGTTAAGGGGTGATATGATAGCCATGTTCAAATATATAAAAGGATGTCACATAGAGGAGGGAGAAAGGTTGTTTTCTGCTGCTCCAGAGAAGCGGACACGGAGCAATGGATCCAAACTACAAGAAAGAAGATTCCACCTAAACATTAGGAAGAACTTCCTGACAGTAAGAGCTGTTCGACAGTGGAATTTGCTGCCAAGGAGTGTGGTGGAGTCTCCTACTTTGGAGGTCTTTAAGCAGAGGCTTGACAACCATATGTCAGGAGTGCTCTGATGGTGTTTCCTGCTTGGCAGGGGGTTGGACTCGATGGCCCTTGTGGTCTCTTCCAGCTTTATGATTCTATGATTCTATGATGCTTTGTTGTTTTGTAAGCCACCCAGAGTGACTGGGGAAACCCAACAAGGTGGGTGTGATATATATTTTTTTAAAAAATATATTATTGTTATTACTCCGATGTTATTAATGCATGGTAATTTTAAGGAAAGGACTAGGGATGCTATCTAAAGCTAGTCCTACTCAGATTAGACCACCTGAAATTGATGAATTTTACTTAGTCCATTAATTTCAATGGGCGTACTCTGAGCAAGATTAGTACATGATACAATTCCAGAACAGTTCTTTTGTGGAGTATTTTTACAAAGGTCCCAAAGTGCTCTACACATGCTGAGCTTTTGCAGAGCACCTTGACTCCTTTGTTATGTAACTCATCAGTTGCTTGTGGTCACTAACATTTACTTTGCTTGTAAATCAAAGGAACAAAGTAGTAGTTCTGGGTGTTGGTTAAACAAAGGTTCAGTGTCATGTAATTTTGTGCATAATAATAATTACTCACAACAGAGTAATTACTTCTGCCCAAGTTCAGAAGCTCTTCTTCCTTCCAATCAGGAGACACACAAGCTATCTTAGATTTGTTCATATTATTGATCTAATTCACTATTCTTTACTGTGACTGGCAGAGGCTCTCCAAGGTCTAAGATCAAAAAATATCTACATGGTGCTTAGAGAATAACTTGCACCTAAATACAGTGGTGCCCCGCAAGACGAATGCCTCGCAAGACGAAAAACCCACTAGATGAAAGGGTTTTCCGTTTTTCGATGCACTTCGCAAGACGAATTTCCCTATGGGAATAGCCTTTTAGCCGCTAAGCCTTTAATAACCGCTAAACCGCTAATAGCGCTAATCCGCTAATAGGGTTGCTTCACAAGACGAAAAAACCGCTAGACAAAGAGACTCGCGGAACGGATTATTTTCGTCTTGCGAGGCACCACTGTATTAGCAAGACAAAGGAGATGGTGTTTGACTTTTGGAGGAAGAGAGGGGAACTAGCCCTGTTGTATATCAGGGGAGGTTGTGTGGAGAGAATCTCTTCCTTTAAATTCATGGGAGTTTGCCTTAGTGAAGACCTCACTTGGAAAAACAATATAACTCAGGTGGTTAGGAAGACCCAACAGAGACTCCATTTTCTCAGGGTCTTGTGAAAGAACAATGTTACACAACAACTGATGACCTCCTTCTAGCGGTCCACAATAGAAAGTGTCCTCTCATATTGTATCACAGTGTGGTACGGTGGCTTGACAGTCACGGACAGAAAGTCTTTACAGAGGGTGGTGAACACAGCACATGACATCATCGGCTGTCTCCTGAGCCCACTAGATGACATCACAAAGGATCGTTGCCTTAGGAGAGCGAGAAAATTTCTCAGGGACAATTCACACCCCAGCCAACACCTCTTTAATCTTCTACCCTCAGGCAGGAGATACGAAAGTATAATCAGTCGTACCAACAGGCTAAAAAAACAGTTTCTGTCCGGCTGTTAGGCTGCTGAATGGAAAATAATATAGTGCAACTGACTTTTGGGGTTGGTGTGTTGTGCGACAAGGACACAGAGTGCAATAAGATTGAGTGTTTGTGGGGGGTGGGAAGGCAGGCTCAGTTAATTTCATTGTACACAGGTTGTACATTGAAAATAAAGGTATTATTATTATTATTATTATTATTATTATTATTATTAGATGCTCCTTTTTATTATTTATTTATTTATTATAATGAAGATTCCAGTTATTGAACCTGGGCCATTTTGAATGCAAATAGGTGGCCTACCACTGGGCTATGCTTCCTCCTCTAGCCAAAGCACAACAATCTGTGACTATAATCAATTCTCTCCCTTTTTCTTTGTGATTACTGATGTGGTGCACTGATTAATCAATACCCAATTATAACTTGGGATATTGGAAGATTTATTTTATTTGATTATCTATCTAGCAACCAAAACTTGTACTATGAAACATGTTTATCCTTGCTGTAAAAACTGATTGCATTTTAAAACTGGGTACACATGGACAGTTATCGGTAATTATTAAGTGATGACTAAAATGTCTGAATTAGCAATGGGTATACTCCCATTGATTTGGAAATCTACTTGGAATTCAGGTCCTTTCTTAGAGATTCCTTCACCATCCAAAACAAAATCAGCTGTTTTCTAAGAGTTCTTTTCTAGCTCAAGATGTTGGCACATGTATGATGGCACACATGTACATTATCCCATTGCCCTTTGAGCATTGTAATTTAATTTTCCCTCCCCTGCATCTACCCCACAGTACCAGCCAAGGTAGAAAATTCAACTGAGAAAACCCTTCCCTCCTATTTGACAAATACACCTGAGAACAAGAGGATTTTCGATCTGGATAGGGGTATAAACATAAATCATTTCCAAGAAGCTATCACAATAATTTATTGACCCAAACACAGAAGATAGCAGATAACTGGCTGCTCTGGGTGCATTCGGAGCAATCAATGAGAACTTCAACAAGAGTAAAGGGGTGAACATGGAGAAAAAGCAAGATTCTGAACATGAACCCACAAAACAACTGTCACTGGGGACTCTGTCCACTGACTGCTCACCACCCATGGTTATCATTTGGATTCTCATTTAACATTCTGAGCTGGAGAAAAGACTTATTGGGGAAAATACAACTGAGTCTTACAAGCTGGACACCCAATTGCCATCTTCATTGTCATCATTTACCAGCAAAGGACATTTACTATGTTAAAACAAGCTGCCTAATAGAAACTTTTCTGATCTTTCCTGCTGAAGCTCCTGAAGTCTTAGGAATTACTAGTAAGGGTAAACATTCACCACACTTCTGAGATTTACCATAACAATACCTGGGTGCATGATGCTAACCTTATTATTAACATTTTGGGTATTTGAAGTGTTTGCTTCCCCTCTCCCTCAATGAACTGAGTTGAAATCAGCATGCACTATGGAACTTTTTAACAGCACAATCTTCTATATGTCTACTCAGAAGTAAGCCACATTGGGTTCAACAGGTAATTGTGTCTAGCTATGTACCCCTCAATCTCTCAAGAACACTGAAATTAATGCTTGTGAACAGCCACGTTTCTGATAATCTTTACCCTTATCCAGAAATTCATTTCGGGGGTTGCTTGGGGAGAGAGTGGATTAGCTCCATGCCCCTTTCCCCATACTCTTTTTTAAATTCAAAGATACCTTTCTGCAACCGTCTTGCCCACTACAGACAGCAGCTGTTGAGTTTGCAGAAGATGAGAGGAACAGGTGGGTGAAACTATTGCACTCATGCACATTCTTCTGTCCTAGCATACTCACTGTATTCTCTGCACGAATGCCTGACTATGGCTGGAGACATGTACAATTAATAATTGTGTTTGTTGTTGTTTTTACCCATTGGACTCACAAATTTCCTCTATATGTAATTTGTATACATGTAGGCTAGTAAATATGTTTGACAGGCTAATATGTTCTGTGGATGAGACTTCCAAGGCTGTGAGGACAACTGGAGTGTTCACCATCCCCTCCCAAATATTTTCTTTCATGTAATTTTTGCATTAAAAGGAGCATCTAGCATTTTGTTGAGCTACACTTGGCATTCAAAATCCCGAAGAGTAAGATTGAAAGGGTGCAATCACACCTTTGTGACAACACACACACACACACACACAAACACACACAAACAAAAGAACAAAAAGAAAATAATACATGGATGTATTTATTGTGCTGAGGCAATTTGAAACACACACACACAAGGTTTCTAATGCCTGTTACAAATTATATCTTATTCAAATAGATTAATTTATTATGACTACACAAAGGAATTTTTTGTATTAAATATTCATTTTCTTCTAACCACTGATATTAGTAATTTAACTTTGGGTATAGCATAATCAATTAAAGTGAAGCATGCTGTGAGAAAGTGAGCCTGGCACATTAATTTAATCTATTTTAGAAACTCCTGCTGTCTCTGGAATAATTTCTATAGATGCAAAGGAAGTCTCAAAAGTTTCCTAACCAGGGAGGGGTGAGAGAGAGAATTGCAAGTCAGTGAACTCCTCCAAAATAAGCCATTCTTTAAACTACCAAAATACCAAAAGTGTATGGAAATGTGCTTCCTTCTGCTCTGCTTTCGGTTGCCAGGATCTTCAGACCCTGGAGAAGCAGGGGAGGACCTTGGGAGAGAAGGAGTGGTTCAGAGCCCACTCTGGGTTTTGAGGATGACCTGGGGAAGTGCCCTCTAGCTGGCCTTCTCCAATGATGTCATCATGCTGAATGGCATGAATTTGTAACATGAACAATCCCTACAATGCCTCAAGATAGTGTCACTCCAAGGCACTGCAGAAATTTAAAATGGCGGTTCCAAACCACTCAACACGAGAGGCTCAGGGAAGGTGACCGAGAAGCAATTAGCCATACACAATGAGGCCATGGGCTGATGCCAGGCCAGAGGTAATGTCTAGGTGGAGGTGGGTGCTATTGGAAATGTGGGCAGCAGTGGCAAGGAATAGACTGACAGAAGAACCTGTAAGCCAAATTGTTTTCCCCCAACTGAATGAGAAGGGCATCCGGTGGACCATCTTTGGCGACTCTAGCTTTCACTGCGGGCAGAAATTCTGCCCAGCGCATTCCACAGCAAGAAATCCAGGAAAGTTCTACATTCTCTGGCAATTCTAGTGCTCCTCCTTGACCCTGGTTAACAGCATGAATTCTGGCCCAGTGCACAATACTATGGCCAATGATCCAGACACGCACAGCCCACCACCTAAAAGAAAAAGAACATAACAAGGAGGGATCAGGAGGGTGTTGAATGTTATGATAAAGGATCACCGAAAATACCCTTTAAAGGCGTCTGATTTCCACCACCCCATATCCTTTATCCTTTCGGCCGGGAGGCCTAAGTGTACCGCTGTCATGGCTGCCCTGATCCGAAATGAATGAGCCGCAAATTCTGCAGGGGGAAACTGCATGTAGCAATTGCCTTACGCATAACACGCGTAAACTGATGTCTTGTAAGGCAGGAGCCATCCTCGTATATGAAGAAGGGGCCGGGGGCATCTGGTCTCAAATATAAGAAACACCTTGTATCCTTTACTGGGCATGGCCCCTTCCTTTGAGTTGCTATAAGAGGTGTTCCTATGATCTGTTTTGGAGCTTCAGATGTGGAGAACTAGGTCTGAGCAAGATAATGTCACATCCTTTAGAAGGATCTCCCGGGCTGATCGTTGCACACCTCCTCACCAATGCGCAAGGCAGCGAAAAAGGCGACGGAGTATGCTGCCGAAAATAGGCGTGCTTCGTACTTGGACCAACAAACATCCCTTAGCTTTTTGTGAATTTGACTCAGGCTGTCAAAGGTTATGGGTCTCCTACCGTCTGTGCTGGGAGGCTGGAGCCTGCGCCAGCCCTCCAGCACCTTCCGGACTAGGAAGTCGGCACAAGGATCAACCGAATAAAGGGCCTTACAAAAGAAAGAAATTGCTGAAGACTGGATATCAAGGGTCTTAGGTGCACAGCCCATTCCCCGCAAATGCACTAAGTATTTCAGCACCTCTGCTTTTTTCGGTGAGTAACAGTGCCTAATTTATTACAGAATGCCATGAAATCTGCCCAGGCTTTCTTATAGGATCTAAGCATTGATGGGGCAACTGAAGCTAATACTCCCTTTAGGACTTCTCGCTCCCAAGGCTCCAGAGGTGTTCCGGAAATGGTTGAGGCAATTGCTGAGCATCTGGCACCAACGAGCGGAAGCAATCCATCTGGAAGCGAGACAAAGCATCCGCGATATCGTTATTAATTCCTGGTACAAACTTAGCCGAGAAATAAATATTTAATTTTAGGCACAAAAGGACAAATGCTCTCAGTAGAGTTGCCACCCTTGGAGAACGAGAGGATTGCCTAGTGAGTACAGAAACCACGGCCTGGTTGTCTGTCCAGAAGCACGCCCGGTGATCCTTGAACTCCTCTGCCCACAATGCACCGCCACCACCATTGGAAAAACTTCCAGAAAGGTAAGGTCACATGTAATGGGTTTGCCCTGCCAGGAAGAAGGCCACGGTTGCATGCACCACTGTCCCCTGAAATAAACCCCGAACCCAAGAGAACCTGCTGTGTCCGATTGAACTTGAAAGTCAGCCTGGAGTGACAGGTTGTCCTGCCATAATGAAATGTCATTGTACATGTCCAGAAACTCCAGCCAAACCTTCAGATCAGCCTTAACTGCTTTCGATAAACAGACCCTGTGATGGGGAGAGCGTAAGCCTGCTGACAATCTCGCCAAACGCCCACAGAAGGGGTGGCCCGGGGCTATAACCTGACAGGTGAAGTTAAGGTGACCTAGGAGCGACTGGATTTGTCTGAGGGTAACCTTCCGAAGGGGCAAAAGCAGTACAATGAACTCCTTAAGTGCAGTCGATTTCTCCCTGGGTAAGCAAGATGTTTGGGCGATAGTATCAAGTTCAATGCCTAAGTATGTCATGGTTGTGACTGGACCCTCTGTTTTGTCGTTCGCTCATGGCATGCCCAGCTCCTGCACCAGAGATGTCGAGCAAAATTCACCAAAGCAAGAGAAACAGATCAGATGGGATCAAAATTCCCAGCTGATCGGCGGCAAAGAGGAAGCTCCTCTGCCGTGCTTGCCTTAAGAGCAGCAAGCCACGCCCCCTGAGCCAGCCGATAGGCTGGCCAGGGGATGACACGGCAGAGGATTCCCCCTGAATGCGCGGGGCTGAGAGCCAGCCTCCATGCGGGTGTTGGGGGCGGGAAGCCTTCCCTAGGGTCAGAAGTGGCTTTACTGTCTGATCAAAGAGTACAGCTCATTGCACGAGGATCTGGAGAAAGGCCTTCTTCCTGTTTGCACCCTAGTTATAGAACTTCCTGCCCCTATAGGCATGGATGGCTATTATACTCTTGGGATAAAAGGTTTCCCAAAGCTTTTGGAGGCTATGTTTAGGATAATTGAGCATATATATATATATATATATATATATATATATATATGCTATTGTTCTGTTGATTATAAAACATTTGTATTGCTGTGGTTTTAAATTTGCATTTTAGGATTTCAAACAAAACACTTTGTGGTATACAAATGTGTTACACAATAATTACTTACTTAAAGTCTCCCAACATCACAGGAGCACCAGTCCCCCTCTATTGCAAGGGAAAGTGATGCCACCCCCCCCCCAGCTGTTCACTGAGGGAAGGGCCATTTGGGCAATATGTAGCTATATTGCAGAATACCGTTGTTTCGTATCTGCTCCTCAGTTGCACCTCTTGTTCCCCTACAATGCAGAAAACTTCTGTTGGCCTGGCCCTCATTCCATTTCTTATTCATTCCATTTCTTGTTCATTATATAATGTGTTAGTTTCTCACACCAATTTATTCAGATTGCACTGTGTAAAAAATGGTTATCTTTAAGATAAGGCTTTGGCTGGAGCCTGGAATAAGAAATAGAAAGTGGCCTTGGATGTTACCTATGGTGAATTCCTTCATAGTATTAATTAGCCTTTCATCTGGTAGGAAACTGATGTGTCACCCGAACACCATCTGTGTTTCATGTACCACCAACTGTTTACTTTGGTAGGAATGGATCTATCACTGCAATGCCAGCTGTGATTTATGTAACCTCAAGGGCATATAAACCCAGAGAAAATCTCTGCTATTAGGAACCTCTACGCCAGACCTACTGGAAAACGCTGCATAGTGAAAGATCCAGCTGCAGGAGCCATGCTCATTACTTATTGAGGGGTTCTCCAACATCACCAGGGGTGTAAGATAATAGCAATGCTCTGCAGCTTTCCTTGGGGGTATTTAATAAAATATCTATCCTTCAACTTTGATTGTGTTCCAACCAATCCCTCCAAAAATGCCCCTTTGGTAATACACCTTTACTCCAAATGAAAGGTTGCAGGTTTCCCAAGTTCTGTGTCTTTTACCTATCCCATTTCAGGCGATACAAAGACAAAAAGACAAAACTACAAGGCACTAGCAGACGCACCAATAATTAATGCAAGGTGGTACAAATGGAAATTCCTGGAAGGGATATCCTTTACTTTTAAAGATAGAAGAAAGACCCTTAGAACTGTGGAGGAAGTTGGGAAGTTTTGCAGAAATACAAGAAAGAACTGGGAGGAGAAATCAACCAGGAGAGAGGAGTTGGAAACTACAGGGGGAGAGTAGAAGAGACTTACACTAAATAGTACAGTAAGACACAAATTTCTAGACTAAATTTAATTCTTTTTCTTTTATTCATCACTTAGCTTGTAATTTACTTTGAAAATCAACATCAATAAATCTAATGAACTTGAATATCATTTCGTGGAATAACAATGGACTAAATAATAAAAAAGAGTAAAACTGAACACATTCGATAAAAGAAGAATTGGGACGTCATCTGTCTCTAGGAGATGCACATAGCTAAGAAGCATAAGAGAGTCCTGAAAAATAAAAGACTAGGGGCAGAATTTATTGCCTTAGATTCACATAAAAAAGAGGGGTTGTTATATACATAAACCCAAAGATAGAATCTAAGTTAACTTTTAAAGATGAGGAGAGCAGGACATTGGGAGTGCAGCTAACAAGAGGAAAAGACAAACTAATACTGGTGGGTGTGTATGCCCCAAATGGAAACAAAACAAAATACTTTAAAACATTAGAAGAAAAACTAGTGGAACATAACAATGAGGATATGATTCTGATGGGGGACCTCAATGGGGTCACCTCATTGGAATTAGACAGAACAGAAAAGGAGACAGCTTCAAAGGAAGGAAAACTTCCACAATCCTTCTTTGAAATGGTCAGAGACTTGAGCTTAATTAAGAGATGCATGGAGATACAAACACAGGGATGAGAGACAGTATACATATTACTCAGAAGCCAAAAAATCTGCAAGTAGAATTGATGGGATATGGCTATCAAATAATTTAATAACATCTATAAAAAAACTGGGATTCAACCTAAACCTATATCAGATCACAATCCGATAACATTAGAATTAAGAAGTAACAAGAAGATAAATAAGCAATGGAGACTTAATGAGAGAATCCTAAATAATAACATACTCCACAAAGTTCAAGAAGCGCTAAAAGAGTTTTTTGAAATAAACATGGCACAAGAGTCAGACATCAGCGTAATCTGTGATGCAGGTAAGGCTTTTCTGTGAGTCTTTTAAATCCATGAAAATATAATCCAAAAAAAGAATGAGAGAAGAAGAAGAAGAGTTTGGATTTGATATCCTGCTTTATCACTACCTGAAGGAGTCTCAAAGCAGCTAACATTCTCCTTTCCCTTCCTCCCCCACAACAAACACTCTGTGAGGTGAGTGAGGCTGAGAGACTTCAGAGAAGCATGACTGGCCCAAGGTCACCCAGCAGCTGCATGTGGAGGAGTGGAGACTCGAACGCGGTTCCCCAGATTGTGAGACTACCGCTCTTAACCACTGCACCACACTGGCAAATTTAAACCAAATTGGGCAGGAAATAGTAACAAACAAAAATACACTGGCTAAAAATCCAAATCCAAATATTAAAATATTGCAATCACAATTATCAACACTCTTAAATCATGAAATAGAGAATAACATTAGGTGGTTGAAACAGTAAAACTTTGAATTTGCCAACAAGCCAGGCAAACTGCTTCCATGGCAGTTAAAGAACAAATTGATAAAATAGTACATGAAGAGAAGATAATTGACAATCAAGATAATTGACGATAACCAACTGCTTTCTAAGATATTTTCGAAAACTTTACAAGGCAGGTACAGAAGAACAGGATATAATAAAATATTTACAAGGGAAATAAATTCCCAAAACAGCAGAAGATACAATTGGCCAACTAAACTCACCAATTACTATGATGGAGTTACATCAGGTCATATTGAAATTAAAATTGGGCAAATCTCCTGGTCCAGACGGGCTCCCTGCAATTCATTACAAAAAACTGGAGGAGACAATAGCCCTACCTTTGAAAACACTTATGAATAAACTGCAGGATGGGAAAATCCTGGAATCATGACAACAGGCAAATATAGTATAAAAATCCACAAGAAAGGAACACTCCGCAAATCTGTCAACAATTATCGGCCTATCTCACACTTAAATAATGATTATAAATTGTACATAGGAATCCTGGCTAACAGATTGAAACTTGTACTAAAATATATTATCAAAGAAGACCAGGCTGGATTCCTCCTGGATTGTCATATGAAAACCAACATGAGGGTGGTGTTGGACCTGATTGAATATCTAGATTCAAAGCCGAACAAAAAAGCTGTGTTTATGTTAGTGGATGCAGAGAAGGCATTTGATAATATATCATGGAAATCTTTAAGGGAAATTATTGATCTGACCACAATGGGAGACCAATTTACCAAGGGTATAAAAGCTATCTATGAAAATCAGAAAGCCAATTTGATAATTAATAATGAGAAAACAGAATATATCTCAATAGAAAAAGGAACAAGGCAGGGTTGACTGCTTTCTCCTCTACTGTTCATATTAACTATGGAAATACTTAACTCGGATCTGAGGAATGGAGAAGGAATTAAAGGGATATCATTAGGCCAAAAGAGTTTCAATTTGAAAGCCTTCACAAACAACTTAATCTTAACAGTTGAGGACCCAGAAGAGAGTATTCCTATAACGCTGGGGAAAAATAATGGCATTTGGTGTGTTTTGGGGATTTAAACTTAATAGATCGAAAATGAAGCTAATCGTCAAAAACCTACGGGAGAAAAAGGAGCTACAAGAAAAAGCGGGTTTATCAGTAGTGAAAAAAGCAAAATATTTAGGAACTGAAATAACAATGAAAAATATTAATCTTTTTGATGACAATTATAAAAAGTAAAAGAGATTTACAAAGACCGTGCATGTAAGAGGCCTAACTCTTCTCACTGACTCATATAAGACCAGAACAAATAGCTGAGCCTGGTGAACACTTAATTTTCCCAACCCCTTGCCATCTAATTTTATTCTGATCTTAATTTGATTTTAAGCTGTATTTTAATCAGTTGCTAGACTATGCTTTTAAGGATTATATACTTTGATGTTAGCCGCCCTGAGCCCAGTCGTGGCCGGGGAGGGCGGGATATAAATAAAAATTGTTATTATTATTACTCTTTAAGCACCTCTTCCAAAAGACACTGAGCAGCTAAGCTGCCAAAGAAAGTAAACAACTCTGAATAATGGCTAATAGTTTAATACCATGTAAAACGGATTCATTTACAGGGTGAGTCTTTTAAAAGAGGCCCAGTGGAACATGTGTACTCTGTATCCACGGGACCTCTTTTAAAGGACTCACTCTGTATTAGCATGCATACTGGGTTTTTAAAAAATGTATACTAAGCAAAGAGGTTTCAAACACCCTAAAGTGCTAAGTATTGTTATAGTTTGGATGTCCTAAGCAAGGGAAGCCTGAATAAATGTGATTGTGTTGTGATTTCAGATGATGCTTCGTGCAATATTTTCAGGGCTTAACAAACAGGGATTTCTTCTTGTTTATTTCTCTGCAAAATAGTGATCACTGTACTTCCATTCTCTGTGTTCCAATTTCTGGCACAGATTTAAAGTGCACTTCTGTTTTGTATCTGTTATCTCCCGGGGATTAATAAAAGGCAATAATATGACAGTCAACAATTATTATGTTCCTATATATATATATATATATATATATATATATATGCCAGATGGGAAAGAATTTTAGGTAAGCTGTTATGGTCTTGATGCATCTTAAATATTCTAGAAGAGTCTGCTTGCTTTCCAGAGCTTTATGAAACAACATATATCCTGAAGCAAATGCCATCATTGCGACATATTCTTTACATCTTCTATGTAAATAAATAAAGTATGTGAAAATGCCTGATGTTTGATCCTCATATGGAGGCCATTCAAGAAGGAAAATCTCCAAAATATCCAGTCTACACCAAGCCATTTTAAGCGATTAGAAAGCTTAAATAAAAATCATTACTTTTATGTGGATAGTGTCGTGGCTAAAGTCTTGGTGAGCAGAAACTGGAAAATACTGGGGAATACTGGTTCATTCTGGAAGGTTCTGTTCTTTTCTGCTGAGGCAGTTGGAAATGGAAAGGTCACACTGAGCCAGAAATATAAATCTGTAAGCTCAGTGGGCTGGTTTCTCATTCTTACTTTCATTTTGTACCTCTCATCTCTGCTAAGTTTTCTGAAGTTTTTTGGGGGGTTTGGTAACGAAGCTGTAAAACCTTTAGTAAAAGTTCTTCTTCTTTTGCTAATGAACTTCTGCATCTGCGTGATTTATCCCTACCAGACGCGCCAACTCCAAATACTCTTCTGCAACTCTGCTAGCCAACAAGACATGGAGTGTCTTGGAATTTATGGCCAAATTGTGTCAAATAGGTCCCCCCAAGTGTGTGTGTGGGGGGGTACCTTATAGATTTAAGACTAGAAAGAGGAAACTTTTTTTAGTGAAATTAGTGGGAAGATCATACCAGTTATGTTTCATCTTTGTCAATCAAAACCAATCAAATAAGGCTACCATCCTATGCATGCTTATTAATAATTCAATTCATTTTGCACCCCACCTTTTCCAAGTTTAAACTCCACATTAATTTGAAAACTAATTTAAAATGGTCATTGTGTTGTTATTGTTCATCCAAAGAACTACAGATTTCAAGATGTCAAAGGTTTTCTGCAGGGAAGATGGATTTTAGCCTGCTTACGATAAGAAAAAAGGCTGTTGCTTCTCTAGCTCTAATAAAGTCATTGTCCTGATAAGATCTGAGCACATTGCATCGGATGCAGAACATTGTTCTTCCTAATAAGACTTGTATCCAGCACGCCTACAGCAGCAATACAGATTAGTAGGCTTGTGTAATACACAGCCCTTTCTGCACCCTACATTTGCCAAACTTTTCTAACGGCCGCTATGCATGTGCTGCTAAAACAGCTTCCCATCCAAAAAAGTGATTAGGTGAAGCTTTAGTAGATTCGTGAGAATCATCACCAGCTAATTGCTGCAAATCAAACTGGTTGATGCCAAACCTAAGCATTAACTGATAATATTAGGTTCAGATAAACAGTACTCCGGTTCTCTGCCTAGCCTTTGAAAGCATCACATTTTTATCAGAAAGCAACAAGCAAGTATTTGTTATTACTACAAACATAAGATTTATGGAAGGAAATAAGTTTTTCCCTCCCTGCTTCTCCATGGCCGGGAAAGCTGCCCCTGATTAGGTAAAGGAATAAGCACCATGAAATAGCTAGAATCACCAACTTTTAAAACTGCCCCCACCCCTTTGTTTATAATAGTAACGTTTTTCCTTACAAGAAGATGAATTGACAAAAAAGCTGCACTTGGGGGTTTTATGCATTTCAGGCAGATATGAAAAACACCTGAACACAATCAGCAAGAAATTGACAGCCCTAGTAAAAATACACCTCTGTGATACCACGGTTGTTTGTTGATCTTCTTATCAACCCCTTCATTAAATTTTGGTTGCTTTGGGCCATATTTGGAACAGCTGGTGTTTCAGTAAGTTGCACATTCTCTGTTTATTTAAATAAAATGGGTCCCCACCTTTTTTTTTGTTTTTACAAAGATTAGACTTTCTCTGTAATAGGGTAGCATCAGGAAATTTTGTTCAGGTGCTCAGATCAAGGAGAATTAGGCTGTAATCTCAAACACACTTGCTAATTAGCAAGTTCCTGTAAACCCAGCATCATTTACTTCAGAGAAAACATGCCTGGATCAGGCTGTTAGTTGTGATGATTGTGATGAATCCATTCCCTCATCCTAGCCAGTATTTCTGAGTAGCTGAAAGCTAATCCAATCCAGGTTTTATATTGCACTTGAAAGGCAAGAGTATTTTAGGAGTTTGGCTGGGGGAGGAGCCATTAAGAAGTCTCAGTCTCTGGTATTGGGAGGGTGTGTGTTAGTTTAGGGCTACAGTGTTAGTTGGATTGCAGTGTTAGTTAGACAATGAAACGAAGGCCACGTCTTAGTATATTCTTTAAATTCTGGTAATCAGCACTTGAGGCAAGCTTGCCACGTACCTTGGAAAACTACCTAACACTGTTGCATAGAAAGAAAAAATGCTTTTCAGAAATTGCATGCCGAAAATATTTTTGCTGTATATGCTTCCCTCCCTTACTGGGTCTATTTTGTGAGAAGAGGAAAACGGGAGAATCACACTCTTGTTGCAAAACATGAAGAAGTTAAAGGTGTAGGATTATTCTAACTTAGTTATTTCTAAGACTGATACCTTATCTTTTACCAGGATCATTCATGAATGCTGTCAATAATAGTAATAGCTCCTGAAAGATAAGAGGGTGGTGATAATACCCTTTGATGTATTTAAGTCCTAACCCAGTAAGTGTAGTGCAGCAAGATTTAGGGTTAAAGTTTGTAGTTCTGTTTCAAAGCAGCTTTCATCTGCTCCAGAGTTTCGCTCACAATATGCAGAAAGAATCATAAATTGATAGGACTCATTTAATAGGAAGCAACATAGCTTTTTTTTAATACAAGTTTTTAGGGTCATGGTTGATGTAGCTGATGAGGAGATTGAGTTTAATGGCTTGGTGACAATGGAAAATAGATGCTGTGCTCTGTAAAACAATTTGCAAATAGAGCGTTCCATGCAAAACCTTCCGCGTTTCTTGCTCTCTGAGGGCTTAAAAAAATAAAAATAAAAGGCTAATGTGAAATCTTTATCTTTGCTTCTTCTCACATAAGGAGAGACATTTGGATAAGACAAGAAGTACAGTCTGTTTCTCACACACTCTGTGGGAGTCTACAGAGCACCAGCTTTTTCCGCTTGCCATTTAACAAATGTTTCATTACTATCAATCTCTTTTCTAGGCGACTACTAGATTAGCCTTAAAAATAGAATATAGCTGAATATAACCCTATCTTGTGTTCAAATCAGTACTTTAAATGCCTACCTCAGTGAGGTGCTGTGCAATTAAAAAGGGGGGGAGTATTAGAGGCACTGTTTGAAGGCTTACAATTACAAAAGTAACATGCAAAAGAGAGAAATAGATGAGGAGACTAATAAGGGACACTAATGATACAGTCAAGTAAACAAGTTGTTTTGTAACCTGTGAGATTTCATACAAAGATAACCATGACACAATGTGGTTCCGAGGCAAGAGGGCATACTTTGCTTTCAGTTTAATATTCCACAGAAAGATTAGAAGTAAATGTTAAATGCTTTTCAGAACACATCTAGGTACACACCTTGTTAAACTCCTCTTCAGATTCTCAGATTCTCTTGAGTGTTTATTACGTGTGATCACTCCACTTAAGGATGCATAAATATTTATGCACCAAATGATGTTCTAGATACTTTCTTTTAGGGGCCTAGTATGCCAGATAGCATAAAGTGGGAGAATTTGCAATCCATATTTAAGGCCACAAAAGAATCCAGAATATCTCATATCCTTGAGTCTCAAGATAGAGGGAAGGACTACATAATCAATTTGAAGAATTTTGCAATAATCGCTCAATAAATGAACTAGATTTATTCCTTAGAAGAAGAATGTAGATATTTGGTTAGAGGGAGGAATTAATACAAGTATTTTCTCTCTCCCCCCCATGTGCATTAGGACTTGCATTGAACATCTGAATATACCACATTGAATCTGTACCTTTAAGAGAGCTCATCCACCTTACAAGTGGGCGACAACAATGTTTACACAACCAGAATCACCTTAAAGTTCTCCCAGAAATAATGGCTTTTTAACTTTGCAAGCTATGAGACTGACTGGGGATGACATTTTTGACAAATGGAAGAAACCTCATTTCTAACCCTGAGTTCCTTTGTTCACTGTGTATATGCCTGAACAAGCTAATTTTTCATCCCTGTAATCCTCTTCTGTGAAGTGGAAATAATAACAAACTCTCAGGGTTGTTTAGAATCTCGCAGAGATTAAGAATGTCCACCACTGTAAATGTAAAAAAACAAAACAAAACAAAAAAACCAGTGCAAGCCGGGAGTTTTGCCTTAAATTTAATAGATCTGACTCTTAAAAGCAGAGTAATAATTTAAAATTCATTGTGAAGACCATGAACATTGTTTTTGTTGAATTTATAACCTTAGCCCACACCGTTCTCAAGGTCGGAGGCCTGGTTACAATAGAATGTAAAATATCTAGTACCAGGAGTTCACAAATGGTGGCTTGGCTTTGCAAAAGCCATTTATTTTCTAGAAATCAGCTGTGAAGTCTAAATCCATCACAATGCTGCAATAATAATGATCCATACTAATTGGATCTTATAAATAGTAAAATAACTGCTATATTATTTTTTCCAAGTCTAATTTAGCACCTTACCGCAGCATGTTTATTATAGGTAGGCTACGGGATCTTGACAAAAGACAATTAAGCTCTTTTATGTCCATGTGCGTGGCTTCATGCTAAAACACCAATGGTCTGTTACTTTTCTGGTTTCTAAAATCTTCAAGGGATGGTCTGCTTTGAAAAATAGTAATCGGTTCTTTCAAACAGCTGGACTTCCCATCTGTGTTCTGAATCGGTTCTTTACCAGCTTCCCATAGCAAAAATCCCTTCCCCTTGTTAGTTCAGTTGAATCAGGCAAGACAGCTGTTATAAAAAGTTGTTTATTCAGGGAAGGAAGCTACTCCAGATTTTGTTAGTTTTTACAAACAGATCTAGTAAATGTTTCCTTTGCCTTCAAACTTTGAATTTTGTTTTGTTTTGTCACTTACTTTCATTCAAATATTTTGGCTGAGGTGTGGTTCCTGATTAGCTTTCTGAAAATTGTTGGTTTTTTGTCATAGTTTGTTACACTTTTCCTGTATATTATTATTACTACATCATTATCATTAACTTTATCATTATCATCATCATGGGTGCTTTTTTCTGGGGGGGGGGGTGCAGGGGTACACTTACCCCTGAACATTTTGTGAATCTGTTTGGCTTCATTGAGGGGCAGTATTTCAATGAGTAGGAAAAGGAGACTGCCCCTAAACATTTTTTTTTAAAGAAAAAAAGCACTGAGTATTATTTTTATTATAAACCTTTGATTATAGATGCTGGTTATTCAGCATAGACTGAGCAGACCTTAAATTATTGTTCTTAACACTATTTATTAAAATAGACTTGTCCTTCAACCAAACATCACAGGGTGGTCCACAATGTGAAAATACAAAAGGAAAATACAAAATACATAAAAGAACAAAAACAAAAGCAAACCAATAAATACATAGTTGATTGTCTGATAATTACTTACTGACAGATCTTTTTTAATTGAAAGAAGGAAACTAGCATGAGTTCAGTATTGTCAACTGAGAGGCTTTGTAATGTAATACGAGATGTGAGAATTGAAAGGTAATATTTCCTTATGATGCACTAATAATGCAAGGTTGAAGAAATAAAAGACAGTTATCTCAAAAATGCCAGGTGCATGTAGGTACTAAGGTTAGAAGAGGTGATATCTTCTTTAAAAAGTTAGATGAAATGTTTGGATATGAAATTTCAGAAAGTGCTTAAAATGTTTTATTTCCCAAAGGACATGTGTGTTCACCTAGTATGAACTTAAAATAAAACCATTATAAAATCTTCTAAAAGTTGCTGTCAGACAGCTCAACAATTGGCAAAGAAAGAAAGACATACTTAAGTTTTTTTTGTTTTTTTCCTGGGAATGTGGTAAGACAAATTTTGTGTACATGTGCTATGACAAACCTGTAAGAACATTGGAGTTTTCGTGGCAGAGTTCTATTAATCATTGGAGTTTATTGCTGAAATGGGTTATTTCTTGCTACTGAACCCACTTCCTAGGCTGGGTTTATATGATCTGATTTGGTTTCTATAGAATCATAGAATTGCCGAGTTGCAAGGGCACCCAAGGGTCATCGAGTCCAACCCCCCCCCCCTGTGGAGGTTGACTTGATTTCCCCATGCACTCCCCCCCCCCCGCCACTCAGATGATCTAATAATAATAATTTATTATTTATACTCTGCCCATTTTCCCCAGCCACTCTAGGCGGCTTCCAACAAAATATTAAAATACAATAGTCCGTCAAACATTAAAAGCTTCCCCAAACAGGGCTGCCTTCAGATGTCATCTTAAAGTCTGTTAGTTGTTTTTCTCTTTGACATCCAGTGGGAGGGGGTTTCACAGGGTGGGTGCCACTACCGAGAAGGCCCTCTACCTGGTTCCCTGTAACTTGGCTTCTCGCAGTGAGGGAACCGCCAGATGGCCCTCAGTGCTGGACCTCAGTGTCCAGGCAGAACAATGGGGGTAGAGATACTCCTTCAGGAATACTGGGCTGAGACCGTTTAGGGCTTTAAAGGTCAGCAGCAACACTTTGAATTGTGATCGGAAATGTACTGGGAGCCAATGTAGGTCTTTCCAGACCAATGTTATGTGGTTTCAGCAGCCGCTCCCAGTCACCAGTCAAGCTGCCGCACAGGGATTGGTGCCACTAGGAGTGCTGAGGCCCAAGCTCTCCTGTCTGGGCAAATGGACAGAAGCAACTCCATCAAGGATCCCTTTAATGGGATACCTTATTCCTGGAGGGGAAAGTGAGGGTACAACCTGCCCTCCAACCAAGGCTAAGGTTTGCTGTTGTTGTTTAGTCGTTTAGTCGTGTCTGACTCTTTGTGATCCCATGGACCAGAGCACGCCAGGCACCCCTGTCCTCCACCGCCTCCCGCAGCTTGGTCAAACTCATGCTGGTAGCTTCAAGAACACTATCCAACCATCTCGTCCTCTGTCATTCCCTTCTCCTTGTGCCCTCAATCTTTCCCAACATCAGGGTCTTTTCCAGGGAGTCTTCATTTCTCATGAGGTGGCCAAAGTATTGGAACCTCAGCTTCACGATCTGCCCTTCCAGTGAGCACTCAGGACTGATTTCCTTAAGAACGGACCTCCAGAATGAATTAAGTACGTACCCAGAGGTACCACTGTATTCCGTCTTTCCAGTTTTGGGGAAGTAATATCCTAGCCGCTGTTGTAGCATACATAAAAAGTTTTTTCTGGTCTTTTGGCAAGCCTTGACCTAAAATACCTACCAAAAAAAAAAAAAGGCTTCTGGTCTCTTGACAAAGGTTATCTTAAACATTTTTTTCTTCATTTCATTATAAATCCTATCCCAATAGCTTTTAGTTACTTTACAATTCCACCACATGTGATAAAGCGTGCCTTTGTAAGCGGACTTTTAGAGTGGACACTAATATGTGGAAACTTGATTGAATGCTATCATCTGTCAGTGCTGCTTGAAGCTGACTCATTTGCTTAATGATTGCAACAAACTAAAAACAAACTCCAATGTGATTTCTTGTTTTTTAAGAGATACTTTCTCCATATATCCAAGGGAATATAATCAAGAAACCGAACGCATAAAATGAGCAAAGAACATGTCAGAAGATGTGGACAGCAATGACTAGAAAGTAGGGGGAGAGTGCATTTTTTAAAAAAAGAATATTTTTATTGATTTTCATAGTTGCAATTTCTTTCCCTATAAACATAAATGGGAAATTCCCCTATAAACATAAATGGGAAATAATAAGGGAAATATGGTGGGGGGGACCATATTAAAGCAGCTGTGACATTTACACAAGGATAAACAAGAAAAAAAATGTGAAATCCAATAGGTTGTCTATGACAAATATATAAAATTGGCCTTACTCAATATTTGTAAATTAGGTGCTAACGTCTTTCACGATTAGATTGCAGTAGCTTCCAGCTGCCTCTTGAGTCCATCACATATGTAGGAATGTGCCAACGTCATTCTAATTTCTCCAGCATTCAGTGGTTATTTTCACTTTTTAATGACCACAACCGAAACATATTGCATGGGAGGATTCCAAGCCAGGCTGAGGCCGCCAGATTCCTTATACTAGAATGCCATAGGTCTTAATGTTATGCGGGAGGATAATCTGTTTATGCCAGGATTCTGAAGATGCTGTAGCCAGACTAAATGATTAAATACGAACATTAAGCACATGCACTGGTTTCTGGAACCTTTTCAGCTTAAAAAAAAAAAGTGCAACAGAATAATGCACACCATCACCCATAAATGCAAACAATTCAAAAGCAATTATTTAAGAATATGACCACCTAGTAATATATATATCCAGTAAAAGAATACTTTGCTGTATATGTTTCTCTTTCCTCTCCCCACCAAACACCAAAAATGTTATCCTAACATGTACACAATTAGAACAATGCACAGGCCATACTGTGCAAGTGTTATTACCACAAATTACAAAGGTTTAAACAGTGAAGAAAGTAAACTCCAAATTAATATCCTTTCTCCAGCAAGAAGCAAAACCAAGATGCTGGAAAAAAGGGAGAAAAATAGACTGGGAAACATCAGCCATGAATGTATATACACAAGTAACACCTGGAATTTGTCTTTTCTTTTTCTTTTAATGGCAACTTGAAGGTAATACAATTTCAAACATTTGAAATTAAGTCTGTGTAATCTACACAGTCCTGCAATTCTCAGTTGCTATACGGTGATGAAAGTAATGTGTCTGTTTTGTGATGTGCATTTCACAGTAGGAAGGCAGGTGCCCAATGCTTCAACCTCTTAAGTATTTTAATCAGGACCCTAATTAATAGGTCAAGCATACCTCATGTGCCTCTCAGTCTTTAGATTGGCTTCTGTTGCGATTGTGTGTCCCTTTGTACCAGTGTTCATCTGCAGATTTCTATTCTGAACACATTCTTCCTTAAGCAACACAAATGTTGCCCTGTGGTGATGAATGGGTTGAACTAACCCATTCAGACAGAGGGAGATATCATCTTAATAATCTGATATTTTATGTTCTTCCATTATAATTATTTCCTTTAGATTAATGAAATTCATTTACAGTGGGAATAGCAGCAACAACAACAACAACAACAACCGGAGTTGTACAAAATGTAACAGGGAGAAGAGATGGATCTGTCATGTGAAATAGAAACTATAGAACTTTTTTTAAAACAAAGATTGTCAAGGACACATTTTTACTGGACCTGAATAATTCCAGCCAAACACTTGTATATTAGTTGCAAATTTATTGGTTGTAAAACACATTACATCATGTCATTTGACACAAAGAGTTCAACTTGTTTTTTTACCAGTACAGTAGTACCTCAGGTTAAGTACTTAATTAGTTCCGGAGGTCCGTTCTTAACCTGAAACTGTTCTTAACCTGAAGCACCACTTTAGCTAATGGGGCCTCCTTCTGCCGCTGCACCGCCAGAGCACAATTTCTGTTCTCATCCTGAAGCAAAGTTCTTAACCCAAGGTACTATTTCTGGGTTAGTGGAGTCTGAAACCTGAAGCGTATGTAACCTGAAGCGTATGTAACCTGAGGTACCACTGTATTGTATTGTAAAGGATGTTACATTTCTCGCAAAGTATATAGATTATGGTATTGCATGAAGGTGGAAGTTCAGACATATGAGAGAGGAAGGGGTATACATTTGTCCATGAGAACCCTACAAATGCTGCAAATTGGAACTTTTAATTTCATGTACGATGTAAAAATGGAACACTTCTGTTTTTTATAGTATTTTTTATTAATTTTAACATATAAATTATAAAATGTACCACAAAACTTATCACTTATACAATCTTTTTGGACTTCCATCAGCACCTCTGATGATCCACCGTTTTAACCACTTCTTATGCATTTCTTTACTTTATATTGCCTTTACATCTCTTAACAAATCATCCTCCCCCTTATCCATTTTTACAATATTTATAATACTCCTCACAAAACTTCTTGCAACCCTACAAACATCGTCTGTTCTTCACAATTACTTTTCAAATAGTCCGTGAATTTACTCCAGTCTTCCGGGAATTTCTCGACTCACCGGTTTCAAATCCTTCCTGTTAGTTTATCTAATTCTGCATAGTCCATTAACTTCAACCTCCATTCTTCAAAAGTTGGTAATTCTTCTTGCTTCCATTTTTGGGCCAATAATATTCTTACTGCTGTTATTGCATATAAAAAGAGCTTACATTCCTTTCTATTTATATCACTCCCCACAATGCCCAATAGAAATGCTTCTGGTTTCTTTATAAATGTGTATTTCAACATTTTTTTCAACTCATTATATATCATCTCCCAGAAGCATTTCACCTTTTTACATTCCCATCACATGTGATAAAATGTTCCCTCTTTTTCTTTACATTTCCAACATTTATTACTGACTTTATACATTTTCGCTAACTTAACAGGTGTACTATACTATCTGTACATCATTTTCACCACATTTTCTTTTAGGGCATTGCATGCAGTAAATTTTAAACCTTCCTTCCATAATTTCACCCAATCACTCAGCTGTATATTATACCCAAAATCTTTGGCCCAGTGAATCATAACAGACTTAACCTCTTCATCCTTCAAATGCCATTCAAGCAGCAATTTATACATTTTAGACAAAATTTTTGCATCATTACTTAATATCTCTAATTCATACTTTGATCCACTTTCATCAAATCGTTTTTCTTTAGAGTCTTGTTTAAACATTTCATTGACCTGGCGATAATGTAACCAATCATTAACATATTCTAAAAATGGAACACTTCTGATCTGGAAAATAAAGGGAACTCATTGGGAACTGGGTTGACGCTTTTTCCTTTGCATATTTCTGATTTCCCTATGACCCTTTGATTGAAAAATAAGGCCGAGGTATTTAAAGACTTTAACTTGTTCGATCAACTGATTATCCATATAAAATCTTTGGCTGCACTTGAGGGTCAATTTCAAAAAATTGAATGAATTCAAATGAATTTTCCATCAAAGGCAATTTTAATTTATTATTAGCAGCTTCCTCTACTCCTTGGCTTCACTGCCACTTAGTAGGTTTGGTGTCAGGGCTGTCAAGATAGCTGGCCAGCCACCACAGATCAGGAAAAGACGAGAGGCTTGGAGTGTATTTATTTATTATGGTTTTTTTTTCCAATTTTTATTTACTATATACATATTACATACATACAAAAAGGATTACAATTAAATGAATTGCAAAATTAAAAATACAAAAAAATTCAAAAATACAAAGTAAAAAAAAGAAAAGAAAAAGAATAAAGATATACGGGGGGAAAGAAATAAAAGAAAGAGGTTGGTTTCCTTTGGCCGCTATACGGGTTCTATAATCTCATATTTTGGTTGTCTGTAATCATTTTTTACTTTGTGGAAAGACCTGTAGAGTTTTCTATCTAGTCTAAGCCAATCATAATTTTGGGAACCAACTTTCTTCCTATAATTTGTAAAGACAACCCATAATCTCCTGATTTTTTCATTTGGTTGGTTTCTTACTATTTCTGTTAATTTTGCCAGTTCTAGATATTCACTTAACTTTAATAACCATTCTTCTTTTGCTGGAATTGTGTTGCTTTTCCAATATTTTGCAGTCACAATCCTGGCGGCTGTTATTGCATACAGAAAGACTCTATTATCCTTTGGGATAATAATGTTGTAAACATTCCTTAAAATAAAAAAGGTGTATCTTAGCATTTTTTAAAATTCTTCATAAATCATGTCCCAGAATAATTTAATTCTGGGGCATGTCCACCACATGTGGAATAGATTCCTATCCTTTGGTTGCATCTCCAACACCTGCTACTGATTTTTTAAAATTCATTTTTGCCAATTTTGAAGGGGTCAAATACCACATATACACCATTTTAAGAAAGTTTTCTTTAATTAGGTAGCAGGCTGTAAACTTAATGTTTTTCCAAAGGTTTTCTCATTTCTCTTAATTCTATGGTGTATCTGAAGTCTTGGGCCCATTTTATCATCACATCTTGAACCAGTTCGTCTTTTTAGATGCCATTTGAGAGCAATTCCCTATATAGATTCTTAAAAATTGTCATTGAGACCAACTCTATCAGCTCAGGTAAGGGACATGGCCAATGAGGTCGGTGGTAAACCAGCAATGTCCCACTTCTTACCTCAACCACTGTGGTTGCAGCCCACCTGGTCTTACTGTCTTCTCCATTTTCTCAAACATACAAAACAAAACAAACAAAAAATAATGAAAACAAAACCCGCATACAAATCTAGATAGGGAATTGGTTTGGAGTGCAATTAACTTTTATTGATTGGAACACAAACGCACAGAGAACCGGCAGGCACAAATCCCCAGGATAGAGACATTGCAAAGACTGAGGTTCTGGTTGCTCCTCTCTTCCCTTTCATTACCTTGAGCTCTCCTGTATACCAAGGAGCCAAGTGGGCACCGCAAAGTGGGAGGAGCACTTAGCAATCATGTAAGTGGTCTGAGGCATTCCACAAATTGTCAAGGACGTCAACAGGAATACTAGTCCTATCATCTGGAAAATCCCCCAGAGCTGTCTGGAAGCTAATTGGAATCATCAGTTGCTGATGGTAGACCATCCTAATAGGTCCCCTGTCTTTGCAGATGGGGAAAAAAAGGTACTGAAAACCTGAATTTCAACATGAAGTGATCTAACCATGACAAGCGACTGATGTCAATACCCCCCCCCCCAATATTCAGAGCACCCTCTTCCTGCCCAGTTGAGAAAACAAGGTGCAGAGTATGGCCTGCCAACATGTGTTGGGCTGATGTTATGCTGGACAGTCCTGTGGTCGCCATGGCATCCATGAGCCACCCCCCAGAGCCAATCGTCTCTGCATAGATATCCCTGAAAATCAACAGTCTGGGAGTCTTCAACACTGTCATTGAGACCAACTCTGTCAGCTCAGGCAAGGCCAGTGAGGTCAGTGGTAAACCAGCAATATCACCAAAAAACAACAACAACATCAAAATCTAATCGGGCAGTTATGATGAGAGTGCATGTTGGAGCTCGTCTCCAGTTTTCCTTTTTCTGTGAACCGTCCCTTGGAGCTCTCCGGGCCACATCCTGTTATTTGGCTCTGCCCAATGACCCACCCTTGCATCGCAGTGTTCACCTTCTGTTGTCAGATATTTCGGTTTTTAAGCCTTTGTGCTTTTTTATGTTTGTACATATTTTATGGGCTAATAGCCGTAAATAAATAAATGAAATGAAATGAAACCAGCAATATCCCACTTCCTACCTCTCCCCTACCCCAACCACTGTGATTGGAGCCCACCTGCTGTTACTGTCTTCCCGATTTTCTCAAACAAACAAGCAAAAAATAATGAAAACAAAACCCACACACAAATTAAAAGTTAAAACAATTAAGTTATCAAAAGTCTTGTTAGACTGAGGTACTGGCCACTGAGGTACGTGGCCCCACCAAGCAACTGAAGGGCAAATTTGTTTCCAGTGTCTTTATGTCAATGTCAGGTTTATCCAAAGCTTTGTCCAGTAGACTGTTTACTCCTGGGTCGTTTAGCTTTGCTCTCGCTTCAAATTCGTACAGCAGCAGTATGTGTTTGTTGGGTCTTTGGGGAAATTACATTTTGAGTAGAAATAGGGTCATGTTAGCTGGTCCACTAAAACAGCTTGTGTACTGAGATTGGCAGGAAGACCCCTAATCTAGACATGTAGCTGGTGGAGATGTACAGATCTGGGGGATATGCCTTTGCTGTACCAGTTTCTGTGGGCTTCAGAATTTTCCTGATCTTCCACTATGGCTGGATGTGTTCAAAGGCTTGAGGCAGCAATTTCTTCTTGGACACTTCATATAAATCTCTCATTAATCTTGGAAAGTCCTCACGCTACAAAGCCAAGTTTCAAACCTATAGAGCAAGGAAGAAAGCAAGCCTGGATTTTTTTAAAAAAACAACAACAACACAAACACACACACCAAAAATCAACAACTCTGTCTTACATGGAGCCTTGTCTCTTCTGATAAACTAAGTATGTTCGGTATTGACTTCAAGTACAAACTGACATACATTTTGGATTAACAAGAAATAACCAGCAGTTTGGCATCTATATCTTATTTCAACAGGTGATCATTCTGCCAATTAATTTTTGTGTGCCACGAAACAAATTTCCCACTCCCAAATATTTTATTGCCTTGTGGCAGATTTTAAAACCCACCCGTGAGAATGTCTATATACATTATTTCTGATTTGGATTTGTTAATATTGAATTTGGCCACTTTGCCATAATTGTGTAGTTCTTTCATTAATACAGGTATTGGATCTTTTGGATTCAAAAGCATAATTACTATATCGTCTGCAAAGAGACTTATTTCATGCATTTCCTTTTTTATTTCTGTTCCTTTTATGTACAGATTATTTTTAAATGAAGATGGCTAATGGTTCAATTGAGAGGGCAAACAGGACAGGCAACGGGGGGCATCCCTGTCATACCCCTCCCCCCTTGGAATAGAGAAATCTTTGGAATCTATACCATTCATCCTGACTTAAGCATATAACTCCTTGAAATACAAATGTCTTCCAGATAGATTGCCCATAAAGTTATATATGTTTCCATATTGGATATTAGGGCTCGTTACACTGATCAACACAAATTATACTTTATTTATTTAAATATGTATTTAGTAGATACATATGTGATTAACCCACTACCACACACCTGATTCAAACATAACCAGGTTACTTGGAGGCAGATAATGGAGTATTCCTTTAAAAAGATGACTATCACCTTATCAGTTATTTTATTAGCTAGACCTCCCACATGCCAATAAATTAACCTACAATGAAGGTCTGGAGTAATGCCCCAGAGGATATATAGTTATCCTCCTTGGCAATTATAGTATCATCCATGTCAAGGCAACACACATTTGAATTCCTGATTTGGTATAATGGGTAGTAGTTTGTGGTTGATAATTAAGACCAATTTCGTCCATCTCTTTAAAATCTCCACTCAAGAAGGGGTAGAGCACCCTTGGTTGTCCTTTGGGGGTAAAAGTACAGATAAGAGCAAAAGTGGAGCTTAAGTATATAAACTGTTGGTCCCAGATATGTATTGCTTTAAACCCTAGGTGCATGAAAAGAGTAACTCACACCAATTCTCCCATCTCCAGAACTTGTTTTCCTGTGGGTGGGACTCATTCTAAAATAGAGATGGTAGGAACAGACGGGAGGCAGAAAAACCCAGACCTACCTCTGTAATTCTTAAGTAGTAGCTGACGTTTGAGCATGGCAGAGTGGGGGTGGGCAAGACGTTTCTTTGCTCCAGACTTTGGTGCAAACTGGCAGCTCTCTCTCATAGCCTATCGCTTAAAACTGATGAATGATTTTGGCTCTGTGGAGAATAAAACACTATTAAACTGGTCCTTGCCACCCAATAAAATAGATAACTGTTGAGGCAGCAGCAGTATTAAAACCAGAGGCGTAGGCACTAATCACATAAAAAAGGAAAAGAAAACAAACCTAGTTAAAACTGAGGAGCTCAGCCAAAAACATCCTTGCCACCATCCTAACCAGAAGTCAACAGGTAATATGCAACAGGTTACTGCAGTGCTGAAAAAAAAGATGTATACAACTGGCACCGAGCCTCCAGTGAAATGGGCACCAGAAGTAATTAAGAACATTCCTGGGTGGGTGGGGAGAATGGAAGCCTGGAAGGAAGTATCGGGTATAGCAGAAAGTGGAGACTGATTCACCAACCTTAAAACAGCAAAACAATTTGTGAACCCCATTGGAGTACACCAATAGGAACCCTGTACTGCCCCTATTGCCCAACTTCCAGGACATGCACTCAGAAAACTGGGTCTTCCCAATAGGATGCCTGGTGCAGACTAATGACTTCCTAAAAATCACTGCAACCCCCCCTCCCCACCCACATGACCTGGGTTGCTGTGCATAAGAGATCTGCTTCAGGTTTTTTAATAAACGTATACTTTAGCACCTTCTTTAATTCAATATATACTTCTTCCCAAAATTCTCTCACTCTCCCACACTCCCACCACATGTGGTAAAAGGCGCCCTCCTTCTCTTCACATTTCCAACATTTGCTGTCTACTTTATACATTTTCGATAGTTTCGCAGGTGTTATATACCACCTGCAAAACATCTTCATGACGTTCTCTTTCACCGTCGTACACGCAGTAAAATCCAGACCTTCTTTCCACAGATTCTCCCAGTCCTCAAATTGTATAGCATGGCCTACATCACTAGCCCACCGAATCATTACTGTCTTGACTTCTTCATCTGCCAAATTCCAGTCCAACAACATCTTATACATTTTAGATATTATTTTCACCTCATTATTTATGATTTCCGTCTGGAATTTTGAATCTTTATCTGCGTACCCTCTGTCTTTGGCCTCTTTTCTGAACATCTCATTAACTTGGAAATGGTGCAGCCAGTCATACACATGCTCCTTAACCTGCTCATATGGTTTTAATTTCCATTTCCCATCTTCTTTCATTAGCAGTTGGCCATATGTTGCCCAGTCACTTCTCATATTAATTTTCTTGACACTCATCACTTCAAGAGGTGAGAGCCAGTGCGGGATTTTAGGTTCTAATATATTTTTGTACCTTTCCCATATTTTGATAAGTGGGCCTCTAAAAATATGATTTTCAAACCCCTTATGTATTTTCCTTTTACCACACCATAGATAGGCATGCCAACCGAACCTGTTGTCGAAGCCCTCTAAATCGAGTAGCTCCCTGTTCTCTAGTTTGACCCAGTCTTTTATCCAACAGAGGCATGATGCCTCATAATATAATCCCAGGTCCGGCAGAGCAAAACCTCCCCTTTCCCTTCTATCTGTCAGCAGTTTGAATTTTATTCGAGGTTTTTTGCCCTGCCAGATAAATCTTGATAACACTCTTTGCCATTCTTTAAACGTTCGGCTCCCCTTAATTATAGGAATAGTCTGAAATAGAAATAGTACCCTCGGTAATACGTTCATCTTAATAGTATTAATCCTTCCCCAAAGGGACAATCTCAATCCTCCCCATACTTCGAAATCTTTTCTTATTTCTTTCCACACTGGCTCATAGTTGTTTTTGTATAGATCTATATTTTTAGGCGTGAGCCAAGTCCCCAAATATTTCACTTTCTTAACCGCCTGTATCTGTGACTGGTTTTGGATTATTTCTATTGCACTTTGATCCATATTCTTTACCATCATCTTTGTTTTCCTTTTATTTAGTTTAAAGCCTGCTATTTCCCCAAATTGGTCTATTTCCTTTAGGATTTCTTCTATTGTAGTTATTGGATCTTCCGTCATTATTACTAGGTCGTCTGCAAATGCTTTGGTCTTGTAGGCATGTTGTCCAATTGTTATTCCTTTAATTTTTCCATTTTGCCTAATTGAATTCAAAAGTACTTCTAATACCATTATGAATAGCAGCGGGGAGAGTGGGCATCCCTGTCTTGTACCTTTCTGTATCTTTATTTCCTCTGTCACGATGTTATTTATGATCAGTTTAGCTTTTTGTTCTCTATATATTGCATTCACACCATTAAAGAAGTCTCTGCCCACTTCCATATGTTCTAGATTCTTCAACATGAAGTCCCACGCCACGTTATCAAACGCTTTTTCCGCGTCTACAAACATCATTATCGCCTGCTTGTCAATCCTAACCGATAGGAATTCTAGCATATCAATTATGTTTCTTATGTTGTCCCTCATATGCCTGCCTGGAAGAAATCCAGCCTGATCTTTGTGAATAATTTCTACCAGTAGGGACTTCAGTCTTCTCGCCAGAATTCCTGCGAAGATTTTGTAGTCCGTGTTCAGCAACGAGATTGGCCTATAGTTTTTAACCTGGGTTAGATCTGTATCCTGCTTCGGGATGAAAGTGATAAACGCCTCTTTCCAGGTCTCCGGGATTTCCCCTTTTCTTAGAATGTTGTTCATAATCTCCTTCAAAGGATTCACAAGTACAGATTTCATCTCTTTATAGTAGCCCGCTGTGAATCCATCGGGTCCCGGAGCCTTCCCTCTTTTTAAATCTTTAATTACCTCCTCTATCTCTTCTATTTCAATTGGCTCATTTAGTCATTGTTTCTTGTCGATTGGAATTTTCTGCACCATTTTGTCTTTCAGAAATCTTTCTATCCTCCTTGAGTTGTTTCTTTCTTTATTTTTGTAGAGGCTTCTATAATAATCTAGAAACTCTTTCCTAATTCCTTTTGGATCAGTAACCTCTTCTCCCTCTATTATAATTCTATTTATTGTGCCTTGTTCCTTTCTCTTCTTGATTTGCCACGCAAGCCACTTGCCAGATTTATTTGAGAATTCAAAGTTCTTTTGTCTTAGTTTTTTGATATTCCACTCTACTTCTCTATTTAATATTGCAGCGAATTGGGCTTGCAGAATTTTAATGTTTTCTTTTATTTTCTGACTGTTAGGTTTCCGAATTAGGTTTTGTTCGCTGTCCATAATCTGCCTTAGGATTTCCTCTTTTCCTTTCTCTCTATTCTTATTTTTGATCGCATTCTGTTGGATAAAATATCCTCTTATTACAGCTTTACTTGCATCCCAGACTATGTTAATATTTGTACCTTTGTCACAATTATCCGTAAAGTATTCTGACAATTTTTTATGCGCATTTTCTACAATTCCCTGATCATTTAGGAGATATTCTTTTAATCTCCATCTAAAGGTTCTTCTCTCGTAACTCTCCAGTTCCCATTCTATCGGACTGTGATCAGAGATTATTCTCGGTTTTATTTCAACTTGTTTAACCCTAGGACATAGTTCACTTGATATCCAGACCTGGTCAATCCGTGACATCGACTGGTGTGGCTCAGAGTGAAATGTATATTGTTTATCCAATGGGTGCCTAAGACGCCAGATGTCCATCAAATTGCAATTTTTTACCATTGAAAAAAATGATTTTGGCAGTTTCCCTTCTTTGCTTATTCCTTCCCTGAGCTTATCCGCTTCTAGGGAGACTACACCATTCATGTACCCCATTAGGATGATTTTCTGGTCCATATATTCCGAAATTTTCCCTTCGAGGTATTTAAAGAAATCAGTCTTATTGCTATTTGGTGCATAGATCCCAATCACGACCAGGCTCTCTCCTTGCCAATTAATCTGGACAGCTACCATCCTCCCCTCCTCATCTTTAAATATTTGTTTGGCTTCTATCTTTTTTTTAATATACAACACAACTCCTCTTTTCTTTTCTCTATCAGAGGACTCGAATTCAATTCCCAATCTTTTATTAATTAGCAGTTTTTTGTGTTTTTTAGCCACATGCATCTCTTGGAGACAGATAATATCCAGGTTTTTCTTTTTCAAGAATTGCTCAATTTTATTCCTCTTTTTTTTCTCATTCATTCCATTAATATTCCAACTCAAAATTTTTAACCCCATAGTACCTGACATTCACCTAGCTTTTTTTCCTTTTTCCTTCTCCCCTCCCTTTTTTCCTCTCTTTTTCCCTTATTAGTTTTCTGTGTTTTCTTCCTCCCCTTCTTCTTCTTCCTCTTCGTCTGGTCCGCTTCCATTTTCTTGTTCGTCCTCTGTTCTTATGTCTCTAGGTGATCCTCCCTCTGTCTCTCTTGCTCCACCCTCTTCTGATTTCAGCTCCTTATACTTCCTCAAAAATTTCCCAGTATCTTCTGGGTTTGATAATCTGTGCCTTTTACCTCTGTATTCAAATGATATTCCTTCAGGGAACTCCCATCTAAATTCAATTCTATTCCTCTTCAGAGTCTGTGCTAGTGGTTTATAAAAATCTCTTCGTTTAAGTAGTCTAATTGGAATATCTTTGAAAATGATTATGTAATTTCCCCCTATGTTCAGTCTTTTTTCCCTATTCTTTTGTAGTATCCTGTTTCTTACTTCTTTGTCCCTAAATGTAATCAAACAATCGCCTGTGAGTTTTTTCGCTTTTGTTGATTTTACACGCATTCTAAATGCATTCTGAACGTTTTTGGCCATTTCATCTACTGGAACATCCATCCAGGCCGCAAGCTCATTTATCAGTCTTTCCTTAATATTCTCACCTTGTATCTCCGGGATGGCTCTTAGCCTAAGATTCGCCTCTCTCTGTCGGAGTTCATTCATTGCTATAACATCTTTTATCTCCTCTTGTGCTTTATTTAAATCCGACATTTCTGCTTTGATTCTTTCCTTATCCCGTTTAATATCCTTTAATTCCAGTCTTGTCTTCTTCATCCCTTCCTCTACATTTTGCGTTCTTCTAAATATTTCTTTTATCTGGCCTTTAAGTTCGTTTACTGTTTCATCAATCTTTTTATCCATATTTCCAATTTTGTTATCTACTTGTTCTAACTTGTGCTCTAAATTGTTTTGGCTCTGTTTGATTTCCACTAGCAACTTCATAATATCTGCCTTAGAATCTGCTTCTTGTTTAGATCCCCTCCTTTCTCCGGGGGTCCCCCCATTCGTACCTTTCTTTGCCGTATATGACATCTTATATTCTTATATTTTCCCCGTTCCCCCCGTTTCCATATAACACCTTCACTTGTACCTCCCTCCTCCAATTCTCCCTCTTTTGCTATTTATTCTGCGTAGGGTTGCAATTCCCCGCTCAAATGTTTACCAATCATATAGTACTCCCCTGCGGGGCCTTTTTGCCACTCAAAGTGGTTCCCCAGTCAAATAGGCAAACAATCCGAAATTAGTTGAGAGAAAGGTAGGGTGAGATAAGGATAAAAAAAGAAAGGAAGAGACAGAGGAACGGGCGGGGGGGGGGAGAGAATGAATTGTGAGTCAATTAGTCTTAGTCTCGCCACTAGAGGACACCAAGTCTCTTCAAAGTAACTCTGTTTCCCAAGGCGTAGCAATATCCTGTTTCGGAAGCATTCAGTCTCTCCTGCCTATCAAGCAGTCCCGAAGGGCAAATAGGGGGGGCAAATATATTTGCAATGAAACCAGAGTATATGTATATTTTCCCCGCCACAGGAGTGGATATAGTTGTACTCTTTCCCTTTTCTTCCTTCCTCCTTAAACTCTTTCTCCGTCCACCACGCTCCGAAGCCTTTTGATGGTAATGGAGCCTTCTCTTCCGGTTCGCCTTCTCTTTACGTTTTTAAGTTCAAAAAAAGGGAGAAGTGCTTCTTTCGTCTACTTCAGCCTCCGTTTCCTCAAGGACTCTCAGCTGCAACAATTTGTCCCTGGTCTCCTCTTTCCTCCCGCAAGCCTTTTAATACTAAGTCTCTAAACGAAAGTCACTTTTGTAAGGGAGATAAACAGGGAGAAAACAAAGTATCCGCCAAGGCAACTCACTTTCACTTTTCCCAGCACTGGAGTCGCGCTGTGCCAAGCAGATTCCGTTTTCGGGCTGAACTCCGTTTGTTTCTTAGTTTGTTTCCCGACTTCCTTGTTGGTATTTCACAGAAATTAAAGTTCTTTAAGTTGGGGTTCTTTTGTGTGAGAGCGCCGCGCTTTCACAACAAGCTCGGGGCTTCGCTAAATGGAGGTCGGCAATGGCTTCCCTCGACCGCTGAGCAACACTGCCGTACTCTTCGCTTCAGTTTTGGAGCTACCTGATGGCTGAGCCGCTCGCTTTTCGTCGCTACGGGAACCAGATTCTCTGGACACCCTCCAGAGATGTTTTCGGGGGGCCTCCGCGCCCTGAAGCACCCCCTAATCCTCCAAAATAGCCCAGGGTTTCCCTCTCGGTAAAACCCCCACTTGTAACTTGATCGCGCAGCACCGGAAGTCCTCCCATAAGAGATCTGCTTCATCCAACCAGGTCTCTGTCACACATGCCAGGTCAAATCCTTGATCCACAATCAGGTCGTGGATGGCAGTGGTTTTATTCATCATTGACCTGGCATTGCACAGCAACACTTTCAGGTCATGTGGGTTTCCCTTGCTGATTCCAGTATGCTTCCGGTCAGGACCAGACCTGGAGGCAGGGATAGTCCTCAAACGACGACTAAGCCTGCCTCCTCAGTAATGACATGGTCTGGTCTTAGTGTAACTCCTCCTCCTGCCCGTGATCACTGAGATCGGGTCTCCCAATACATCCCCCCCTGTGGAACCTGCCCCAGCCATTCTATTGGCTGAGGCCCACTCCCAGGCAGCCGTGACCCTTCCCCTTAAAATGCAAAATACAAACTATATAATAACTTAACAGAATAACAAAAGTAAAAACAAAGCAAGAAACAATAGTGCTCAAATTAAACTACACCCCACCCTGTCTAAATACTTATCCCACCCCAAGCAGAAATAAAATAATAATAATAATAATATTATACAAAACAACCACCCCCATTTACGGTGCATAAAATTAAAAGCACTTAAAACATTTAAAACCATTTTTGTCCCTTGCTGCAGGTAGCTGCTCAGGCCTCTAAGCTGTAGTGGTGAGTGCAGGCCCTGCCCCCTAGGCCAGATGGAGTTGGCAGGAGAGGGAGCGGTCCTCCCAGCACTTACACGAGCAGCAGCAGCAATGTCCCAGAGGACTTGATGGAGGCCCTCAAGCTGTGGTGGTGAGTGCAGGCCCTGCCCCCTAGGCCAGATGGAGTTGGCAGGAGAGGGAGCGGTCCTCCCAGCGCTTACACGAGCAGCAGCAGCAATGTCCCAGAGGACTTGATGGAGGCCCTCAAGCTGTGGCGGTGAGTGCAGGCCCTGCCCCCTAGGCCAGATGGAGTTGGCAGGAGAGGGAGCAGTCTTCCCAGCACTCACGTGAGCAGCAGCTGCAATGTCCCGGAGGCCTGGGTTTGCAGTTGATACAATTAAATTTGGTGATGGTTGTATCATGTGTGCTGGAATGCACAGAGTGCAGGCAGCCCGAGAAGTATGTAATTGAACTCGGGACACTGTTCATAGAAGAAATATGCCAGGCAGCTCAGTAAGGTCAGCAAGGACAGTATATTTTACTGACTGGTAGTAGAATAACTATGTTCAAGTAGAAAGTGATTCTGCCTGTGCCTGCCTCTCATTCCACAAAGAAACAAAGGTCTTTCCAGCAAAGAAAGTAGAGATCCAACAGAGATTCATCACAAGAAGGTTAGGTTCTAGCCAGCACATGGACCCTATCAGCTTGTTACAAACACATGGCTAATTATACTCTGACTTGTGCTGAGTCATTTTGCCTCCGAGTCACACCTCCCAATAATCAGCCATGACTTGGCTTTTTCTTGGCAAGCATAAAGTTACAAACCCCAAAATATGGACTATGCAAATGTAATGGGAATGCAAATGGTGGCTAATACTCAGTAAACTCTGATGTGGGTGGGCCCCTAGAAAATAAAACCAAAATTATTTTTTCCTTCCAACTCTAAAGACAGTGGAAGGTTGGGGTCACCACAAAGAGGTTCCACATTCAAAATATAGACAGTAACAATTCATGATGGTGGCGGGAAGCCTGAAGATCCTCAAAATGTTAGAGGATTAAACAATTTAGATTGAAGGACAAAGGCAAATAATGGAATGCAGCATATGTAGGGTGAAGGGAAAGAAGAATCCTTTCTTTCATTATTCCCTATGAAATTGACAATGATCAGAATCTGTATTAATATGCAATGAGTACTTTTACTAAATCCACACAGGCCCAGTTAATACGAAACTGATAGTGAATTTGAAATGAATTCTGAACTGTAGGAACAGATATTTGAATAACAAAATAATGTAGGATTGAGAATTATCTTTACAAGCCACATTTTCACAATAATGAATAAACTTGGGGTTTGAAATTGTTTTTCAGAAAGTATTTTTAACAATATTGGAACACAACACAATGATGGACTTTTTAGTTTTGCAGTCTGTGTACACATCAGTAATGCACACTAAATAAAGCAAGAGACTTTAGTTGCCTGGGCAATATTCTTTTTACAGTTACGGTGTTCAGTTTAAAGGGACAATGTCTATTGCCTTTCTTTACCTAATATGTAAGCAGCATTATGAACTTGATTTCACTTCTTTACTTACATGGGTGCAAGAGCACTTGTGCAATTATGGCAGACAAGAAACAGTATTTCTGTTACAAATCTTGAACTTTGTAATAATTCTATCAATATTGTTTGTTGCAACAACCTGGAATTTGATCCAAAGAATCGATGGGTTGATATAATGGCCAAATACCAGAAAGATCCAATGAAAATGGGTAAAATGCAAAGCAATTTTGAAAAGTCAATTTGAGGGACAGGTTTCATCTGTTTGCAGTTGCTTTTTGCACACCCAATCGTTTTATCTACCTTTTGCCCGTTTTCAAAGTGCAGGGCTTTAGCACCCTGCAATGTGAGAAAGCCCTAATCCTAATATTTGGGCATATCAGTGAAGCATACAAACAGGCCATTAAACCTTGTTTATTCCATTCAGCTGCATGAAGAAGCTGACCCCCTTTTGCTCCTCATGCAATGACACAGACCACACACTGAAGTAAGTTTAAAAATGTTTTACTTACTTATTTGAGGTCCCAGTAACGCATTGTCCTATGCAGCAACAATAAGAAATGCAGGTAAAATTATTGTTAGGTGTAATACGGCAAGGTCGCTTCAGACACAGGTCTAAAGCTGGGTGCTATTGAGCAGCACATCCTCCCTCTATGGCTACATAATGAAAGGAAAATAAGAAATGTGTGACTTCTTCCCTGATGTGGCATGACCTAACTGAGCCTATTCAACCCCCCTCCCCCTTCCCCCAGTGTCTCAACAAATGAAACTGATTTGTAAAAATGTTGCATGGAAAAAATACGAGAGATATTACACATACTTCTGTAAAACAAGAAAATCTTTAATAAAAAGGGGGGGGGAGAACTGAGCCTACTCAAGCAGTTTAGAACTCTGATCATTAATCTCTTCATATACTAACTAGCAATCGTGCAGATACATTTGATTGTAAAATCTGATAAAGGAGGACTTGCTCTCTGTCCTGAGAAATTCAGAAGCTCCTTTAGCTGGGACACAGGACAGGACCTTATCTGTTACAGTGTCCAGTTTATGGAACTTTTCCCCTTGGAACACTAAATTGGTATATTCCTTCATCAGGTGAATTGAATCTTGGTAGAAATGCATGAAGAATTGGTCATTTATATACACTTAGCTAAAGCCCCACCTTTTAGCTAAAGGACACCTAGATTGCTATTGGTGTGTGTTTTCTCTCTTTTGCAGGCTGTCTGCTGATGATCTATGGAATAATCTGGAAGGTTTGCCTGGCATCTGCATAAAACTATGCTAATGCTACCTACCCACTTTCATCCAAAATGCCAGTAGCAAATACTCTGATCAAAACCTCTTGGAAACCCTTAACATGTATGTGCAGTCTTGTCTGAGGAAGAAATTTCATCTTCACTTCAAGACCAATTTTAGGAGAAGAACTGGCAGCTTCTCTAGTAACAATTTTTGTTTCATTGCCCACATTTAACTATTAGGCTACTGATCACAATGAAACAGAGAGCAGGAACTTTAGTCTTTTCTAACAATGTCTATAAATATTTTATTGACTGCCTTGTCTTCCAACTCTTTAAACGTAACTGTTCTCAGTTGTTATGAGGTAATGAACTAAATGTTATATGAGTTCTGAGCTGGCGTGGAGAATGGTTCGTTTTTGATCATACTAAATAAGGAGTTGAGTTTATGGTGATGTTAAGAGATGGAACTCTCTGCTTTCTCCTCTGTCGTGTTTTTATTTAGACTTAGAAAATTGGCTATGTTGGAAATTGTTCGGCATTGTTGTGTTACAATTCTTTAAATTGTTCTTCATCTCTTTTTCTTTTTGTCTGAAATTGAATGCATGTTGAATTATCCTGATCTAATGAAGAGTTTTGAGTGTGTGTCCAATGTTTTGTCTTGCGTTTCATTTGACTGCATACTGCAAATTTCAACTGTGAAACATCTTCCTGTTCCGGTAAATGTGCACATTTTCTGCTGGTACAATAATAGGAATGTGTGAACAGCCTGGTAAACCTATGATATTGGGAAACCCACTAATTTCATAGAAATCTTCCTTTATAGATGCAAGCTGCTGGTTGCTCATAACAAACTGTACAATATCATCAACGCGATGCATCATAGCATTGAAAAACATGTTAAAGAAGCAGCTGACAGAGGACATAGATATATCCATGCTTTCAACCATAACTTCTTGAAACTAACCAGTTGTCAGGACAGAGACTCACAAGTAATCTTTCTTCCTTTGGGTGGGTTGTGTACTTCTTGTAGGAAGGCGAAGTGTGATTTCATAGTGTTTACATACGAGGTGGTGTGTTTTCTTTTGATAGGGTTTTCCAATCCCCTCACATTTAATGTAATTGCTTTTAAGCTAGCCATCTTGTTTATCTACTTTATAGGATGATTCTCTGCCAACCACTGTGTGTGCTAGTGGAGCCTATGTTCGGAGTAATTTCCCCAGTTCGGAGTAATTTCCCCAGTCAACCCATCTGGGTTGCACTCTGTCCCTCACCTTGTATTTTCTATCGAACCTATTAAGCTGACCTAGAGTGTGGTGGGTGGGGAGGAAGGTGGCTAGAATGTGGGTAGGGGAGGAAGGGGCTAGACTAAGATTGTCTTCCATAAACACGGTTTAAACACTGAGTCTGTAAGTGACTGTGGAGGCCAATTCTGGATCCACAGTGGGGATATTGGTTTCCATGCGGGAGTTGATCAAGGTGTGGATTTGCCAAGCATGCCTTCCTCTTAGCACATTTCTCCCTTGCGTCCTGAGTTTGAGTGTCTGTAAAGCCCATGACACCTTTGGTAAAGGCTGTTCTCCAATTGGAGCGCTCACAGAAAAGTGTTTTCCGATTGCTGGTCTTTATACTACTTTTTTAAAAAAATTAATAATAATTACCTTGAGGCAGTCTAAACCTCTTTTGTTGACCACCAGGATTACGGTTTCCATTTTTATAAATATTTTCATTAATAACGTTATCAAATAACGTTATCAATTAATAACATATCAAATCTTGCCACATTATAATACAAATAATAAAGCCAACTAGACATTCCAAATTATATATTTTAGAAGGACTTCCCATGTTCTGGCTGGTCAGGAGATTTTTTTTTATTTCTTGTTCCTACTTTTTCTCTTGTTTATTCTGAATGTCATAGTTCTGATCTTAATCCTTTATTTTATCACCACAGTCACTGACTTGTTCCTATTTTTTTCCTCTTGTTTATTCCCATGAATTTAGACGCTATATGTACGTCTCCTTGTTTTTGTATCAAAAAAAATCTTTGATAAAAACTAAGTAAAAATAAAACAAGTAATCTTTGTAATGGAGGAATAAGTTTGACAATTGCCTGGCATAGCTCAGTCAGTAGAACATGAGACTCTCAACCCCAGGGTTGTGGGTTTGAGCCCCATGTTGAGCTAAAAAAATCCCTGCATTGTAGGGTGTTGGTGCCTTACCACTCTATGATTCTATACCCTAGGTTGTGGCTATAGCAGATGGAGATGAGTCACTCCACATTGGTCTAGTCAATGCAAACATCTGTGGTATACTTTCTTTCTCCTGTGCCTACTCCAAAGATGATGAACCAAAAGTCACATTACAGTACTAATGAATAATAATAATAATAATAATAATAATAATAATAATAATAATAATTTATTATTTATACCCCGCCCATCTGGCTGGGTTTCCCCAGCCACTCTGGGCGGCTTCCAAAAGAATATTAAAATACTGTGATACATCAAACATTAAAAGCTTCCCTAAACAGGGCTGCCTTCAGATGTCTTCTAAAAGTCTGGTAGTTGTTGTTCTCTTTGACATCTGGTGGGAGGGCGTTCCACAGGGAGGGCGCCACTACCGAGAAGGCCCTCTGCCTGGTTCCCTGTAACTTGGCTTCTCGCAGTGAGGGAACCGCAAGAAGGCCCTCGGTGCTGGACTTCAGTGTCCGGGTAGAACGATGGGGGTGGAGACGCTCCTTCAGGTATACAGGACCAAGGCCGTTTAGGGCTTTAAAGGTCAGCACCAACACTTTGAATTGTGCTCGGAAACGTACTGGGAGCCAATGAAGATCTCTCAGAACCGGTGTTATATGGTCTCGGCGGCCGCTCCCAGTCACCAGTCTGGCTGCTGCATTCTGGATTAGTTGTAGTTTCCGGGTCACCTTCAAAGGTAGCCCCACGTAGAGCGCATTGCAGTAGTCCAAGCGGGAGATAACCAGAGCATGCAACACTCTGGCGAGGCAGTTCGCGGGCAGATACGGTCTCAGCCTACGTACCAGATGGAGCTGGTACATAGCTGCCCTGGACACGGATTTAACCTGTGCCTCCATGGGCAGCTGTGAGTCCAAAATGACTCCCAGGCTGCGCACCTGGTCCTTCAGGGGCACAGTTACCCCATTCAGGACCAGGGAATCCTCCACAACTGCCCGCCTCCTGTCCCCCAGAAACAGTACTTCTGTCTTGTCAGGATTCAATCTCAATCTGTTTGCCGCCATCCATCCTCCAACCGCCTCCAGACACTCACACAGGACTGTCACCGCCTTCACTGGTTCTGATTTGAAAGAGAGGTAAAGCTGGGTATCATCCGCATACTGATGAACACCCAGCCCAAACCCCCTGATGATCTCTCCCAGCGGCTGCATGTAGATGTTGAAAAGCATGGGGGAGAGGACAGAACCCTGAGGCACCCCACAAGTGAGAGCCCGGGGGTCTGAACACTCATCCCCCACCACCACTTTCTGAACACGGCCCAGGAGGAAGGAGCGGAACCACTGTATGACAGTACCCCCAGCTCCCAGCCCCTCAAGACGGTCCAGAAGGATGTTATGGTCGATGGTATCAAACGCCGCTGAGAGAATAAATAAAGCATTGCTCTATCTGTTGAAACACTATGTGTCACTCAGTGCAGTCTGCTCAGAAGTTCCCTCTCAGCTGTACCAGCTAGAAGTACAAGTTATAGCTATAGCTGCACACACTCATACTATCTGAAGAACAGTGCAAGTTTCATCCGTACAAACCAAACCAGTCAACACGTGCAAACAATGTGCTTTTCTGAACAAAAACCAACTCCTCACAATAAGCTACTTAAAAAGACTATCCTAAGGCCAATGTTATAGGTGTGCGCTCCCTAAATTCTCTCAAACACTCTCTACAGACAAATAGTGAAAATCCAAATAAGTCTCTCTTACCCTCAGAATAAGTTTCAGATAAAAATAAAAGCAACAAACTCAGAGCAGAATAGTGAGACAGAGCTGGATGCCATGACTACTAAATGCCCCTCTCTGCTTCCTGCTGTTTCAGGAGGAACCTCTGTGTGTGCTAATGGAGCCTATATTGGGAGTAGGGAATAATTTCCCCCCTCCCAAAAAAGTATCCATGAGGAGCAGAGCCATTGCAGCAGGTGTTTCATAGCAAGGGAGAGGGAAGGTCAGAGTCAGATCCCTTGGCTATCTGGTCTTTTCCCAAGCATATGCTGGAATCTATTAGGAAGCTTCATGAAGTAAGCTAGCATGTATGAAGCCATTTGCCCCAACAAAGTGTTAAAAGCACTACATGACTCCGTCATATTTTTGTTTTGGTTTTTACAGTAGCCTACAATTGTATGAACCCACCGATTCTGTGGGTCAGTAAGGGGAGTGAATAATAAATACACGTTCCTGCTGAAATTAAAATGTGAGATCTTAAAAATGCTTGAAAATTGAATGCATGATCCACATTTTACATTTAAATACCTGCAACTCAGTCTTTTTCTTTACCTTATCAAAATTCAGCTCAGTTTAAGAAAACCTGAGAATAGTAACAATGCTCCATCTAGTGGAAATAAAGAAAAATTGTATGAATAAAATCAAGTTGCTATGTCCAATCGATCTAGGCAACTCTTCAATTCACAGGGAGGGTTCATGAATTTATGCATTGTAGATTCTCACTAATTAGAAAAGCACTGAAATGGATACTCCAGTCCCATAGGATAGTTCCCACTGAGTTTATCAAAAACCCTCAGCTCCATAGGAAAGCCCATTTCCTTCCAAGAACTGTCTTAGAAGAATCTTAAGACCTAAGAATTACATAGGAAATTACCACACACTTCAGGATTTAAATTGTCTTTCATTACTGGCGTGCTACAAAGGAAAGAGTGCCGGAATGCTACTGTGAAAGACTTAATGTGAACTGACTTCTTACAACAGTTCTAAAAGGAATTGGAAGAATTCACAGGGGATATTCTTATAGATAGCTATTGGTGAAATGGATGGACCATGTTCAAAGGCATTATTTATCTGAATACCAAGTACTGTGGAAGTGTCTAGATAGTTGACCTGAAACTGTAGGAATAATGCTAGCCTTAATGAAACTGTGACATAGTCCAGCAGGAGACAATTTGATGTCTGGCTGAGCAGCTAGAGGACAGGTATATTAACCTTGATAATAAAAGGACCCCTTGGACGGTTAAGTCCAGTCAAAGGCAGCTATGGGGTTGCAGTGCTCATCTTGCTTTTCAGGCCGAGGGAGACGGCATTTGTCCACAGACAGCTTTCCGGGACATGTGGCCAGCATCACTTAACCACTTAACGGAACACCGTGATGAAAGCCTGAGCATACAGAAACAGTGTTTACCTTCCCACCGCAGTGGTATCTATTTATCTACTTGCACTGGCATGCTTTTGAACTGCTAGGTTGGCAGAAGCTGGGACAGAGCAATGGGAGCTCACCCCGTCATGAGGATTCGAACCGGCAACCTTCTGATCGGCAAGCCCAAGAGGCTCAGTGATTTAGACCACAGAGCCACCCACGTTCCTAGGCATTAAACAGGTTAGTCAGATGGTAGATGTTATTCTAATTGCCCCGGATATATAAATTGCCATGTACATCTCTGCATTCAGAGAACTTAACATTTCTGCTCTCTGCTTCCCACTACTCGACCAATTCCCAAGCCACAGGAAGGCATTCCCTGTTATTCCTTGACTGCTAAACTTACTTGGGAGTCTTTGGTAAGTAAGTACCTTACTGAAGCTTTTTGAAAGTCCAGGTGAACTAGGTCAAGCTGCTAGGACAGAGTGGGGCCCTACTTGTGCAGTAACTATAATTCCTTTTTTTTTTTTTTACACCAGGCCTTCACGAGCTGTTATACCCCAAACCAAACACAGCCCACTATTCACATTGTGGTCTTCCTAGTGCTGTGTGCCTCATACCATGTTTTGCAGTCCCAGACTGGTAGCAACGATAGGGGCTGTTTTAAACTCCAGGTGGCCCATTATACGTGGAGTTGTTTAGCCTGGTGAGTCATAAACTGCAGGCTCTCTTTATGCTGCAAACATTTAACTTTGTGAGTTCTTGTTTTTGCTCTAGCATTTGAGATATTAGTTGGCTTGTTGGGATAATGCACTTGCTCCACAAAGACTCCTTTTACCAACAAAATGGGGGCATATACATCATTGTTACAGTTATTACCTTTGTGTATAAGCTACAGTTGAGGGCCTTGGCTTATAATTATTATGTGTTTGTTATTTCCTTCTCATTGCTGTTAACTTTGGAATGAACTTTATTGCTATTTATTTCTCTTTTTAGCACCACACCATTAGTATACCTTTGCTTTTTTATTAATGCTATTGTGAAGTGAGTCTGCCTTGCAAATGCATTAATTCCCAGAGGATGCTGAGTAGAAGTTATGCCTTAGTTGCCCTGTGGAACTGAGGTGGGTGGGGGGATAATATCCAATTCAGAATTTTGGTATACAATTATATTATTATTTTCACAACGAGTTATTGTGAGAGTAACCATTGGCACAAATGGGATCTGGAACAACAACAAGAAGAAGTTGCTGTGTATTCTCCTCTCCCGAGAGGAGCACTTATGTTCAAGGTACCATCTATGCTCTGGTTAGTTTATCTGCCCATATAGTGCTATCTCTCACTTGAGCACCACCTTGTTGTTGTAAGTGGGCTTGCACATTCCTATAACCCTTGTGAGTGAAGCCATCAGGAGTTTCATACTCCCACCAGAGGCCTTCCTCCTGGGCATTGTCGGCCAGAAGGTGTTAAAGAAGGATAGAACTTTTTTTATGTACGCAACGACAGCAGCAAGAATTCTCATTGCAAAATACTGGAAGACACAGGATTTACCCACACTGGAAGAGTGGCAGACGCAATTGATGGACTATATGGAACTGGCTGAAATGACTGGCAGAATCCAAGACTTGGGAGAAGAAACAATGGAGGAGGATTGGAAAAAAATTTAAGGATTATTTACAAAAATGTTATAAGTTATATGAATGTTAAGAATTTGCATGATTTGGAAAATCTAGCTTCAGCAATAAGATTTGATGGTATGGGAAATTAAGTTATATTAATGAAAGGACTAATGTTTAAAACAACACTGTATTTGTTTTAGGGTAAAAGTAAATTGATAATAGGTATTTTAAACCTAAAATATAACCATTTGAAAGAACAAAAGAACGCATGAAACAAGGTTATAATTTGCTGATATTTTTATTGTAAAGAATGCATGGTGAGGGAGACGTGGGGAAGTCCAGTTGGTTATGGAAAAATGCTTTGGAAAGATGATTTTCTTTCTTCTTTTCTTTTTCTGTTATCTTTTTATATATCTGACTTAGTATCTGTATTTGGAAAAAATGCAATAAAAACATTTTTTTTAAAAAAAAAGGAGTTTCATACTCCCAGCAGGGTTACCCTAGGCGGTAAGGTCAAAGGGGAGGAGCTACACAAAGAATGATCCAAGAAGTCCTCAATGGCAGAACAGGCGGGTGATAACAAGCGGTATGTTACAATGGCTGTGAAGGCAGATGAAGACTGAAGCAGATAAGAATCTACCAGTCGTCATGATATGCATGCCATTGGAATAGAGCCTTACTGCAAAGACTGCGCGTTGGTTAGCGTGCACTGATCTACACACATAAAACAAATTCACGAGCACAGGTGTCTTCTAAAAACCCATCCCCAAACATGTTTATGGAAGACAATCTTACTTGGCTACAAGTGATCACCAAAGAAGAAGAAGATCTCTTGATTAAATATTTATCTTGTCATCTTGAGTATGTTGGTCCAGGTGCCACAGATAAGATCTATCAATTTGAAAATGATACATCAAAATTCTGAAATCACCTCTTAAATACAATTCAACTTTTGGATATTTTTGCCTCCATTTATGGAGGATTAAATGAATGGAGTTGGGTAGAATTCCATCAAATACTGACAAATTCAGGTTGTGCAGATATAGCTGATTGTGAGGTCCCCAAAAGATCTAACTTTTATGTTAAGGAAAGTAAATGTCCATGCTTTGATGCAATGCCATCTAACCTTCCTGTAAACAAAGGAAAAAACCCAGGTTTTCTGAAAGTGCCCATGTTTTTGAATGGTCCTGCACCACCCCATAATTTGATATGTGATAACAGGGAAAACGACATTCTTAGGGTGAGCAATCAGGTCTGGAATGCTCTCCCTGTCCCAAAAGCTGATTGGTCCCAATAAATCATTGGCTGCTGTTCTTAATTTTATACTTATTGTGTAGTTACGTTTTATTTTTTGAGGTTCTTGATACATAACTTGGTGTGTTATTGTCAGTTATGTATTCTATTGGGAGTCGATTGCACCCCATTCTGGGGTTATTTTGTACAACCAATTTTGTATGATGCAGTATCAATGAATACCCTCTTCACATGTTCTGCAGGTATTGCTCAGAAATGATGCCTCGTTCTTTAAATACCTCAAGGCAAATGGAGAGAATACTGTCATTTGTGTCTCCTGCTCTAGCTATTTCTTGGCCCATCTCTCTGTTCTGGGTTGTAAGTTGAGTGTTGCTTGGTTACAGCAGGTAGAAGAGACAGGTGTGTGAAGAGACTGGTGGAGCAATACAATAGGGGAAGTAACTGTCCTGTCCTATCCCAGTGCTTTGAAGACTGTTGGAAGGGACAAATGCAGTCTCTAGGTACAAACGTGTTATCCCCTCACTTTCTTCATAAAATAGTACAGTAAACAGTGGACTTAACTGTCCAGGGGCCCTTTACCTTTTTACCTTTACCTTAATCCTCATAAACGTTCATTTAACATTCCTTTGGGTAATACCATAGCTATGTATCCTATTTCTGTCTAAAGTGGGTTTTTGTGTGTATGTGTTTTGGTTACCTTAAATTATAACAAATAATAATTTAAAAAAGACAGTTCCCCAATGCCAGCAAATATTCACATCCTCCAAATTTCTGGAAGCATATTAAATGAGTTTCCAAGAAAATCAGTTACATTGTTTCCAGCACTGTCAGCCTAGAATAAAGACAGCTTTTTTTCCTGGAAATGTTTAATAACTTGATTGGAGGGGTGTGTGTGAAAAAATGGGGTAGAAAAAATGTGGTCTAAATGTACCTTCTGAAAAGCTTGTCTCTGCTTGCTTAGAAAATACATGTTTTCTCAAGTGCAATGGGTTTATTAGGTTTTTTGTGTTCAAAAGCTTTTATATGCTTGTTATTTATAGCTATTAGTCTTTGGTGCTGATAATGATGGCTAATGGAAACCAAGGCATGTGAGACATCCACTTTTCCTAGTAATTATAGCATTGTTCTTCTTTTTAGAAGTACACATAACACTACTACTGGAATGTAGTACATACACAATCTCTCAGGGTGGATATTTAAATGCCTAAGAGCAGGCATAGGCAAACTCAGTCCTCCAGATGTTTTGAGACTACAATCCCAATCATCCCTGTCCACTGGTCCTGTTAGCTAGGGATGATGGGAGTTGTAGTCCCAAAACATCTGGAGGGCTGAGTTTGCCTATGCCTGTATAAGAGCAATTCTGTTGAGCCCATATCTACCTGCAGGCCATTTGAAAGATTGGTTTGCAAAATATTGTGCTGGCAGAATGAGACCTATGTTGGGCCAGGACATTGAGAGTTGTTGTTGCCTTTTAAATTATCCCCCCCCCTTTACTTAGTAATGTACATTTCAGTACAGTGCAGGCTGCTTTTTCCCACTGACGCACACACATTCACAACACATCGTTCACAGTCTGGCTCTTGCACTATATAATTAGGAAATGCACATAAGAGCCTCCCGTCTGCCAGTCGTGATTGATAGGTTAACTGTGCCCTCCACACCACAAGCAGAGCCAATAGACTTAATATTTCTCTCCCTCTCCTAAATTACTTCTTATTTGTATCCCAGAAAGTACATTAGTGGAACCCCAGACTTGTATCTGTGCCAGACTCAGCAGGTCTGCCTTGAACTCAAGAGGACATCACAAAAGGAGAGGAGGCTGTGTCAGGTGATCTTTAGGAGCAAAATTATTATTTTGGTTGCTGCTAAGACATGAACCTTAAATGAGGACCACTTAATTATGCATTCAGTCTGAAACGGGTACCCTGAAGAGTTTTGCCTTTTAGCAGAAAATCTATAAGATGTTTGATTTGAAGAAATTAAAAGAAATCCACCAGGCACTGCTATCAGTTAGCCAGGTCTCATTTCAATGTCAAGGAATGTGGTTGCTGAAGGTATGCAGAGCAGAATGTGAAGATATATCCGTAATATTCATCACATTTGTATCCCATCATTTCCCCAGGGAGCTTAGGGCAGTGTACAGAGGCTATGTTACTTTAGCCACACGATCCTGCTGCATGTAAAGTGTAATGTTAAATAATATCTACAGTGCCAAAGTAAAACTGACATAGACGACTCAATATCTCAAAGCCAAACAGTTCAAATATTCCTGAAATAAGTCTATGGGAAAGACTATGTGTATACTTGTGCCGGTGTGATCCCGACGGAACTTCGACAAGGAGAGACCCAGATTTCAATCTCTTGTTTCATAAATCTTCTGGTCGGCCTATGGAGGAACTATGTAATGGCAATTCAATGTTCAACCCAATAAATCAGCCCAACGTTAGAATGACATTTTGCATTTTTAAAAAACAGGTTCCATGTAGAAGGTGTTGAAATGTTGCACATTGTTGTTAATGATTTTTTTGTAAATCACATACAGAATTGTGGTATTGAGCAAAGTGCAATGTAGTCTAAGTGGTATTGAGCAAAGTGCAATGTAGTCTAAGACATGACCAGCTTAAGACCACTCAGTACGCTTCATCAGAGAGTAGGGACTTGGATGCAGATTCCCTCGATTCAAGATCATTTTCTATTCATTATACCACATGCTGTCAAAACAGTCCACCAGTTCTGTATCAGCAGTCAACCCCAGAGTGCTTAGAAGAAAATCATATTCCTAATTAATAGGATATGGCTGCACAGGAGATACAGGGAACCTGTGGTCCTCTAGGTATCGCTGGACTTCAACATCCATAATCCTAACTGTTAGTTAGGGCAGATGGAAGTTGCAGCCCCAGGCAGTTGGACATCTACGTACATTTGCATGGTTTTTCCTCAAAATAGGTTTTCTATAGAACAGTGACTTTTAATTTATTGATGACTGCTGTATCACAGCTGTTAAGACATCAGTTTGGATCATTTACATTCTTGCCCAAACACTCACATGGGCCTTGTTGTGCAATCCACTGATCAACAGAAGTAAATATTGGTTAATTGCTGCTCAGCGCTGGAGTAGGGCATATTCTGCTTATTTTTCAAGTAAGAGACTATGGAGCACTTGGGTAAGGGCATGCAAAGATGCACATGAGTGTCTTTTCCACTTCTTGTTATACTCCCACTTAAGTGATAGGACTGGAATAAATAAAATCTATGGCATGCTGATTTTCTCTTTAGCATGTAAGGCTAAAAATAGTACCATCTGCTTTACATGGCAATAGATGGACACACACACACACGCTGCCATTGGAGGTTTTGTGGCCTGTCAGCTCCCCCTTTGGGCTGGAAAAATTGATAACGTTCTAGAGTTGATTTCAAAATGGCCAGAACTTTTGTGTATTTATATAACAGCTGGTCCTGATCCCCTGGTGACTCACCTCCCTGTCTTGCCCAAAGGCGAGCACTCCTCCCGCGAGTACTCAGGTCTCTCCTTCTCTGAGACCTCAGTCTCTGCAGCTCAGGAGATGTCGGTGGGTTACTGGACCCAGAGGCCACCTCAGCCTTTCCTGACCCAACTGGTAGTGGAGCAGCTGTAAGTGATTGCCCAGCTGAAGGCAACGAGGTACTCCCCGCATCTGCAGCCAGGGCAGGCTCAGGCCCCAGACTAGGTTCAGATGCCGCCTGAGGCAAAGGATCTGGTGCGGACTGAGACTCCTCTGGTTCTGAGTCTGAGCCTGACTCCCAGGCCATCACACAGACCCACATATAGCAACAGCCAACTCTGCAGGCTTCTGTATGCATCTAGGAACCCACATTCATTGCTGGCAGGTGATAGGTGCATGCCTTCTGGACAACAATTCAATCTTGTTAAAAACAATGCCTGGGTGCCATATGACTCTGCCACCCAGGCACTCCACGGTACATCACATCGCTGAGTTTACCTTCCACAAAGCCTAATTGAAACAGGCAGGCTCCCTTGCACCACAGCACTGCTACCGTTGCAGGAGTTCTGACCAAATTATAGTTAAACCTGGTTGTGCCACCTTCAAAATTCCAGGGCCAGAAGCTGCTGTCAGGATAAGATTGATGCTGTATACTGGCCCTTGTATATTGGACTAGTGTAACAGGAATTTAGATATCAAGCCAGCCAGCACATGACATAGTCTCATTGCTGAGCAACAACATGCAGAGCTCAGTGGAGTCAAGCCAACCACAAGAGTCTCTGAGGTCTACTTGCCTGGAGGCAGAGGCAGCATCCAAAGTCAGGTCTGGTCTGGTCCTAGGGTTGGACAAACAGCAATCCATGTGGTCAGATGGTCCAGAGGTCAGGGAATCCAATGATCATGGGGTCAGGATGAGCAAGAAGCAGCAAGGTAGGGCCAGGAACTACAAGCATTGTTTCCAGTGTCTGACTGCTGCTGGAAGCTCTCTTAAGAAGGCTGAAGCCAGCTAGTTCTCACAGCACCTTCTCCTCCATGTCTTTGAAGGCTGATCAGCTTCAGGTGGATTCATTCCACCTTCTCCACCTTAGGCTGCTGTTTGGCAGGTGAAGCTGACTCCTGGCCCATGACAGCACATTGCCATTAAGGGTCCAAGGTTCCTGATGAGGTCTGACCTTTGAGCTTTGGTGTAGACCCTGACCAGCTGGGTGGTGCATAACAACTGGCTGGAGTCTCTGCTATCATTCCTTGGAGCTCCCAAATACTGAATGGGGAAATATTTTATCTCCCCCCTTCTCTCTGAATGTGCTTTTTATCCTGTATTCAAGCCTGTTACTTAATAAAAGCACTGAACTTCCCACTAGCATTATTACCACTGAATCCAAATAACTAGTGCATTCAACAAAGTAATGCACATGTATGCACATTAAGGTAAAGGTAAAGGGACCCCTGACCATTAGGTCCAGTCATGACCGACTCTGGGGTTGCAGTGCTCATCTTGCTTTATTGGCCGAGGGAGCCGGCATACAACGTCCAGGTCATGTGGCCACCATGACTAAGCCGCTTCTGGCGAACCAGAGCAGCGCACGGAAACGCGTTTACCTTCCCGCCAGAGCGGTACCTATTTATCTACAGTGGTACCTCGGGTTAAGTACTTAATTCATTCCAGAGGTCCGTTCTTAACCTGAAACTGTTCTTAACCTGAAGCACCACATTAGCTAATGGGGCCTCCTGCTGCTGCCGCGCCGCCGGAGCACAATTTCTGTTCTCATCCTGAAGCAACGTTCTTAACCCAAGGTACTATTTCTGGGTTAGTGGAGTCTGAAACCTGCAGCGTATGTAACCTGAAGCGTATGTAACCTGAGATACCACTGTACTTGCACTTTGATGTGCTTTCAAACTGCTAGGTTGGCAGGAGCTGGGACCGAGCAACGGAAGCTCACCCCGTCGCGGGGATTCAAACCGCCGACCTTCTGATCGGCAAGTCCTAGGCTCTGTGGTTTAACCCACAGCGCCACCCGCGTCCCTATAATGTATGCACATTACACATATATTTAGTCTGAAGTGACCGTGCATTCTTGCCATCTCCTTCTACTACATATGCAGGACAGACCTCCCTCTGACAGCAAAAGTGTTCTGCCAGGGACAGAAGAACCTCATCCAGTAACTACTACTATTACTACTACAATGATGACAACAACAACTACTGATATCACTTCCACTCTTTGGGCATGTCAACCACCATAAGTCTCTGCTCTGTTAGCATGAGGCACTGTTTCAAGCAGCATTGCCTTTTTCTCTCCAGCTGAATGCTAATAAACTGAAAATAGAATTCTGCAAAAGAAACTCCAGCAAATCTTCACAGACACCATTGTAGTTAACAGAAATAACACAGCAGTAGCATGCCAAAATCTAGATGAAATAAAACACACCAGATTAATGTTAGAAACAAGTGCAAACAGTTTTGTTTAAAACAAGTAAAAACACATGGAAAATCTGACACCTTATATTGTTCTTGAAATACAGCGCACTTATGTTGGTATATATAATCAATTTTGCCTTCAGAGGATTCCCTTATTCTACTGAGGCTTTTTAATGTAAATAATAGCTGTTTCTTTTCTCCATCTTAGAAGCTTCGAAGAAGTACAACTGCAAATCAGATCTAATTCTCATGTTGTATTCATTGTTTGAACTTTTCTTTCTCAGAGTTCATATTGATTTGTGCCCTTTACTTAAATATAATTATTATTATTAATAATAATAATTTATTATTTGTACCCCGCCCATCTGGCTGTGTTTCCCCAGCCACTCTGGGCGGCTTCCAACAAAGATTAAAAATACATTAAAATATAAGGGGTTGTATCTGCTCTAGAGGCTTGGGGAAAACCCTGGACCAGATCTGAGGGGCACATGCAGAGAGAAGGGGGAAGTGAAGTTGTGGGAGTCATTCCACTCATGCAATAATTTAGTTACATCCAACTAAGATGTCCTGGTTCTCAAGCATTAGGACAGAATGTGTTTACATTCTTATACAACTAAGGATGGACAAATCTGTCACTTTGGGCATTAAAGCACATGTACAAGCACAGACTGGAGAAATGGGAATGGAAAACGAAGCACTTGAAAACATGGTACGAACATTGAGACATTTAATTTGTTTTATGTTGTCTTCTGTTGCTGGAAGGAGGTGTACAAGGTGCCAGCCACCCATCTTAGGTACTCCACACCGGATTTGTGTAGGGTTTACTCATTAGCCGTCTCTTCTTCTCAAAAGGGCTCTCTATACATTTTCATTTCTACACTAGTATTACCTTTGGCATTTGATATACAAATACAACTGCCAGGCATCACAGCTTCAATATCTTCAGATCTCTCATCTCTCTCCCCCCCCCCCCCCCGCTTTCCCTCTTTGATTTAGTCTGCTTTTCTAGTCTCTCTTACCCTCCTAACCCTAAAATCTACATATACATACCTCCCCACACACTACCCCCTCCCCAGGGGTCTTTTACCTCATACTATAACTAGAACCACCACTGCAACCAAACATTTTCATCTTTCCTTGTCTCTTCCCCCCTTTTCCTCCTTCCTTCCTTCCTTCCTTCCTTCCTTCCTTCCTTCCTTCCTTCCTTCCCTCCTTTTCTCTCTCCCCTCTTTTCTTTACTCTGACTTCCACCCCTCCCCTCCCCTACTTCTCTCCCTTTCCTCCCCTCCTTTTTCACCTTCAACCTCTACACTGCTTTGTTGGATTCTGTTCCTAAACACATCCTTGCCAACATTAGCCTTCTCTTCTGAATATATCCCACGAGGCAGCAGAGATTTAGGATCAGAGTTTTCCTTCTTCTAGATGGGCTACTTTCCCAAGTTGACAAGCTCCTTCTATCCCTCACTTTCCTCTCTAGAACATTCAGAAACCACCTTCCTGACCATTGGACCAACTCTTGGTCTCGTCCGCTCAATGGGCTGGAGCCTGTCTTTGCATGCAGAGAAAGTCCTTAACTCCCTGAAGGTTTTGAGACCTATTTAAAATACCAGTGCAGAATTGGTACTAAGTTAGCCAACAGCAATAGAATGTATTAAATGAAAGGGGAGGCAACTACACACTATATTTTGAGGGTAGTTCAATTCTTTTTTTTTAATTAAAAAAAATCATTTTCAAATCTACAGCCCTGTACAAAGCCATAATAATGACTCCATTTGAAGTTGTAAAAGGGTAAAACATGGCAAGGGGCTTGATGTTATAGATAATGACCCAAGAATCAGATACCTTCTCCGGTAAGTGACATGTTAATTAAAATAGAGTGCTAGAATTTTGTGCTGTTCTTTAGGTAGTATAAGTTGTACTTGTTCAGTTTCAAATAGGAATAGGGTTAAACTGATATTGCAGTTCACATTGCTTTAATATATATTTTTTCCAGACCCCCCCCCCAATATTAATAATGCATATATGAATAGAATATGAGGTAAATTTACTCCTAGGTCTGTAAATATGTTTCTCATTACAACAATTTATGAAGTCATTTTGGCTCTGAAGACTGCAAATAAATTGGAAACTAATGCATGGAGGTTTAGAGCAACCCGTACTTTGAAGGTGTTGTATATCTTTATTGTGTCCGTCAAAAATATAAAGTGCACTGTTGTTGGTTTTTCCTGGAAAAGCATCTGTACAATAGAAAGCTAACATACATGCAAGGCCTTGGAAGCTATTTTAGTTTGTTAGCACTTCATACATTTTATTTCAAATATTTCACTTACATTACTTGACATATTTTATAGGTCAGAAGTAACACATTCAGCCATTAATCTATTAGACACTTAATGTCTGAGTTCACAATGTGAGGTTTTTATTTCGTTTCTTTAAGGATTAGAAAGCGGATCTTGCATCAAATTACTGAAATTCTGCATAATATAAAGTGAATACATTACCCTTCAGGGAAAGCCCTCTTTAAAAGATGTCAATAGTTGCATAAAAGCAAAAATGCTAGATGCTCGTTTGAGCCTGATCAGAAGCTATGTTGTGTCTAGCATAGCATATTCTTGTTTCCCACACGTGTCAGTCAGTTGCTCATGGGAAACCCACAAGCTTCAGGGCGAAACCTTTTCTCCTGCTGCCTCCAGCAACTGGTATTCAGAGGCCCACTGTCTCTGCACAGTCTTCGTGACTTTTAGCCATTTCTCTAATTATTTTTGTTTAATGTCATCATGGTGGCCTCCACTACACCTTGTGAAATGCACTTCCCATGGTTTAACTATGCACTGTGGGCATAGCTGCCAACTTACAGATTTGAAAATAAGGGACCAGCAGCCTGGAAAATAAGGGACCAGCAGCCAAAATAAGGGACCTGCAGCCTCACCTGCTCCAGGCACTCCAGTCTTCCTGTCCTCCTGCAGTCTGGTCAAACTCATGCTGGTAGCTTCGAGAACACTGTCCAACCAACTTTGTAACCAGAGGTTCAACTGAATAGAATCTGAATCACATGCACCACAAGGCCTATGCAGCCTCAACTTAAGATGGCTCCCCGGCCTGGTTTTCCACTGCAAAGTTTGCAGCAGCACATGCAACAAAATGGCATACAGCATTCAAAAAAACCCCTCAGCTTGCATTAACTAGCCACACACAAGGCATGCAAGCTCCACCCCCCAGTCATTCTTAGACTTCTTATTGGGTGAGCAACACAGCCAAGCAACACAGTTGGAGCCTCCCTCCTCCCTGGCCGGCAGGGAGGGAGGGAGGGAGAGGAGCTGCTTCCTTTGAAATTTAAACAACATCATTTAAAGAACATTTAAGGGACATCCATCAATAAGGGACAGCAATTGGACATGGCGCTGGAATAAGGGACTGCCCCTTCAAATAAGGGACACTTGACAGCTATGACTGTGGGACAAGCTTCCTTTGGAGCAAGGTTGTTTTCTCCATTACCAAAGGGTAAAACCCAAACCAATGGCTTCAAGTAATAAGAAAGGAAACTGCAGCTAAACACCAGGGAAATCTCTCTGACTGTAAGAGCAGATCATCAGTGGAATGGACTCCCTCAGAGGGTGGACTCTCCTTCATTGGAATTTTTTAAGCAGAGATTGGATGGTCATTTGTCATGGATGCTTCAGTTGAGATTCGTGCATTCCATTGGGTCCCTTCCAACTCTGCAGTTCTGTGATTCTGTGTTACCCTCTGTTGTCAGTGCCTTTTAAGCATTCTAACCTTGATTAACATAAAGGTGGAAGAGGAAATAGGTAACTGACCATCTGACACCTTTTGTAACCAATTGTTCAAACTTCCCCAAAGTTATATATCCCAGAGCTGCAATCGCCACACTGCAACCAGTTTTCGCGATACAACAACAGGGATATCTGAAGTTTGTCAAAAGACCAAGGAAGGAGAGAGGACTCAGAACAATTTGTGTGAACAAATGTTTGGTGTGAGCCAGATTAGTAACCATTTAGCTAGTTGCATGCTACCACAGTGTGAATGTAGCCAATGAGTGACCTGGTTGCCTGAGCAATGCAGGTAACCAAGTCACCCTAGGATAAAGTTTGATCCTAGTGTAGCTCATTCATATTTTCCTGCAAAGAGTTGAAGATTTCACCGTATGCCAAGTGCAGATGTGACCCATCACCCCATTGTTATCTGTGAGTTTATTCACATCTCTACGTGTGGCTATCATCTCTCAAGGAATTACTATTCAGATTCTTTTCAGCTTGAGCATTATTCATTTGAGATGATGTGGAACCTGTGGGTGTGACGTTTGTTATGTGATAGATGTTTCAAATCCTTGAATGACGAACACATTTGTGTGGATTTTTACAGGTGTGAAAGAAGGCTAGGTGAGAAGCCATAATTCACCCCCTCCCCACCACCAAATACACTTGTGACCAAGGTATTGCTTGAAAGCTGTTTTCCCATTGAATATTCAGTTCATCTGTAATTTCTTTGTTCAGTTCTCAGTGTTTTCCTAGGTGTACATTTTATATATGAACCGTGTGGGTAGAGAAGTTCAAATTAGATGTGTTATCATAAATAAACAGCAAAGCTGCTTTTGTTGTTGCTAATCTAGTAAGTGATACCACCTTCAACTCCCAGCTTATTTCTCACACGTTACATATACTAGACTATTCCATTTTATCTGAAGTTATCTTCTCAGGCCTAACATTTGGTTACAGACTTCACAAAAGCCCACTGAGATGAAATGTTAACAAAGCTCTGAAGCTCAAATACTTGGGCTTGAAACACTATCCTATGTCTAGTTTTGTTTAGAATCCAGATTTAGAAAAGCTGGCACAATGCTTGGAAAACACACTCCCGCTCTCTGAGGCCTTTGAATGCCTTTACAACAAATGTTTGGGTTCTGAGTCAAGTGTTTGTAATAGCTTTTCTCTTGGTATCTAGAGAGCGTTGATTTTTAACTATTTCTCTGAGATCTGGAGACTAAATCTTTGTCAGTTGCCCAATTTGTTCTGAAAACGTGAACTCTCTAGAGAAATCCCAGAGTTTTAAAATGCTTTTCACATTATGCTCAAAATGCCAGTGCTACAAAGCCCATGGACCTAAGAGAAGCTACAAACAGTATTCATTTTGTGCCTGTGTGTGTTCCTTAATTGGAGGGGGAATATTTTATTATTATTATTTTTAAAAAATAAACCAAAACTAAACTGTTGTTTACCAGGAAAAGAAAAAGGAACGACAGACAGACAGATACCTTGTCGCCCTGTAAGCACTTTTTCATTGAAAATTGCTTTACCATATTTCTTTCTCCAGCACATTATTCCTGTGAGACAATATATGCTGTTTTATTGACGTTGCTATTAATATATGCTTTAGTCCTATAATCAAAAGTGTGCAGTAGAATCTTAAGAGAGGCAGTGAACTCATCATTGATGAGTTCAGCACTCATCAATGTTTCATATTGCTAGTCAGTTCAAAGACACTAGGCCAATGCAGGCCTTACACTTCATTTTGATTGTGCTATTGCTTGTATGACCTTATTCCAATCAAGACTGTTCTTTTCCTAAAATCCAGCCTCTCTAATCCATTTTTTTATTAGTTCTTGTTGCTGTTACTGTGTCTCTATATTAAAATTTAGTTGTTGGTACCTTCCATTCACCCCACCCACCCCATTCTGACACTAGTTGTGTTTGAATTAAGTCCGGGTCCATAGGTCTTTGAGTAGTAGTACATTATTGAAATCTCTCTCTCTTTTTTAAATGATATTTATTGAGAATTTAAAGTTACAGAAAGAAAAAGAAAGAAAAAAAACAAGAGAAAAAAAGGAAAAAGGATAGACAAAAAGAGAAATTAAACAATACAAGTCAATAAAAACAAAAGTCAAAGACAAAAAACAAAACACACAATACATCAGAATCAAAAAACAAAAATAAACAATTTTTTTAAAGCAAATCCAGTATTCCCAAATCTTTATCTTTCATTAACTTGTTTCATCGACCTCCTCACACCTCCCTTTTTTGTATTCTAGTTATTAATTATCTCAGCAAATCCTTTCCATCTTTCACAATATTCTGTCATTAAATTACCTTAATCTATTTTAACCTTATCTTACCATAAAAGCCCTAAAGCTTAAAACTTAAATCTTATTTATACCTAATTCTTTTTAACAAAACATATTTATACATAATTCTTTTTAACATTTCTACTAAAGCCAAATAGTTTCATTCCAACATTTTTCCAATACACATTAATTTTACAATGATTTTCTAAATAAATTTTTAAAACTTTCTTCCAATCTTCATCCATCGTCTCTTCTTCCTGGTCTTGGGTTTTGTCAGTCCTTTCTATCCCATCCATCTAGTCCATCAACCTGGTGACCTTCTATCCGAGGCTCTTAAGTCTTTTCCATGTCCCTTCTGCAGGTCTTCTTCATGTTTATACCTACACTTTACTTTATCTTCTGCTGATCTTATTCTTAATTTCCATCCTTTCTCTCGGGGAGACTCCAACTTGACAATATCTTTATCCCTTGTCAACAAGTCAGCCCATTCTCCATAGTTGACACTGGAATCCAAAAGATATTTGAAGGCATGTTTCAAAGTCCCTCCAAGGTTAAGGGCCCCCACAACTCCAAGCTCCCCCTGGCCCAAAGCCAGATCCGAAAAGTCAAAACATCCCTGCATAGGGGGATCTATCCAACTTCCCATCTCCAGACCAAACTGTACTCCATCTCTCCAAATCTGACTTTCTCCAGGTTCAGTTGTCAGAAACAACAACTTATGTTCCTGCAAGGCCGCAGCTCGCTCCATTTCTATTACTTGAGGTTCAGCAACAACCTCCTCCTTTATCTTTTTCACCACTTGCTCTGTCAAAGCACATTCCTGGGTTGGTTCCTGAGTGGTTTCTATATAGGTATTCACTGTTTGTCCAAAATTGCTATCTGCAACAGTCATCAAATCCATCTTCTCATGTAGCTGTTCCAGTAAAGCACTTGTCTTGCAAAAAGCAAGCACTAAAGCTTCTTCTGGGCACATTCTTGTTCAAGGTCAATGTCTGGTCTCACGCTCTTTAATCTCTACAGCTGCAGACTTCCCCAGATCGACTCTAACAACAGTTTCACAAGCTCCCTCTAGAGGAAACAATTTCTATTTGCATCCATCTTTTTAAAATCAGATCTAGCAACAAAGTTCCTTTCATTTTCCAGTTATTTTGTTCCTTTTAAGTGCAAAAGGGAACATTGGAATCAATATGTTTCTCTTTATTAACTATCTGTCAAAAACGTTTTATCCACAGTCAATGAACTTCCCCAAAAGTGTCTGCCTCTGACACCCCGCTCCCAGGATCAAGACGGTGGAAATTTATCTTTCTTTACCTTCTCTTTTGCAGGTTTAAACAGTCCAAAAAGATTCCCCCCTCTTCTCCTGCTTCCAAGGGGGGGGTTTAGTAAATTTTTGCTGGTGGAAATTTAGTCCTTTACAAATGACTTTCCAGACTCTAGCTTGCAATGTCTTTGCTTCAATCTATTTACAAAAGTGGAAGGCGGACTTCCTGTTTAGACCTTCCCACTTTGGTGCCAAATTAAGAAGTTTCTTAATCCAATTTTCCGTTCTACTCACGGGCAGTTGTTTAAAATCCAGTTGTCCACAGGAAAAAGTCAGCGCTTTCCGGCAACAGCAATGCGGCTTCACTCCATGACAGGACTTTTCCCCTGACCGTTTGTCCTCTCACAGATTTGGTTACTAGACATAACACTTGGCTGGAGCATGACCGGGGACACAGATGTAATCAAGTATCGGGAAACATTTTAGGGAAACACCTGCTAACATGTGTATTCACTAATGCTGGAAATGTGCTTAGATGGAAATACGTCATGCTCAGAGTGGTTTCACTACTGTTTCCAATTGTTGACTTCTGTTAATAAAAGGAGCCTCTGCAGAACAAGCCGACAGCCTGCTTGGAGCATGCTTGCCAGCGTGCTTCTGCACAGCTCACCTGCATCCAACCTCCTGTCGTCCTCTGTTATTTTACCTTTTACCTTGCACACATACATCAACATAAGCACTAACATACTATTATAGTGCGCATGAGTACTACATTAGTATGCACATTCAGGTTTCAATAAAGTGTCTTATGTTCCAACAAGAATGAAGCAAGATTATGACCCTCCAGATCAGTTTCTTTGAGAAGATTCAGAAGTAGCAAAATCAGCCTCCCACACAAATACACTTACCCCTGGCTAAATAAAATTAATAAATATAGTCAACAGCAGGCTTCATTTCTTCAGTTACGGTACTATAACAGCAAAGCTGGACTTCATTTCTCTGAGATCTAAATAATAGTCAACTGTCCGGTTTGTTATATTTTGTTTTATTTATTTAGCCAGCAAAGCTATTCCTATTTTGTATATTAGCAATCTTTTAGCTGTTTCAATATATGAGGAAAAGACATTCAAGAACTGATTTGTGCTTTTGGTGTGTGTGTGTGTGTGTGTGTGTGTGTGTGTGTGTGTGTGTTTTAAGTAAGGTGAGGTTGTTTGATGTTCAGGCACTTCATAAAATATGATGGGAAATTGTGAATGTAAAACTTCCACATACTTACAGTATATTGGCCTTAAATTAACTACTGATTGCTTCATATATTATCATCATCTTTGTGATTTGCTTTTAGATTTTGGCTTTTGATTTGAAAGCTCCATCCAGCTCTACTGACTCATTTTCCTCCTTCATTTATATTCTCACCTTGAAAGTATTTATAGGCTGCATGATCCCTTGAGTCATTTTTTATTTCCTTTCCACACTGCACAAATTCATCTTCCCCAGGTCATTTCTGGAATCCTTATTATTTCTGCCACCCCATATCCTACTTCCCCATGTTTTAATAAATTATTCTTAATTAGACGTTGTAAATTGTGGCTTTCCTCTCTCTCTCTCTCTCTCCCTCTCTCTCTCTCTCTCTCTCTCTCTCGTGTGTGTGTGTGTCTAGTTTGATTATTTTGGCCAGGAAATAGCTGACTAAATTTATGATAGGAAACTTTATGATATGATTTCATTGGCTAGTGGTCTAGTGCTGTGTTGAACCCCAGACTCCATTGCCATAGTCACCACATCATCCCCCTCCACTTTTTATGTACATGCTGCAGAGGATCATTTTATTATTTTTAGTTTTGAAATGTATTGTTCTTTCCTACAATTGAATGCACTTATTGGCAGGTAAAATGTGTTAAGCATTGGGGTGGAAAGAGCAAACACTTATTATATTTCTGAAGTCATGATTGTGCTATGATTTAATTGAGTTTAAGTGTGAAATGGCACGGGTTCAGAGTGTTTTATATCAGGGTTAGAATATCCCTGCTTAGCTGGAGCTCCAATGAAGCAGTCTTTTCTACCCAGCACAGCTGTGGCCTGATCCTGGTGCCATTTTCCTTCCTGTTTGGCCATGGGTGGGATGCTCAGTACCTCCCCCTGTGGCCAAACTGCCATTTGATGGCAGAGGCCTGCTCGAACAGGCCAGTCAGATCACCTCAGGGGGCGGATTTGCAGTGCACGAGGTGGCAGATATTCTGCACCTGGGTATGCAACAAATTTTCTTCTGCTTTTACTCTAAAATCTGAAATGTAGAAACAGTTGTTATGGGGTACTGGACAGAAGTAAAATGTTAGTTGTGTGCTTCACAAGGAATACACATGACCAGTTAAAGGACCCACTGGCCAGACCATTAAGTCCTGGTTCTAATTAAGTTATTCCATTAAATCCCATATATGTGTTTGTGCCAGAAGAGTATATGTACCCAGTGCTCTTTCTGCTAGGGTTGCCATGCGTCCGTAATTTCCAGGACATAACCAGAATACCACAGGCGGCAGCAGTGTCCAGGCAATTGGCAAAATGTCAGAGAAAATGTGGGTGTAGGGTAGCCCATGCTGGCAGTGCCGATTTTGCTGACTTCCAATAAAAATAGCTCAAAACCAACTCAACAACTTTTCTGTCTGGATTTTCAGTGTTTGAAATATGGCAACCCTACTTCTACACAAGAAAGCACCAAGGTCAGGGACTGAGTCTGCAGTCATGCACTCAGTTTCATACATTAGATCACACCTGACTGTAGCTCATTGGTAGAGCATATGTTTTGCATTCAGAAAGTCCCTATGTTTGCATTACAAGGGCAGTGACAAGGCCTACATATCAAGGCCTGTGACAAAACTGTCGTCCCCTTCCTGACCACTGCAGAACAAGTTGTGAAAATAAGAGAAATGCAGATTTGAGTGATCCACAGGACCTGTGTCAACCACAGGATCCAAGTCAGAGTGCATACCAGCAATTTTGTCTGCAAAGTGGCATGAATATGTTTTTTACAGTGAGTTGTTGAGTGATCCTGTGGGGCTGCACTTAATAGACCCTTGCAACTCTGCTGGATGACTCTATGCCAGCAGAAAAGAATGATTTATTCACCACTGTCACTGAGTTGGCCTTCCAATGGACTCTTCCAATTTTTTTGCCATTATCACTCTATTCTGTTTCCCTCATTTCATCACCACCAGTAAATTAGGGGGTTAGCTTGGCACCACCCCATGGGAGGGAACACTTGAGAATGACCACATCAGCCAGCCTAGTCATTTCTGTATTTCAGATGTCAACTTAGGCTTTGACAGTATCACCTGCTAAGATGGCAAGTATCACCTGATAAGGGACAGACCCTGGCTGTCATGGAGGACATGAAGTTGTGAGCTATTCCCAACCAGGTGGTCTCAACATGAATGTGGAAGTCACCCATCACAACAAGCCTAGAAAGACGTAGCTCCAGCCCCAAGAGCACCTCGGCTAGCTCAGGAAGAGCTTCAAATATTTTTCTTTGCTTCTCTCTTGTAAGCCTATAGGAAATGTGTGCACACATCACTCTGTGGTACAGCACTGCATCGTATGTGCCTTAAGAAAAGGAAGTGTTTTAAACAGTGGTAATACTTATCAGCCCAGACAAGTACCAGAGGGCAGTCTCAATTAAATGTGCTATCACTATTTCCTGCCACACTGAAATTAAATTGGGAAATCTGAAGAATGGATATGGAACTGTTGTGCATAATGTGACTTCATTTTAATCTGATTTGTTGTCTTCCAATATTCTGCCTTTTTGCGGGTGTGATGTTAACACGTTCTTAGTGCAACAAATGAAATGCTTGGATCTGTTGGATGATCCAATGGTAGCATTACAAAGAAACAGTTTTAATTTCACTCCTGAACCAGATACACACATCTCTCATAATAAAGGAGGTAAAAATAATTATAATTCTAGCATAATAGGATGGTGGTTTTTTTACTGTGGCCCTTATTGCTAACACAAAAAATAAGAGAGTGCCAAGTCAAAACAAATTTATTTGATTTTTTTTTTAATACCATGAAGAATTATTATTCTGAGTCACTATTTCCATGATGACTAATTATTGCACCTGTAGTCCAATGACACACAATATAAGTCTCTCCAGAGTAGATGGGCTATAAGCTCTCTACAATGTGAGTGGTCATTATTCTCTTAGAAGATGTTCAGTAGGGCCAATTCTGGGGTGAGTTCTAATACCTGTTTAGTTATTTTGCATATGTCTTGTAGAACTGCTGTCCAGAATAGCTGGATTTTGTTGTCACACATTGACCTACAGACTTCACTAGTGTCTTTAGATTCTGGCTCTGCAATATGATTTAATGCATGAAGTTTGGGGTGGCACATTGCGTGGACAGGAGGAGTCCCCCAAACCCTGGGTGGCCCCCATGTGGAATAACGACTCAAGACAATGTGCTATGGGATTAAAATTGGCCACAACTTTATCATGTTTCAGATGTGGGTAGACCTTGGCTCAGGCATTGGGCGTTTATCCCTCCCAGTCCCTCGCTGGGGATCTGGGGAACATCAGGGTTATCCAGTGGGGTGGGGCTGGCTCTGGAGAACATATGTTCTAGCAGAGAGAGCCCACCCCCATTACGCCACCGTAGCAGGGGAGAGCAATGACAACCTCTAGGCGTACGGCCAAAGCCTCCCCTCTAGACAACCCCTTTAACGGGGAACCCTGGGATTGCCACAGCAAAGAGATGGGGAGCATGGGTCACCGCTACATGCCCACCCCCTTTTAGGGAAGATAGACTTCCCCTTTTAGGGATGATAGCCCAAGACCTGATACCTCCACCTGAGGCAGCAAAATTGTGGTCTCACCGCCAAGACTACCTACACCTGAAAAGACCCTTCACCATCTGCCAACCAATCCATCAGGCCATGCTTAATGTCTCTCAGCTAACGCTCATTACCAAGGCCTGACAGGTGCCCTCTGTCGGGCCTGAATAGTTCCTTCATGTATACTTTAATGCTGGGATGCTTCACAACCCGACCTCCCATACGCGCGGTTGCCGAGCGCAGTGCCCTATTGATTTTTTCAACAGTGTAGTTAAGTCTGGTGGGTTTGAGGTTGCCACACCATTGTAAGCGTAGTAGAAGTTCTGACCAGAATATCGTGATATTGGAGTGCGTGGCATGTAAGCTTTCCCAGTCTGCAATCACTGTTTTGATCAGCACTACGCTCTTATGAATGACCAAGTCATTTTCGCCGAGGTGGAACACAACCGCATTGGGCGGGGGATGAAACGCAAGCTCGTGATGCAACCAAGGAAGCAGGGCATCTGTGCTGCCAAATACCGCAGCTCTTTCCAAGGCTATCAGGACAAAAGGAATGAAGGTGGAAGGGGAACGAAAATAGTTTTATTAACAAACAAACATCAGGCATGCAAAGCATGAAATAAAACATACCCGGCAGGGGCTACCCAATCTCCCCTTCAGCTGCCCGGAGCTCCAGGTAGAGCAGCAGGAGAGAGACCCCGACTGTCGGTCTCCCAGCATCAGGTCCTTTGATCTGAGTAGAAGCTCTCTGGGCCCCTCCCACCTATGGCTTTTATAGCCTGCCTTGATATAATCAAGCGCGCCTGGCATTATTCATGATTAGCCCAGGACCCTGAGATGGATTTAATACAGAGTGGCTGAGAGTCTCCCACTACCTGCAGCCGGTCATCCAGCCAGCACTTGCAACACAGAAAAACCCAAGAAACCTCCGACAGGTGTGTGAAATGTAAGAATCCAGCAGACCTCAAACTGGGGATGTTAAAGGGAAAGGGACATGCCACCTAACTCCTCGAAATACAACTGCATTCCACATTTCCATTACAGCATCCCAGCACATTCTGCAGTGACCGAACCAGGAAATGAGAACCTTTGGCTGCAGACCCAGGAGTTCGCCAGGTGGACCAGTGGCAGCATGGGTAGCTGCCCAATGCACTATGCTGTGGCCGAAGATCCACACATGTTTGGGAGTCAAGCCTGAAGGAAAATATAGTGTGTCTCTCTCTCTCCCCCCCCCCCATTCCATGTACAAAAGCTAACTAGGCTGGCAATTGATCCCTACATCAACATTGGTGATGGGACAAAAGTCCTTCATTGAAATCAAAGGGTTGTAAACTAGCTTAGGGTTTGCAGGGCAGGCCATGTAGCACAACTGATCTGTTGACTCTCTAGCCATCAGCACCTGCTGCCTGAGCCAGCTACCTCAACATGTATATTGGTAGGACCAGCCCTGGATATTTCCCCTCCCTTTCCTTCACTATACAATGAGAACTTGTGAGCTAGTGAGTGTACGCGACAGACCTACCCTCTTAAAAGTCCTGCTTTATTGAAAAACACCTTGCCGAAAGTGCTCAAGGCTTACGTGTATGCTCTGCATTTTAACCAATTTCCTCCCTTTCAGCATACAACAGTAGTTGTATTATTACATATTTCCAGGCTTTAGCTCATTTCAGCTCTGTAGAGCCAAAATGCAGTGAGACTAATATTCCCCACAACAGAACTAAAGATTTAAAAGGGCACTGTTTTCTAAATGGTATTATCGTGGGTCAGCATTTCACAATAACTGTGTAATAAACTTTCTTACCTGATAAACCTTAACTTGATTATTTTTATTTTATCAGAGTGATTTTATAGTGAGTATAAATCATTGTAAAGTTATTCATGAGAGGAAAAAAATTATCAGTTGCTGTGGAGCAGACATATTTTCTTAATCTTGGTTCATTCCGTTTGCCCGTGGTTTGACACCAAAATTTAGAAGTGATATTATAGTACTTTAGTACCTTGGAGATAGTACAGGATAGTGCTTTTATATGACCGATGCATAAAAATAATAAATAGCTCTATTATTTTGAAGAAAACAACTACAAGCTAGCAGATAAAACAGGACGTCACAAGTTGAATAATTTAGCCAGACTCCTGTCATGAAGCTATGCTAATGTTGTTCTTAAAGAAGGATATTTGGTGTAAAATAGCACTGAGTCGCCGAATGATGCAAAGGAATCTTGCAGTCATAAAACTTGCTAATGTCAAGCAAGGAAAGTATACAAACTCAACATTTAAACACAAAAAAACCAAACAAACCCAATGAAAATATATGTGTGAGACGTATCAATGAATATGGTGGAACTGCTTGTTGTGAGAGGCCCAAGGCCCTCAGACTACAAAAAATCAAAACACTGTATTTTCCTGCCCTGGAGGAGCTCATCAGACTGGAGTTCACCATGGATGATACCATGGACTTAGTTCTCAATTAAATTTAGCTGTAGCACCTCAGAATGAAAAAAAGAGTGATTAAATAAATAATCCCTGGCCACCATTACTCTGGCTACTGAGGAGCATCCCTGGCTATATACCTGAATTTTCAGGAGAATGGTCCTATAAGCCACAGCCATTTATAGTTCACCAGCTGCCACAACACTGAGGAGCATCTCAATGAGCTTTTTGAGGCTCACTCTCCCAGTGGTTGTCTGCTTTTATGTTTCTCTAATTTAAATTATCCAAAGGTGTAAGTTCCCCAGTAGGGGGACATACACTTCATAATAAAGGTAACTTCTCTCTTTATATTTTAATCATTCTGCTGGCCACCATGTATTTCATTTCAATTCCTTTAACCATGTATTTGCATTCAATACTTTTTTCATATTTCTGCCTCCCACCCATGGTATAGGCATGTGACATACAGACCAAGAAATTAGAGCTTGAAAAATCAAACATGGATAATATATATATATATATATATATATGCAGGTTTTGGTGTCCTCGGGTGTCTTCCCGTGTAAAAGTTGGGGTGTCTAGGCGACGTTTCGACGAGGTCTCACTCGTCATCTTCAGGCTGGTGCTTTCGGCTTCTTGTTACTGGAACAGAGCGGGATCTCAGTGTTTGAGTTCCTATAAATACTGTAGAGGGGTGTGGTGTATTGCCTCAAAAGTTCTGGGCAGAGGGGAAGTTCCCAGGCTAGTGTTCTTTTCTTCTTTTGTTCCTTAATTACTTGAGGGATATCTTGAGTGATTACTTGAGTGATATTCTGAGTACCACTTAGGTGGGTCATTGGGTGTGGATTAGTTGCTAAAGCCTTCGTGTCTTGACCTCTTGAATTTGTGAAGAGTTTTTCTGGGAAGATGGCTGTACTGCACTTAGTTGTGCTTTGGCTTGGCTTCGTGTATAGGGGCGAGCTGTGGTTTTGTGCCCTGTGCCAGCCAGATCTGTGTAGGGATTGCAGGGGGGTGCAGCATCCGGAGGTGCCACTATGGTTTGGTTACTGGATGGTGTCTGTAATTTATCTGTGGAGAGGGTCTGGGTTTGGGTCTGGTGTGGTTGATTGGTGATGGCGTTCTGTGTGCCTCTGGATCTGGTGTCGGTTTTTGTGGGGAGGGCTAATTTCCAGATGTCTGGCAGGCGGGACGTGTCGTCACGCTTGTTCATGTTGTGAGGGTGTTTCTCTATCTCGATGGCTTCCATGATTATTCTCTTGTGGTGATGTTCCATGTTAAAGAGCAATTTGGAATCTGCAAAATTAATTTCGTGTCCTGTTTCTTTCATGTGTTGGAAAAGAGAGGAAGATTTTTCTTCTTTTTTGACGGCATTCTTGTGTTCTGCGATACGTGCATTTATTCGTCTGTTTGTTTGTCCAATGTACGTGGCTGGGCAGACTTTGCAGGGTATTTCATAGCCAATATCCTCAGAAACCCCAAAGATAAAATCCAGTTGGAAAACCAAGGGGTCTATGAAATACCCTGCAAAGTCTGCCCAGCCACGTACATTGGACAAACAAACAGACGAATAAATGCACGTATCGCAGAACACAAGAATGCCGTCAAAAAAGAAGAAAAATCTTCCTCTCTTTTCCAACACATGAAAGAAACAGGACACGAAATTAATTTTGCAGATTCCAAATTGCTCTTTAACATGGAACATCACCACAAGAGAATAATCATGGAAGCCATCGAGATAGAGAAACACCCTCACAACATGAACAAGCGTGACGACACGTCCCGCCTGCCAGACATCTGGAAATTAGCCCTCCCCACAAAAACCGACACCAGATCCAGAGGCACACAGAACGCCATCACCAATCAACCACACCAGACCCAAACCCAGACCCTCTCCACAGATAAATTACAGACACCATCCAGTAACCAAACCATAGTGGCACCTCCGGATGCTGCACCCCCCTGCAATCCCTACACAGATCTGGCTGGCACAGGGCACAAAACCACAGCTCGCCCCTATACACGAAGCCAAGCCAAAGCACAACTAAGTGCAGTACAGCCATCTTCCCAGAAAAACTCTTCACAAATTCAAGAGGTCAAGACACGAAGGCTTTAGCAACTAATCCACACCCAATGACCCACCTAAGTGGTACTCAGAATATCACTCAAGTAATCACTCAAGATATCCCTCAAGTAATTAAGGAACAAAAGAAGAAAAGAACACTAGCCTGGGAACTTCCCCTCTGCCCAGAACTTTTGAGGCAATACACCACACCCCTCTACAGTATTTATAGGAACTCAAACACTGAGATCCCGCTCTGTTCCAGTAACAAGAAGCCGAAAGCACCAGCCTGAAGATGACGAGTGAGACCTCGTCGAAACGTCGCCTAGACACCCCAACTTTTACACGGGAAGACACCCGAGGACACCAAAACCTGCATTCCTGTACCCGTGAAAATCTACGAAAACATATATATATATATATATATATATATATATATATATATATATATGTGTGTGTGTGTGTGTGTGTGTGTGTGTTCATAAAAAAGAGAGACGTACTTGCAGCTAAGGAGCTTCTCCACCCCCATCATTCTGCCCGGACACTGAGGTCCAGCACCGAGGGCCTTCTGGTGGTTCCCTCGCTGCGAGAAGCCAAGTTACAGGGAACCAGGCAGAGGGCCTTCTTAGTAGTGGAACCCCCTCCCACCAGATGTCAAAGAAAAAAACAACTACCAGACTTTAAGAAGACATCTGAAGGCAGCCCTGTTTAGGGAAGCTTTTAATGTTTAATAGATTATTGTATTTTAATATTCTGTTGGAAGCCACCCAGAGTGGCTGGGGAAACCCAGCCAGATGAGCGGGGTATAAATGATGATGATGATGATGATGATGATGATGATGATGATGATGATGAAGAAGAAGAAGAAGAAGAAGAATAGAAGTAAAGAGGGCCCTTTCAGTTGTGGCTCCCCAACTGTGGAATGCTCTCCCCACTGAAGTCCCTTACCATTGATTTTGTGGGATAGGGCTGTTTGGAGTTGTAGTCCAACAACATTTGGCTATCCCTGAAGGGGAGATTTTTGAAAGTCTCACCAGCCTTAACATGCATGGGATCATGCAACCCCCCCCCCCATGGGGAAAACCCCTGGAATGCCACATGTTCCCCATCTCTGAACTGAATAATCATAGTTTGATTTGCACAGCTGACTGAATGCATATTGCTGGCAATTAGAATGATCCCTCTGCCTATATTGGCATGAATTTTAATGCAAATGCGTCAGAGCCTAAAATGAAAGCCAATGTAAATGTAATGATTAAGGCCAGGTGACGTGAGCCAGGAAGTGAGCTGAAATCAACTCTATAGCATTAATTCACCTCTCAGCTAAGCCTCCATCTGCAATATGAGGCTAATAATATTGGATAATAATAGGGTTATTGTGATAATTACTGAAATAGTGTATGTGAATGATGCTGTTTGAATATTCAGAAACCACCATGTAAAAGCTGTTGTTTTCCCCCAAGAAGCTTCAAACATAGCACAGCGGGTATCAACTAACAAAATGTTTGAAATTTAAAACTTAACTTCCTGTTGATCTGGATGCCTTCTATTCTACTTCTGTGTCTTTGAAATCCATACATACTATGAACAGAAAATGCCAGTGATTCCCTATCCCAGCCATACTTCTGTATCTCAGAGGATTTGCTAGTGGAAATTAATTAAAGCTCTCACACACTATTTTTCCCTTGAGCCACTCAATATGCTTAAGTGACACGATGGGGGTATGATCCATTTTTCTAAAGCCCTCATTAAATAACTCAATTTGGCTTAAACACACATCATATTTTTTTCATAAGTAGCTGTAATTTCTCTCCTTGACTGCGTAACCTGATCCCATCAAACGGCTTGCCATTGGCAATTAAAATGATCCCTCTGCCTGTAGTAAAAGGACAACTTCAAAATGTGTCTGTGTGTCAGAGCCCTGCAAATGAAGAAGTATTAACTGTTATCAAAGTGTCTAACAACTTAAATCGAGATGGGGAAGTTTGACTGGTATGCGGCAGTAGTCCAAGCCCCTTGGGATCTCTTTGAACTAATGCAAATTGTGGGGATGGGGACACACACACCTTTCAATCTACACATGCAACAGAATTGAGAAGAGACTTGTGGGTGTTAGTGCTACAGGTGGGAGAAGCCATTCTTTTAAAAATGTTTTCAGATTATGATTATTATTTTAAAATCAATTAAAACAGAGCACCCAAAGCCAGTGTGTGGTGACCATGAAAAGGGTAAATTCCTAGCTAGGGATCATTCAGAAATGGAAGAAAAATAAAACTGCCAATATCACAATGTTACACAAATCTGTGGTGTGACCACATTTGGAGTACCTTGAGGATGGTTATTTTAGAGTTGGAAAAGGTTCAGAAAAGGTCAAGAATGCCCTTGTGTTCATGTTCTGCTCACTGGTTTCCCATATGGTTGACCACTGTGAGAAAAGGACACTGGACTGGATGGGCTCTTATATTCTTATGCGCTTAACAAAAAAACACAACCCTAGGATATTGGAAAGAAATATGCTGGTTCAGGGAATTTTTTAAAAATCGCAAAGAAGAATGCAAAGAAGAGAAACACACCCCGCGTTTGAAGTGGTACATGCCATTCTACTATCGCAGAATTCTAGTATGCTTCTTTTCACCTCATTCGGTTACAGGAGTAGATCAGACTCAAATCCCAGTGAAAGTAACTGAGCATTCGGAAACAATAAGTGTTCTTTCCTAACTCCAGTATATTTCAGAGGCAACTGAAATTAATACCATCCAAACAATTGTCATCTTAATGTGGGTCAATTATTCTTTGGAAGTGTGAATATTTGGCAGATATTTGATTGTCAACATCAGCGATTGGCACCAACTGTTTCCTCTCAATAGCAGTAAAACATTAGCCAGCAATTTAAGTTATCTTGGCTTCCCGCCTCACATTTATGTATCTATGTATGTATTTTATTGATGTAAAACATTTATATATTGCTTTTTGCAACACCTGGCTCTCACGTTTAATAAGTTGGAGTTCTTGTTATTAAATACAACAAATCCGTTTATTGTGAGGACCATGCCTGTACACAAACATCAACACAACAATAGTTAAAAATATTAAAATTCATTAGATACTATGCCAACAAAACCTTCATCCCACAAAATAGAAAGAGAGGGAAAACAAGCAACGAGTTAAACAGACGATGAAGGGGTCTTTACATTGTCATCCATAAATCTTTCCCTGGCTTTCATGGCCTTCATCACAAAAACCGCTACAACCTGGGTAATATGTGGGTTTGCATCAACTAACAAGAATTTTACTCTGTCTTCAGGATTAGTTATAGAGTTGGGTATAATTTGCAGCAATGCGTCTCTAAAGCCCGAGTAGATGGGGCAATAGAGGAGGTAATGTGTAAGATCCTCTTTAGTTTTCATAAGTTATTGAATATACCAAGAAAAAAACACACCAAGAACTCTGGCCAATATAAGTTTCAATAGTGGGAGTGGTCCCTACTCGCAAATCAATAGTCAATTGTAACAAAAACTAATCCATTCAAAAGTATGTATTCTGACAAGGATTCCAAACTCATAATAGAGATTACAAACTCAAACAGAGATTACAAACTCAAACTCATAAGGATATGTATAACACAACAATTCGTTACTGTATTAAAGATAAGAGTTTATGAGTAGAGATAAGTTCATGTTAGTCCATAGTAAGATTTGACGTGAAGATCTTAGTTTCAATCATTGAGCAGAACTCAGAAGTCAATTATGGATCAGAAACCAGGACAAGGCCCTGTTTCGATGTATTCACCTTCATCAGCTGGAAGTATCAAACGTTACATTAAAATACATTTAAATTCTAAATTATCATAAATTATAAAACAGTATTATACAACATTATAACACCTGGCTCTCACAGCAGCTTAGTTAAGCCACATCTTCTAGCAACGCCGTCTTCCACACATTGGAGGGGGAGACTTGAAGTAGCGAGTCTGCCTATATAGACCACGTTCTCCCTCCAGCACATGGAAGGAAGTTTGGGCGTATCCTGATTTTCATTTATTTCATAGAATTCTTTCAATATTTCCTTAGCCCTTTTAACCCTTTGATCATCTCTCCATACCTCCTAGTTCATTCTCCACCTTCCCTTAGTATGATTTTGAAATTTCATATATACCAGTACTGGATTGTGATCTGATATCGATCTATTAAGTATCTCTGCTTTTTCTAAACTCAACATCAACTTTTTTGATAGCCATATTGTGTCGATTCGTCCCCCATATTTTTTCGCCTCCGAGTAGTGGGTTATGTCTTTAGCACTTGAATTTTTTGTTCTTCAGGCATCATATAAATTAAAATTCTCAATTATTTTGTACTTTTTTTCTTTTTTCTGATATCTTATCTTTCATTTCACTCTTTTATTGTGAATAGCATTTTATAGAGGTATAAATAACTGTAAATATGAAAAGAGACAAAGTATTCTCTAATTTTTATCCTTGGTTATTTGTATTTTCTTTTTCTTTTGTATTTTCTTTTGTTGTAAATATGTATGTTTTCTAATTTGTACTTAATAAAAATTATTTGATTTGTTTTTTAAAAAAGGAAGGAAGTTTGGGGCAGAACATGGCAAAACAGCCTCACTTTCGCCTCCTCCCCCGCTCACAAATGTCATGAACGGAACCCCAGAAAATGGCTTCATTTAGACATCACAATAAACAGCATTCCATATATGACAGCTATGCCCCAAAGCATGAGGTGAATTTTATAGTAACATCATTTGTTAAAACAATTAGGAAACGTTACTTTAAATAGGTGAGACCCCCATATGATGGATTGCTTTAGAACTGAAAATTTTGGAGTCAAAACCTACAGACTGCATTATACTTTTCACTCCCTGTGAGTGAAGATGGATGTGATTATTATACAGGCTACATTTCAGACCAAGTTATACTTTATGGCTAATGAAAAGGGGGAGATAAAAAAATACATATATATTGATATGCCCTTAACAGTGACATTGAAAATGGTGGCCTTATAAAATATTCTATGGCATTTTTTATGATTGTGCTTTACATTTCACTGCTAGTTTGTGCACCAAATAGTCATAATACAGCTATTCAACTGGAAAGAAGAATAAGTATTCTGTGCCCCTTCCAAAGCCAATGGGACTTCAATTCATGGCATCTTTAAAAAAGAGAGATGTATACTACAATTTATCCAGCGGTCAGTTGGCTGCAGCATTCTAGATTTGTTTCCCTCGTCAGTTTGCATGGAATGTTCCGGGTGATAAAACCTTAATTATCCCAGAAAGCAATTCTTGTATGAACTAATACAGCCACATTCTTTGCCTTTGTCAATGAGAGAAAAGGTCTATTCCCTTTAAAATACAAGCATGACATGGCTGCTCTCCCATTGAAATTAAAGCGTACTCGATCTGCGCAGAATTGGAAATGTGGTCGAAATGTAGGCTTGCTAGAGGAATATTGCGAATTAATCTTTACTTTACTGCAGTGTTAGTGTTTGCCTAAAAATCAATCTGTCTGGCATTTTTATGGCCATTCTGCAAATGGAAAAGGAGCAAATGAGCCATTTGCAGCTTTTATTCTCTGTATACAGCCATGCCTTGCATTTTCCATTCGCCTAAGCCTCATTTTTTCCCCAGCGCAGAATTCCTTGTCCTGCAATATAGTTGAGACTCTAATTATTAGTTATGGCTGGGGTTTTGGCTCCCAGCCCCTAGAGACCTACCTAGCACAGCACACAAACCACCGAGTGCAGACGTGCGTTAAAATTTGGTTTTAAAGATGTAGGAAATAGCACTGTAATGAAATATCCTACAGTTAATTCAGGAGGGCTAAAGCTACAAAATGTGCCAACTTGATTCAAAGCATAAACTATTGTTATATTGTACATATTTTCTTTTACTGGTATTTGGGCCATAGCTTAGGGCACCTGAGGGGGAAGGCAGGAAATATGCACGCCGTGATTCAAAAACTGGTATATTTCCAAGGTCACAGCAGTGTTATTATTTAAAAATTGTGGCTGGAGTTTTGAGATGGGAAACATAAAGTTTTCTGTCTGACTCTCAACTCTCAATCTCTAGTGCCACACAGACTGAAGCAGAAGGAAAGCTTAATTGGGTGTGGCAAAATTGTTCCCCATCCATCTGGCCAAAACAAATGAATATTTTCCTTCCAGGCATATTAGAGAGAAATAAGCTGATCAAATCCAACCTTTAGCATAGATGAAAATAATCAGCCTATGATTTTTTTTTTCTTTTGTGCAAGAAATGAACAATGGGATTTCAACATTATTATTATTATTATTTTTAATTAATCCCTAAAGATGTGATCTGTCAGGAATGGTAATGTGCATTTACCAGCTTCAGAATTCTTGGTTTTGGTTTTGTAAGCTTAAGGGGGAAACAAACAGTGAGAATGTCAGGAAGAAATAATGTGACTGGACAATAAACTGATAGTTTAAATTCATTGTTCATTCTTGCAGGACGATGCCTTTTGATAGACCTTCTTTCTGTGTTGGTATGAATTCAATTTTCAGTAGTAAACACTAGAGACAACAGAGGCAATGGTTCGCTGAATTAGTATGAGAGCAGCAGAATAACATTATTATATCATTATACACATTTCTGTGTATATAATGCACCTTTATTTTTTATTTCTTTCCATTTTTCTGCGTACCTTATCAGTGGAAGGATCTGAGGACCTCCAAAAGGGAATCCAGAAACATATAACTAATCCAAAGGCATCAGTTGTCTCAAGTTGTGGTTCTGGATAACCCTAAGGCTCTTTGGAACCTACAGATAAACCCTCAGTGACATGACCAGTGATAGAAGACACATATTGCTGAATGAAAGCTTGTCCGCCACTGTCAATCAACCCCTGTAATAGAAGAGTGCTGGTTGTGTTCTTGGGAATACTCTCAAGGTTATCTACACTTGCTTTTTGCCCTGCTATTTTTCAGGCATAAATCTCCATGTTGGGGCCATCTTTTGTGTGTGCGTGCGCGCTCTGGCACTTTCACTGGGAAACCCCACTATTTAAAGCTGAAGTGCAACAAATGGTAATTCAGGTTCGCCATTTGTTCCAATTCAGCTTTAAAGAGTGGGTTTTCGTGGGGGGGGGGGAAGCTCCGGGGCAAAAGAAGAGGGAGCGCTCTGTGATGCTACTTTAAAACATGGAATCGGGCAACCTAAAAACAACACAACAGGCCAATAATTTGATTACAACACTCTGAATGAAGATACAATTTAGTAGTTGTATAGAGTCAAGTGGCATACAATGTATACTAGGTAACACCAACTAATGTGACTTCAGAGAATTTCCCAAAGTAGGGGATTTTTTCAAAGGTGTATCAAACAGAGAATGATTCAAGCTTGAGGCAACATGCCTTCCAAAACAAGTATAAAGTCCCAACCACAGCACAGATGCGCCTGGTTATATCCACAACTTATTCATATATTTAGCAGTGAACACACTGAAAGAAGTTGGTGCTCCAGAGGCAGTAGCAGGACAGTCCTTCCTGGATAACCAACTGTTTCAAAATTTCTTCCTCAGCAAATAAGAGGTCCGAGAGGCCTACATAGGTTACAAATGGTTCAGCTTTCAGTAAATAGTGTACTTAGCTGATGTGGAATGCCTGGAATGCGCAGAGGAAAGTTAAGTGTAGATAAGCCCTTTGTTCCCACAAATACTGAATTATGTAGAAAACATATGGCTCTGGAGTAAAGAATCTGAGGCTGCCGGTGGAGGCTTGCATGATGAGAAGAAAAAATATTCCTCAGCATAGAAAATGAAACTATCAGGGATAATACTAAGACAGAAAACAATATGTTAGGAAAAAATGCTATGGATTTTCTTTCTCTTTTAAATGACTATGGAGGAGGCAGAGATGCTTGAGGAATCTTCTATTTGCACATTTCTATACAAAGTCACCTGATCTGCATCTCTTGAACAATTGTGCTTCAACACTGCATTTTGTGCTTCTCCAAAATGTTATGACACAGTTTGCAGCAGTTTGAATATGCATTTGGGGATGTGTTTTTCTTCTTCTTCTTCTTCTTCTTTTAAATGCAGGTTAATGCAGAAATATGTACCCATCTCCATATTGAAGCAATGCTGTCCTGACGTAGGTTTACCACTTCATCTGATGTTTTATGGGAGCAGGTTTTAGTCTATTGCAGGGTGACACTGAGGCCACAAAAAGTCTGTCTGAAATGAGTGTGCAACCTAAGCCTCGAGTACGTAGTGCTTCTGTGACTGACAAACAGGATAATTCTTCAGCGCACTAGTTGATGTGAAAAGGATTCCCTGGAGGTAAAAAAATAAAACTGGTTACTTAGCAACTACCCAGGATGCTACTCAATTACTTCTGGATTAGACGGTATGCTGATTGATTGCTAGGCATTCAGCAAGTTGCTCCATTCCTGGAACTGGCAAAAGAGCCAGCAGCAAGGCAGCATAAATTAGTCTGCTTAGAAAAGATGACAATAAACAGTTAAAGTGAAACAGTGAGACATAAGGGGAGGGGGTGGACTATATAGATATGATAACACACATGCGGAAGTGTGAGTTTTGTGAATGGGGTACATAAAAGCAATGAAGATGCTTTGTCTTGCCAGTGTTGACCTGTTTACTGACAGGAAGTTGTTCCATTGGCATGTACCAACATGTGGCATAAGTACCAAATTAGGTGGTATCCAATGTTACACAAGTGGAAGGCAAGTTCATGCAACAGATATTTCCCTTTTCCCCTGCATTCCCACTTCTGAACTATGTGGCTGGCGTTGTACTGGGCTTCAGTGGGATGAGTGAAATGACCAAAATCAGACAGGACCCCCACAAACAAACAAAAACATGACCACAAGAATGGGCAAACCCCTTGGTACTACATAAAGCACCTTAGGATAGGAGTGAATATAAATATCACTGCACACTAGCCATTCTTTAACAGTTTTAGTCCATCATGGTTTTCCTCTCACACCCTGGTATTTTTTGTGGCCGATATCAATATTTATGTATATTCTTCTGTGAAGATGCACTGCTATGATCAATGGTCAGAAGGCATGAGAGCCTACTATGTATAGCTTTCTAGCATTTTCCTGGAATAATACAAATGTATTATTATAACCAAGGAGCATCTAGTTTATAAGTCTGCACATTAGAAGAGGGACACTTATGACGATATACATTGTTCACATTGTAATCTGTCTAATATGTCAGGGATGAGAACGGTCATCTCTTAGATGGTGGTTGTGTTCCTTCTTTTGCTTTTTCAATTTCCTTCTTTGACGTCTTTTTTAGGAAAAAAATCATGTCGCATACCAGATGGTATATTGGCATCCCTGAAATCATCAACTCATTTAGGGAGAGATCCTGTGCACAGGAAGCTGTTGCAAAACAAGATGGTGTAAGTTAAGCTGCTACAGAGTTACACCAAGCTTCCTTCAGTAGTGGAGCTACCACGGGGAGTCATGGCAAAAATGAAGAAAATATATGTCGTTGCTGCCTTCTCTCCTTTTTTTTTTTGGTCCTGTACCCATCACCGAGACAAGTAGAAAAATGCTGCTGTTCCATTTACATAATGCGAACAATGTAGATTTATTCTCATAGATTGTACCCTGACACAGATAAGCTTAGTACTGCCAGATTGTGGTAATGATTATCTGACTAGCTCTTTCAGCCCTAAAGAAACAAACAATTTTGAGATGGAAATTAGCACAGCAGCAGCTTAGCTCCCTATTGATTCTGCCAAAATCTAGATCCTTGCATGCAGCCTCTTTTCCATACTGCCTTGACTTGGGATATTATTTGCTTTAAAGGCATGTATAACGGAGATGTCTTAATTCACATGGCACTCTCTCGCTCTCCCTAGCCTTCATCATAGTTGGCTTTAAAGAAATTTAGTTGGGGAAATGACATTCAGGTCTTTGCCGCTGATGATTGCCTGTTCAATGAATTGTTACACAATCCAATTTCAGCATTAGCCATATTCTTTGCGCCCAGCAGAATTGCCTTAAGATGTGTTGATAGTAAACAATTTAGCTGATGATGGTCTAGCCTTGCCGTAACTTGTGTCAGCTCTTTGCAAAACTGCCTGTCTGGGATCCATTAACAACTCCTCTTCACATTTGTTGTCATTTATCATTGCTAAGTACGTCATGTAAAAAGCAGAGGAGTTACTGAAGCTCTGATAAGGAGTGATATTAGATTTGGGGGTCCATAGTTAATGGGGCTTTTCAATACTGACATCACATTCATAAATCCACTTCTCCATCATCATTAAGAATAGCATATTGGTATCCTGCCTTTAATTCAAAGAATTCGGGAAGACCAATGCAGGTTGCACCTATTTTATACCCACAACTGTAGTGTATTAAGTTAAGATACGGTAAAATATATAAATGAACTTCATGGTTAAGTGGGAATTTGAACTCAGGTATCCTCCCACAACCTCTGTGCTTCAGTTTTTAAAAGACAGAAAATTGGACTGGAAAATAACCAAAACTTGAGACAAAGCAAAATGGAAATACAAAAAGGTAAAATTAAATATATGGGAAGTCATGTGTGAAGAGTTGAGTAAGGAGGCAAGGCACTCACAACTATTTGTACCTTGTAATCAATATCACAAATGGGAAGTTTCACTGCTTAATGAATCTGCTTAAGTATCTTCCTGTCCATTTTCATTTTCAGGGCTGTCATGTACATCTCTACTCAGAATTAGGCCCCATTGATATCACTGGAACTTACCAGATAATTGCAGCCTGGGGGGGGGGATAACTTCAATACACTGTTTGTTTGTTTGTTTGTTTGTTTGTTTGTTTGTTTGTTTGTTTGTCTGTTTGTTTTAAAGGTGGATGCACTCAGGTTTTGCTTGTGGGTTTTCTATGGGCATGTGGTTTGCCACTGTAAAAACAAGATGGTGGACTGCAAGAGCCTTGGCTCCAATCCAGAAGGGTTCATTTTATGTTCTTATGTTAATTGTAAGGGTGGCGGGGAACAAGAAGAAGAAGAAGAAGAGTTTGGATTTGATATCCCGCCTTTCACTCCCTTTAAGGAGTCTCAAAGCGGCTAACATTCTCCTTTCCCTTCCTCCCCCACAACAAACACTGTGAGGTGAGTGGGGCTGAGAGACTTCAAAGAAGTGTGACTGGCCCAAGGTCACCCAGCAGCTGCATGTGGAGGAGCGGAGACGCGAACCCGGTTACCCAGATTAGGAGACTACCGCTCTTAACCACTACACCACACTGGCTCTCACCTTAAGATTGCAAAGCATTTCAGAAATTAAAATTTCCATTTCTGTGGCTAATGGACAAGTGAGATCAACTTAACATCGTCTTGCGGCATATTGCCTGAGTTGATCAGAGTTCTAAATTAAGGGGAACATGATATTTAAATTATATATTACTTGATTTATGTCCCTACCTTCTTCTGAAGAAACCTGGGGCATTGGCAAGAACAGTAGTACCATACAGTGGTACCTCAGGTTAAGTACTTAATTCGTTCCGGAGGTCCGTACTTAACCTGAAACTGTTCTTAACCTGAAGCACCACTTTAGCTAATGGGGCCTCCTGCTGCTGCAGTGCCGCCGGAGCCCGATTTCTGTTCTCATCCTGAAGCAAAGTTCTTAACCTGAAGCACTATTTCTGGGTTAGCGGAGTCTGAAACCTGAAGCATATGTAACCTGAGGTACCACTGTACTCCCCTTTCTTCAGAAGCCCACCCACCAAATCATGGAGAGAATGGTGGTGGAGGCGGAGAGGGACTTGTCCCTGCTGCCCCCTGTGTTGCTAAATGGAAGACTATAATACTGAAAGAAGGCTCTGATGTTATTGAGATGCTCATTTCTAGGTTTATAACGGTCTAAAGTTTGCCACCTAAAAGCAGCTCATTAGGATGCACATTAAGAAACTAACAACAATATTAGATTTTTTACATTTTTTTTTTTAAAAAAAATGTATCTGCATGAAGAATTATTTCCTGTGGTCACTTTTCCAGGAGGGAAATGCATTCATTTTCAACTTTTCCTAGGCCACAGATTAGAGCAAATGATTTATATACAGCATTACTGCGAGACTTTTATGGGTGATGTTATCTCGTAAATTTGAGCTCATACCCCATACCGCTGCCCTTTTCTGGTTTCTTTTACAATGGCAACATTTTAAGTATAATGGACGGAGTTGATGTGGAGTTATTGCATGGCTAACTCTTTTCTGCTAGATTTGCAGTATTTGTAGATATATCTGTGGGTGTGTTTTTTTTTATACCTGCAGCTCCTCACACTGCATATCAAAGCAGTTTCTGCTGACAAGGCAGGCCTCTTAATCTGTGTGTGGCGTTACCCATTTGTATGCTCAAAGATGTCTATATTCAATAAGACAGGGCAGAAAAGCCAATATTTGTGTCTGGGATTCTGTATAAATCTGGGATTTATACTTCAAGCATTAAAGACTCTCAACAAAGTGCAGACGTTTGTCCACACATGCATATTCAGTTGCCCAGTTTCCATTCCTGACCACTGATGACCACACAAACTGCAGCAATTCCTGCTTCCTGTTCCAATTTCATCGGCTTTTTTCTGACATACTTACCTGATTGCTATGGATCTTTAGCCTGATAAGTACTCCCAGTATAGCCCAGGCTCAGAAGACTGTGGTGGGGGTCTCTGATATGGGAGTTAAGCTCCCTTCCCTTCTTCCACACAGCATAACAGCCTGGTCCAATCAATGACTGTAAAGGGTGGTCAATTCCTGCAAGTAAGATGCTAAGCTTCATACCTTCCTCTCTCTCCTTCATGATATTCTCCTCCTGTTCCATTCAGGAACCCCTTTAAAGGGTCCCTGCTAAACAACAAAGTAGCCATATCTCACCTGTGGTGTTTTTCTCCCTACTGACTTTTTCCAGTGTTGGCAGCTGGAGAAGGGAACTGCACAGGGCCCTGGCCACAGCATTGACAGTTATCCACAGCTGGGTATAAATTAATAAAATAAAAAATAAATCTGCACTGGGTTCCAAGTGTTCATATTAACCTTTAAAGCAGTAAATGGCTTGGACCTCAGCTACCCCCCCCATTGCTGCCATATAAATCCCAGACCCTAAGGTCATCTTCTGAATCTTTTCTCCAGCTGTCCTCTCTGAATGAGGTGAAGCAGACAGTCACTAGAGAAAGGGTCTTTTCAGTGACAATGCCCTGGTTGCAAGATTGGTTGCCCTCCTCAAGGAGGCTTGTTCAGTAAATACATTCAAATTAAGGCCTTTTCATTTTAGGCATTATACTTTTCGTGCTCTAATTTGTTTATTTAAAACATTCCTGTCCCACCTTCCATTAAAAAAAATCTCAAGGAGGTTCACAATCTGGTTTGACTTCATTGACTTAACTTACACCAGCTTGCTGTGCCCCAGCTTCTTGTGTATAGGGGTAAGGTAAAGATAAAGGACCCCTGGACAGTTAAGTCCAGTCGAATTCAACTATGGGGTACAGCGCTCATCTCTGTTTTCAGGCTGAGGGGGCCAACATTTGTCCATTGACAGTTTTTCTGACTCATGCGACCAGCATGACTAAACCACTTCTGGTGCATGGAAACACTGTTTACCTTCCCTCCACAGTGGTACCTATTTGCGTGTTGAGTCCCACAATTGCCACCCCCCAAATAATTCACACTTCACACATCAATTTTTGTTTAGGTTTTTGGCATAATTTTGGCCACAACTTTATTCAATACAAAAAATGTGAGTGGTTGCTTAGGCATTGGTTATGACTATCTGTCCATGCCCTCAGGGACAGAGCTGGCATTCCGGACACCAGTGGAAGCCAGAGTGGGAAACAAGTATTGGGTGAGAAAATGAAGCTGGGCATCAGTCCCTCACTTCTCACCCTCATGTTCCTTTGGGGCTTGCACGGCCCAAGTCCGATGCCAGGGACAAGGACGAAAAGAATGGCAAGCCCCTGGATTCCTTTAACGGAATTCCCTTCGCATCATTTGGAGGGGCAGGCACTTACCCCTCCAAGCACCACTTTAACCATTGCCTAACCGCCAACCTTACAAGTTGTGACGATTTGCTACGCAGTAGGCGAAAACCAAATGGCACCAGCCAATCAGCCAGATGGCAAAATTCCTACCGTGCCCCCGCACCAAGGCAGACGACACCATGACAGGCATAGCAAGGTCAAGCGATCCAGAAAAAACCCCCTATTAAAGGGAGGGAGGGCGGGTGATCCGAAGCAAAACGGCCAAGAGGAATTCCAACCTCTGGCCCCTTATATTTATAGACTCTAACCCCTCCTCTGAATTTGGCAACATACAAAACTCCCCAGCAACCCAATCTTAACCCTTTAGAAGGCTTGGGTTTTCTCTCAAATCTGCCAAGTCATGGCAAGGTGGCATGTTTCCCCAACCGCAACACATGCTCTCTGGCTAGGGAGAACACACTTTATCTACTGAGACTGATATGCTTTCGAATGGTTAGGTTGGCAGGAATTGGGACAAAGCAATGGGAGCTCACCCCTTTATGTGGATTCAAACTGCTGACCTTGTGATCGGCAAGCCGAAGAGGCTCAGTGGTTTAGACCACAGCTCCACCCACATCCCTCCTGTGTATAGGATTACTCCCCAAGTAAATAAATACAACTAAGGTAGTTATTTTGATCCCAGTTTGTAATTCTCTTGTACTTCCTCCTAACAGGGAAGTGCCCCTGTTAAAAAGCATGAAACAATAATCCCAACATATATTTTTTTTCTATATTCATAAAAGCAAAAAGTTCTACTTCATGCATATGAGAAAAGAAGTGCCTTCAGTGTGACTGCTTTTAGATATTGTCGCCTAAACTGAATTATTCAGCAGACAAGAATATAAATCATAGAAGAATGTAGGCTGATGAAACCTACCAATCATTTCTTTCTCTGCTCCCAGTTTGCCATTTGAAGTGTTTCTTTTTCTTTTTTATTTCCTTTTCCATGCAATTCAAAAGGTCTGACGATATATTATACACATTAATGAAAGGGAAGCAAGAGCTAATGATAAAAATTAAATATTGAAGATGGTCGAGAGATTTGTGAGGGGCATTATTTTTCCCTACAGAAGCTAGAATTCAAATAAAGATGGGGGTGGGGGGAGGTTATTTTTTATGCTAGAGGTAGGTAAAATAAATTCTGCATAAGCATGTACTTTGTATGAATTCTTTGTGTGTATTCAGTGAAGCAAAGACAGATGAGCTCTGTAAGCTAATAGAAAGAGAAGCTCTTCAGTGGTTCAGGAAAATGAAAGACACATTTACAGTAACTGCTTTATTCTTGATCTCCATCCCAACCAAACCACACACACACACACACACACACACACACACACACACACACACACCTACCTCTGCTTTTTTGAAGACTTTCCAGTAAACAGAACCCTAACTTCTGTCTGGATACCAAATTCCCTGTTAGGATCAGATCTATGCTAACTGGAGCCATTTTGAATGAATATAAATCTGGGCTGTATCTAATCGGGTTCATTTTGACATCTCCTTAATGCAGTGTTTAATAAGAGCTCTCCCTTCCCTTTTCTTTTTAATTTGCATTCCGACTTTCACCATTACTGTTTACAATCTTCAGAAATGACAAAGTGTACAACAGAAATCAGCTTGGCTATCCTAAAATGACTCAGAAAAATGTGAGCACTTTTTTCATATTTGTTTTCTCTAAATGTACTTTTCTTGTTTTTTTACTGCATTGTTAGCTGCCCTGGGAGCAAAAGAAAAAGTTTTGCTGGAGGTATGAGGAATAAATTACACAAAGGAATATTGTTCCTTTGAACACAAACATCAGAAAATGCATTTTGAGATAATTTTGAGTTTTAAAAAACCATCAAACATGTATTTGCCTCTTTAGCTGAGAGTCACGTGGAACCAATATCAGGGGAATTAGCTATCAAGCAAAGTGTAGGGTAAATGTTTGCAGTTTATTACAAAAACCTAACTAACTAACAGCAAATCATTAACAGTTTTCAGACTGAGACAGCAATTACTTGGCTAATTCCAAGGGGAAAGAAGGTAGGAAGCTAGTCTCTTTATCAGAGGGTTAACTAAGAGAGACATTTCCATGCATATGTAGTTCCCATTCATCATGAAAACAAACGATGGATCAACCAGACTTCAGTCACTAACTTCACCAACTTGTATTAAAGGATGGAAACAAAAGCAGATATTCCAATTATCTAAAACACTTTTTTAATGAACAGAAATAATGGCGCAGGCCCAAGGTTGCCTGCTGTAGCTAACACTTTTTTTGCTCTGTTTTGTTTACGATTATTTTATGAGTGCTTGTTTATATATACAACATACACAGAAATTTATGCAAATCTCAACTTGCAAAATTGGACTTAGACACAGAAGTGGTTGAGAGCAAAAAAAAAAAGTGCATAAAGGCAGTGCTTTTTTCTAAATATATATATATATGTTTAGGGGTATTCTTGTTTTGACTTGAGAAAACCACCATTTTATAGTTAAAATTGGGAAAAATAAATACAGTAAATGGACAAAAGTACAAAGATTCACAAAATGTTTAGGGGTATGCATACCCTTGTGTCCCTCCAGGAAAAAAGCACTGCATAAAGGGTTGTCTCCAACTAAATTTTACTCAGAGTAGACCCCCTGAAATTACTAGACCTACATTAGTCATGGGCATTGATAGTGGAAAGCACGCCAAAGTGCTGCTAAAATATATACAAAAATATTGTGCAACTTTGATCACAAAAGAAGTATGAACTGCTATAAAGAGATGGGTAAAGTTACTAGCAATTATCTATGTTCTCATCTATCCAGAATAAGGCCTACACCCAACTGGTGTGCTAAACAATGCATAGATTTATACTTGAGACCAAACACATTTCAACCCCTGAAAGGTCTTCCTTGGTGGTCAAGGAATGTGTAACCCACAATTTATTACCAAATATTAGCCACTTGGCTGATCTTCATACTTGATAAAGTGAGCTGACCATTCATATAATTATGCAAGCAATTTATTTTCCTAGATGAAAGGAAACTACTTTGAGGTTTTATGTGTTAGGATATTTCCATTCCACCTTAAAAGGGAGCAGGCTTTGTGAGTCACAGAGTCTGCGCATTTCCTGTTCACAGGAAGTTTATGTTTTCTGTTGCTTTCGTTTCTCTCTCTCGCTGCCTGAAACACTGAAGCAGGCAGTCATGTTTTCTCTGTTCTGACCAACGCAGAATAAACTTATAAATAATGCTCTCCTGCGTGCATCTTTCGCTGTGCATTATCTGCTGATAAGAGCGTGCATCAGCTCTGGAATGTGGCAAGCTATTTCTGGAGCTCGTGTCGCTAATTGCTGATACTGCGTGTCTACAGGAGATCGATGGACGTCCGGAGGCGACGTGGGGCCATGATGGACTTTGTCTCCCTGGCAGTATCCCAACATTATGATCAGTTAAGTAGTTTGCAGGTTTTGTTAAACAAATAAAAGAAGAGAAAGCTACATCAATGTCACTGGTTGGATCCTGTCATGGGTGCTGAGTACAAACTGTGGTTGCATAATTGGGCTGGAGGTTCCTCACCTTAATTTTTGTGAATAGCTGCCAATAGCTAACTAAGCACCTACATTATATTTTCTAGGATTTCCCCCCTTAATGATTCAGGCATAATTCTTCTTCTGTTGTGGCTCTTGAAAGGCCCAAATAGCAGTGTGCCTTCAATGTATTAGGGGCCAGGTAGAGAAGAAGGCAGCTGCATTTCTTGGAACGTCAAGAGTTGCTTATGAAAGACTGCGTGTCTTGATTCCCCAAACCTCCGCAGGCCTCCTTTCCCAGACAAAATGGATATTCCTAGAGGCAATCTGCTAGGGGAGGGGTAGGTAACATGGTGACCTGCAGAAGTGATTGGACGGTAACTTCCATCAGATCTGGGCTGGCATAGCCAATTATCAGGGATGATGCACTCCATCAACATTTGTAGATCAGCATGTTGGCTTGTGTGGTGGATAAAATGGAAGAGAGAGGCTGCTCTATAGTAACACTTTTGTTGTTGTTGTTTAGTCATTTAGTCGTGTCCGACACTTCATGATCCCATGGACCAGAGCATGCCACTTCCTCCCGCAGTTTGGTCAAACTCATGCCGGTAGCTTCGAGAACACTGTCCAACCATCTCGTCCTTGTCGTCCTCTTCTCCTTGTGTCCTCCATCTTTCCCAACATCAGGGTCTTTTCCAGGGAGTCTTCTCTTCTCATGAGGTGGCCAAAGTATTGGCGCCTCAGCGTCAGGATATGTCCTTCCAGTGAGCACTCAGGGCTGATTTCCTTAAGAATGGATAGGTTTGATCTTCTTGCAGTCCATGGGACTCTCAAAGGTCTCCTTCAGCACCATAATTCAAAAGCATCAATTCTTCAGCGATCAGCCTTCTTTATGGTCCAGCTCTCACTTCCATACATCACTACTGGGAAAACCATAGCTTTAACTATACGGACCTTTGTTGGCAAGGTGATGTCTCTGCTTTTTAAGATGCTGTCTAGGTTTGTCATTGCTTTTCTCCCAAGAAACAGGTGTCTTTTAATTTCGTGGCTGCTGTCACCATCTGCAGATGGTAACACTGCCCTCCAGCAAATTTGCTGTGTCAGGCATTGCAATGCTTGCTGCTATACAGCTGGAAAGCAGCATAATTTACCCACACAGAGGAGCAGTTGCAAGGCATATAAGCTCTGTACCTATTGCCTGCAATAGGCTTGCCCGTTCCTGAGGACACAGGCCCATTCATACCGGTGTCACAATGGGAGTTATTGCATCCTGCCTCCTGCCAAATGGAGAGAACACATGATCAAGTTTATTGATATTAAACTGAATGTTAGCTCTCTATAATAGTAAAATTTTTATACAAGGCAATTTATAGCCCTCCTTACAACCTCACTATTAATTTACAATGGTTGTAATTCTTTTCTCACATCCTGCTTGGCCTTGGAAAGCCAACAGTGTTCTATTTTAAAGTAATATGCCAATAGTCAAGAATTACACTCCAGAAATAAGAGATCTAATTGAGTATATCGTTATGGACAAAATTTATCTGCTACAGATAAAATGAGAAACTGCTACTATAAAGAAGGGAAAGTTGGCAATGCAATCACACCAGGTAGCAAAAGTAGAGATTTGCTGAACTCTGGATGCTGATGCCACTGCATAAATACCAGTACATGAACAGTTGCAATTAAGCTTAGGGGATTTCTGCACATGCACAAATCACAAAATTTCCCTTACTCCTCCTGATTCAGCTGGTGACATCAGCTGGTCCAAAATGCAGCAACCAGATTATTGGTCAGGGTGCTATTTAGAGCTCATATAACTTACATTTTAAGACAACTGTACTGGTTGCCAGTTTGTTCCTGAGACCAATACAAGGTGCCAACATTACTGTTTAAAGCCCTAAACAACTAAAAGGCCAATCCTCTGCACAAGAAACTGGTGTAAAGCAAGCCAGTGTAAGTTAAACCCCTGCAAAATTACACCAGATTCAAACCCTGTGTGGCAGCTGTGTGACTGCTGCTCTGCCTAAGTCTGGCAGAGGGAAAGTAAGCCTTTGCCACAGTCACACATGTATATTTATCACCTTCATATGTGTATCACCACAAACACAGAACACATTCCCCATCCCTAAAGAAGTCAGTTCACACATTCAGCTTCATGATCAAATACACATACCCAGATATAGGGCTATGATAGGTAAGCAGGACTTATTCCACAGAAAGTGTGCTTAGGAATATTTGTACTCTTACAGCCTAATATTATACACGTTTCCCCAGAAGTAAGCCCTCCTCTCGTTTTATAAAATATAACTTGCTGCCAGGTAAGTGCATAGGTGTGCAGCCTAACAACATTCCAAACTGAAGTAACTATGTGAGTATGGAACCAGTGCAGAGAGCCCAGAAGTTACACAATCAATTTTTGCGTGTGCATACAACTTTATTTAACCCAGTCATTGACATTGCCAGTCCGAATAAGGCTCGGCATTGGAAAACTCACCTAATCTAAGCCTTCCCTGGGATCCTCCCCACTGCACAGCTCCATAGTACAAATCTCACCGTCATCCTAGCACCTTTGCATATGCTGCAAAGTCAGCCTTCTGAACTGAGTCTTGACAAGAGTTGTTGGAAAACAGTAGCTCACCTGCATCCATAAAATGAGAGGTGTAAGATATTTTGCTGACAGAAAGCCCTTCTCTATTTAATTTTCCTGGATACCCCACCAATATTGCTTTTTGTTTACCACACTTCTGATTATGAAGGTTAATGATGAACACATTTTTGAATGCTAATTGCAGCGGCCTTTAAAAAGAAACTAGTCAATAGAGGCATACAAAAAAGTATTTAAATTAGATCTGCAACCATCTGACAGGCACAATAATTATGTTTTTATTTAAACTTCGAAGTCAAACAAAATATGCATTGGTAGTGCAGCTTTTGTTTTGTTTTTTAAGGGAAAGTCTTGCCAATTTTAATTACAAATGGGACTTGTAGGGAAATATTGCATTCTGTCCTCACAAGCTAATTGCAGTGCATTTGTGTTCAGAATTCCAGTCAGCCTACTAATTCATCCCCCAGGATATTACAAGAGCCCCAGAGCCAACCAATTCACTCTTCTCTTCTTCTCCCAAGTTTGCTATTCTTTCTTTTCCAAATAGTAGACAACATTCGGTGGCTTCTTGAAGCCACTAGTCATTGTTAGCTACCATGGGGCTTGTTTCTTTAGGGAGGTTTATAACCCTCCTTTTTCTTTACAAAATGTATTTCTGCATACCTTGGGATCATAGGAGCCAACTCCTACTGGCTGTGGGCACTCCCACAAAAAAATATTTGAGGAGGCCAGGCCCCCACAAAATTGATGGGCATTCCCAGTCAAATGTTGTGTGTGCACTGCATCATGTGATCGATTATGCAGGGCAAGGCTTTCCTGGGCCCCCACAATATTTTATTCAAGGTGGCACTGTTGGGATACTGCCAGGGAGACAAAGTCCATCACGGCCCCAAGCCATCTGCTGGACGATCCATCGATCTCCCGTAGGCACGCAGTATCAGCAATTAGCGACATGAGCTCCAGAACATATCTTGCCACATTCTAGAGCTCATGCACACTCTGTCAGCAGATGTTGCACTCAGCAGAGCATTATTTACAAGTTTTATTCAGCGTTGATCAGAACAAAGAAAGACATGACTGCGTCAGTGTCTCTGACAGAGAGAAAAACGAAAGCAATAGGAAACATAAACATCCTCTGAACAGGAAATACGCAGACTCTGTGACTCACAGCCTGCTCCCTTTTAAGGTGGAACGGGAATATCCTAACAGGCACACCTGCTTGGGATTTACCTGAGTGTGCAGGTACCTTCCTTGTTTCTCATTGGCCCCAGTTCTGTAGCACACCTAAGTTCGGTATTACAAGGAAGGTTGATATCCGTACGCAATAGCAAAAGCTATTCTAGGACTGTGTAAAACATTCAAATGTAAAATTCTCAGGGTGCTTAAGGGGGCAAAATGTCAGCCAGCTGAAGATTGAGAGGAGGAAGACATTCATGGGGGGGGGATTTGTGTGGGCAATTGCATTATTCACTAACACTTTCATGAGGTGCTCTGAGCACAGATGTTTCCCTCATTTCTTTCCCCTCTTTAAAATTGAAGCTGTGGCTCAGGAAATAGGCCCCTAAAGACTTTAGGAATGTTGCTGCATGGTCCTCTAGCATCATTGCTAGAACACTGTGCTTGTAGAATAATTATTGATATTCTGTAGTTTCTCCAGATATTTGGTCTGTTAAGGCCACTCCCCTTCCCAATACATGAACTTCCCAACTTTTTCTTTACAAAAGAGGCTCCTCTATTCAGGGAATCAAATAAATGTGCAACAGCTCAGTCTGGATTTAAAAACAGTTTTCTTAAAGCCATTGTGTATTCAGTTTTTGTTGACTTTATCTACTTCCCCGTGCTTTGGGTAGAAAGAGTCACGGCGGTTATTCAAATATATTGTGAGCGATAATCATCTCCCTCGCTGCCGTTGGAGGAAGAAAAACACGCAAATTCCACCTGCCACAATGATTGGAATTCAATTTAAATTTTCCCCCGGTTATAAAAATCTATTGAAGTGAGGAATTATTTTGTTCCTGCTTGTTTTAAAGCAAAGTCTTCCCTCTCCACCCACTTCCCCCAGAAAGAGGAATAGAAAAAGCAATCATATGAAGAAACTATTTATTGTCCTGTAAAGAAAAACACACCCACCCAAAAAAGTATCTGGTTTAAGATTCCTTTCATTGTGTTACAATAAGTTAATTTAATATGCTTTCCAGCTAATTTTGTCCTTTAGTGACAAAACTGGTGGCTTTTCCTTCCCTCAGTTGAGGGAAGAGAAATACATAGATTCCTTGTTTAGCTAGCTAGTTTAGCCTGTGGTGACGACATCAGGGAAGGGCAGATCTGGATATTACAAATGCCTACAATAAAGAATTGGAGCCATTCATTAATATTGGCGTACTTTGCCCATACACTGGACTTTTTTGATTGATGGGGTTTTAAATAATTATTTTTACTGATCTCTGTGTAAACCACCTTTGTGGCTATCTGTGGTGGAAAGCAGTCTATTAGATAATGGAAATAAAAAAAGAAGTGCATTTAATGCTATTGTAGAGGTCCTCTCTATGGTAGTAACGCAAACCCAAGACCTGAGGTGTGGGAGTGATGCTCCAGCTGATGTCCAACTCAGCAAGCACAAATGGGCTATGCTAGATTTAAACCCCACATCCTGGCTCAGCCCATGTAATTCCTGCATCACAGTTCAGCCAGGACAACTGAGCCAAGAGCAGCGCGGATGTTATGGCAACTCCCCCAAAAGGAGATTTCTGGGATTGTGAAGGGAGTGAGACTCATGGGACGGGGGGGGGGGGGGCTTACACTGGACCCCAGTTCTATTCAGCTCAGTCATGTGACCTGGCAGCCCAGTAGAACTGACATCAGCAAGAAATGTAGCATAGCTCAATCTGCAGAGCATGAGACTTGTAACCTCTGGGCCGTGGGTTCAAGATTCTTGCATTGCAGGGGGTTGGAATAGATGACCCTTGTGGTCCTTTCTCATTCTACAATTCTATGAAAAAGGGTGGTGTGAGTCAAACTCTAATTTAAAGGCATCCCCCTCTTTACTGGGCTTAGGTTGACAGTAGCCTCATTCCTGAAAAGAGTTTGGTATTGTCATGGTCCGGTCTACGGGCGATTGAAGTCCTGGCTGAGGACGTCAGGACCGGGGGCAAGATGGCGGGGTGGGAGCAGGAGCAAGAGTCCAGAAGCCAGGGGTGCAAGGGTCAGGAAGCAGGGAGTCACGAAGTCAAGGGTTCAAGGGTCAAGAAGCAAGGAGTCACGAAGTCAAGGGTTCAAGGGTCAAGAAGCAAGGAGTCAAGAAGCCAAGGTCTGAGGATCAGGAAACAAGAAGCCAAACACAGCAAGGCAGGAAAAGTGTTGCTGTGGCAAAGAGCCAAAGGGAAATGCTGACCTTATATCCCTTCCCGGCTGTTGCCACCAGTTGCAGCGAGTTACCAAGCGGCCTCACCTGTGCAGCCGCGCCTTGCCTCTCCAGAACAAACTTAGGAAGGCCCCAGTCCTGCGAAGCCCTACTGGTCCCAGAGCCTGGCTCCTGCACGCACTCCTGACAGGTATAGGCAGGGCTTGTTTGCAGACGGAAATCACCAGAACTCAGTTTCGGCACCTCTCAGGCCATTGCCATTATAAGAGAACAAAGGAGGCATCCATGGTGAGTTCCAGCACCTCTTTTTCTAGAAAAACAGCACTGGATGTAGGGGTAATTTGCACTGGTTTAATTTATGCAACTAACAAGGTGTTTTTTGTTTTTTTAAAAAAGAATTAAGGTGGTATACAGATTCTGTGAAAAAATAAAAATAAAATTGTGTACTACTCAGGGCCGTCTTAAGCATATCCAACGCCATGGTGCAAAGTTCCCTCCAGTGCCCTGTTTTCCAGAGTTTTTTAGGGAGGATGGCACTGCCGGCGAGACTGGAGGAGGTGGGCAGCGGCTGGAGGGTGGAGCGGTGGGTGGCCATGGCAGATGGAGGCTCCGGGTGCGGCGCTGCTTCAACACGGCATAGCGGAGGCGGGCGAGGGTGGTGAACTGATGCCGGGAGGCGCCACATCCAGCCTCCTCCTCTTCCCTTGTGCTCCCTGGCGCCCCGCGCCACTAGCCTCTATTGGTAAGACGCCCCTGATACTACTTAACTGCCATCTCTGTGGAAAACAAGACAGATTAGCTTAACCACACTGCTTCAGTGTTGTTTTGTGGTCCTGCTGTTGTTTTGGGTGATAGGCAGAAACTATTCCGCCATCACATTCATCAATTTCATTTGCCCACCTGCCATTTAACCCAGTTGGGTGTGGTTTTGCTCTTCCACAGGTGCATCAGATTTGCCTTGCCTGCAGCATCAGTTGCCACAGTTAATAGGAATAAGCAGCAGTGTCAGCAAAGATGTGTGGGAGCAAAGAAATAACCTTCTCGTAGCCTTTTTCAATGCACAGGCAATGTGAGCAGCAACCTTTCAGCAGCTGTTTCCACAAAAGCAAATGGCAATTTTCAGGGTTTAAAAAATTAATTAATTAGGGACCGAAATTGTTTAGCATGATGAATGTCAACAAACACCCTCTAATACACTAAAACCCTTTCTAACCATTTGCATTTTAATGAGATTTGAACTGTTAATGAATGAAGCAAGTTTACTAATTATCTCGGTGAGCATCTAAAATAAAAGTGAACTTTGTTAGATGAATTAATATTTGTTGCTCATTAGGGGTGCCCTAATTGCTGAAAATAATTAATGTTTTACCAAGCACGCTGAAAATAAATTATTAGTATTTATTTGTTCCGCTCTCTGACAAACATCCTTAATGATAAATGATAGACTGAATGTGACTCACTGACCTTCCAGATGAGTTTTGCTGCTGTAGTAGAATCTGAATAATGAGATGATTCTTATTAGGAAAATACTCCTGGAATACTCCTAGTCTGCTGGATCATTTGCAAGCATGTAAGGCCCAATGAGCACTTTATGCAAAGAAAATCAGATTTGAGATTGTTTGTTTTTAAGTAAAAAAGTGGCAGGGGGAGGCATAGGAAATGGAACACTTAACCCTTTTCCAGCCAGCTGATTTCCCACTCTACATTGTTGCTGCTACAGCAGCTTTTAGCCTTGCTTTTTAGCTCTTGATCAGCACCTCCATACATGGCTAGTGAGATGTGAGCCCCTTAATGCAGGCTTCCTCAACCTCAGCCCTCCAGATGTTTTGAGACTACAATTCCCATCATCCCTGACCACTGGTCCTGCTAGCTAGGGATCATGGGAGTTGTAGGCCAAAAACATTGGGAGGGCTGAGGCTGAGGAAGCCTGCCTTAGTGGCTCACCATTTTTACACACGTGGTCTATTAGATTCCAAGTGGGCAGTGGCATGTGGTAGTGCCATAGTAACACTTGACAAATTCTAACCACTTTGCTCCAGGTCAAATGCCTTTTCTCTGTCTGTGACAGTAGATCCTTTACATTGACTGCTGAGCTTCCATAGCATCTGTAGTGAAATTTACTCTCCCCTTTAGGCAATTTGCACTTTATACCATCGGGCAAACCGTCTGTTAAGTACTCTAGCCTGGTTGCTTCACAGTTCTCTGTTACAGATGCTTTTCAAGTAGAAGGCAATTGTTTGAGATCCATGTGTTCTGACAACCCTGGCTGTAAGGGTTAGAGGTATATAAATAGCAAGGCACTTTTAAATTATACTGCGCACAGGACAGTGATCCCACTAAAAACTATCAGTTGATCAGTGGCAATCACTGGGGAATCAGTGATCAATATTAATTTCCAGCACTGATAATGTAAGTGGAGCATTATCTGCAGAATGGCTGAAAGCCATAAGGTTTTTATATTGTATAGAACTATTAACAGCTGAGGAAGCCCTTTGGGGTGAAACCTTTGAAGGTGACTCGGAAACTACAACTAATCCAGAATGCGGCAGCTAAACTGGTGACTGGGAGTGGCCGCTGAGACCATATAACACCGGTCTCGAAAGACCTGCATTGGCTCCCAGTACATTTCCGAGCACAATTCAAAGTGTTGGTGCTGACCTTTAAAGCCCTAAACGGCCTCGGTCCAGTATACCTGAAGGAGCGTCTCCACCCCCATCATTCTGCCCGGACGCTGAGGTCCAGTGCCGAGGGCCTTCTGGTGGTTCCCTCATTGTGAGAAGCAAAGCTACAGGGAACCAGGCAGAGGGCCTTCTCGGTAGTGGCGCCCGCCCTGTGGAACGCCCTTCCAGCAGATGTCAAAGCGATAAACAACTACTTGACATTCAGGAGACATCTTAAGGCAGCCCTGTTCAGGGAAGTTTTTAACGTGTGATATTTTATTGTATTTTTGGTTTTTACGGAAGCCGCCCAGAGTGGCTGGGGGGGCCCAGCCAGATGGGCGGGGTATAAATAAACTATTATTATTATTATTATTATTATTATTATTATTATTATTATTATATTAACAAGGAAATATCCAGAAACCTTGTTCTACCCAACCCAGCCTGCCTGTGTCTGCTACTTATGCTAGCCAACCTCATCAGCTGTATTGTCCGTGATATTCCGGGGACCTTTCCTTAACCACATTCGAGGACTGTGTAATATATGAACTCAAACAAGAATGTATTAAGAAAGGAAGGAACATATCTGCATTGGATTTAATTAAATATACCTTGCTTAAGGATTGTATATCGTGTACATTCTGGACTTGGTTTGTATGTTAGGAAGCAACCAGTAAAGAAATTTGTTACAAGCATTACCATTCAGCCTGTTGCACTCTATATGTTGTAACTAATAAAAACCATAATGCACACTTGAAAGAGTGTAATGTTAATCTGATTTGACTCCTCCCTTATCAGATATTTTTTAAAACAACAACAACAACAACAACCCAATTACAGTGGTACCTCAGGTTACAAACACTTCGGGTTACAGACTCTGCTAACCTGGAGGTAGTACCTCAGGTTAACAACTTTACCTCAGGATGAGAACAGAAACCGCACACTGGCAGTGCAGCAGCAGTGGGAGGCCCCATTAGCTAAAGTGGTACCTCAGGTTACGAACGGTTTCAGGTTAAGAATGGACCTCCAGAACGAATTAAGTTCGTAACCAGAGATACCACTGTATATCATAACCATTTAATGGACTATTTTCCTGTTCTTCTTTAGAGGTGCAAACAACCAATGGGCCTTAGACAGAGTTAAGACAAGACAAAATGCTTCATAACTTTGCCACCCTGTTAATAGGAAGACATGGATTTTTTTCTCAATATATTGATGTCAAGTTTATCCACAAGGATGTTTCTAAAGCCCATATTGCTCCTTGATGTTTTTGCCAGTTCTACCTAAAATTTGAACAATTCTTGCATGTTATATACATTATTATACACATTGTTGTTGGCTTTTGGTTAAAGAAAAATATACCGGTATGTTATAATAAAAATGAGAATGATTTGGATGCCTAGATCTAGGTTTGGGTGAGAGAAAGATACAGAGACTACATGTTCATTAAGTTAAATTTGGTTTATGTACAAACTTCAAAGGTCAGATTCATGTGTTTTCCCATATAGCCATTAGAAATACACAGGCAATAAAACATAGGTTCCAAAATGGTAAATGTTTCTAAATTATTTGTACAGAAACACAAATATGGCTTGCTTAAGCTGCGCTGTCTGAACCTGGAGAATCCAACTTAGATCTCCTTAGTGGTATGGTTCACATGGTTGAATGGAAGAACAAAGAGCTTAAGAACCCTTCCTCCCAATGTAAGCCTAGCAGGAGAGCTTACTCTATGGTCTTAACCTCTTTCATGCATCAGTTAGACTTAAGCATGTTGGTTATATGAGATTGGTTATCCCACAATTATTAAACGCCACTCTTACCACGATCATATAAATAGGTACTAACAGCTGTGTTAAAGGTAAAGGCAGTTCAGTTTTAGGAAACTTTTCACCTAGCTCCCAAATTCAAGACAAAGAATTTATTTTAAGAACTTGCATCTTAGCTCTAAAACTTTCATAATCTCAGATGTGTTCCATAAAACAGTAATTGCATTGGAAGAAACTCGAGAACATTATCTAGCTCAAGCTTTTGGGCTAGTTCCTTGGATCCCAGCCACCATCTTTAAGGAACAGATAAACAGACGTAACACTTTGACACTACACTTCAACCTTGGGTTAAGAACTTCAGCCTTTTCGCATTGCAGAAACAGGTAATAATTAGACAATTTCAGAGTTCCATATCTGCACACAAGACTAATATCAAATGTGAAAAGTTGTTGATCAGGAGCTAAAGAGATTAGCAAGATCTAGTTGAGTTTTGATTAATTTTTGCAGCCCAGTAGAAAGAGGTAGTCAGCTGGACACAAGAATGTTTTAATTAATGTAATGTGTAGCTTATTTGTTCATGGTTGATGGCTAAAGATAGTTAAATATTTCCCTCAACTATTTGTCAGGGGTTTTAAGAAACTTAATATATTGCCATGTCAATAGAATTATATATCTTATGCAAATGCCCTCAGAAAGTAATCCGTTTTCACTTTATAATTTCAATTAATAATTCGTGAAGCATTACCAAAAGAAAAAAAGAAAAGAGCAGCATTCTGATTGTTCACTATGATGGAAAATGTGTTATTATGGAGAATGTGTTTTATTTTCATACATTGTACACAGAGGAATTAGAATGATTATGGAACAGGTCAAACTTAATTATGGTCACATTTTTCCTTTCTTCAAATATAATTAATGCTGTCCTGGGAATATCTTGGTTTATAAACTATTTATTATAAGGGCAGCTGGAAGCCATTTGTATTTGTTTCTCTATGAAGAGCCAAACACCTCCAAAAACATTTGTTTCCAAAAGCAAAGTCCCCCCTCCCACACCCTTTAAGTCTACCTCTTTTCCAGGGGCAGCCCCAGATTTACAGAAGCCGTCTCAGTCTCTGATTTAATCCTGGAATGTCCCACTTTTCCTTAGGGCGTTGCTATTTTCATCAGAGAAATGTTGGAGGCTATGGAGTTATGTGACCCCCCGAGCTGAGGAGATAAGTAATTATACAACCTTTAGAAGACCTCCGAAGTCAGACCTGTATAGGGAAGTTTTTAAAGATTTTTTATGTTTTTAAATATATTGGAAGTGGCTCAAATTATTATTATTATTATTATTATTATTATTATTATTATTATTATTATTATGGAATAGGGTTCTGTGATGGGACAATGAGCTGCTTGTGCGTAAAATCCAAGTCCCTCAGAGTTTGGTCAAACTTGCAAACCTCTGTAACAGAGCCCCTTAAACATGGCTCCGTCAGTCGCTAGCAGATTCCGACAGTGGTTGCTTTCGGAATCGTTTCCAACATAAAAGCTCCTTAACGGAAACACGTCTTCTGGACTCTCTGCGTGACAGTTTCCGGCGAGGAGTGGGTGTCCCTACAGGAGGTCCTGAAACCTCCCCACTGTTTTCGCTGGAGGTGTCTCTGAGCCATCCCTCCAGCTCCCTTTCCCTCAGCTCACCTCCTCTCCCCCTACTGGTTCCCTCTTCAGCCGCTGAGTCTCTCCCAACCTGTGTGAGCCCTTTCACCTCCCTTCCTTCCGATGGCAATTCCCTGACAGGTTCCCTATTTTCATCTGCAAAATGTTGGAGAGTGTGCCATCCCCTCTACATGGACCTTGGGTATATGAGCCCAACAGACACACCATGGCCCCATTGGTCAATGTTCACCCTGATGTACAGAACCAGCCAAGCTGGAGAGTGCTCCCTCCAGCACCCGCAGTCCATCCTGGCAACAATGACTAAGAGATGCCCACATCCCAACACTACCTCAGGTAAGAATTCCATTCTATCTTAAAGCCTCTTACCTGCTCTGACTACGTGCCACAGGAGGTGATCAGCTCCTGTTTGTTGTCCTCCACCTGCAGACACACAAGAGCTCAAACGGAGCTCCACTTTGACCCAACCAATAGCTCACTGGGCCTAAAACAACTACAGAACGCCAATGAGGTGTCTGTGGAAAACAAAACACTTTCATACAGTGGTACCTCGAGTTACAGGCGCTTCAGGTTATATACTCCGCTAACCCAGAAATAGTACCTCGGGTTAAGAACTTTGCTTCAGGATGAGAACAGAAATCGTGCTCTGGCGGCACGGCGGCAGCAGGAGGCCCCATTAGCTAAAGTGGTACCTTAGGTTAAGAACAGTTTCAGGTTAAGAATGGACCTCCAGAATGAATTAAGTTCTTAACCCGAGGTACCACTGTATTTAGAAGTAAGCTAAACTGAGTAACAGAGTAAGCTAAACTGAAGTAAAAAAATGACAGCAACAATTCAAGGGTGATGGTTCTTTGCCTATCTGGGGGTAGGGGATTCCTGGCCCAGTCCAGCAACATTTTCTGCAGCCTAAAATCAAATGTGGAGTCCAGGACACCATGATACTTATGAAGGGCTGCCCAGAATGAGGCAAGAATTTTTTTTTTAAATAAGGTTCAGCGTATAAATGCAAGGTAGACAAGAGCAGAACTACACAGTAAACCTGTATTTCTTTTCTTTCTTTTTCTATATTTTAATTGAATTTTGATCAATCTTAATCATCAGATCAGCTACATAATAACAATAAATGACATATTCAAGTAAAAAGCGACAATAAAGGACGGGGGGGGGGGGACACTAACAAAGAACAGACACTGGCAATAAAACAGGTATTTTTAAAAAGGATTAAGTCATTTTCAGGGATTATATCAAGTAAGGACAATTTAAAAGTTCCAAACATACTAGGAAATGTAACATAACTAAATAATGAGGCTAAAAATGGGGGCATGTCTGTATTAGCACCATAGCAGCGGGTCATAGCATTTTTTAAAACCCTAGTCCCTTGCTTGTGTTTTTAAAAATCTGTGATTGAGGGCACGTATAATGAGGCCAATGTATCTGCCTAATCGGGCCCTAAATTTTGTTGTATGCATGTCTACACATGAAAATAATTGCTACTAAATAAATTAAATCATGTTATAGCCCAATCATTCCCTAGGACGCAAATTGCTATTCAAGATAGTGAATTGTATTTCCAAGCTATATGGCTATGTGAATTTAAAAGTCTGTTCAGTCTCTCAATAAGTAATAACTGCCTCGTAATATTATATCCCCCATATTAAAAGTCCCCACCATTGCAATTTCCATTCACATCAGCTGTATTTTTAAGCACCCTTTCAATTATATTAGCTCTTGGGTTTATTGAGCAGAATGCTGTCCCTGTCCTGATTTCCACCCAAAACACAAGGAGATAGGCTTTTACCTATAAGCAGGACAGAAATCATGATTCAGGCAAGTAACAAGCTCAGCATCGGACATCACAGTAAGAGACAAGAGTTCAGGAGCTGGTCAAGAAGTTCAGTACCATATGGAATCAACAGAGATATCCCAACAAGTTTCCATACCCCTGCGACCAAGAGATGGAGAGCTTACTTGTGAGACCCTTTCACCTCACAGGTATGTTGGGTTCATATACACACACCCTTCATTAAGGTGGGTGAGTCCATTCCTCTCTATGGAGGTGATGCCTGATCCTCACTGCAAGACTATGTTGTCCCCTTCTAATTCCAGTTCAGCCACTGCTGCCTCCTGCTCAACCATCTCCAGCAACTGATTGATGCCCTCGTTGGCTCCCAATGAGACTTTTCACTCCATAGGAGGGTCAGAAAGGGAAAGACCTAAACTCACCATTTTTGGTTAAAAAAAATTATTTTCTTTGGACAGTAGCTCTTTGCTACATTTGAAACTCATTTCACTCACAAAAATTGTCAGGGACTAGCAGGGCTCCAAAGAGTGTGTGTTGCAGAGGCAGAGGGCCAGGAGAGGAGACCAGTGATTTATGGAGTTTTATGCTGCCTACAAAGTAGGAGCCAGGACAAGAGAAGGAAGGAGAGTCAGGGCAATCAGAGATGGAGGAAGGAATACAGGCTATGATGGAAGAAGATGGTGTTTAGGTGACAGACAGGTCAGTAGACTTCCCACTTTTCCCTACCCAACTGTCTCCTAGTACCAGGAAAGACTTGAAAAAAGCAGAAGTAGTCTCAGGTTTCCTCAGAGAAGGGTATATAAGATGGAAGAGGGGCAAGGTTTGCAAATCTGTAGGGGACAGTTGCCTAGTGGCTAGAGGCATGTATGTGTGCATCCAGAGTGCCATAGCAATTGCTGTAATGTTTGTTTTGTCAATAAAGATATAACGTACGGGACCCCCTCTCCTGGTATGCCCCGCGGAGGACCTTAAGGTCCACAAATGACAACACTTTGAAGGTCCCAAGTCGCAAGGTGGTTAGATTGGTCTCAACTAGGGCCAGGGCCTTTTCAGTACTGGTCCCCACTAGCTCTGTCACGAGAGACAAGGGCCCTGCGGGACTTGACATCTTTCCGCAGGGCCTGCAAGACAGAGCTGTTCCACCTAGCCTTTGGTTTGGGCTCAGTCTGACCCTTATGTTTTCCCTCCCCTTATGGTTTTGATCCATGGGCTACTTTTAAAATGAGGCTGCATTTTAACCTGTATTTTAATTTGTCCCCCCCCATTATGTTTTTATTGTAATTTTACTGATGTTAGCCACCCTGAACCCAGCTCTAGCCAGGGAGGGCGGGGTATAAATAAAATTTATTATTATTATTATTAACTATCAGACGTGTGGCTTCCTTAGCTGAGTTGGGCCAGGACAGAAATAGTTAACAATGCATCATGACTTTGGACATGTGTTTGTATATTAGTCCAAAAACATACTTGGTCAATTAGTAGAATCACTTTCACAGTATTTGGAAACCTGGTCATTAGCTTTGATGTTCACGCACCATCACATATGTAAGCAGTCACAATTTTGCACAACATATTGAAGCTAAAAGAAAGTGCCTTTGAGATGTGTGACTCAAGCTAAAATGGGGTTTCCCATTTAGATTATGTAGCAAACATAATTAGATAAATTAAGAGCTTCTTTAAGTTGGACATAAATGACTACAAGGCATGAATTTGCTGTTGTCCAGGGCTTTTTCACACTTTGATCTAACTCTAATTCGTGCAACATCCCAGTGTAATTAGAGAACTCATTACTGTAGTTGGATAAAACATTCATTTATGGAGACATTCCAATGATATCTGTTATCATTTTCTTACAGTATGAATATTGCAGGGTTTTAATTGTTTGCTTAATTGGCAGATATAACTCCTGTGAATCCCACACAACTAGTGTAACCACTTAATATTAATATGTATGCTTTTAATGTAATTCAGCAATAAATATATGATGATGAACTTGGTCATGGAACCATGAAATCACAGGAAGAGGAGGATGAATTTCTTTGGGTTCAGTCTGAGAAAAGTTCATCTTTCTCCTAACTTGCTGTGCTGCAATTTGCTTTATGTTAATCAGAGCTAATCAATCATTTTTAATTAACTAACAGAGGTGAGCTGAGGTCTTCCACAGCAGGGGACTTTACAAAGAAACTTGCTGTTTTGTTCTGTAAGAGGTGATCTGCTCTTCCAAGCTAAATTCCGTTATTAAAACTAAAGATAGGGAATATGCACAAAACTTTGCCTTTATTTCTGTGGAAATTTCCATATCACTTAAAAGTGAAAATGCATCCTGGGGCATGGAATGGGTAAAATGAATATATGCAATTTTGCAAGCATATGGCTTTCCAAGTTGTTGTTTTGCATAAAATAATGCACCTTTTAGCGTGATCATGCGTGCTCCACATTTTAAAAGTCAAAATACTTGCTTTAATTTTGCCCTGTTCCCACTTTTATTTATTCCCTATTCTCATGTTTTTATGTAGTGGTGGGAGAACTACTACAATTCTATAGAGTGGCTCCCTAACTCCCCCTCCCCCCATCACCATAGACCACTTGAAAATTACTGAAGGTCTAGGTGCGTCACTGAGTGATTTTTCTCTCTGTTGTAATGTACTTTGCTAGATGCTGCTTGATTTTTAATTGTATTTTTATTGCTTCTTTTATTTCCTATATATTTAATTTTATTGCATTCCATAGAATTCAGATTGCAATGCAATGCAAATGCAAGAAATAAGAGAAGCCATTAAAATACAATGAAAATCAAAGTGAATATTTAATGTTATGAGTGTGTCACCTCCTGACTTCAGCCATAAATCCATAACTGTTGGTCCATGGATCATGTTTGGGGAAGCTCTGCTAGAGACAGTACTGACCCAGATGGACCAATAGTCAGATGTGGAATGGCAGGTTTTTGTGTTCTGATGGTGCAAGTTATAGTCCCATCCCTGGTACTTGGCTTTCCTTTAAGGTGCTGGCCAGGATACAATTGCACAAGTTTTGTGTTGTAATGCTAGGCACCTAACTATTCCATGTGTGTATATCTTTTTTTGACTTCTCCACCCCATGTGTTTTCAATAACCTTTCAACAACCTGTGAGTGTCTTTGGAACCCTATGAAAGAACATAGAAATGAGAATATGGAAATGAAAAATCACTTGATATTCCTAGCATGTGTACATGAGGTTCCCACCCTCCAACCTACTCTTCTCAGATCTGAAGTTGTTACTGCAGTTACTGCAGTTATGTCAGCCGATGTTTGTTTTTAAATGTCTCCCTATCATTCTGCATTCCTTTATGTTTAGGCTTTGCGGCATATTTTCAGAAGTTGTGTGTGGGAGCTGGAAGATTATAAACAAGTCCTTTTCCCCCCTAATTGGCATTTCTATGCATACATTTTGCCCTATGATTTAATTATAGATTTATTCTCAAATTTAGTTCAATTAGACAGTTTAAAAGCCTTCTCTTCAGGGAAATAACAACTGGCAATTTCATTTCCCTTGCTTTCTCCCATCTCATGATTGGTCCACTGTTGCCTCCTGGGTCCTGATTGCATACTAAATGGATATAAAAAAAGGCCCTCTCATATTTATACTGAAATCTGCATGAAGTTCTGCCAATCTCAGAAGTGGAAAATTAAGGGTGACATGCTCTACATTTGGTGTTAAGTTCTTGGTCCACTGATTTATCACCCTCACTTTTATTATAAATATATAATTTTGAACTTTGGTGGATGGGAGAAGGTGGGATTTTTTGAAAAAAGAGAGATTTTTATAAAAATGGATTTCGCTCGGATATTGCTCGGAATTGCAACATTTATTTATTTTTTGCTCATCTCAAGATTAGCCCCATTATTTATATGTAGGAATGGAAGACCTCTGTCAGTTTCAGTTTTCCCTGTTTCTTATTTATCCAGTCTTAAAATTCAGTTCTGTACATTTCTGCAGCAATTTGTGGTTAAATTTTTTTAATGCAAATTTCTGCTAACAAACACATTTTTGTTTGGAGTTTTAACTAATGCATACATTATTGAAAGCAATAATGGAAAGAAATCATTTTTGTGTGGAACTGTGTGTGTGTATGCACTTTACCATAATACAAACATTTCCGTGCATGTCACTTGTCTAGAGAACCGAATTGCAAAATTCAGATAAGTGTGAATTTCAAAGGACTACAATGTTCGGGGTCTCATGTTCTTTTGGAGAATGCAAATTCCATAGATAACCCTTTAAATGTGAATGGAATTGAATTTCTTCCCCATCCCTTCTTATATGTTTATGAACTATCCCCTTCCCTTACACATACATGCCAACTGCACAAAATGGATGTGGAACCAGTGCTTCTCCTAGTTGCTGTTGGACTCTCATCTACCATAACTCCAGCCAGCATCTCCAATGATCTGGGATGATGGGAGTGTAGTCCAGCAACACATGGAGTCTCAGCCCTCTCTCCTTGAATGTTTCAAAGCAGCATCCTGGGCACTTGTGAAATGTAGTTCTCTAGGGCACATTAGTGCACTTTGGAAAATGTACTGTTGTTGTGCCCTTCCTCCCAAAGGAGTCCAGGATAGCAAGCAACAAGTAATAAAACAATAACATATTTAAAACATCCTCATTAACAATTACTATATAGATGCAGACTGGGAAAGATCTCTACTTAAAAGAAAGCTCATGTTTCGGGACTCCTTCTATGAGGGATGCTGTGTTTAAGGACCTAGGGAGGGATATCCAGCTAGACTTTTTTGTTACCATTGTCTCTGCCAGGTAACTGGGAAAGGAATAGTGACAGTGACTGTGGCACCGAGACCTATTTAGGGCTGCCATACACCCAGAATTTCCCAGACATACCCGGAATACCATTGTCGGAAACAGTGTCCAGGTGGAAATCGGAAAACATGGGGAAATCCAGATGTATGGCAACCCATGTCAGCAGTGCTGTTTATTGCCATTTTACTTTTTTTTTTAAAGCTCAAAAACGTCATTTCTTTTTGTGATTTTGCCCAAGAAGCTCAACAACTTTGGGCAAAACTAATAAAAAGCTCAACAACTTTTGTGTCCGGATTTTCACTTTTTGAAATATGGGTGACTCTACCTATGATGGCGCAGGCAAGTTTGGATCTGGTATAACATTATGTCAACTTGACTTACATTGGCTTTCTTTACTCCAGCTTCTCCTGTATAAGATCGATCCTTCGATTTTTGTTGTTGATGTTTTAAACAATATTCATGATTATTAGTTATTGCTTATAGAATGTTGCAGGGACCAAGAATTCCTGTGTCAGAAAACCCTGCAATGAAATATATTAGGAAAATTCCCCGTCAAACAGTTTTGAGGGGGGGGGGAATTCCATTAAAATGCAGCTTATAATTAGGTTTTTTTAATATAAAAACCACCATAATTTTAATATGCTTTGCTTCTCTAAATTGCACCATTCTTTAAGATGGCATCCCACATGTACCTACTCTTCTGAGAGTTTCCATTTTAATATGATTGAAAACTGACACTGTGTCAGCTCTAATTTTTATTAATATACAGTAATTTAACTGAGCAAACACAATAAATCAAGTGTGGTAATGGGTTTAACTACACAATCCATTTGGAATTTTAAGGACAGTCAATCTGTTAATTGCATATTAATTAATTATTAAAGGCAAATTTGAGATTTAGCAGCTGCTAGATGGGTTTGTTTTACATACAAGCGGATTCCCACTGAGAAAGCAACTTCACCATCTGTTAGTATACTAGTTACTGTATCTTTTTAGAACACATGTCACCTGTCTTGCTAGTCCTTTAACAGATTGATGCTCCAGAGACATTGTCATGTAGAGGGTTAGTTTAATGGATGAATGATGGGAGGCCATGCTTCAGTATTCCCTGGACTATCTATCACTGACTTTAGGCCTCCTATTAATAAAGCAGTTTCAGATAAATCAGCTTTTCTTAGTTGTGGGGGATTTGGAACTGGAGATGTCCCAGACCTGGTTCACACATGCAAGTTCATCACTTGATCTTGATGTATTTGATGACCAACTGCTGATTGTCTGAACCGATTCAATCAATACAGTGGTACTTCAGGTTACAGATGCTTCAGGTTACAGATGCTTCAGGTTACAGACTCCGCTAACCCAGAAATAGTACCTTGGGTTAAGAACTTTGCTTCAGGATGAGAACAGAAATTGTGCAGTGGCGGTGCGGCGGCAATGGGAGGCCCCATTAGCTAAAGTGGTACCTCAGGTTAAGAACAGTTTCAGGTTAAGGACAGACCTCCAGAAAGAATTAAGTTCTTAACCCAAGGTACCACTGTAAAGGATTGCATTGGGGGGAACGTGAGGTGAAATAAAATACGGTATATCTATTGATAGTCCATCCACACATACAAGTCATCGTGATGTTAAAAGTCCGTTAAGGACCTTTTTGATGCACAGTCTAAGGTTACACTGACCCTACACCCTCCAATACGCATCCCAAATTCATGGTTCTAAATCAGGAATCCCCAGACTCAGCCCCCCAGATGTTTTGGGATTACAACTCCCATCATCCCTGACCACTGGTCCTGTTAGTCAGGGTGGATGGGAGTTGTAATCCCAAAACATGGAGGGCAGAGTCTGGGGATGCCTGTTTTAAGTGGTACTGATGAGGCAACCAATACTGTGGAGTCCACATAAAGATAAAAATAAAATGTGCAAGCTTCCCCTCCCCCCAGTATGGGTTTTAACATTAAACTCGGATGATGATAAAAACAACAACAACAACAATTATTTATTATTTATACCCCGCCCATCTGGCTGAGTTTCCCCAGCTACTCTGGGCAGCTCCCAATCAAATGTTAAAAACAACACAGCATTAAATAATAAAAACTTCCCTAAACAGGGCTGCCTTCAGATGTCTTTTAAAAATAGGATAGCTGCTTATTTCCTTGATATCTGATAGGAGGGTGTTCCACAGGGCGGATGACACTACCAATAAGGCCCTCTGTCTGGTTCCCTGTAATCTCACTTCTCTCAATGAAGGAACCGCCAAAAGGCCCTCAGCGCTGGATCTGTGTCCGGGCAGAACGATGGGGGTGGAGACGCTCCTTCAGGTATACAAGACCGAGGCCGTTTAGGGCTTTAAAAGTCAGCACCAATACTTTGAATTGTGCTCGGAAACATACTGGGAGCCAATTCAGATCTCTCAGGACCAGTGTTATGTGGTCCCGGCGGCCACTCCCAGTCACCAGTCTAGCTGCTGCATTCTGGATTAATTGCAGTTTCTGGGTCACCTTCAAAGGTAGCCCCACATATAGTGCATTGCAGTAGTCCAAGCGGGAGATAACTAGAGCATGCACCACTCTGGTGAGACAGTCCGCAGGCAGGTAGGGTCTCAGCCTGTGTACCATAGAAGAGAAAGGATAGAAGAGAAAACAGCAGGGAGTCTGTTCTCCTGTGGTGGATTGTTCAAGAAGCTCTGCTTATGGCCTGTTGGTAGTCAAGATGACCCCATCCTTAACTGGTAGAAGCTGTAGCATTGAGCTTATACCCAGCTTGCTTTGATATTCACTAACTGGGCTCCTTGGATGCCACCTTTAACTGTGGGCCTAGGACGTTCAGGGCAGAACCTAGAAAGGGGAAACATCAGTGACGTATGTTGTTCTTTTGTATAAAGAATGTATGCATCCTTGACACAAGCCCTCTCCTTCCTGCGGTCTACCACTGCATCCGTGCCACATCTGTAAGGACAAGGGGAACTGACAGGCTGCTTTTCTCTGTAACTCTATTTCTTTCCTAATAAAGAGCATTAGAACTGGCCATTCTTGTGTCTCTTAGCATTCTTCCTGCAATCCAGACCCCCCACAGCTCTGCACTGGCCTGTGGTGCAGGTCATCACACTCCACGTATGTAGATTCCCTGCACATTTTAGAAACCTGGAAAAGCAAGAGTTCAAAACCATGTGGGTTGGACCTGTTCCAGGCTTCAGGTGGCTCTTGGCAAAGTCCAGCTGATGCCCTCTTCCTCCAATACTGTCTCACTGGTGCCAGTCCTCCCCCTCCCCCACTTCCTCCCACTTTCTTTTCTTATAAAAGCCATTGGCTACACACAATAAATATGTGGCTGATCGTCCTTGAAACTTGATGGACTCTCTTGTTAGAGGTTGACAGATATTGGGTAGGTAATGGTGAAATACCTGCTGTGCTGGAAGGTTGACAACCACCGGACACTTGATCCTTCTGTTAATATTGTTCTTATTGGAGAAGCCAGGGATTGAATCTGGGATCGCCTGCATGCAAAATCTGTGCTCCACCATCAAGTTATGACCCACCTCTTCTTTTATGTTAACAGCTAGCCCTTCCTTTGAGACATAATGACAGGCATCTGAAATAATTTTAAATGCTTTTTTAAAAATAGGTAGTACGACTCATGCAACACTTTGGCGACTAATATACACACAATAATTACCAAAATAATTACACATTCTTTATCAATCTTCTAAGAAAAATACAAAACCTTGTGCAAAGCCACAGAAACTTGTGAATTACCCAGTCTAAAGGTGAACTTATAATGTCTGATTTCAATAGATTTTTCAAATGCTTAACTCAGTCTTTTGTTTTCTTTATCTTTTTAGGTAAGTTCATGATGATACCAACACAAGGTAAGTTCGGTGTTGTTCACAATACTGAGAGATGCTAGTGAAGTTGTAGATGGATGTAAATGAAGTTGTAGACAGGGTACCGGCATTTTGCACCTGTTTTGTCCTGGCAGTCTAAGTAACCAAGAGACTGCTGTTCACCCCCGATGGGGCCCTTTTACTGGGGCTTGCAGGTAGCACACTCCCAAGGTAGTTTTCCAGGCTTCTTCAGTGGTCTAATCTCAAAGGCTTGATACATATATTGATATTCACTAATAATTCAAACCAAATCTTATTAGAAGTACAGTGGTGCCCTGCAAGACGAATGCCTCGCAAGACGGAAAACTCGCTAGACGAAAGGGTTTTTTGTTTTGGAGGTGCTTCACAAAACGAATTTCCTATGGGCTTGCTTCGCAAGACGACAATGTCTTGCGAGTTCCTGCTGGTTTCCCCCCTTCCCCCCCTTTTTCTAAGCCGCTAAGCCGCTTATCAGCTGATCTGATCAGCAGACAAGCCTCTAAAAGCCACTAATAGCGCTAATCTGCTAATCCGTCAATGGGCTTGCTTCGCAAGACGAAAAAACCGCTAGACGAAGAGAATCACAGAATGGATTCTTTTCGTCTTGCGAGGCACCACTGTAACTTAATGCACTTCTAGATATTCAATTAAATCAAAAATACATATGCATTATACATGAAATCAGACTTACTACAAAAAATTATGCAAATATACTTACATTTCATAGAGAATACTATTTCTTGGCTTAAGCTTAAAAAAAAGGTGGCAGAAGCAACAATATCATTCACCAAAGATGTGTTTTGACACCCTTAGTTCTTTATTTAAAAAAAAAAAATGAAAGAGGAAGGAGTTTGACACACAAATAGATCCCAGGCGTAAGACACTGATATCCTAACCTTCTCTTTAACTATTTATTTATGGAAGACACTTCACTGTCAAATTTCTAATTCTGTGTTGATACCACTGTGGAAATTTGCATTAAATGACATTTTGATTAGAGTGCTCAAATCTGGGCACCTTTAAAACTTTGCCATTTATTGTGTATGCAAAGTCTTCCAAGAAAATGTCCCATTTCCATTTCCCTCTGGAATCCTTGGCGATCAGGTAGGAAAGAGTAATTATTACTTTCTTCTTTTCCCAGATTCTAGTCAGGTACAGGAAATGCTAATTATAACAACTGTATTATACAACAGCTGCTTAGGTCTTAGTTCCATATTATGATTTGCTACTGGAGTTACAGGGAAAGCTGTGGGTTTTATCTTATTTTATTTTGGTTGTTTTTGTCCTTAAAACCCAAATTGCCTGTCTGGTCCTCATCTGCTAAAGAGGAAATTGCACAAGTAGTAATTGCAAAAGCAGTACAGTGAACTTTATGCAAAATAAATGAAACCCAAGAGGCCTGATGCTGCTATGCATGTGGAAGCGGGTTTCTAGGCAAATATCTGCTAGTTTAGAGGCCCTCCAAGTGTTGCTGGTTTACTACTCGCCATTGGCAATGTAGCATCATATGTAGGGTGCAGCTTCCTTGTCACTACCTCAGTCAGTCACACAATTACATAGTTTCAGACTCTGGACTTCTACTCAGTGGACCCATTGGAATTTATGGACCTAAATTAGGGAACAATACAAACTCAAGATCCACTGTGATGACCTGAGATGGCTCAGTTGTTAGAGCCTGAGACTCATAATCTCAGGGTTGTGGATTTGAGCTCCATGTTGGGCAAAAGATTGCAGGGGTTTGGACTAGATGCATTGCAGGGGTTTGGACTAGATGACCCTCGTAGTCCCTGCCAACTCTACAATTCTATGATTCTAGGATTGAGCTAGAATCTGAAGTTCCAGCTCTGCTGGGGTTATGTTGGTGTAATTCACCAACCCTGGCTCAGCCAGAGATAAACCAGCGTAAGTCTCTTTATCCTGGCTCTGCTGAAACTCACAGTGAGACCTTGGGCCAGTGTCTCTCAGCCAAGCGTACCTTTCAAGGTTGTTGTAAGAAAAGCATGGAGAAATTGAGAACCATGTGTGCCACCTTGAACTTATTGGAGGAAAGGGCAGAATTTAATGTAATGGAGAATTTATTCAGCCTGTCTATTCCTGATCCTGAAGTGGATGGAAGTATCCAGCAGGGAATGTGGTGTTAGGAACTCTCCACACCTAGTCCTCTCCTCTCTTTTTTGTTAAAATGAGACATGAGATAAAGCAGGATGGGGAATACACAGCCTCCAGAAGTTGCAAGATTCCAATTTCCATCAACCCTTAGACAGCAATGCAAATTGCTACAGATGATGGGGTTATAGTCTAACATCTGGAAGGCCACATTGTGCCTTAGGGAGAGGGAAAGTGATAAGGAAGACCTTGTAGATGTTGAGGTTGGGCACATGATCTTCCCATTTTTGCGTATTTCCTCCCTAACAGGGCCTAACATAGTCTTTGCACAAAATATGGCTGAAACTCTACTATTATTATTTTTTTGCATGTAAACGTGTGTTGGATTGCAGTTTAAGTCTTTCTTCTCAGCAATGAGAACTGTTTGTCTTAGTGATTCAATCCACCTTCTGTTTGTCTTAGTGATTCAATCCACCTTTTTGCTTTCCTTTCCAAATAGCTGATTGTCAGATTGAGCTTTGTTTAAAGGGTCATGTTGGCGCATCTCTATCGGTTGAATAAGGAAAGTGATTTTCATATGAAGCACCCATCTGCATGCTTTTCCTCCCATCTAGCTAAGAATCCACTTGCAGGAGCCTGAACTGAGTTTTTGCAAATTCCAGTATGTGTGTTCCACACATCTCAGACTATTGTGCGTACAGTATTGGACTTTGTTACTAGCAGCTTTTGAACTTCTTCAAATACAATGTGACACAATTCTCAGAAGTTTAAACAAAGCACAATATACATTCCACTATAAATTGTAACAGGAGGCACATACCTCAGAGGATTGATTGTTAAAAAATTGCACAATGATCCAGAAAGCAACGGGACATAATTATGGATAGAAATGTGCAAAAATGACCAAACCTGTATGAACAAATTCATCCATCCATAGGTATAAATGTTTAATGATAATAAGATGGTTTTAACATGATATTGCCTCTTTAAAGCCCATTACTCTTCCAGAGCTTGTACAGTTTGATGTTCCCTGCTCTCCTGGTATGCCCCACAGAGGAACTTACGGTCCTCAAATAAAAACATCTTGAAGGTCCCAGGCCTCAGAGAGGTTAGGTTGGCCTCAACTAGAGCCAGGGCTTTTTCGGCTGCGGCTCCAACCTGGTGGAACGCTCTGTCACAAGAGACAAGGGCCCTGCAGGACTTGACATCTTTCCGCAGGGCCTGCAAGACAGAGCTGTTCCACCAGGCCTTTGGTTGGGGCACAGCCTGACTCCCTCCTTTGGCAATCTTTACAGTACTTTAGTTTATGGTTGCCATCAATTCTGATTTTAATTAATTCTTATGATGTTTTTATAATGTTGCACTATTTTAGTGTTGTCAGCCGCCCTGAGCCCGGCTTCGGCTGGGGAGGGCGGGATATAAATAAAATTTATTATTATTATTATTAAAATGTGCATCTTTGTGTTTGACAAGTACATTCATTCAAAGAGATGAATTTGCACTGAATGACAACTAATTTGAAGATGAAGCATAAATATAAATTATTACAAAAGTGATTTTTTTCTATACGTAGATAAACCCTAATGACTGATTGTGGCAGAAATATATCTTAAGTAGATAACTGCATTAAAAAATTATCCACCCTAACTGTAACTAATTTAGTTTCTGTTATGTAGATTTCATTGTATTTTATTATTATTGGTATATTATTTTTAGAAAATCTAGTTAGCTACAAAGCTGGGAAAGTCAGCATCTGATTGACAGTGCTGTATTTGCCATGAAAACAAATATGGGATGTAAATCAACCAAATGGCTTTATTGTTCTGAGTTTTTTTGCAGCCAGATGAAAGCTATATAAATGTAGCTTGCAAATGCAATTTTTCAAAACTACAATTACAGCTTAGTAATCAATGTCTATTTTGCATAGAATACTGTCATTGTTAAGTCCCTACTTTCTTTGTTGCAAATAGGCTTTATAAGAAATTATTTTGTGTTAGGGTGTCTGTAAAATATCATTCATTGCTAAATTTCAATAGATATATGTGCACTAGTATACACATAAAGCTAAAGGTAAAGGACCCCTGGATGGTTAACTCCAGTCAAAGATGACTATGGGGTTGAAGTGCTCATCTTGCATTTCAGGCCAAGGGAGCCGGCATTTGTATCCAGACAAACGTGGGTGGCACTGAAGTCTAAACTACCGAGCCTCTTGGGCTTGCCAATCAGAAGATTGTCGGTTTGAATCCTCACGATGTGGGAAGCTCCCATTGCTCTGTCCCAGCTCCTGCCAACCTAGCAGTTTGAAAGCAAATCAGGGCAAGTAGATAGATAGGTACCACTGCAGCGGGAAGATAATCAGCGTTTCCATACACTCTGGTTTCCGTCACGGTGTTCCGTTGTGCCAGAAGCAGTTTAGTCATGCTGGCCACATGACCAGAAAGCTGTCTGTGGACAAATGTCAGCTCCCTTGGCCTGAAGGCAAGATGAGTGTTGCAACCCCATAGTTGCCTTTGACTGACTTAACTGTCCAGGGGTCCTTTACCTTTACCTATACACATAGGTTTGTGTCATGAGAGAAACACCTACGTGACCAAACATTGGTAGAAACACCTACATGACCAAACTTCATGGCTGCTGACATGGTTACTGTTAGTGTTTGAGCCCCAGCTCCTGGGATTCCTTTCACTGTCTCAGCAGAGTTACTCAGAAAGTCTTACTGCGTCTTCACAGCAGCAGCAGTCCAGCCCTCCCTTCATGAATTCCTGTGACAGGAATAACTACCTCACTCATCCAATTCTTCTCTGAAGTCTTTGTTATTTACCGTACATTACAAGTTGCACAACACTATTGGTCTATACTTAAGATAAGAAACATGAGTATATACAGAACTCTGCTCCCTAGCCATCTGGCTAAAGAGGCTTGCAGATTTTCACATATTCTGGCAGACACTCTGACCAATGTTGGCTGCCTGACACTCCACCGCAACTCTCCTCCACACATGCCCTGATAAAGACACATATTGCTGGGGAGAATTCTCATTGCTAAGCAGACATTTTAGATGTGCTTCAAGGCCATGCTTTAAGGCTGGCTTCAAGTTGATTTTGGCAATACGCCAGTTATGGCATTCACCAGGGGAATGTACTGACCACAAGATGAGATTCAGACTGGGAGGTGTTGCTGTAGTCTAAAGTGATTCACAGACAATCTGACTCCACTTAAGGTCTCTTTGAGTCTACTTTGTCTCTCCCCTACCCTTAACGTGGGAAAATTTGCAGGCCCAATGACTCCTCCAGAGTGGGTAAAACTTGCCAAATTATAGATGAATACGTTCTGGGACCTTTGTAGCAGAGGCATCTAAAAAATGTGTGTCTAGATTCAAAATGGAGTTATAGGGGGTGGGCTAGAATTGGATAAAATTTGCAGGCATGCTTATCCCTTCTGAGGGCATGGATCCTGCCAAGCCTCATAATGATAGCTGCAGTCATTTTCCTGAAAAGGCAGCTGTTATAGTTTTGAGGCGGGTAGAAAAAAAAGAAATTTACTTAAAATTGGAGACATGAGAGAACTGCCCTTAAGTTTAGCGGGGGGTGGGGTGGGGGTGGACTGCTGTCAAACTGCAGAGAAATAAGTCTTGGGGATTTTATATTAGGCACTTTAAAAATTGATTTTGAGGTGGGAAGAAAAAAGGGGATTCGCTTTGGGGGTAGAATTGTTCTTTCTGATCACAAGCTTGACCTGTCAGTAGCAACGGAACCCTCTCTCTCTCCCCTCTCCATCCTCTGTAACTTTTGTTCTTGCAAAGAGTCTCCCTTCCCCAAAGCTGTGAGATTCAAGAGCACTGACAGAATCATACCCTTTGATTACAAGCTATATTTGTTAGTCACAGGAGAGTTTCCCCTCTCTGCCCTCTCCCCACTCTGATGTTTGCTCTTTCCCCCCCTATCAGCCCACCCTGCCACTATGACAAGCTTAGAGACATTACTTTCACTTTCAGGAGACACTTGCCTGCAGCACTTTTTTGATGTCTCGATTGCCAAAGCCCTACAAGGTGCTTCAGGGGTCCTTGCTTTGATTCATGGTACCTTGTACTGACTTGCCTCTGAGAAGTCAAAAATGCTTCCCCTTCACTTCAAAATTCATCCAAATCTAATGCCCATCCCTAGTTATCCACACGCACATATGATTTAACTCTCTGATAGAATCAGGAGTTGGCTTTCATATAGTTCAGTGAAAGAGTTATCGGTAAACACAGAAGAAGTAGAAAGGAGGGAATTGGTCATAACATCATTTTTAAAATTAAATTTAAAAATAAAAAGGAAAGACACTGATTGTGAAAGAAAAAGTTGAAGCTGGAGAGTAATGACTCTCTGGTCAGCTTTCCACATTGGGAAGGCTCCTAAGATACCTGTAAATGTGTCCACACAAGTCAGGGCATACCTGTACCCCTGACTACTAGGCAATGACCTCTGTTTGCCACACCTCCAAAGGTGTCCCAGGCCTCTTGATTTCAGCCATTGTGCTGGGAATGGGAGATCATTGCTTAACCTTTTGATACAAGGCACACTTGGCAATGGTATCCTGAACCTGCTGCCTGGTGGTGAGTCATTTCTGGGTTTGCACGCCTCACTATGTAGCTGTCACTCCTCGGTTCCCAGCTTTCTCATGAGCAACAGTTGCCAAGCACTTGGCCTCTGTTGTGATGGACCTCACCTTTGGCCTCCTGGTTCCCTGGAAGTAATAGAGGATTATGGGCACTTACAAACATCACTCTAACCACCTTGGAGTGCAGAGGGACTATGTTGCAGATGTCCTTCCACAACTCAGCCCTCCACAGCAGCTTCCCATTGATTTCCCAGTTATCGTGGTGCCACTGGGTCACCCGTACTGTCAGTCCTTTAAAGACTACCCAGGAATTGGTGCAGATCTCTATGCAGGAAGGCTCAGCCATTATTGCCATCCATACAGCTCACAATTCCGTCCACTGGATGGATGCCCCCTCCCCTTCATCATACCATATCTGCTCTTTGTACGGTTGATAAGCAACTGCAGCCCACTTGGGGCCTTTCCTCTGGCAGTGCCATCAGTATACCAAGCCAGTGTGACTTGTTCTACTCCCTGCACCTCCTTGGGCATCTGTGGAGATAGAACCATCTCATCTGGAAACTGGGCATAGCTGACAGGCCCCATGACAGCTTGAAGCTCCTGACTCAGGGGCGATGCAGGCAGCTATCCCCTTTGTTACAGATAACCACGCCTCTGAGTCAGTGTTGGTGTCTGTACAGCTCCAGATTTAGCCAATTTTTGGCTCTCTACCCTTTATGGGATTGCCAGTGTGTATCACCACAGGCTGCTCATTGGTTAAATGCTCTGTGGCTAACAATGCATGTTAAGACAGCACACACTGCTTTTCTCGCTCCTTTGAACAACTGTGACCAGAACCCTAGAGGCATGTGCTTGCCATGTTGGCGCTGCCACAGGTCCCAGCTCATTCCATCCTCTGTGACGGTGACATCCAGCCCCACAGGGGAGGCTGTGTCAATAGCCTGAAGATGCACAGCTTGGAAACCGAGGGCTTTAGCCTTAGTAAAAGCTTCTGAAGCCTCTCTGGTTCAGTCCCAGATAATTCCCTTCTTGAGCAAATGGTGAAGAGGTCTCAGTGTCTGTGACAAATGAGGTGCAAAGGTTCGCCTGTACCCCAGCTACCCCACAAACTGCTGCAATGCTTTCACCCCCTGGGGTATTGGGAACATCTGAATCTTCTCCACCACAGTTTGTGGAATAGATTTGACCCTACCTAACCATACCACTCCCAGGAATTTAATGTCTGCTGCCGGGTCTTGAACCTTGTTGGTATTCATGGCCCAGCCCCAGCATTGTAGATGCTCTGTTTTTCAATGGCATCTGCATGTTTAAATATGTGAGCTATCCACCTACATATACAGTATATTTGGATGGATGGATGGATGGATGGATGGATGGGTACCAGTAAATTTACAACAGGTTAAATTTTTTGCAAATTGTCCACACAGAATGAAATGGAAGTTGACTGGGTTTTAAAAAAACAAAACAAAACAAAAACAAAGGTTAAAATTAATATACAAACTATATTTCTTGTAAAATAAGAATTTGTCTTTTTCATATAATTGGAGACCAGGCTTGTGAAACACCATGGATGATTGACAGTCATGCATTTCTAATTGAAGCTCCTTGAACACTCTGTCATTTATTTTCCTCCAGTCCACTTGTATTCAACTAACTGTCCTTCATTTCCTCAATATGAATATATTAGTATTAGATCTAATGTATCACTCTTGACATCCATTCACCTTGAATACAGAAACAGTGAATGAATGGAGTGGGGTGAAAGAACTTCACAATTGGTGGAGCATTCAAAATGGCATGGGTTCACAGGAGAAGTTGTGACTTTCACATTCAAATGAGGAACTTGTATAAACCAATACAAATTTGTTCTGATTTCATCTGAGCTCCTGGTCTCCTGTCTGATCGTTTGCTGCTCTGCTAGGTCACATAAGTGCTGATGCTATTTTTTTTTTTAAAAAAAAAAATGGTACCTGTGTGATATCAGCTAGATTTTACTTTTTACTTTTATTTTTATTCAGTTTCTGATTTCCCTTACCCATTTATATTGAATTGTTTAATTAAAACTTACTGAATCAAAAACCTGGAGTCGACTAAAAAGCCTTGCTTACACAGTGTCACCTGCAGCTGGATGCTACATCTATTGCTATTTGCTTACCATAAAGGACCTCGTGGATGTTAGCCTCCTAAGGACATAAGATGAGCCCTCCAGTTGTGATTCCTGGCAGCTGGAATCAAAAGACATAATACCAGAAAACCTAAGCAAGAAACTGAAACTAGCCTGGGGACAAACAAAAGAGGATGCCTTCAACCTAATTTGGCTCACCTTTATTACATACACAGCCTAGCAAGTCAACAACATTGATATGGCTAATTTGACCCAAAAATGCCCTGCCCCCCTAGTCATGCAAACAAGACTAGCTGCAGTCAACTGAAGGCAACCAACCATGCTCTGCCCCCCACCTCACTCACCGTCAATGAAAACTAATAAATGAATGGAAATAGAGCCTACCTACATGATGCTCACACATACACTATGTACCCCCTTCTTTCACCCCTGCTCTATCCCCCCACCTCTCTTCTCCTCCAACCTCATAATGTCTATAACATTAGTGTCTCATGTCAAATATAACTGATTTGTAGAAAGGACTCTATGCACTGAAAGCAGAGATGCTGTATGTACTTTTGTTACTCAGTGAAACATTAAAACAACAACAACACATGAGTGGTGGCAGTTCTACTCATGAGTACAATCTATATAGATTGCCTCAACAGCCTGTGCTACTTTACAATGAGAAAAAAGCAGAGAAATTGGGTTTCCCTTTGATGAACCTATAGCTATCTTATACTACATGTTGAACCAATATGTGAATTATGGCAACTTCCCAGCACAGATTTAGGCATGCTTAAGTTTCTGGTTTCACCAGCACTTGAATGCACATAACAGCAATGGATCATCACTTCCCCTGCATTTCAATTCTGGATATTTATATTTTAATGGATATGTTTATTTTATTTTGTTTTTTTTCATTTTGTATATCCCTTAGATGCCTACTCTGGCATTCAACATTATGTTAATTGATTCATTAATATCTGAGGCTTTGAAGATCTGTTGCTAGTTATAATGCACTACACTGCGCTGGGTGGATCCATGGTCCAGAACAGTACAAGAACATTCCTCTGTTCAGACTAACAGACACATCATCCTTACAGTAGCAAATTCAGGTGGTTGCGTGGCATTAGAGTCAACATAGGAGCACTGAGTAACAAGACAGATGAATCAACATGAACTAAGTGAATCTTAAGGCATATAGAAGTATAATATTTTAAGGAGTGGCAGAGCTCCAAGAGAACTACAGCCCCAAATATTAGCCCAATGAAAACCAAATATGCTCAGTGACCTTCAAGAGCTGTAGAATGTTGAGTGTCAGTCAGAAAGGGGAGGGGGAGAGAGAAGAAAACCTAAGAAAAAGAAGAGTGAGTTGATTTGCTCTAGATGTCCTTATTGCTTATCTCATGAGGAAAGGCATGACTGCCTTGCTAGCACCTTGGACAGAAGCAGACCTACTAGAACGTCAACATATATTGTAGCAATTTGTTGTTGGGCCTATTTATCTGTTCTGTGTGCCGCACATACCTTCTAGTTGATAACACAGGCCGCTACTGTGGGTCTCTTTCTTCCATTGAGCAAGTATATATATTTCCCTCTTCTCTTTCCATGGGTATACTTTGGATACAAGTCTGTATATTGGGGTGGGAAAGCTGAGACTCTCCAGAAGTTGTTGGATTCTCAACTACCATTGTCTTTGACTTTTGATCTGATGGATGGGGGTGATGGGAGTCCAACAACTTCTAGGGAGCTACAGTTCTTCATCCCATTGCATGTGAAAAGAGAATAGATGCCTTTGATTAAGAAAGACAGGATTGTAATGTTTTGGAAAGCCAATTAGGGTGCTATGTTGTATAATGGTGGCTGAACCTAAGAGGTTTTCCTCTTTAAATTAGGCTATAATTAACCAACTAGTATTAGGGTATCCAAACCACATGGGGTAGCAAACAAAATCTTTGCTTTGTACTTTCATAAACAAACAGTGCCCCTACTTATTTATCAACCTTCATATTTTAATGCATATTTCTAGTGCTAATTACATTTTTTGCTATATTTAGGAGGATAGCAGGCACATATGGAGATTCTAGTACAATGTGAAATTCATGAGATGCCAGTTCTCTTATAAATATAGAAATCCAGTAATTAGCACCAAGGGAAAAACCATATGAAATCTCCAGGCACTCCTTGGGATTTGAAATTAACTGAGTTAAAGCTGATGATGCTTGTCACCAATTAATATTTTGGGGACTTGGAACTTGGATGTCTAGGATATGATGTGATTTAAACTTCAGAATAATATCTGCCTATATGGAAAGTTGGCCACTGTGGATCGCAAATGATTAAACAAAAGACATCAAGGTCACAGGTGCACCTATTTAGTGGGTAAGGCAGCTGCTGCAGAAATTAACAAGGTCCCTTCACTACTATTAAACTGAACAATACCAAACTCACTTATTTTGCAAGTTTTAAAAAATTCTATGAAATATCTGTTCAAAATGTGCTTCTGTCTGTAATTCTTTAAACATGTTCAATTTTTCTTGAGACTCTCTGCATGTCGCCTTTTAAAGAATGATTTCGTGCTGAAAGCAACACGTTTGTGACTTAAATGAGAGCAATTCTGTTGACAAAGTTTGTAACTGATAAAATGGACACAATTTTCTTAATATTATTATTGCTGTTATCAATATTGGTCCTGCTAGCTAGGGATGATGGGAGTTGTAGTCCAAAAACAGCTGGAGACGGAAGTAGACTCACTGAGGGTATGGAGTCGATGGAGGGTGTTTGGTCTACAGTCTCATCAAAACCTGGAGCCAGCAGTTGTAAAATCTTTAACGTAGCCTTCATCATCATAATCTGATTTATGAAGGTTTCTAATATCTTGCCATAGTGTCTTATTCTTAACTCCATAACCATGAATTATGGAAACATTATAAAATACCTATGATCTGTAATCCTTAAATGAATTTAGGAAGCCATCTACACATTTAAATTGAGGTGATTAGTAGAACTTTTGATTCAGAAGTCAATTCTTCTGATTGAGGCTGTATTTGAAAGGAATGGGCATGCACTTCCCTGTAGCTACTTGTAATCTCATGTATCTGGTGTTCCAGTATAATTTGGATCATGTATCCCTGGTAAGCCATACAGAGCTTCATATAGGTTAACTTGTCTCACATCACCTTCAAATCAGGCACAGTGCAAAAGGACAATTTAATATAGGCAAGCATACCAGTTTGCAATTCCCCCAGCTGCAGGCTGAAGTAAAACAATCCAGCTAGAGTTGTATGATGAAGTTCCGCTCTTCATATTTCTTGAATCTTAAAAGTGTGGTTTGCAGAACACCACAGACCTAACCATGTTGACTCACAAGTAGGCTTTGTTGAATTCAACAAACTCCTGCATAAATGCGGTAAGGATTGCAGCTTCCATTTTCCTGGGGAAAATACAGCAACAAGTATACTACTATACCAGCTAAAGGAAGTACTTCTGAAATAGTTTGAACACTTTACCTTCTCTCACCTGAAAATAAAACCTTAAACAATAAAGAAAATTACTCTCTGATGCTCTTAAAAAAAGCCCCAAAACTATTTTAACTGGACTGATGTACTTCAGTTGTTTTCATTTGCTTTGTTGGAACTGTATTTGTTAAAAATAGGTTTTTTTTAGAGAGAGAATAAAAGGTGTTTTTTTAGTTTCACTGTGAATCTTGGAAAAGAAATTGTATATTGTCAAATATTGCTGAAAAAACATGTTAAGTCTGCAATCAGAAACACTCTTAATAGAGAGTAAGCTTTTGGTTTAAGAGTTATTTTCATTCATATATATATATATATATATATATATATGCAGGTTTTGGTGTCTTCGGGTGTCTTCCCGTGTAAGAGTTGGGGTGTCTAGGCGACGTTTCGACGAGGTCTCACTCGTCATCTTCATTTTTGGTGTCTTCGGGTGTCTTCCCGTGTAAGAGTTGGGGTGTCTAGGCGACGTTTCGACGAGGTCTCACTCGTCATCTTGAAGATGACGAGTGAGACCTCGTCGAAACGTCGCCTAGACACCCCAACTCTTACACGGGAAGACACCCGAAGACACCAAAACCTGCATTCCTGTACCCGTGAAAATCTACGAAAGCAAATATATATATATATATATATATATATGGGGGAATCAAAATAAATATAGCTCAACATTATATCTGTTGGTCTCTCTCCTGTTTTCTCTTTTGAACATTTCTTTTCCATTTCCACTTAGTTTGTTCAGTGCATATTTATTGTTCAGAATTAAGGTGACTCTGAAAATGTCGCATTTGCAGACAATGGGGTGATGAAACTTCTGCTTTTACTTGCACTAAAAGCAACCTTCAACAGCTGTGTCAAAGACAGAATATGCTTTGTTCATAATTCATAATGCTGCCAGCAGAAGAAGAATTATTAGTATCTTAAAATTTTATGACATTTGGAGGAGGACATTATAAAAATACTTAGCAAATCTGACTTTATTGCATTTTGAAAACTCAAGTTACATTTGGACTTAAGTAATAATTAGCATTTTTACTGGTATCGACCTGCTGGTATAATATATCTGATAATGTAATTCCAAAGTTCAGCGGCACTCAAAATCTTAATTTAAACTTTCAGAAAGTCTTCCAGTTAAACTAATGTGCAGACTGGGAGAAGATGTACTATTAAAGCAGCAGCAGTGTCAAGGATATTGAAAAAGTCCAAAGCTTCCTTGGAAAAGGAGTTTTCAGAGTATCGGATAACTGTACAAAGAGCCATAAAATGTGTAGGGAATTTCCATAAGGCTTCTCTTCAAAGCATCGTCCAGTATGGAATGGGCAAACCGTTCAACCTGAAGGACATTGTTTCCTCTCCTGCTCTCTGTGTGAATGTGAATGTATAGCCTGCAGAATGGAGATTGCCCCTTCTGATGGTCTTCTGTGACCCAGGAGGAAAGAGGACCCACTCATTACAGAACCTCATCCAGAACCTAACTGGATTGGCCATTGAATCTTACTGCATTCTCCACTGCACCTTGGAAGCATCAGGTTAATGTGTTTTAGGGGAAATGGTGGGTGGTTGATATCAGGGGGGAAAGTATTTGTTTCTGTATAGTGACTTCATTTCAGTGATGGCGGGGTTTGTCAATGGGTGTCAGGCAGCAGAGGAACCAACCCCCACGGCAGGTTGCCAGGAATGGACAAGACAAGGAAAAGTCCTTACCACTTGTGTTTATTCAATATTCACAGAGAAAGGCTTAGGAATGTGAGGTCTCGAAATAATGGCATTGCTCTGAGTGAGTCTCCACCTCCACCCTCTCTCCCATTATGCACCATCACTACGGGTGCTGAAATGTGCCCTCTGCCTCTGAGCTCTCTGCTCTCCTACTTTCAATGCCCGCCAGGTTCTGGAGGGGGGGTCTGGAATGCTTTCTAAAGACACAGAGTCCGTCAGCTGTCTCTCCCCTGGTCTTCCTCCTCCTCATCCTCCTCCTCCTCCTCCTCCTCCTCCTCTCCAATTATTTCCCAGCTTTCCCCCTCATCTGCCTCTGAGCTGTGACCTCCCTCAAACCCCTTTTGTAATTCTGAACTGCCTCCTTCTTCTCTGGAGGGGTCAGGCTGGGGAGGCAGTCTTCACCATTCCTCCTCTACTCAGTCCCTGACAACGGGCTCTTTCTGAACCTTGGGATTCCACATCCTGAAATGTTTCTATAATCAAACACAGGAATACTTGCAACAGCCAGGTTCTTACTCCAGGACATAGAAGCCAACTCCTAGGGGCCGACGTACCAATAAAATATTTGAGTGTACCACCTCCCCATTTGATGGGCATTGCCATTTAAATGGTGGGTGGGTGCCATGTCTTGTGATTGATTATACAGGGTGGGCTGTACCAGCCCCCGCCCAATATTTTATTCTAGTTGGTAACCCTACAGTGGGGTCACTATTACTTAGCCTGTTGTGTGCTGTTGTCGTATTTACCAGTAACCAGACATTCACTGCTTTACAGGATCTACAGAGTGAAAGTCTGTTTTTAGCAAACACCCCATGACTACCTTAAGAATTGTACCCCACCCCATGAGACTTTCACTTAAATTTTACCTGCACCATGCAGTACTAGCCGTACCAATGCATGGCAAGCATAATCTTAGCAGGTGCTTCCCCTTGCCTAGTCCCCTGGGAGGGAATGCCTCTCCTGGGAGAGTGTATCTGTGTCAGTATATGTGCACATGTGTCTACTACAATTAATTAGGACCACCTTTTCCATCCGTCAAATGTCCCTAACAGATTAGTCTAACCAATTAATCATTTACATGTTGTAGCTCAAATCAGACTCCAGATTATGAACTCTATAGATTTCTGCAGCGTAACTTGCACGAGGGATAAGAATATAATTCTGGAATAAATGTACACATACACGTATTTGACCCTAGCCCTTAAATTAATAGCATAGCTTCTAATTCTCCAATGCATCAATAATTTTACAGTAGTTTCATATTCAGACGCTACAGGATGCGGCTGACCTCTCTTGGTTTGTGAGCTGAATAGCTGATGACATTTTGTCCCGCTGAACATCTATCGCGCAGCATCATTAGTGGAGTAATGAAATGGCATGATCAGTCAGTTGGTCCTTTGAAAGCAGCAATTAGACTGCTTATTACCACTTCAGGAGTACAGTAAGTAATCTAAACTCAATTTAACCAAATTCTGCTTTAGCAGAGGGTACTTTTGCCCATTAATGCAACTACTCCCAGACCATTCCACCACAATGGCTTGAAGGGCTGGTGTAATGGTTCCATAAATAAGAGGAATGACAGCAGCGGACTTTACACATGCAGTGCAAAATCAGGTTTTAAAAGGCTAGGGAGAAAACTATACACAAATCTAGAGTGGAATCCCTAGAATAGTTGGGTGGTGCCTTATATGCCTCCTTCCGGCAACTCCCCTTCAGCCAAGCTGGTGCCAAATGTATTGCTCTACTTTCCTTTGGATCACATCAGTAAGGCCAAGAGAGGTGTGCACGGTTGTTGTCTGAGCAGCTCAGGACCTCCATACACACTTGTATGCTTGCGCCCCAGGGAGGTCACTTTGCTGCAGCTAATGCAGCGGTTTGACTTCACCCCTGGAAGTGTACTCCATTTTCTGTTGAGACAGACAAGTCAAGGAAAACAAAAAATTGTTAACCAGCAGACTCCAAATATCCTAGCACAGTGGTACCTCTGGTTACAGACGCTTCAGGTTACAGACTCTGCTAATCCAGAAATAGTACCTCGGGTTAAGAACTTTGCTTCAGGATGAGAACAGAAATTGTGCAGCGGCAGTGCAACGGCAGCAGAAGGCCCCATTAGCTAAAGTGGTGCTTCAGGTTAAGAACAGTTTCAGGTGAAGAACAGACCTCCAGAACGAATTAAGTTCCTAACCCAAGGTACCACTGTAGTTACATTTGTTAGGCCAGTTGGTTGACAGCTGTATGGCAAAACGTATGTCTGTATGTACGCATTTGTACCTCATCTTTTAATCACAAGGATTCGTGAAGCGGCTATAAATTTATAATAACACTTTCAACAAATGAAGCAATAGGCAACAGAAACCTGATATATTTTCAGAGTTTAAAATCCTATAAATCAGCAGGTACTTTAAAAAAAACAACAACAAAAAACAGTGAGGTATCCTTGAAAGATAGGGGAACAGTATTTCAGACATGAGGCATCAGGACTGAAAAAAGGTCTATTGAATGATGCCAAAGGCCTATCTAGTCCAGTGTTCTCACAGTGGTTCATTAAATAATTATGGGAAAACTACAGTTTTCCTTGTTGTCACCCATCTCTCTTCCGAAGGTTGTAAGCACCAGGGTACGGAGTATGGGAATGGGTGTCCCTTTTGGACTTTAAAGGTTACAAAGAAGCATTTCAAATTGGGCGTGAGTGTGGGAGAGGGAATTTGTTGCCATTGCAGTTCATTTAATAAAAACTGCTGAGTCCCCATTAGCTACAAATGTGCATCCTGAAGCATCTGGTGATCCTTTGGGAGAGTGACCTATCCGGGCTCTTACTTGCCAACATTTCAGAGATCAAAACCAGGGACACCTCTTAGTACTCCTGTTTTCATACCAAGGTCTGCCCATTAGGCAGTGCTATAGGTTTCCTCAGCTGTATGCTGCGTTCATTTACTTTGTGCCTGCATTAGCCAAGTCTATATTCCACTGTTTGTTTGTTTTTTAAAAAAAGATACAAGAGGGTGCTAGTTCTTTAATCAAACACGTAAAACGTTAGAAGCTCATGACATCAAAAATAATTCTCACTGTCTGTAGCCAGTGAAAAAATAGGCTGTGTACAACATGTGGTCTTAGTGGTAATGCACATGACAGTATATGTTTGTGCATGAAAGACGTGATGATTCCACATCCCACTCCCATCCTTCTAGAGTCTAAGGATTGGCAGATCAGCCTATTCCTGGACTTTGCCACTTTCATATACAGTCATACCTCGGGCTGAATGTGCTTCAGGTTGAGCGCTTTCGGGTTGTTCTCCGCGGCAACCCGGTAGTAACAGAGCGCGTTACTTCTGAGTTTTGTCGCTCGCGCATGTGCAGATGCTCAAATGATGTCACATTTTGGCACATGCACAGAAGTGGCAAAACACAACCGTGCATGCGCAGGTGCACCGTCGTGTCTTACGCTCTATTCAGGATGCAAAAGTGACTCCGGAACGGATTCCGTTCGCATCCCAAGGTATCACTGTACAGCTGTAGGGGTTGGTCTACTATGAAACTATTGAAGTTTAAGCTCCAGGGCCCCTCATCCCAGTAGACCCAATTTGAGCTGCACAACTCAACTCATTCTATGATGCATCAGACATGTATATCAATTTTTCCTAATTTCCATCCCCCTCCAACTTAAAAACTATATGGCATAGAATTTATTTTATTCACATCATTAACTTTGACATGTGAGGTAATCCAGTACACCCAATTTTATTCAAAATCAGAGATGTAGTAGTAGTAGTAGTAGTAATAGTAATAGTAATACAGTGGTACCTCGCAAGACGAATGCCTCAGAAGACGAAAAACTCTCAAGATGAAAGAGTTTTTCATTTTTTGAGTTGCTTCGCAAGACGAATTTCCCTATGGGCTTGCTTCGCAAGACAAAAACGTCTTGCAAGTTTGTTTCCTTTTTCTTAAAACCGCTTGAAGAGGTGCAGTTGCGACTTGACCGTGCTTCGCAAGATGAAAAATTCGCAAGACGAAAAAACTCGCAGAACGAATTAATTTCGTCTTGCGAGGCACCACTGTAGTAGTTGTTTTTAAGGTGATTTGACACAGAACAACCCCATTGAAGAAGATAACTGGTTACCCAGACATTGTTGCTTGTTGCGAAGAGGCCCTCATAACAGTTCAAGCTTCAGCATATATAAAACTGTAGATCCGCTACTATATAGCTGTACACAAATTACCTCTTGACATTTGTCACAGTTTGTGGGTAGTTAGGGGAAGGGGTGAGTGAATTAGGTCAATTCACTAAAAAATGCAAGCTGAACAAAACTTTAATCTACCCCTAGGAACCGGGATTTTCCAAAGACTGACAGAAAATTGGGACTGTCCCTAATAGAAAGATTGGGGCATATGTAATTTGAAGTACGTAGTTTCCATCCTGGACACGGCTTCAAATTTTAGTGAAAACTTGTTTACATTTACGCATCACATTTTTCTTTTTCTTTTAAGGGAGGGATTATGTGGGGATGTTATATATTTCATGACTTCCACTAGAGAATAAAGCTTATGATGTTTGAACTGTTGGATTGGGTGACATCTATCAACCTCCTGGATAAATGAACCAAAGCTATTCTTCACTGAATTAATTTATTGTCTCAGATTTTCACTGAGAAGCTAAATACTAGACCTTGAAGTGAAGTTATATGTCACCCAGAACATGCGGAGCTGAGGCTTATCTTGCAAACCAGACTTAAGTAAGGTTATCCAATACTAACAATGAAAAATGTTTAACAAGATAATAAAGTTAATTAAAACTGTATCTTAATTAAAACAATCAAAGCAATTATAGCATAAAAAGTAATTAGAACACATAATGTGATCAAAGATTGTGTATATTTTCCTGGGAAGAGCAGAAACTGATAGGCAATGTTTTACTGCCCAGGCAGTATTTAGGAATCTGTTGATTCATGGCTATACACTTATCTTTGTCTTCCGTAAGAAAACAAAACTTTTCTAGGATGTATGGATATGGAGAACTCTGCTAGTCTTTGGGATGTTTAGCTTCTTCCTAAATTCTTATCCTCACACCTTAAAGATAACAAAAGGGGCGCCAAGCAACTGTCCTTGATGAGGGAATTCAACAAGTGGTGTGTCACAGATGAAAATGCCCTCTCCTTTGTTACCACATGTTTGATCTTTGATAGTTGTGGCATTCTGAGACGGTCTACGGTGGAAGATCTTAGTGTTCAAGCACGTTGATATGGGAGAAGGCAGTCCATAAAGTTCCTGAAGGGCTCTAAAAGTTAGAACCAACCAGCATCCCATGTGGATCCCTCAGAGCTGGCAAGCCATCCCACATAAAGTCCTAGCTGCTATAGTTTGAACTAACTGCAGCTTCTGAAGCAACTCAGAGGGCTGCTCCACACACATCCCCTTTCTATTTAAAAGTAGAAAGTTCAGTGAGGCTTACTATTAGGAAAGTGCATAAAAACAGCAGTCCGTATGTGTGCACCCTTAAAGTTAACAGGAAGTTGATTGTATTGATTAAGAGTGAAACCATTGTCATTATCATATCAGTTCTCCATGTGTCTGGCATTAAACTGGGCATCGTTATCATACTGTCAATGATGGTTAGCGTCTGTCTTATCTTCTGTAGATTTGCTTCTAGGCAGCTGTCAAAGATAGTGGCAAAAGGAAGGGAAGTTTGATTTCAGCCTCACATATAACTTTATTCTGTGTCCTCTGGTGTCACTGTTGAGAAGCACCTTTAAAGACACCTTGGGGGAAAGCTTCCAAACAACATCTACAATAATGGGTTGCTGTAAAGGTTTTTAAGGAGATGTAATTTATCTTTTTGGTCGGCATGCTGTCAAACAATATCATATGCTGATTTGCTGCTATAGCGTATGAACATAAGAGGAACACTGCTAAATCAGACCAAGGCTCCACCTAGTCCAGAAATTTATACTCCGAGACAAGGTGACCAGAGAGAGAGAGCCAACAGGCAAAATAAAAGACACACACTTACTCCAGGGGTGAGGGAAAGATGTTGCTGGAACTCCAACTCCCATCAGTCCCTGGTCAGGGATGTTGGGAGCTGTAGACTAGCAACATTTGGAGGGGCACAGGTTCCCTGTCTTTGATTTACTGGTTTATGTTATAACTCAGAGGCCCTGAAATTAAGATACAGTTTTAATTAACTGTATTATCTAGTTAAACTTTTTTTGCATGTTTTTTGCAAGATGGTGGAGGGATCAGCTATAATGTATGCTGCTGCCACGCAGCTCACTCAGCTCAGTATATGCACAAACCCCAAGAGTAGTTGAAGTGTGTGTGTGTGTGTGTGTGAGAGAGAGAGAGAGAGAGAGAGAGAGACAGACAGACAGACAGACAGACAGACAGACAGACAGACAGACACAACTTTAGTTGGTGATTTATCCTAAAAAGATTAAGCCCTACACATCCTGATGGCTATGTTCCATCTCGACTGACAGAGGCAATATGCTTTTGAATGCCAACTGATGAGAATTGCAGGTGGGGAGAGTGCTGCTGTACTCAGGTCATACTGGCAGGCGAGAACGTGATACTGTTCTTAATGCATCCATGGCCTCATCTAACAGGATTTTGTTATGTTCTGAGGCCCAGCTTTTGGTGTGGCATTGCTGGAATTGAATATCCCTGAGTGCCCTTTCTCGCTCCCAAGGAGGAAATTTTCCAAGCCTCTTTTCATCTAATGAGATCACTTTATTTCCATATTAGTACAGACAACACCCACACCCCAATTACATGAATGTTACTTTTCAGGTTATTGTGTGTGTTGTTGGAGCATGAATATCCCACTCTGCCTCATTCTGCCCATTTCTGCCCTCTTCCAGTGCCAAACAGGCACATGCATGGTGGTAAATTGAGAGTTGCCTTTACAAAAAATAACAGCTAAACTTTAGTTCCTAGTAAATCTTTCTGTAACCTGTGAGAGCCATATTTATGGCTTGCTGCACTAGTTGAATTGTCTATCAAGCTGATAGCTAAAGGGTAAACACTTTTGTTTTGAACCCCTGTGTAATAAAACGTACATGTAGCTCCAATAAAAGTGGCACATTACACCTGAGGTGACAGGCTAGTCGTGTCTCTTTGGACCATCAGTTCCCCTACTCATTTTAAATCCCTTCTGAAATATGTTTCCTCTTCTTGCCTAAATGTCTTGTCTTATATTTCTATTGGCTTCTTTTCAAAAAGCAACTTCTTTGTACTTCTTGTTATGCACCACCCCAATTTCCCAAACGCTGTGGAAGGTGATCCAAGAGTGCCCTTAAACCCCATGGTACCTTGGGGTGCTTGTCAATTAAGTTCTCCTTATCTGCCCTCATTGAATACCAAACAGACCAAATAAATACATGCATCAAGAGCAAATCAAAGGAACCCCCCCCAAAAAAAAACCCTACTCAGTCTCTGGAAAGATAACACCTGGGCAGGAAAGGCATTCTGTGGTTTCAGTGGGTCTACTCTGAGTATGACTTAGTTGGGTACTGCTCAGGAGCTCTGGATTGTCTCCTTCCTTTCTTCTGTTGGTTGGTTATAATGTCAACCTTTGTGCTACGCTTACTCCTTGAGGTTTTGCTTCACAAAAACTGCCCACCAATTTTTAAAGTTGCTAGAATATCTTCAGATGATCTGCTTCGTTAGACAGTTTGTTTGTTTTTTAAAGAAGAACCCAAAAACCAAAACAAGCACTTTGTAGGAGAACTGTGATAGGATCCCCAGTGTTGTGTTTAGAATCCACAGCAAACCAAACTAGAGTTAGAAACCAAACTGGAATAGAAATTATGCCTTTGCATATCCCTACTCTTCCTTGCACCCTTCACTGGTTTCTGCTTGCAGGAAGTGGGAGAGAAGTTGATATTTGATGACATCACGCTGCACGCAATCTGAATTTCTGAAAGTTACTAGTTGGAACAAGACACACAGCTGCTGCTTTGAATGGCAGATATTCAACTTTTTAAACATCTGGTTCCAACCATGACAAAGGGAGAAAGAGCTATTTCTAACTGGCGCACTTCAAAGACTTGTTGCCTCTTAATATTTGTGGCACCAACAACTATCAAAGAGGGACAGATTCAGAGACGTGTCTGAGCTTTCTTATTTTATTTTCCTATTAGTCATGAAGAGACAAAAGGTAGACGTCACAAGAAAATTGCACACACACTTATAAATGGAAAAGTTCATTTTATTCAATGAAGCCCTTCCTTACACAGAAGCTTAGACTAAGCAACATTGGAGGATGACTTCAGCATATTAAAATAAATAACATCAAGAGTTTGTTGGGAGACTTAGAATTTTGGAATCTGGCGTATAATATCTGCAAATGTCAGGCTTATCCTTTGGGTCTGAAAATGTCACCCTTTAGAGAAAGTCATTAAGGGATGATTATTAAGTTGATGTGAACTCGAAGAAACAGATTAAGAACAAAAAGAAATGGGGGAACTGAAATGCCAAGTTGTGAAATGACTATTTCTATGTTTTGAAAATTATTCTGCTTTGATACCAAAGTAAGTCCTCTGGATCAGGAATTATCCTTTTGCATGGACAGGCGGAGTCCCCCCAACCCCAGGTGACTCCCGAGTGGAATAATGACTCAAGACAACGTGCTATGGGATTAAAATTGGCTACAACTTTATTAAGTTTCAGATGTAGGGTGACCTTGGCTCAAGCATTGGGCGTTTATCCTTCCCAGTCCCCACCTCGGGATCTGGGAGACATCAGGGTTATTCAGAATGTGTGGGGATTGGGCTGGCTCTGGAGAACATATTTTCAAGCAGAGAGCCCCCCCCCCCCCGTTTCGCCGCCGTTGGATGGGAGAGCATTGACAACCTCTCAGGATATGGCCAATGCCTCCCCTCAAGACCCCTTTAACGGGGAACCCTGGTATCACCGCCGCAAGGGGGGTGTGGGTCACTGCTTCATGCCCCTCCCCATTTAGGAAGATAGACAAAAGGATTCCGCCCAAGGTCTGAAACTGCCAAAGTTGTGACGTTTTGCTACTGGAAAGGCAAAACCTGCCAATGCAGGAAAATTCCTTTCCGGCCCTTCAACAGCGACCCTGACGTAGCAGCACCTGCGTACCTGTGGAGAAAAGGTTAACCTGCAAAAGAAGACTTAACTGAGGGAGGGGAGGGTGGGAGAAGCTCTGGCGCCGACTGCCGCTTCACAGGTAAGATTCACCTTCTGTTGTGTGGGCAGGACGGTCCCTCCTCTTACCTGGCTGATCCCCTGGCAATGCCTTCCCAGACGGGATTGGGCGATTGGCTGAGGTAGGCCGAGACCCCCAGGTATCCAGCCTGGGGAGGATCAAGCCAGCCCAAACTACCAGGAATCACACTGGGATCTGGGGGGCTGCGCACGACCATGCAAAAGGCGCCCCCATTTGATGTGGGGAGCAGTCATTCTTTTCCCTTTTATCATGTTTTGCACTTCTCCAGATGATTCTGTCTTCTATACTTTCCTGAGGGTCTTTGTTTTTTTAAAAATAAAATAAATAAAATGACTTCTAGTTGAGATCCTTCTTTCACTGGAGACAGAAAAATAATCATTGTCAATCCCCACCCCCCTTGGTGGGTGGTTTAAAACAGCCCTTGGTGCCTTAAGTAAAAAAAGAAAAAGAAAAATCCTATTAAAATTAATTATTTAGGCCCGAAGTCTCTTTTTTTCCAGTATAGCACATCAGTGATTAAGATGACTATTAAAATGTCATATCAAATCAACAATATGTAGATGAGTTGCTATGGCAATCATATTGCCTACTGTGACAGCCATAAATATTGTAGCACTGAGTTTTCTAAGGTTAATAGACGAGGCTTACTGGAGATTTGCAGGTGTTTCCACAATGTCTAAGGGTAACTTTTGTTCCTCACTCACATGCATATAAATGTCCATCACGTAATTATCTCATGAGTGAATGCAAGTTGTGTCTGTCGGCTGAACTAAATGATATTAAAACATGTTGCTGCCACCCCTCTATATTTCTCCACCTATTTGAGGATATGATCATGTCCTCTTGGGTTTCGTGATATACAGACAAGGGAAAGCTGAATGCCATTGGACATGTACTCTGGAATTTAAGAAGGCTGCTTTCAAAAAGCTTAATGAACAACTGGGTGAGAGCCCTTGGTCTGAAATACTCAAAGAGAAGAGAGTCTAAGATGGATGGGAAATATTGAAGACACAAATTCAGATAACAAGAAAGAAAGGTGGGAGGCATCTAAACAAACCAATGTGGCTTCATAAGGAGCTTACAGATGAGCTAAGATTTAAGAAGAGCATGTATAAGAAACGGACAAAAGGGTGACAATTCCACGGTGAAGAAGATCAGATGGTTTAAAGCTCAGAATGAACTCAGGCTTGCAAGAGAGGTTAAAAATAATAATAAAGGTTTATTCAGCTATATTTGAAGCAAGCAGAAGAACAAACAAGTAGTAGGACCTCTGTGTGGAGAAGATGGAGAAATGCCTTTAGGCGACAGAGAGAAGGCCGTGTGAAGTATCAGCATCCAAACTGAATGGATTAAGGGTTAAGACTCACAAGACGTGCAAAGTTCTAGGAAAGAATATTTTGAGGACATACACCTTGTGCCTGAGGCAGTTGTGTAAGATGGTGCAGTTATGTCAGTTAATAACAGTCTTTTTGTCTTGTTAGAGCTGCTGAGCAGTAGGTCTGTTCAGTTCTGCTTCTGCCTGCCTCAGAGTTAGTCAGAGTCTGTGAGAGTTTTGGTGATAAATCTGTGTAACACATTCGTAACATAAGTAGTAGCTGCCTGCCTTGTACATATATATTTAATCTAACAAGTGCAAGAGTACTGTGAGTAAAAGTAATTGTTATTTAAACTTTAAGAGATTGTCTTGTGTAGATTTAATAGAAGGGAAAATGGGGGGACGGGGGACTGGGACCAAAAGGGTTTGACAACCCAGTCTCTAGTTTTCGCATAAGCTCTGTTAATGGGAATTAAGTACAATTGCTAAATAAGCTATCATTTATTAAGTTTCACAGGTATGAAAGATAACATTAAGCTAATTTATTTTTCCTAAATAAAATCTAATTCCCACATATTTGTGGGATGTGTTAAAATGTTGCAGAAAGGGAGGAGAGAGTTTGACACTGCACTACTGCACTAATAAAAAACTTTTAAAATAAATTAAAACAAAGACTATGGAAAAATTTGGTGATGATGACAATTTGCTGCTTCTTCAGTTTGTGCTGTTGGGGCAATTGGTTCAATTGTTCTGTATTAGGGGAATCATAGAAGCTTAAAATTGTAGAGTTGGAAGGGACCATGAAAGTCGTCTAGTCCAACTCCCTGCAATGCAGGAATCTCACTGGCACTAAAAACAAAGGTGTTTTCTTCCTCTTTCAGCAAGTCAATGCTAAAAACTAAGAAGGGTCAATGAACATATATTTCACTTATTTATTTATTTATTTATTTATTTATTTATTTATTTATTTATTTATTTATTTGAACATGGATAAAATTCACAGAAACACAGACGCTCTATAATGAAACAGTGATGGTGAAGAAATATATATGCATATATTGAGGAGGGAGGGAGTGTCAACCTTTTTTAATTTTTAATGCCCATGCCCTTTGTTATAATTCTAGACTTCTGATATAGCTGTCAGAAGGTTTAGGGTTGATAATTTAAATTTCCATTGCTAGTCTTTATAATGATTAATCTAACACTGAGCAAGCTTCGACAAGATTAGCATGCCTTTCTGAGGCAGATATGAAGAAACATTCAAGGTTAAAAGTGGGAAGGAAACATCTTACACACTTGGACTCGCAAGTTCATAACTGTGTCTGTGAGATTTTTCTCCATATTGTGTACAGGACTGTACCAGGGGAAAACAAACAAGCACAACAGGGCACTGGAGTTGGGAGAAGGGAAACACTGCAATTCTGGAATTTCATTGCGAGCCATTTTGCTATAGGAAACAGATTCTTTTCAGCTCCCCCCCCCCTTACATTTGATTAGCAGTATAAGACAAATACCATTCTCAGTTCTGTTGTACAGTGACATGCACAGATTAACTGTGGGTCCTGTGCACAATCTGTATATCTAGATGCATTCCACAATCTAAACAATTAGTGAACATGCACATTGATGTGCATTGTGGATTTCAGCTGAAGTGCGGATTACATTGCAATCTGTACTGCACTTTCGGTCACATATAACTATTTCCCTCTATCAGCCTAACACACCTCACAGGACAGTTGCAAGGATAAAAGGGGGCAGGGAGCTATGCATACCCATAACACGCTGAAACCAAAATCCAGGACACATATTCCCGGATGCCATCTTCCCATGTTTAGTCATGAGATCATGACAGCCACTTGGGTTACCATCATCTTGCACAATTCCGTTGGGTTGCCATGATCTTGCACAATTTTGATTTTACAGGAATGGAACCCAAAACCACAAGTTTTTGAGTGCTGCATGAGATCACAGCCCTGAAAAAGTGCTTTTTTGGGGGGGGGGAATTGTGTGAGATCACAGCAATCAAAATGGTTGCCTTTTCTCATGATAAAAAACAGGATGTCCCAATTTTTCCGGGACACTTGTGGGGTAAGTTCTATGTAAGGTAAAGGAAAAGGGACCCCTGACCATTAGGTCCAGTCGTGGCCGACTCTGGGGTTGCGGTGCTCACCTCGCTTTATTGGCTGAAGGAGCCAGCACACAGCTTCCGGGTCATGTGGCCAGCATGACTAAGCCGCTTCTGGAGAACCAGAGCAGCACACGGAAACGCCGTTTACCTTCACGCCAGAGCGGTACCTATTTATCTACTTGCACTGGCTTGCTTTAGAACTGCTAGGTTGGCAGGAGCAGGGACCGAGCAACGGGAGCTCACCCTGTCGCTGGGATTCGAACCACCGACCTTCTGATCGGCAAGTCCTAGGCTCTGTGGTTTAACCCACAGTGCCACCCACATCCATTGCCCTAAAATCAAGGGGGGGTGGGAGGTAGGCTCAAATTACAAACATAACAAACTAAAATGAAAAATTGTGGAGCTGGTTCTGGGCCATTGTGTTTTAATAAAACCTGTACTTTTTTCTTTAGAAAATTGTCTGAGCATTTCCTAAATTTGCATGTGCTTTGAGATACACCACCTCAAACTGATTCCAGATATTACCTCCTGTCTTGATCATACTGGACTGATCATATTTGACCCTAGCCCCTGACAAAGAATGGAATAATTTTGTTCATGTGTGGGTTTAGATTCGAGCTTTATGCATATATTGGAAATTAAACAGATGGCTTTTCTTTTTTGCTAAAGGAAAGAGAAAGAGCTACTAGTAAGTAGTGACAGGGGAGCTCTTTGCAAATGCCTCAGTCTCTTAGCCTAGTTTCCTCACAGAATCAGAGAGATTGAAGGTTAATAAATACAAGAACACTCTCCTCAGATTATTATATCTGCAATCACCAGGATTAATTTATTGACTACATTTGCAAATTTCCCATCAATGAGAATGGGGATGAACTGGTTCCAAAAGCTAATTTTGTGTGGCTTGTCTTGTGTAAGGTAAAGGTAAAGGGACCCCTGACCATTAGGTCCAGTTGTGGCCGACTCTGGGGTTGCGACGCTCATCTCGCTTTATTGGCCAAGGGAGCCGGTGTACAGCTTCCAGGTCATGTGGCCAGCATGACCAGAGCAGCGCATGGAAACACCCGTTTACCTTCCCGCCGGAGTGGTACCTATTTATCTACTTGCACTTTGACGTGCTTTTGAACTGCTAGGTGGGCAGGAGCAGGGACTGAGCAACGGGAGCTCACCCTGTCGCAGGGATTCAAACCACCGACCTTCCGATCGGCAAGCCCTAGGCTCTGTTTGTCTTGTGTAGAAAGTGTTTATTCAGAGTCCAAATAAATGTGTGGGATTGGGGCTGCACCCAATTGTCCACCCCATATTTAAGCCACTTTTTGCACAGAGAGCAGCCTATTGTTATAGACTCCTTTGCAAGCACAACCTGGAATACATGGAGTTTGGAGGCAGATTCAGCAGATGTGACCTTGATCCCACTTCTGTGTGTTCATTTGAACCTCTGCATGGCTTTGTTGGCTCATATCAGACATATCTTCCTGGCTTCATGGTTTGTGAAGCTGCAATTGAGCAATTGCTTGGAATCAAAGGTGGGGAGACTGCTCCTGAGCTTAGGTTCTGGTTGCAGGCTTCCTATGAGCCTTGTTGTTGTTGTTGTTGCTGCTACTGCTGCTGCTGCTGCTGTTGTTGTTAAAATGGGCATCTGGTTGGCCATTGTGAGAACTGGATGTTGGACCAGATGGGCCCTTCTGCCTGATCTGGCAGGCTCTTCTTAAGTCCATATTGGGTCCATTTGCTAGATGTACAGAAGTTCCTTGTACTAACTGCCCATAGTGCAGTAGACATGAATAGGAGGTAGAAATGCAGAAGAAATTCCTAATCCTCTGCTATCCTCTCATGCAACTGCTGTGCATTCTGCCTATAAACAGAGGTAAAGACAGAAGAACAGGGAGGGGAAGGGGATGACTTTCATAGTGAGAGGACTGGTATGGAGATGGGTGCGAAGAGGACCTCCTAAAGCCCTTCCCTTGGCTTGGGAAGTTGTCCATTTAATTGTTTGTTTTATGGGAGAACTTGGGGGGTGGTGGAGTCCAACTTGAAGGGTTTCCTATACCCACTTACCTGAGGAGCAAACCCCATTCTATGCAATGGGGAGGACTTTTTTTAGTAGGTCTGTATAAGAACACACTGCTGAGACACACTGAGGAGTCAAGGCATTTAATGAAATACAGGTGATTGCACAGTTTAGGGCCTGTGACCCCATAAACGTGATGGAAAGGCAGTGGGTGATGACAAATGAAGAGCACACAGGTTGTGGAAGACTTCTGCTATTTACTGGATCCTCAGCCTGTGTAGATCAGCATAAATCTTGCGGCATCATTCATTATACCAGTTCCCTGCACTGGATGATCTTTTATATCTACAACAACCTATAACACAACAAATTTATTCTCTCCTGGATTTGGGGGCCCATTTATACTTTAATACATTATATTGTCTCCTTCACACATCATTTACATAATGAAATAAACTGCCAGGAAGAGAGACAACTCATCCTAATGGGAACTAAATATGCCAAGGACTCAGCCTATTCCAAAAAGGATTTTTATGAGCTGGAACAATTTGAACACAGTAGGGGAGAGATTAAATGTATTTAATATTTTCAATGACAATGAGCTCCAATTGTTTTTGTCTCCGCTTTTTTGTGAATGATGGAAATGCTTCTGAAGAGTCTGTGGGAGATGTTGACAAAGGAAATTGGTGATAGTAACTTGATGAAAACTTCAGTAGGGAATTGACTGGGTGCAAAGGATTATGTGGGCCTGATATTTATGTACACTCACCACCCATTTGGGGCCATAGGTAACTGGTTGTTCTTCTGAGCCCTGCTCTGTTTGCCATACAGTGGTACCTCAGGTTAAGTACTTAATTCGTTCCGGAGGTCTGTACTTAACCTGAAACTGTTCTTAACCTGAATCACCACTTTAGCTAATGGGGCCTCCCACTGCTGCCGCGCCGCCGGAGCATGATTTCTGTTCTCATCCTGAAGCAAAGTTCTTAACCTGAGGTAATATTTCTGGGTTAGCGGAGTCTGTAACCTGAAGCGTATGTAACCCGAGGTACCACTGTATGTGTGTATGATGGAGGGAGTCATACCTGCATTGGTATTTCTGTCTATATTGGGGTGAGTAAATTTTTCCAGGGGCTACATACCACGAAGAGAGCCACCACACACTCTTTCCCTTTCTCTCACAAGCCACAAGCACTGTGTGCTCATAGCTTCCCCCAAAGAATCATGGGAACTGCAGTTTGTTAATGGTGCTAGCATTTGTTAGAAGGACCAATTTCCTTCCCAGAGCTACATCCTCTCCTCACAGGGAGCTTTCAGAAATATACCTCCGGGAGGGGAAGAGGGGCCTTCAAATAATCCTCTGCACCCTTGACAAATTACATCTCTCATAATTTTGGGGGGGACGTCATGACTGTTTAAAGTGATATCATGGTGCTAAAAATGTATAGTGTATTTGTGACCCACCATACATGATACATCCAGCTTCTCTGGACTCACAGCTGTCCGTGGAGGTGCAGGTCAATTCTGTGTTCAGGGCAGCTGTCTACCAGCTCCATCTGGTACACAGGCTGAGACCCTACCTGCCCACCGACTGTCTCGCTAGAGTGGTGCATGCTCTGGTTATCTCCTGCTTGGACTACTTCAATGGGCTCTACATGGGGCTACCTTTGAAGGTGACCCAGAAACTACAACTAATCCAGAATGCTGCAGCCAGACTAGTGACTGCGAGTGGCCACCAATACCATATTACACGGGTCCTTAAAGACCTTCATTGGCTCCCAGTACATTTCTGAGCACAATTCAAAGTGTTGGTGCTGACCTTTAAAGGCCTAAATGACCTCAGCCTGGTATGCCTGAAGGAGCGTCTCCACCCCCATCGTTCAGCCCAGATACTGGGGTCCAGTGCCGAGGGCCTCTCCCTTTTCTGTTTCTTTGCCCTATTCATTCACATTGTCTCCTGCTTTTCACCCATTCCCCCCACTCATCTCCTCTTCGCCCTATGTGCCTCCACTCCTTGGTCCCATTTGGCATGCAGCACTTTAGCCTTTTTTTTTTTTAAGAGTCTTTACTTTCCTTTTGATACTTTTGCTGTCAGCAGATGCTTGTCTGCAACATTTTTTTAAAAAAAAGTTTGGATCGCCAAGTCACCGAAGAGTGATTCAGGGATCCCCACTCTAATGTGTACAAATCCTGCTTCACCTCTGACAAGCCACAAATCCCTCATAGGCACCCCAGTTCACCTCACAATTTGGATTCTTTTGAATCCAGCACACACCTCTAGCACCAGCTGTCTTCTGTTGCTGCTCAAAGCAACAAGGTTTTCAGACTGATGGGGCAACCCTAAAACTAAGGCTTCACTGGCTTCAGTGAGTTGGGATGTACCTATTGGGCCAGTTGACAATTGCTGTAGCCTAGATACCACCCACACATTGCATCCCTTAGCCAGTTTTATAGGACATGCAGATTACTCAGGCTGGTAAAGTGCCAGATCCTAGTGATTGAGTGCTCTGGTTTGAGATACATACTCCCCTGGTGACTTATAGTGTCATATCTGGAAGTGTCTGTAGTCCCCAATCCATGCCCTTCAGCATTCCCAGAGAAGAAAGCATCTTGATTCAAACCCTGACAAGCCTGACACATTCTTAGCCACTGCACTTTCAAGTGTTCAGATGTGTCAGGAATGTTTTTAATTCTATACTGACATTAGCATCATATCTCGCGGGAGTTGTACACAGGGGAAATTTCTTAATGGTTGCTGCTCAATTTAACCCAAGTGAAATTTGAAATCAATCTGGAGGATCCTGAGTGGAATTTCTGGCTGGGCTGGGGAGGAATCTAGACTTGGCAGGGGCTGCATTCTTAAGCAATGGGGCCAGATATCTTTATATCTTTAGAATGCAGTGCGTGTTACTGAATAATTATATAGATTTAGGTCAGACATCATTAAGATGCATGGCCATATTGCCTCTGTGTTTGTCACATCAATAAAGCATTACTAAAAAGGTCATGCTATCCTATAGGGCTGCAATGCTGTGTTAATTGATGTGGTATTATTATGACATCCCACTGGAAGCCTGGGCTTCTAACTTTAGCAGTACAGCAGAATTGAATGCTTTTCTCAAAGGGCTGTTGGTTGAAAATTGGGCCGCTGGTTAAGTGACTGATAGGACAACAGGGATGGAAGTGCATTTTCTTTAATGTTCCACACATCATGCTTTATGAATTTAAAATGTGACCAGCCTTTCTTTCCCCACCCAAAACAAATTGAATAAAAAACCTGATAACCTTGTTGTGTCAGTTTTTCTCATAATTTGCAAACTCCTTAAGCCTCCCTAGGTTGGCGCTGAGAATTAATAATTACCAGTGGTCATATTCTGAAGCAGGGAAGAATGCATTTCAGCCACATCAGTATCCTGGTTTGGTTTAAAAACTGGGGCTGAATTTACCCGGCAGCTGCCCTGAAGTATATCGTCAGAAGGGTCATGGTTTCCCCAAAGCTTAAGAACTCAAAAAGAGGGCATGTCTGAATATACCTGAAGGACTAGAGGGTATGTCTGAATGTGTTTGAAGGACTTCAACAAGAAGCATTGTTAGCCCTACAGTTGTTCAAACATTGCCTAACTTATGAGGAGTATACACTATACTGCATGTAGAATATCTCATTGTTCAAATGTTGGCATCTCTAGGTAAAGGAGGAAAGGAACAAAACCCAGTGGTCTCTCTAGGTAAAGGAATCTCACACAGCAGAGCTGGGAAGCTCGCCTCAGACTGTGACCTGCAAGCTGGAACACACAATACTGATGTAGTTGCATTAATTGTATGATTTAATACAAGGCGGTGACATTATCCTGGAGTCCAGCAGTTGCCACACATAGACACAGAGCGTGAGAGGATAGCAGTGCTGACAAGGGAGGCACTGGACCCAAGCGCCACCACTGAAGCAAAGAACTGCTCGCCCAAGATGCTAGAGACCTCTGAGACTGAGATGCCTGATGCTCCTGAGCACAGAACACAGAATGCAGACCATAAGCCCTAATCCAGCAAAGGGCCAGTATACTCAAGTGCCAGGGATCTTGCCATGGCCCTAGTGCACCAAAGCAAGCAACATGCCTGGGATAGGTTGGTCCCTTGAGGTTATATAATTTATTATTTGTACCCCGCCCATCTGGCTGGGTTTCCCCAGCCACTCTGGGTGGCTTCCAACAGAGACTAAAAATACATTAAAACACCAGTCATTTAAAACTTCCCTAAACAAGGCTGCCTTCAGATGTCTTCTAAACATCAGGTAGTTGTTTATCTCTTTGACATCTGATGGGAGAACGTTCCACAGGGTGGGGCCACTGCCGAGAAGGCCCTCTGCCTGGTTCCTTGTAACGTGGCTTCTCGCAGTAAGGGAACCGCCAGAAGGCCCCTGGCGCTGGATCTCAGTGTCCAGATAGAACAATGGGGGTGGAGACGCTCCTTCAGGTATACTGGGCCAAGGCCATTTAGGTTCCTTAGCTAGGCAATGAAGCCATTGGCTCAGGCTTGTCCCATGCTAAGAAAGTATGGGTCTGAGAAGTTTTCTGCTTGTCCTGTGCTTTGTAGGAAGGGGTCCAAAGGGAGTGGATGGCAATCCGTGGAAAATCCAGTCGCCATTTGTTGTGGCTCAGCACTAAAGGCTTGGTTTCCCCAGGAGAAAGTAGTGAAGCAGTAATAGGGCCAGTAAATTAAGAAGACAGACTTGAGAGAACTCTGTCCAGGGTCCTGAAATACTTGCTACTTCTTTCTCTAGACTTCCAGCATCTTAACCTTAACAAATTCCTGCCTGTTTCTGTCTTTCCTGTTCCACATTGTTTTTCAGATTTGTACCCTTCTGGTTCTGCTTTGAGAGACAGAGCTTCATACGATCAGTCTATGGTGCTATGGTAGTAAAGCTGTTTATTGTCCTAAATACTTAGAAATCTCCAGACTATAAAATTATATAAGTACTCATGTGATCTCAGATTGGCATCAGCTACTGCTTCTACCAACTTCTAAGACAAAAGAACAGATTGATAGCTGTGAATACCATGGTTATTAAGGTTGCTGATTAACCATGATCTGGTATACTTTAACTTCCTGGCCATCTGTTAGAAGAAATGTAGAAACTTCATTATTAGGCAATTGTATCATAATTATTCTGAGAAAATGTCTAATGTAAATTTTCACACATGCATTTGTGCTATAATTTAATGCTGAAGTTTTTAAGTCTTCTGGCTCATTGCCTAATTGTTTCCTACCAACATCTGCTAAACATAAAAGGTAAGCGGGAGAAAATTGAAAGTAGACTCAAATCAACCAATACTTTGCCTAACATTTTATAAACTGAACAAATGTTTGGGAGCCAGAATGCAAAAGGCAGCAAGCAAACTGGGAAACTAATGTGCAGCTGTTGATGCTTTGAACTGGTCCAGGGAGATCATTATGCTGTACTTACCAGGATGCTACTTGAGCAGCTGGTGTTTTCTAACTATAGATTAAATCCTGCTTATTTTAGTTAACTGAATAATCTCATTGAAGGCAATAGACTAAATCAGACTTGTGTAACTTGTGTACTACCAAACTCTATCTTGCTCTCCAGCAGTCCTCTTTTGCAGTCCTGGGCAGATAATACACACAGTACTATAACTATCATACATTGTTTTGCTTTGCTTTGGTGATGGTGAAAGCCGTGCTTAGCTTTATGGGCAACAAGTTGTGCAGACCTGAGCTAAACAATGAACAAGGACTATCTGTATATTAGTATCATACAGAAATTCCTGCTTACCCCCTCCCAACAGGTGGGTAGAGTTTGTGACCCCTTGAGGGGCTTACCTGGCTGGGAGCCACCCACCTGGTAACTGGGTGTCTTTGGCCCACCCCTGCCTTGCAGGCCAATGGGCTGCTGGTGGGGGTGTGGCCTGGGACAGGTACGGGGGCTGATCCTTCAGCCAATGCTGATTCTTCTTCCTTCTGGAAAATAGTAAATATAGTATATGGAAAATAGTATATCTCCCTTCCTTCACATCTCTCTACATTTCAGAAGAGCCGGCTGATTGTTGTTGGTCTTTTATCTGCCACTCCGTCTGTTGCTTTGATGTGATTGGCTTTCATTTGAAATGTTATTCATTTATACGAGTGGTTATGCGATGTTAAAATTTCTATTGTTTGTTTATAGTGGGTTGGCTCCAAACTTAGTCATGTTAAGAGTAGACCCATTAAAATGGGGTGTGCTAGTTATGCATAAGTCCCATTGATTTCAAAGGGTTTATTCTAAGCATAACTCAGTCTTGATCCAACTTAGCATGTGTCTCTCTACCTGTTTATTTGTGTGAGAGGATGAAGGTGCATATATTCACTTACCACTGAATGTGACCCCTGGGACCACAAATGTTTCCAATCTCACATTATATACATGCTCACCTTTATCCAGTTTCTGCTCATCTGTTTATACATAGATGCTATGGATGAAGCGATCTATTGAGTTCAGTGATCTATTGATCTCAGCTAATCTAAGGAGAAGGGACACGGGTGGCGCTGTGGGTTAAACCACAGAGCCTAGGACTTACTGATCAGAAGGTTGGCAGTTCGAATCCCTGCGACGGGGTGAGCTCCCGTTGCTCAGTCCCTGCTCCTGCCAACCTAGCAGTTCAAAAGCACGTCAAAGTGCAAGTAGATAAATAGGTACCGCTCCGGCAGGAAGGTAAACGGCGTTTCTGTGCGCTGCTCTGGTTTGCCAGAAGCGGCTTAGTCGTGCTGGCCACATGACCCGGAAGCTGTACGCCGGCTCCCTCAGCCAATAAAGCGAGATGAGCACCGCAACCCCAGAGTCAGTCACGACTGGACCTAATATTCAGGGGTCCCTTTACCTTTACGTTTAATCCAAAGAGAGATCTAAGAGAATAAACTTTCCCCATTTTCCTCTGCCTACCAGAGTCATTTCAGTGTTGAACCCAGGCCTGAATCCTGAATTATATAAAGCAGGATAACCCATATCCTTCAAGCATGCCTGAGGTTGCCTGACCACCACCCTTTCAAGAACACTGCTCAAGAAGAGGAGATTTGTAACCAGATGGTATTTATCATATGCCTTGGGACACATGGAATGCCTTTTGAGGATGAGCCAGAACACTACCTCTTTCAATCCATCTCGAATTTACCCCTCCTGCAAAGAATCATTTTACCACCCCTTTGACACCTTCTGGCTAAGTCTTATAAATAAGTTGGGCAACGATCAAGAGCAGGCCATACTATCTTAAGCACCTTGTCAATATCCTCTGTCTGCAGAAACGGAAACCATGCAATATGACTGGGCCATGCTCTGGACACTTCCACTAGATCTGTTCCCATCATGGAGTCTAGTTTACTAATTCTGAATTCAGAAATGACAGACATGTTGACTACAGGAGGAATTGTTTTCCAAGTATCAATATTAAGCGATAGTCCTATATTTTACAAACACTGCTTTTAATACAGCATACCTTAAGGGACACCTTCTCCAGCATAAGCTTCCAAGTGCACAGAAGTCCTCGTGGGAGACTTAGCTGACAATTCCTTATTAAGTATGTATCTCCTGTGGTACAAAATTGGGGAATTCTCTCCCTCTGGAGGCTACATCACTACAGCTTGAGAAATTAAGTCAGATGACTTGTTAATTTCCCCCCATTATTCTCTTATTTATCTTTGCTATGTAGATACTGGGTTTAGAGCCCCACTTGAACACTTTGGAAAAGAGCAAGATTTCAGCCAAAGTACTTCAATTTAGCTGGGGGGTGCAAGTCCTGATTTGGAAAAATGAAGCTTTGTGCTTTCTGCACACTGTATTATGGGATATATGTATATTTAAGGTTATAGTTTTCCACCCCTTTTGACAGATGTAGATGAAAATTGCAGGCCCTGTAATTATTTAGCCCCTGCTGAGTAGATAAAATATTCCAAATTACAGACAAATAGGTCCAGGGGTTTTGTTGCTAGGCAACCTTAGAGTTGATAATTTCTCAGGGGAGGGAGAACTAAAAGGACTTTTTCTTCTTCCTTGTTATTCTGTGGGTGATGATTTTATTGCAATAATGGCATATGTCATGCAACTTGCTCTAAGTCCAGATGTGACCTGAAGCTTTCTATAAGTTGTTTCCTCAATTCCATCTTTCCCAAACTTTACCCCCATGACTTAAAGGCTATAGCTTTTAAAGTGTGAAACCCCTAGTCTGCAGATGAGAACTTCCTTGCTTTTCTGCGGTTTTCTGCCTGGCATGCTCCTGAGCCATTAGGCAGGTGTGATTTTAGAATTCAACATTGGGGAAAGGGTGCTCTGTGCATGTTCAGAAGCACACAGACTGAGGTGATGCATTAAAAAAAACCAAACCAAACAAACCAAACAAATAGCTTTAACCCCACCTGTCAGGGCTGCCTCAGGTCTCAGCTCACAAAAGACCAACGCCAAGCTCTTCTTATATACAAGGATGTTTATTGCAGTTCATTATTGGTTCCACAACCGAGGCGTGCAGCCCCACGTCTCTTTGCCTTAGACCGTTGAAGTCCCCTCTGAATCGGTCCCTCCCCTGCACCAGTTTAATAAGCTTACGCTGCTCCACCTCTTCCTTTCTTTCCTTTTCCGCAGGGTCTTCCTGCCCGCTGGGCTTTCGCCCCTCCTGGATTCCCCTGCCGTGGAATCCCCAGACTGCTCTCCCTCCCTCCTGCGGGCTTTGGGACTTGGCTCCTCCTCCGGGCTCCCTGTTCTTCCGCGCGCCTCCACATTTGAACTTGGCGCGCGCGCCCAACCTCTAACCTTCCTTTTGACAGTTACACCACTCCCTTCACTACTCCCCTCCCCTTCCGGGAGGGTGGCTTGCTCCGACCCCCCTTCCCTCTCTGCTGCCAGAGCTGCTTCTCCTGATACACTGGAACCTCCTCCCCCTTCGCTGCACTCTGGCGGGGAGGCTGGTCGAGACGCCCAGCTGCCACTTTGGGATCCCCCACTGGCCCCCTGCTCCTGACACGTCCCCCCTGGGGCTCCCCTTGCCTTGACCACCGGCGCCCCCTTCTGGGAATCCTCTGATTTGCTGGAAAGACTCATGGAATGCCTTGAGTCATTGTCATCCTCTTCCTCGCTGTCCTGCGATTCATCCCCATCGCTCTCCATCTCCTGCCTCCCCTGTGCCTCTGTCCCTGAACCCCTGACACCACCCATTTTATTAAGATCATATTTCATTTATACAAGCTGTGATTTATGCCTTACAAGGAACCCTTCCCACAATGAATGTTGCATTTATTTCTGAATTATTTCCCCATCCTCCTCTAATGGTTACTGTCTTCTCAAAGAAATAATTAGTACATGGTAAAACTGTAAACATGTCATTTTTAATAGTGTATTGAGACTTTTTGGATGCAGATCTGTGTTAGATCTGCATCTCTGGGCCGAAACCCAAGTTTATTGGACTTTGAATAATATTTCATGATAACAGCTACTCATAAATACAAAAAAATAATAATAAGATGGTGGGTATAACAGCTCTTTATAGTAACATAAATGTGAGGCATCTTTTTGGCCTTACATGGAGGGGCACCCGCATACAGTGGTACCTCGGGTTACTTACGCTTCAGGTTACAGACTCCGTTAACCCAGAAATAGTACCTTGGGTTAAGAACATTGCTTCAGGATGAGAACAGAAATCGTGCTCCGGCGGCGTGGCAGCAGCAGGAGGCCCCATTAGCTAAAGTGGTGCTTCAGGTGAAGAGCAGTTTCAGGTTAAGAACGGACCTCCGGAACAAATAAAGTACTTAACCTGAGGTACCACTGTATTGGTTCAGTAACAGTCACAGCTTCTCTGTGCCTTTTAGTATGACCATGTTGTCTGGTGAAATTAACACCACCACCAGCTTCTGAGCTGAATGGCATGGGCACTGCTCCATTTGCTAAAATATTTTACTGAAGTAGTAATGGGAAGGAGAACACTCAAGTAAATGTACCTTAATAAAGCATCTCAGAAAAATCTCGGCTGAATGCATGATTCACAGGTGCATCACTGCATGTCACTCCAGTTTATGTGCTCTTCTCAATTCCATATCTCAGCCTACAACAGAATTTTGCTGTGTACAAGGTGAAATAAATCAAAGCTCCAGCATCATTTTCAAAAGAGGAAATCCAGAGCTGTGGCTCACCCAAACAAACAGCTGTCCAGCCTCTTCTTGAAGACCTCTGTTGGGAGTGAGCCACACTATTCCTATAGGTCAAAGTTCTTCAACCATGGGTCTCTGGATCCTGTTGTGTTAGTTCGTTTATGGATTTGGATAGTATTTAGGACAGCACTCCACATCTCAGCATTGGTGACCACACACTTGGAAGACATTTTTTGGGCATCACATGGCAGGACAGAGTCTCAAACACAAATGTGCTCTCCCCAGCCTGCATTCCCAGCATGTTTGCACTCCTGTCTCAGTGGTGTCTATGCTGGATTGGTCATGTACACAGAATGGAAGATAGCAGGCTCCCCAGGTACATGCTGTATGGGGAGCTGGCTTCAGGCCCGTTGGCAGACCAGCTTTGCATTACAGCAATATCTGCAAGGCTGACAAAATAAACCCCACCAGGTGAGAATCCCTTGCAGATGATCGCAATCACGTCAGGCATCCTTAGCAGTGACCAGAGGAGGAATGACCACAAGGAGGAGCATAGAGAGAAGAAACATCATGGTGCATCTGCAGCAGAACAACAGGACTCCTTTATCTGCCCCAGCTGCAACAAAACATGTCTCTGCTGTGCAACAACAGCAGCAAGAATATTGATTGCAAAGTATTGGAAGACACAAGATTTACCCACACTGGAAGAATGGCCGATGAAGGTGATGGACTACATGGAACTGGCAGAAATGACTGGCAGAATCCGAAATCAGAGAGAAGAGGTGGTGGAAGAAGACTGGAAGTAATTTAAAGACTACTTGCAGAAATACTGTAAAATTAATGAATGTTGAAGGGATGTTGGATTGAAAATAAGTGGTATTGGTAAAAAAATTAACAAGAATATGTAAATACGGATTGCCAATGGCTGGAAATATATAGTTATAATAGTTTAAGATAATAAGTAAAGATAAATGATAGAGGGTAAGGATTTGCTGAATTAACTATGTGAACTGGAATACAAAAAAGGGGGTGTGAGGAGGTCAGGAAATAAGTAAATGAAATATAAGATATGAAAATATTGATTTCTTGTTAATTTGGTTTTTTTTTTTACTTTTTAAGTATTTTGTCTTTGTATTTCTTTGTATTTTATTATTGTTAGGTTTTTCTTATTTTCTATTTTTAATTTTGTAACTTTTTGTTGTCTGAAAAATGTTAATAAATATCATTTAAAAAAAACAAAAACAAAACATGTCTCTGCTGTATTGGTTTCTACAGCCAAGCAGGTGCTGTAACCTTCCAACAGTTTTGATTTCACTCCCAAAGGTGCAATCCTCCACTGGAGTGTGCATTTGAGAGAGATTGATGCCAACAATAGCAAAAGCTAAGTGTCCCACGAACTAACTTGCTGTAAAGTAATGATGTAACTGTAGAAGGAAAATCTTCAAAAGCAAGAAGGAAAATCTTCAAGGCTTTTAATAGCCAGATTAAACAAAACAACAAAAAAGCGAAACAAAAAACTACCAGCAACTATTTACTAGGATCATGAGAGAAGAAAGAAAGGTATAAGTCTCCGTTACGCCTGAACACAGAAATGTACATAACCCACTTTCTGAAATGGACTTTTGAAAGATGGCTGTTCTGTACTTTTGAAATACTTCAAATATCTGTCTCCTTTGTAACCTTGCTATTTTCACACTTCCTTCAGGGAACTTTAAATGTAGATGCATCAATATAGTAGAAGACGTGAGATAAAATGAAGAGACAGATTTGGGGAGGAACCAAAAGAATCAAACTCCTTTATAGTTTTCAGTTGATTTATATGGGAAAACCAAGCAGAGCTGTGATGGCAGCAGACCTGTGTCTTCAAATGCTGGTCACCACCAAACATATGTAAAGCAGTGTGTATGTGAGCAGAGGAACAATGCTGCACACAGAAGAGGCAGTGCTGTGAGCCTATAACAAACTCCTATATTCTGATGCAGTTCAATAGTACCCCCTTGAATGTCTTGGACCTGTGACAACCCACTGCAGGCATCCCCAAATAGACAGATACAATGGTTTCTCTTTCCGCACAATATCCTCAGATTAATCACTTTTTCATAATAGCCAAATGGCCCAACCTGGCTGTGTCTTGTTTCCAGGAGTCTCAGTTGCACTGGCTCATGGGACTTTTCAACAGGGCATACTCAGTTGCAGGGTTAGGTCATAATCCACGGCCATGTTTCAAAACAGACCTTAAGCTTTAAGCTGCCTGTGATGGGAATTGGGGTTGCTTGTGCGTAAACCGCAAACTGCTCCAAGCTGGTTGTGTAGCTAAACCTTTCCCTAGTTGGACAGCCCTTACAACGCGACTGTCTCAGTCACTGGCAGAATCCGTCAGTGGGAGTTTCCTAAACTTCTTCCAACATAAAAATCCCTTGACTCCAAGTCTCCTCCTAGATTCTCTGCGCGGAAGCTTTCTGCGCAGCGTAGGCATGCCAAGTGGAGGTCCTGTGCTCTCTCCGCTGATCTCACTGGAAGAGTCTCGGAGCCTTCCCTCTGCAGTACTCTCAGCCTCCGCCTTCTTCCTGGTGTCCCCTGGATTTCCTTCCCCAGCGGAAGCTCTCTCTCTCTCCTTGCTAGTTCCCTCCCCTGCATCATTGGGGAGCCTTACCTCTCCTCTTGCCTCTGATGGCAGTTCCCTGACACTGCCCATTTCTCCTTGCATTCATTCTCCCTCATCTGACCTACAGAAGAATATGACTGCGTACCATGTATACCCCTCAGTATATATCTTGATTTGACATCCAGGAGAGAGGTTAACTCTGAAGCTGCACTGTAGTCCACCTCACCTTCTAGAGGGGATCAAAACCAGCAAACTCTGGGTTTGTCTTGGGATTGTGACTGAAACACAGGAGAAAAACTACTTTGGTGTTTTCTGGATTCATGCAATACTGTGTCCCGGGCAGAGCTGTGTCTGTTGAATTATTTCCTGTCAATGAGCTGTCAAAAGCATAGAGAACTTAGTCATAAGAACCAAAGAACCTGCTGGATCAGACCCAGAATCCTGGTCTCAGGGTGGCCGACTAGATACAACTGGATGCCTATGAGAAGCCCATAAGAAGGGCTTGCCCATTACTGAAAAGAGACTGGGAAATCGGAACCATAGACCAAATTCTGTAGTCTCTGGACATGAGCTCCTGTAAATAAGAGATTTTAGATCAAGATGCAGATAGTGTAACTATAACTGTAGATATAGCTGTATCCCTGTAGATTCAATATCTAATGGATGTTGTTATCTATAGACGTTCAGGGAATGTAATTCAATGTTCTTTCTTGGCTTTACCTCAACTTTCTTTCTTTCTTTCTTTTTTCGGTTTTCAGTAAAGCTTTGAAGGTTAATTGCATTTTCATTTTCTATTCAGCCTGTTTCCCCTGTATCTTTAACAATTACATACTGTAGACAAGTTGCTGTGCTACCCCATGCTGAAACCTCCAAATTCACTTAATGAAATCAAATTAGAAAACCTCTGGGTGCCAATAGTAGGAATAATAATGTATGTTATTATGTGATTAATGTATGCATCAAGATGCTACGAATTCATAAATAACGGCAGGTGAGATTTCACCCACAGCACCATTAATGTTGTTTATACAAAGGGAAATGTCTTCACAGACACTGAATTAGGGGATGGTTAATGGCCTAAAATTGTCTTATTTATTCTTATTAGGAGCCATAGTTTAATGAAAGATGGAAATATTTGTTGCTATAAATTGGCCTTTTCATCCTTTCATCCTTTTCACTACTGAATGAGAAAGGAATCACACATTGTTCTTCTGTTCTTCTTTGTAATAATAGGGTGGTTTAGTCAAACTATGAATTGAATTTTTAGAGGTATGGTGTTGCTGCTTTTTTGCATTAGTAGAGAATGGACATATCTGTCAATTTTGATTTCTTTTAGTTTTCTCCTTCCAGTCTTAAGTATAATTTGTCCCATTTCCACAATAGCTTGCAGGTTTGGGGTGGTTTTTCTTTGGGGAGGGGGGGGCGTAGAAAAGAGAAGAGAAAATGCACATGAAACTTCATACACATTTTCATACAATTTCTCCTTTTTTGTACACAGCTTTCCCAAATAAATGTATTTTTGTAAGCAATTATCTATGATATAATGCACATTTATACAGTATTTTCATGAATGTATTTGTGCAGCTTTCCCTAATATGTACATTTTTGGGGGGTTGGAAAACTTTATCATAAAAATCACAGAGCTGTATGTCAAGGTGATACAGATCTCCTGTCTCTTCTTACACCCCCTATTTAGGAACCTGGGATCACCTTTGCCTCCTCCACACTCTCCAGTACAAACTATCAGTCCAGACTATTATTGCTTCAGACAACATTGCTGGAGAGCATCAAAATCCATGAATAGTGATGCACATGCCCTTCATCAACCCAAGATTTCTTACCCTACTTGACTGCAAAACTACCCTTCACCAGTGGATTCATATGTTTCATAGAATTAGTCATTTCTAACTCCAGTGGTACCTCAGGTTACATACTTAATTCGTTCTGGAGGTCCATTCTTAACCTGAAACTGTTCTTAACCTGAAGCACCACTTTAGCTAATGGGGCCTCCTGCTGCTGCCGCACCGCAGGAGCATGATTTCTGTTCTCATCCTGAAGCAAAGTTCTTAACCCGAGGTAATATTTCTGGGTTTGCGGAGTCTGTATCCTGAAGTGTACATAACCTGAAGCTTATGTAACCCGAGGTACCACTGTACAGAAGTTCTTCTCAGAAACAATGCCAGTATTTCAGGAATAATAAAAAGTTAATAAAAAAGTCTATACAGTGGAAAGAAAACTCCAGGCATTCAATATGCTACAGGTTATGTAAAATCATGACAGTCCTAATTAGAGAACTGAACTACCTATTAAGAAAAAGAATAGCGGTGGTTGACAGCCATCAACAAAGTCAAAAGGGACCGCCTCATTATTGTAAATGGTTTTCTTTACAACTAGCTCTCTTTAATGAGCTCGGCTGAGAGATAAAAATTCTCTCTGCACCTAATTTCCCTAGCAAAATGAAACTTTGGCAATGGAAAAGAAATCTAGAAAAATGGAAATATCAGAGCAAATTATTTTTGTATGCCTTCAGAGAGGGGAAAGCTTTCAACATAAAAGAGAATGGTTGTGTGTGTGTGTGTGTGTGTGTGTGTGTGTGTGTATTTGTGTTTGTGTTTGTGTTTATGTCAGTAAGACAAACCAGTTATTTCAGTGAGATGGAGGTTACTTTATTTACTATTATGTTCCAGGCCTTCTCTGTTGGATGAGATAACTTATGACAAAAGGGGGAGGGGTCTTGGATCCTGTTGTCTGTGGAATGTTGTGTTGACTATGGGATGAAATACAGGCTTTTCTCAATGGAAGATGCAGATGTTGTTCCCTATAGACAGTGCGTTTGCTTCTGAGGTTTTGTGAGACAATGCTACCAAGTAGATTACTTTGAGGGTCTTAATTTTGAAGAAGACCAAATATAGAGGCTCAAACTGAGGTTCCTAGAGTCCTTGGTAGACTTTATGAAGATTCCAAGATAATAATCTGTCCAGTACTGGTGGGTTGGTGATGTATGGACCATGAAGCAATCTCCTGAAGAGTGGATGAGCCCCCAAAGGTCTGAATTTCAGAAGAGAAAGGAGTGAGAAATGTGCTTTGGGATTTGGCTCTCAGGTCTCTCCTCAAGCCACACACCCTTCTCCCCTTCCCACATCCTTCACCATAGAAGCCAACTCCTAGGGGCCAAGGGGACTTCTTCCCCTCCACCAGTAGAATATTTGAAGAGACTGCCCCCCAGTTGTTGGGTGTTGCCGTTCAAATGTGTGTGGTTTTCCTTTGGACCTGCCTTCACTATTTTATCCTGGCTGGAATATGTCCTTGAACTATGATCATTTTGTTGCTTGAATCAAAGGAGGACCGAGAAGGTTGTATGACCATGGGCCAATAATGTACATTTATTGCATTGTCCACTACATCCAACCCACTTCCCCACCCATGTTGTGTGAGCTTGACCACACTTTTTAGTGCATCACTAAAATGACCACTTCCCTGGTTTCGCAGGGGCAGAAAGGCACAATGGAGAGAAAGCCACATCTCTGGATGTGTTGTCTAAATTGGCCCTGAGGCTTGGGCTTTACTGTGGATTGCTTCCTTTTGCAGAGCTCATGGGTTTTATGCCTTCCTTTCCAGAGAGATCTTCTTTTATCCACTCCTTGCTCAGAAGGATAAAAAAAATACTCCAAAATGTGGTACAGCTCTCCTGACAAACCTTTTCCCTCCACTGTGGAATTGTTAAGCAGCTTTGAGGCTTATGTGGCTTTGGCAAGAACAGCAGAGCGGCAATGTGGAACCCCTTTGAAGTATTCTCCTATTGTTTTATAGGTTAAAACATGTATTAAATTTCCAAATGATTTACTGCCTTCCTTCCGCCCTCCAGGTGTTTGCAAATACGATGTTGCCACCGTGAAAGATTAATTTGCATTTTAGCAAGCCCAAAGTAGCTTTAATTTAATTACTGAGGACAATTCCCCAATAATGCTTTTACCGACTCTCCCACAATCAGAGTGGTGTAGCCTAAAGACAGAAGGGTGTTGTGAGGAAATGTGGGTGTCACATCCACCCAAAGAACATTATTTCCATTTCCGTTTTATTTGTCTTTGTCACAGTAAAGATTTAGAATTAGGCCTGCATAACTTGTGACCCACCGAGCTAAACATCACCCACCAGCCATGTATGGTGGCTATTTTTTTTTGGGGGGGGGGGTTTGATTCAGTTTGCATTTTCAAATGAACCAGTGGCATAGCATGGGATGCCAGTGCCTAGGGCAAGGAAAGTATTGTGCCCCCTAATGCAAGTATTGAACTTCCCAAGCAATGTCCCCATTTAGCACTGCTGCTGCTGTTGGATGGAGCTATGGAGCATTAGCAGGACATGTGTGTATGTCTCCTTGGGCTGGAACACCACCAGTGCCGTGTCTCGCCATCTGCCCACCTTCCCCTTCCGGCGTGGTACACCGCACAGCTTAGCGATGCAAGGGCCTGTCTTCTCCCAGCTCCTACTTGGCGTGCTGCTCAGTTGAGGTGGATGAGCAAGAGGGGAGTGCCTCTGAGCAGGGCAGCAGATGCAGAGGTGCACCCCTAAAAAACTTTGCACCCAGGGCAATCGCCCCGGTAGCCCCCCAACATTAAATCTCTGATATGAACATACTGTATTTGCGCTTCCCAGTAGCAATGCATAAACCAAAATGCAGCAGTCCTTTGAAATTTGCACTTTCACAGAGTTCCCCAATGAAAAAGTGTGTATAAAATTACATTATATTAGGGGAAATTGCTTGCCAAAATGTCAATATTAGGCGAAATTGCTTTTTAAAAAGTGTGTATTGGGAGAAATGTGCCTTAAAGTAATGATGGATTCCCGCAAGGATTGAAACAACAACCACAAATTGATGCAGAAATGTGGAGAATTGTATTTAAATTTGGAAAAATGAGAAACTGAGAGCAACCAAAATGGACTGATTCATCCATCCCTAAAGGCTGCACACTGTTTTGCTGCCTACTTTCAATTACCTGGTAGGCCACATTGCATGGTTGATGGGCTGTGTTTGGCTTGTAGTGTTACAGGTCATGCAAGTAAGCAATGCAACATTTATGGCAACTGCAAACTGACAATAATAATGATAGATGACAGAATTTTTTGAGGAATGAGGCTGAGGCTAGTTATGCACAAACAACACAGACTATAGTACCATAGACCATTCATCCCTGTCAGCATCCCTCATGCCATGCTAACGTAACTGAAAGGGACAGAATGGATGGCTGTGGATTCATCTTTCACACAGAGCTGCTTCCCACATGCACCTACATGATTTGATTACTGAATATGACTCGCTTCTAAATGTATGAACCACTTCCATTGAAGAGTTACAGCGTTTGAGATGTGATGGCTTTTTTTACCCATGCAAATTGTCACTTGATGTTGTCATCAGTGAGGAACGAGCAGGCATGTGCAAATGGTTCCATGATCATCAATCAGCAATGCCATTGTAGCTACATTAAGTTCCAGATTTCATAAAAATAAGGAACACTATGGAGCCATGGTGAACTCTTCTGTGGTAGAGTAAAATATGGGATAAAGAGCTGTCCTTCTCTTCTGTCGGAGATACATACTTCAACTGGTACCCAGGTAAATGAACCAATGGTTCAGCACAATCTGCACTGGATACACCTAGACATCCATCAAATTCACCTGGGCAGTTTTGCCAGTCTCATGAAAATGATTTTGCTTTCCTCCTCTAAAGGTTTCACCTGAGGATGAACATCTCAAGATGGAAACTTTAGACAGATATACCTGCTAATATATTTTTAAGGACTTTGAATGCTCCTCACCACATCACTGTTATGAGGGTCATGGCTACTACAGTCTGCTCACTATTGCATTTTTTGTGTGTAGACTGAAAATTGGCTAAACATTTTAGGAATCTTTGGGATGGAGCTCATAGGTCCTTCATGGTAGATAGTTGCTATAGTGCAGGTCTACCTTACATGGCGTCCACCGAGCCAATCTCAACCCACTGCTATGCTGTTGATGAGGCCCAGCTAAAACCACAAATACAAGGGAATTATCAAGAACCAGGCAGGTCACAATACACAGCTGATAGGCCACATGTAGCTTGGTGGGTTACAAGTTCTTTAGGCCCGCTCCACAATCTGACACTTCTGGCTCACTTCTTGCATGTTCCAGAGGCCGAGAAACAGAATTGTACTCAACATGTTCAGCACATCTCTCATTTTGTTTCAATCAATTTTTTTATGGAGCCCTTTCCATTGTACTTTATTGGTTTAATTTAAACTGGCAATATCTGTTACTGAATTTTATGATATTTATGAGAAGTTCTTTTATATATTCATTAAACTTTACCCTTCCCATTAAGCAGTCAGTGTTTTTCGGCCAAAATCTGTATTTTAAAAAGACTAGATAAATATTTCATTAAAATAACATCTTTCCAGAGCACAAAGAAATGGAGGGGGGGGGACCATGAGGTTGACAAATCTGTATTCAATTCCTCTATTAGTATTTGTTTAAAAAATAGTACTCTATGCTAATTTATATAGTGCATGTAATAAAATATTCAGAGTACACTTTACATCCAAGAGACATTTTACCTCACATGCATTCACATATCAGTTTATTTTAATAGCCTTTTATATATATTTATTTTCATTTCTCATATACTTAAATGCTAAGAAACTTAATACACTTCTGGTATTGTATCATAGGTCTTTTTCCTTACATGAGGCAATTCTCTGAGGCAGTTAAATGCAGTTGTCAATGTCACTTTAGATAATTCTGGGCCTGTAGCTGACTTCTGACTCTACCTCCCATGGTGGGGGGGGGAATGATATGTCATTGCAATCTATAACCAACAAAACAAATAATATCTTGAGTAAACATCATTAATAAACTGTAAATACCATCAGGGACAATTAAAATCAGACACAAACTGCAATTCATAGCAGTCTCAGAAGCATCTGCTTTGTATGTAGAAGATCCCAAATATTGGGATATCCCAAATATCCCAGAATATTGAGGCAAGGTTGAGAAAGTCTCCTATCTGAATTTCTGAAAATTCGCTGTGGGAGAGCGCAGATAATATGGGCTTTTTCAGCAAACTTTTTCAGCAGGGGGCCGGTCCACTGTCCCTCAGACCTTGTGGGGGGCCGGACTATATTTTGAAGAAGAAAAAAAAATGAACGATTTCCTATGCCCCAGAGATGCATTTTAAATAAAAGCACACAATCTACTTATGTAAAAACACCAGGCAGGCCCCACAAATAACCCAGAGATGCATTTTAAATAAAAGGACACATTCTACTAATGTAAAAACACGCTAATTCCCGGATCGTCCATGGGCCGGATTTAGAAGGTGATTGGGCTGGATATGGCCCCTGGGTCTTAGTTTGCCTAACCATGGGCTAGATGAACAAATGCCTGACTTTTGATTAAGACAGCTTCCTATGTATGCGCCTGACCTCTTCCCAATGGCCTGAGCAAAAAGGTGCATCTTCACTTGCTAGCTGAAAGGCAGCATTGTTGAAACATGATACATCTCCAAGGTAACATCACTCTGTACAGATGGGGTGACCACAGGAGAAGGCCCTTCCCCAGGCCCCCATGCTTAGAAATTCAGCAGACTTTGAAATCAGCTGTAGAGCCCTGATTATCTTAAAAACTACGAAGGTCGGCCTGGCAGAAGACGTTCTTTCAGTTAATGGGGAAGTATTGGAAAAGTTGTTGCTCACCATCAAATATGCGGAGGAGGGAGGCAGAGATGTTGTTCAGCACTTTCATGAGGTCTGGTTGTTGGCTGCCTATATCATGGCTATGTAGAACGTCTCTGAGAAGTATTGGGAGTTTTACAGTGTGGTCGTAACTCTTAGATCCTGTAGTTGGAAGGAGAAAGGAAGGAACAGAAGTTACTCTCTGATGATAGAGAAGAGTTTCACCCGGAAAGGGACACGTCCACCACAGAGTTTGCTGCTGCTATTGGAGGTTCTTCTGTAGACATTAGACCCTGAACTGTGGCATTCTTCAGGTGGGTAAATAATAATAATAATAATAATAATAATAATAATAATAATAATAATAATACTTATACCCCGACCATCTGGTTGGGTTTCCCCAGCCACTCTGGGCAGCTTTCAAAATAAATAAAACATAAATAAAACATAATAAAGCATCAAACATTAAAAACTTCCCGATAGAGGGCTGCCTTCAGGTGTCTTCTAAAAGTTGTATAGTACAGTGGTACCTTGGGTTAAGTAGTCCGTTCTTAACCTGAAACTGTTCTTAACCTGAAGCACCACTTTAGCTAATGGGGCCTCCCGCTGCCGCCGCGCCACCAGAGCACAATTTCTGTTCTCATCCTGAAGTTCTTAACCTGAAGCACTATTTCTGGGTTAGCAGAGTCTGTAACATGAAGCGTATGTAACCTGAAGCGTATTTAACCTGAAGCGTATGTAACCCGAGGTACCACTGTACTCCATCTCCTTGACATCTGAAGGAAGGGTATTCCACAGGGAGGGTGCCTGGTCATGAAAGGGATGGAGGCAACAGTGGATCCAATGATTCTTGGATTATCTAGGCTTCACAAGTACTCTGCAACATGTACTTCTAGCACTTTCAAAATATTCACAGCTCCACTTTTGGACCACTTTTTTCCAAAACCATTATCAGTTATGCCATTGGCTGCCGCGTTTCATTACAAAGCCTGGAATATTGCAAAAAAGGTGAACAAGAGTTCCAATTCATTTTTGCCTAATCTACCACGTGTGTTTCAAGCATATTCCACCTTAGCTGAAGAATCTTAACCTCTCTTTTTTTAGCTTCTCCCTGTATTTTAAGAGCATATTTTAAAATAATATGTGGAGTTTTGACAACTTCTGACATTACAGTAAAAGTAGAACTGATTTCTCTCCCTGGCAATACATTCCTCAGCCTGTTCTGCTCTGTTTATTACCATAAAATTGCCCCATAATATTTCTTAGACTATTCTTGGATGGGACTTTATCATTTTAAAACCCCACCTAAAATACTCCAAGAAACACCTTAGTGGGATTTTATAGCAATCCACTGTAGAGTAAGGGCAAGTTAGGTTATTTCTTCCTGTATTCACTTCCTTTTTGATACCTATCTCATATCAGAGCTCATATTAGCCAATCTCAACCGTAACTTTGAATATCTATATAATCATACCAGTAAGATATTACAGTCCAAATATTGTTGGGAAATGGTCACAATTCCCCATTTCCTATTCCTGCCCACCTTTCATGCAGCTGCTATAAAATGACTGTTTAAGGCAACTATATTTCTTTTTGGGAATACCACTATAATATTGCTCCTCTGACTACTTCACCCTCTTATTTGTTTATTTATTTATATTCGCAACCATTTCATATTCAATTTAAATTTCTTATGTGAAAATAGTATTTACCTAAGGAGGGTGGCCCAGGGGCCTTAGGTTCTTCAGCTATCCATCTCCATGGGTGGATACAGAAGTCCACCCTCAGAGAGAGAATCATGACCTCGTACATCTCCTTTGCGAGACTGCAAAATGATCATTGGCTGGTTCCCCTATGACAGAGCTTCAGTGCTGGAAGGTGAATCATGGGGCATATTGGGCAGGGAGGAGGATGGCAGGAGAGTATACAGATCCTCAAGTTCCAGACCATTCCACTTCTTCTGACACACTCACACATGCCGTAATGTTTTGATTTTGTCCCATCCAATGTTAACCTGCAAAATTGCATAAAGAAAAAGCAAAATCCCTTTTCTACCTCAGGTCAGTGTCCTATCTAGTCCAGCATCCTGTTCTCACAGAGGCAGACCAGATGCTTAAGGAAGCAAGCAGGATTTGAGCACAAAAGCCCTCTCCCCTCCTATGGTTTCCAGCAGCTGGTATATTCAGAAGCATTGCTTTCACCAATTGTCGAGGCAGAACATAGGCATCATGGCTAGAAGCCATTGGTAGCCCTCTCCTTGTCTAAACAGATGATCATGATGATGACTTTGTATCAAAATGAGCTTTTTCGTTGCAAAAAATATTTGTTTGATCACAAGCACCTTCATACAACATGGATGGAGAACCTCAGCACAAGGGACAAATCTGGCCCTTGAAACCTCTCCATCTGGCCCCCAGCACTCTCCCCAGGTCATACACATCCTGAATTGCAATCCTTCCCCAAGCCACACTCCTTGCCAGACCTACTTGAGTGTTTCCAGCACTGGACTGGAATGTGGCCTTGAACTCCCATAATGCCTAAAAAAATGCCTACATTAAAGATAAGAGAAAGGTTTGTGAGTATGTATAGAAACTAATTCACTGTACAAAGGTAACATTTATATTTGCTGCCTTGCCCACTTCCATCATTGGTCATGCCCAACACTGGCCGGTTGCACCCAGAAGGTTGACCGGATGCCAATATGGCTGTTGTCTGAAAGAGGTTCACCCTATGTACCCCTGCTGCATAGGGTTGTTGTCAGTAAAGGCTACTGAATGATCCAATGTCAGGAGTGGTCAGGTTTTTGTTTTCTCCTCAAGTGCAATGTTATAGGAATTATGGTAGGCATTCTTTTAGACAGGTATAGGGATAGGTTGTGGGATGTGAGAGCCTAGCCTGTTTGCTTGGGGTGGGGGAGTCATTTTAAAAATTAGTATTCCTGCTTCCCCAGTGCTGACACACACACACACAAAATGGGCTGTACAGTGGTACCTCGGGTTAAGTACTTAATTCATTCCGGAGGTCCGTACTTAACCTGAAACTGTTCTTAACCTGAAGCACCACTTTAGCTAATGGGGCCTCCTGCTGCTGCCGCACCGCCGGAGCACGATTTCTGTTTTCATTCTGAAGCAAAGTTCTTAACCTGAAGCACTATTTCTGGGTAAGCGGAGTCTGTAACCTGAAGCGTATGTAACCTGAAGCATATGTAACCCGAGGTACCACTGTAATGGATTTTGTGAGCATGTGGCCACTGTACGAAAATAAGCTGAAGTTTCCCCAAGAAGGCAAATGCAACTTACTGAACAGTTTTATTTTTTTAGCAGGCCTTAGTAGAACTTATCCTTCTTCCTCGCTTCCCAGCCATGTTTACGAGGTCAAAGTTTCCACATCATAGCAGTCAGGTTTTTGATTCCGCCTCCCAAATGAGAAACACCGACCGTGCATGTCAGTGCCTGCCTTTTCTGCATTTCCTTCTTGTCATTTGTGATAAACATGGCATGCGGGCCTTTTTTTAAACTCGGAATCTCTGGAGCTTTGTCAATTCCTCAAAGGCAGAGCATCACGACCCTGGAGATTTATTTCTCTCGGAAGGAGGCTGGGGAGGAACAACACGTTTCAGATCCTGACAAGAGATGTCGTTATTACTTTCTCACAAAGAAACTTTGCAAACGTATTTATTCATACAGAGGAAGCTCTTCTTTCCTCACGACAAAGGTTGCCTTTTTTTATTTCACTTGTGAGCGTAACACCATGCCCAAATCATTTCAGGCAATCTTATTCCATCTCCCAGCAAAGGTGACTCTGGGGAGTGGAGGGCTGAGGTGAATGGTGGGGAGAGTAGTCGTGTTCCCTAACCCTGGGCTAAAGTCTTTTGGTGATTATGGTCACATCCACGCCATACATCTAAAACACTACACTACCGCCATTTTAACAGCCATGGCTCCCCTCCCCCAAGAATCCTTGGAACTGTGGTTTATTAAAGGTGCTGAAAATTGGTAGGAGGCCCATATTCCCCTCACAGAACTAAAATTCCCAGTGTTAATTGGGCATGATGATAAACTGCCCGCATCATGGGAGCTCCGTACTGCAGCCGTAAAAGATGTAAATGGCAATTTCAAATTTCAAGTAGGCACACATTTCAAGCACATGATTTTGAGTTCCCCAAAGAATTCTGGGAACTGTAGTTTATTAAAGGTGCTGAGAATTGTGGTCATTTGAGGGGTACACTACAGATCCCAGAGTTCTGTATGATATGACTTTAATGTATGAAATGATATGATATGTGTTACGTTTCTCCATTTGCACCACCGTGAATTAAACTGGTGACTCCCATAGACCACCTGCCTTAAAGTTTCAAGAAGGGCCCAGAGCTTAGTAGATTCCCCCTTTTATCAAGGCCTGTTAATAATAATAATAATAATAATAATAATAATAATAATAATAATAATTTATTTATACCCCTCCCATCCGGCTGGGCTTCCCCAGCCACTCTGGGCGGCTTACAAAAAATATTAAAATACTGTAATACATCAAACATTAAAAGCTTCCCTAAACAGGGCTGCCTTCCAATGTCTTCTAAAAGTCTGGTAGTAGTTGTTCTCTTTGACATCGGGTGGGAGAGCGTTCCACAGGGAGGGCGCCACTACCGAGAAGGCCCTCTGCCTGGTTCCCTGTAACTTGTTCCCTCTCTTCTTTACAAATGTGTGAAATACTGTCATGGAACCTATTTGCATTACTTGTCTGGAGGATGGAATGTCCTAAATTGGTTCCCAGCTTCTCTTTTCTTCTTTTATAACTTGGCTTGAATCATTGCATGGCAACCTGTCATGCAGGCAGGCTTAGTGCCTGATCGGCTCATGCAAGATGAGTGCCTTGTGCTGTCACACAGTGATAATGACACCGGCTGATAAATTTGCATGTGTCAATGAGGCCTCACAAAATAAGCATTGTAATGTTACCTCAGGGACACATTGTTCTGGAGGGTCGAATTCGATCTTACACATAAATACATGTTTTGGGGGTGGGGGTTAAAAATAAAACCCAATGGCTGCTTTTGTTTATTAAACATCGGCTTTGGGAGGAGACAATTTAGAGTGGAGGGACAGGAATGTGCTTGTATGTTAAACCAGTGCTTTTTTTCTTGTTGGTACACAGGGGTACGCATACCCCTAAACATTTTGTGAATCTTCGTACTTCTGTCCATTTACTGTACAGTGGTACCTCAGGTTAAGTACTTAATTCGTTCTGGAGGTCCGTTCTTAACCTGAAAGTGTTCTTAACCTGAAGCACCACTTTAGCTAATGGGGCCTCCTGCTGCCACCGCGCTTGTGGAGCACGATTTCTGTTCTCATCCTGAAGCAAAGTTCTTAACCCGAGGTACTATTTCTGGGTTAGCAGAGTCTGTAACCTGAAGCATATGTAACTTGAAGTGTATGTAACCCGAGGTACCACTGTATTTATTTTTCCAGATTTGAACTATCAGATGGTGATTTTCTTGAGTTAAAATGAGAGTACCCCTAAACATTTTTTTTTTTTAGAAAAAAGCACTGTATTAAACACTTTCCCACATATTTTTTAAGTATCACAGTGCCCCCATCATTTTATCTCATACATCATTCCAGAACCATGTTTACAAGTGTAAATATGCACCAGGGACACAAGAACACCAGAAGCTGCCTTATACAAAGTCTATCTAGCTTAGAATTGTCTACGGTGGCAGTGGTGCTCCAGAATTCCAGACACAGGGAATCTCTCCCAGCCCTGTAGGTGTCAGGGACTGGGCAGAAGAGGAATAGTGGGGACTGCCTCCCCATCCTGACCCTTCCAGGGAGGGGGAGGAGGAAGACATTATAGATTTACAGCAGTGGTTTGCTTGGAGGTCACAGCTCAGAGGCAGATGAGGGAGAAAGTTGAGAAATAATGGGAGAGGAGGAGCAGGCAGAGCTGGAGCAGCAACTGGCTGACACGTTGTCATTATGTGATGGCTTGGGAATCTGATTCAGAGGCTGAACCGGAGGAATCCCAGCCTGCACAGGAGTCCCCGCCTCCAGGGCCGGCTGAGCCTTGAACCTGAAGGGCATGGACCTGTGCCAGATCCTCAGGAGCAGACACCAGATGTATCCACTCTGGCTCTGGGGGTGATTGAGGAGCCATTGCCTGCAGGTGCTCCTCTCCCAGCCCTGTCAGGGAAAGGTGAGGCTGCCTCTGGGTCCAGTAACCCTCCAGGCTCTCCTGAGCTGCAGAGGCTCAGGGCAGAGAAGCGGAGGGAACTAAGTTCTATCAGGAGGAGTGCTTGCCTTAAGGCCAGGAGAGGCGAGTCACCTGTGGGCCGGGACCGCCCTAGGCCCCAGAGGAGATAAAGGCCAGTCAGCTCAGTCCCCGGTTGCGGGAGCAACATCGCTGGAAATCTGTTCCTGCCAGCACCCTGACCTGCTCTTTTGGACTTCCTGACCACGCCCGGCTCCTTCCCCTGGACCCCGCTTTGCCCTTGACAGACAGCCTCCAGACCCTCGACCCAGGACCGGACTCAGACCATGCTGCACGGTAACCCTCCCCGGGACCAGCACACATTAAAAAGCATTCCAGACCCTCCATCTCCCAGAACCTGGCGAGCCTTGAAAGTAGGAGAGCAAAGAGCTCAAAGACAGAGGGCACTTAGTGGCACCAGCAGAGGAGATAATGATGACAAATGAGGCAGTGGGAAAGAAGGGGGTGGAGATTCACTCAGGACAATGACATTACCCAAGAGGCTGGGTTCAATAGCCTCTCTCTGTAAAGATTGAAATAAAAACGTATGGTATGAAAATTTTCCTTGTCTTTATACTTTCCTGGGCAACCAGCCAGGAGCCGCCAACAACATCCTGACAGTAGAAGATGCCAAGAGTGAACCTGGGACCTTTCTCATGCAAAGCAGATGCTCTGTAGCTGATACTGTACTACCCTTCCCCTAAAACTTGGAATGGCATGAAGCACACTTGTATCCCCCACACTTGACAATTATTCTGCAGCCTGCAATTCTAGATTAAGACAGCACTTTCAAAATATCCACAGTTCCTGTCAGGTAGGGCTACTCATCCTCAAAACCAGGGATGGATGAATATGTCAATTTGGCTTTCTCTCTGTTTCTTAACCATCCCCCGCCCCATTTTAAAATTCTGTTCGCCTATTTTTGCACCCATTTCCATCTGTTTGTTATTTGTTTGAATCTGCTTGAGCACACACAAATGAATTCACATTTTTAGGGTGCATTTGTCCCAATGTTGCAATTTTGCATGTACGCAATTTTTGCCTGACATATTTTTGGAAGCACTTTCCCATAATATAATTCGTTACGGTGGGTATGTTATTTTCATAGATACACCTTTTTGTATCCATTTTTTAGTTGGAGATAAGGGGTCCCCTCAGTGCAAGGATTTACACTTCTGCAATGGAATCCCCCCCCCTCTCCTCCACCAGCACCACCGAGTAAGGATCTCCTCTTCCTCACCTGAACACTTCCTAAATCTGTTCTGTGGGTTCTCCCAACCCTCTGGATCAGATCTGGGCAGGTGTGGGGTGTTCACAGAGGCAGAAGGGAGAAGTTCCAGATCACAGGTGTAAATCCTAGCACTTTATGGGTCATCCCTTCATTGCAAAATTCAGAGAAGTGCAAATTTTGAAGAATAGCTCCATTTTTGTTTACATATTGGTTTCAGAAGTGCCAGATTAGATATGTTTGCATTGAAATGTGAACTGAATTAATTTTCCCCATCCCCACCTCACACCCTCCCCCAAAAGCCCCACTTGGGTATTGTTTGTCTATAAATAAATCTGCCATATTCTTCTCTTATACGCTTGTATTTGAACTATGCTTTGCTTAGGCAACTTTTCTTCTTGTCAACCTCCACTAATTTAACATGTACAGACGTATACAGACGGATTTTTAATAATCCATCCACAAGTAGTATTGTGCTTCTTTTAAAAGATTTCCTTTTGATTGACAGGTTGTGCACTCAGAATGATTGCTGATATTTGAGGGACATGGTCAAAGCCATTTATGGCTAATTAGCTGGGAATTAATTATGGAGTAAATGATTCACACATTGATTCATGAGTTCGAAAGGGCCAATGGTCATTTAGCAGGGACAGCATACAGGTTCTCACAAATTAAGCTAAGGAGAAAATGCAAAACATGTCAATCTGTTCTTTCAAATGTTTTATTTATGATAAAAAGTTCCAGCGTGGAACTTAGGCTCCGGTAATAATATGTCCCCCACAAACCTCTGGTTCAGTGATTTGCTGCAGGCATGGAGGATCCAAGGTGCGTATCAGGCTGCTACATGTTGGCCCCAGTTATTTCAGTGGAGTTAGATTCTCTGCAGAGGTATGGCCTCCTGCAACCTACTGCCATGCCCTTAAACTGAATAGGCAGACCATACATGCAGGAGTTCCATGTTTCAAACTGCATCTGAAGCTTTGCATCAGAGCTAATGGCTATACTTTTGTATCTTATAAGAATTGACTAACACACAATTCCCCATTCTGCAAATGTTGATGATGAATACTCATTTCAGGTCTGAACATGAAATGTTTGGCAAACCTTGGTTAGAATAAATCACAGTTCCCTTAGTTCATACATAATACAGAACTGTCGTTAGTTCCAAGGTGAAAGTGAAAGCTTTTCCTCATGCATACAAAGGAGGGGGGAGGAGGATATGGAAGCATGCAAACTCAAGTATTGCTCATAAGTGCCAAAAACATTGTTTAGTTAGATCAGTGTTTCCCAAACTTGGGTCTCTAGCTGCTTTTGGACTACACTTCCCATCATCCCTGACCACTGGTCTTGTTAGCTAGGGGTGATGAGAGCTGCAGTTCAAAACAGCTGGAAACCTATGTTTTGGAAATATTGAGTTAGATTATCATAGAATTGGAAGGGACCTCAATGGTCATCTAGGCCAGCTTCCTGCAATGCAGAAATAATGATCATTTGAGTAGGGCAATAATTTGACTTTAGATACAGCAAACTGATCTGTCTGGCTCAATTGACTCCCCTCTCTCTATCATTGCTGCTGCAATGATGTAGACAGAAAGATTGGCAAATTTCAAAGACTTGTTAAAAGAATAACTGGAATAAAGGGTTGTAGCCAACTAAGTTTTACTCAGACTAGACCCAGTAAAGTTACTGGACAAGACTTAGTTCCATTCATTTCTGTGGGTGCACTCTGAGTAAACCTTAGTTGAATATTACCCACTGAAATGAGTGAACCTAAGCTAGTCATGTCCAATAACTTCAGTGAGCCTACTCTGAAGTAGGACTACCATTGCATACAATCCAATGTAGGCGAATTAATAGCAATAATAAAAAAAGATATATAAAATGTCACGTATTATTATTTGACATGCAAACCAGCAACTCTATTAGAGATATGCGGAGACATCAGTGGCAGAGAAACATCACTTGCAATGATATTAAAGCACAATAATTATAATTATATTTCCAATATGATGTGAGAAGAGGGCCAAATCCAGAGGCTGGAAGATAATAAGATGAATCTGGGACCCTAAAATTGGCAAAGGGCCCAGCAACTTGCATGCTGCTATTTTTTCCACTTTGAGGAGAGCACACACAAAAGCACAAGAGGCTTCTCAGTTTAGATATCTAGTTTCTCTAAAATTAAGGGTGGGAGGTCCACTGATCATGTATTCTCTGAATGCCACCACAAATTCCTGGAGCCAGAGCTACCTGGGAGTAATCGGATGGATGAGGTTTTCTTCTGCATGGCTTGTGTCAATCACCGTATTGATTGGTTTATTTATACCTGTCCTTTGATTTGGGGAGGAGGTGGCGGGGTGCACAGCCTGGCATAAATGCAGCCCACACTTGGATACAGAACGTTAAATCATTTAACGGATTTGTGGTTCAGATGATTGAGGTCCTCGGGTCTCGGAGCTGTATTGAAAGACTCTTACTCCTCACCCCACCCCACCCGTTATTGTCATTCACTGTCATTTCCACTTGGCTGTGTGCTGTGACAGATCAGATTACCAGAAGCATCCCAAATGTAACATTTCAAAGGTGGGGCTTTTATGCCAATAGTGATGTCCATGATCTCTTGACTAAGGGCAACTTTTGAAAACTGTGTGACTTCAATTCCCTGTGGGCATTAGTAGCACCATACATCTGTGCCCAGGATGCTCTCATTCCCCCACCCACCCACAAGGATCTCACTGCCCCAGGCCATTAATACTGCCAGGCACCTCTCACGGCACTTTTGTAAGGGAGCTGCTTGACTCCCATCCATGGCAAGTGGCACGTATCTTAGATACTTCCAAGTCATTGCCTACCACCAACAGCAGGTAATGCCTTGTGGGGCTAAGATGGCTACTGCTTACTGTTGGTGGCAGCTGAGTTGCTCCTCTCCAGAAGAATGAGGGAAAGCAGATTAGAAGTGACAGACAGGATCACAGAATGGTAGAGTTGGAAGGGACCCGAGGGTCATCTAGTCCAACCCCCTGCAATGCAGGAATCTTTTGCCCAATATGGGGCTTAAACCCACAACCCTGAGATTAAGAGTCTCATACTCTACCAACTAAGCTATCAGGGGATTAGAGCAAAACTAATAATAACCAGTGCTGTGCTGAACATCTCCTTCCTTCCTCCCTCCCTCCCTCCTCCCTCCCTTTTCTCTAGCAGCAATTAATGAGAAAAGAAATTGCATGTGGAAATTATCAAAAGAGAGAGAAAAAACTGATGAAATTCTAATGGGTGAGATGTAAGTTTATTGCTGCACTTATCTTACTTCCTCAGTGGCTAAGGCTTGTTTGTAAGTGTCCTTCCTTTCATTCTACGCTTTGTCTCTCCAGTAATCTGCACTCTGCAGCCTTCCTGGGTGCCTTCATGTCCTGAAAATCCTATGATGTCCTTTGGTGGACTTTCTTGTAAGCATGGGAAGGTGGGGAGGCTGTTTACTATGAGCCTGACAGTTGCATGTCCAGGTTTTTGGTTTTTTTGTTTGTTTTTTGTTTAGTGAAGTCTTTTTTATTTTTAAACAAAATCAGCGTGGCAAAAAAAAAATATGTTTAAGGTAACAGGAAGGAGTCTCCTTAAAAACAAAATCTTTCCCCACGCCTGAGAAACCAGAAATGGTACATTATAAGGAGGGCATCCTTGTTATTAGATGCCAGATGGGAAGTACCTGTGGTCCTGCCTGAGCTTGCCTGTGGCCTCATGTACATGCACTCACTGACTTCCCCACACCGTAGCAAAAGGATCCTTTCATTTCTCATAGCCAGGAGCCCTCTCGCTCTGAATCCCAGCCACAGTAATTTCTGCCGCAGAAATCAGTGCACAGAACCAGTTCTGAAAGTATTAACAAAATAAATAGCAGTCTCACACTTCTGGAAATAAAGCCTGGTAATAAGAAGAAAGGCAATTTAGCTCGGGATGAAAATAGGCATACAGGTCCAGAGGGCGCCTATGAGAAGGGCACAGCAGGACCAGACTTTCTTTCCTCCCGTTTCATATTGCAGCTATTTCAGGGGAAATTAAGATGAATGCTGCAAAAGACAGCATATTTATTCCAGCAGAATTGCCTGCAGATGAATATCAATTACATGGTCGATTCATCCCCAGTTGATTAGTGTTGGTAGGAGCGGTTTGGATTGTGACAAAGAGTCGGTCAGTCTCTGTTCCTTGTCACAGCAGATGATAAACTTTCACCCAAGTCCCATTCCTCAGAGGCTGGCTCATCTCCCACTTGAGTCCTAATAGAGCTGCTTCTTCCTTTTCTCTCTCTCCTCCCCCCATGCTCCTGATACCAATGCATTGTTCAGGCACAGAGAAGGGCAGTGGTTTAATAGCAGAGCATCTACTTTCCATGTAGTAGGTCTCAGGTTGAACTCTCAGCATCTCCAGGTTGGGCCAGTAAAGAACCCTGTCTGCAAAGCTGCTGTCGGCCAGTGTGGGCAACACTGAGCTAGATGGATCAATGGTCTGACTCAGTATAAGCAGATTCTGATACTTTCCTGCATGTTTATGTATCACTCAACACTTGCTTACTCAGCCAGATATGTGAATTTATGTAAGAAGCTATGACTGGTTTTTTTTATATATATGCCTGTTGTCTTTGTCCATGGAGTTTTCTTGGCAGGGATACTGGAGTGGCTTGCCGGTTCCTCCTCCAGCATCTTAAAAAGTAGAGACATCACTTTGCCAACAAAGGTCTGTATAGTTAAAGCTATGGTTTTCCCAGTGGCGATGTATGGAAGTGAGAGCTGGACCATAAAGAAGGCTGATCGCCGAAGAATTGATGCTTTTGAATTATGGTGCTGGAGGAGACTCTTGAGAGTCCCATGGACTGCAAGAAGATCAAACCTCTCCATTCTGAAGGAAATCAGCCCTGAGTGCTCACTGGAAGGACAGATCCTGAAGCTGAGGCTCCAATACTTTGGCCACCTCATGAGAAGAGAAGACTCCCTGGGAAAGACCCTGATGTTGGGAAAGATGGAGGGCACAAGGAGAAGGGGACGACAGAGAATGAGATGGTTGGATGGTGTTCTTGAAGCTACTAGCATGAGTTTGATCAAACTGCGGGAGGCAGTGGAAGACAGAAGTGCCTGACATGCTCTGGTCCATGGGGTCACAGAAGAGTCGGACACGACTAACTGACTAAACAACAACATGACTGTTTATCCATCTAGCTCAATATTGTCAATTCCAATTGGCAACAGCTTCCCCACAAGTCTCAGGCAGAGACCATCATTTGATACCTGGTTAAAAAAACACACACCTGGATATGCCAAGGAATCTGGGGCATTCTACTTTCTGCAGGCAAAGCTATGTTCTCTTCTCCAACAGCTGGGTTAACATCCAGTCATATGAACCATCTATGAATTCTCATCTGTGAGTTCTCCCTGGGGTGCAAGCCTGGGCTGTGTGTATGGAGGTTCTGGGCTGCCCAGATGACAATATCCCACTCCCCTCAGCCTCAGTGATGTGGATGAAAGGAAAGTAGAGCAAAACGTTTGGCACCAGCTTGGCTGCAGGACATTCTGGAAGGAGGCATACAAGACACCATCCAACCATCTTAGGTACTCCCCTCCGGATTTGTGTAGGGTTTACTCCTTAGCCTTTCCTCTTCCTGAAGATATCCCGCAAGGCAGTGAAGGTTTAGGATCAGAGTTTTCCTTCTCCTAGATGAGAAACCTTCCTAGAGGCCCCACCTGCCTCTGCAGAAACTACCTTCTTGAGCATTGGACCTCCTATTGGTCTTGTCCACTCAATCTCCCGGAGCCTGACTTCACATGCAGGGGAAGTCCCAAACTCACTGAAGTATGAGACCCATCAGCTACACTCACCTGGTTTAGCTGGCCAGTCAAAGCCTTTTTCTGTGATGTGGCTGCTGTCACACACCAACAGCTTCTGGGTCATGTGGCCAGCATGATTAAGCCACTTCTGGTGAACCAGAACAGTGCATGGAAACACCGTTTACCTTCCTGCCGGAGTAGTACCTATTTATCTACTTGCACTCTGACATGCTTTCGAACTGCTAATTGGGCAGGAGCTGGGACCGAACAACGGGAGCTCACCCCATCGTGGGGATTCGAACCGCCAACCTTCTGATCGGCAAGCCCTAGGCTCTGTGGTTTAGTCCACAGTGCCACCCTTGTCCCGCTGGCCCGCATAGGCAGCATTAAAACCCAGCCAAAGGAAAGCTGGAGCATAATCGTCTACAGTTCTGCCCTGGTTTCTCAAGCACCTCAACTTCATTGATTTGGTGAAGGACCTGAAAATACAGCTCTCTGATCTACATTGCTTTTCCAGATTACCAAACTTCATTTGAATATAACGTTTGCAAGACAGGTTGAAAGGAAGCATAAGACGTGGTTTTCCCATAGTTACCCACAAGAACCATATAGGTTTCTGTTGATGCACATAGACGTATGCCTCTTCCTGTGTGCAGGAGGAGTTCTGTATGCTGCTTTCCAGAATAAATGCATATCTTATACTTATGAGGTGTTATTATTTGTTGTGATAACCACCCACATGCTATTCCTTGCCTCCCTTTGATGTAGTGCAACGAGGAGGAGCAGTAAAAAGTCATCTAGCCATCTTTTTATTCCCTCCCTCCCGGTGCAGTACGTTATGTGGAAGTCTAAAACAATGTTTTTAGCAAATCACTAAAGAGAAAACCGGCAGAGAATCTGAAGTCAACAATAACTTTTTATTATTTCCCTATCTATTTGCTAAGGCAGGGAATTCATTTTACGCAGCCTTGCCTTATACTAAAGGTGCAACCAGATTACATTTTGCAATTAATTTAAAATGAGGCCAGAAACAAGCAAGAGCTCTGCTGAGAGAATATTCCACACTTATGCTTTTCCTCCTTCAAATCAAGAAAGGGGACAGGGGAAAATTGGTCAGGATTAGATATCTTCTTCTTTTTTTAAAATGAATTTTATTAGCATTTTCCACACAGCAACAACAACACGAAAGATATCAAAAAATAATAATACACAACACACAAAAATCAACATTAAAAACTAAAAAAACAAAACAAAAACAAAACAACAAAAACAAATCCATATCTTACAAGTTAATATTATAAACACTAAAACAACAACAACAAGACATTGTTGATATCTTCATGATGAAGTTTGCTGCAAAATTTATGGAATTGCTTTTGATTATTTATTAAGGTATTTATCTCACCCACCCACTACAACTCTGATAGATCCCCCCCCCCCATAATTTCAATCATCCTTGCGTGATAACCATTCCTAGTTAAAAGTTCAAGGATGTAAGCCTCTTTAAAACTTGCATTGGTCCTTGTTGGCCAGTTTTGGTTCCCCAACCACAGATGGATTCCTGATATTTCAATGTAGCACATCTGGAAATAGACAAAGTGTAATGGAGAAAAGGTGGAGAAAAACAAGCTGAGGAGGAAAGGAGCAGGGGGAAGCAAAGGTGTTAGCAGAGAATGTGTGCTGCATTAATTTATTCATTTAAGAGAGCCAGCCAGGTCTGCCAGCAAGATTCCAGTTTATAATAATTACTCATCTGATTCATGCACACACTTGCCCATCTGCCTGCTGTTGCATATTTGACACTTTAATAGCTAGCATGGATGAATGGCCACCCCTGTGGATGGAAGCCGATTATAGTATTGCTTAATAGCCACAGAGCAAGTTATTTTGAAGTCTGAGATAATGTAATAGATCCTAAAACAAATACAGTATTTCTCGCACTAGTGTCAAACCACCAGCACCTTCTTTGTCTCGACATAGACAGGCAGATTGAAGAAACTCTAGGCTTTTAATCACCAGTATCTAGGAAATAAAATCTGTGATGGAAGCTGTCAGACTGATCCCATCCATCTCTCAAACAAGTCTATCCATCACAATCTTTTCCACTGTCTTCCTGCATTGGTTTCTGAATTTTCAGCTGGCTGGGATTCAGGACTAAATTCATGGTCCATAAAGCTAATACAGAAAACCACAGACAAAGCTTGTCTGCACGCCATATTTTTAAAGCACATTCCACCCCAAAGAATTATGGGTTCTGTAGTTTGTTAAGGGTGCTGTGTATTGTGGCTTTGTGAAGGGTAACCTACAGTTCCCATGATTCTTTGTGTGTGTGTGTGTGTGTGTGTGCGCGCGCGCGCGCATGCAGTCAATATCAACAGAACCTTTAAACAATATAAGAACCAGTGAATGATATTGTTAGAAATAGCAAGCAATACAATAGATAACAAAACATAAAAGAACTCCCTGCCTATTGAGATCAAGCAGACAGCTTTATTGTACTTTTTTGGGAAACTGCTAAAAACATTCTTTTTATTAGCCTATTCAGAGGCTTAGAAAGTTGAGGTAATTTTAATCTGTTTTAGTGTGAGTTTTTCTCAGTTCTATTGTTTTTGCCTCTTTGTAAACTGCTATGACGCGGGTTGCGCTGTGGGTAAAACCTCAGTGCCTAGGACTTGCCGATCGCATGGTCGGCAGTTCGAATCCCCGCGGCAGGGTGCGCTTCCGTCGTTCGGTCCCAGCGCCTGCCAACCTAGCAGTTCGAAAGCACCCCCCGGGTGCAAGTAGATAAATAGGGACCGCTTACCAGCGGGAAGGTAAACGGCGTTCCGTGTGCTGCGCTGGCTTGCCAGATGCAGCTTGTCACGCTGACCACGTGACCCGGAAGTATCTGCGGACAGCGCTGGCTCCCGGCCTATAGAGTGAGATGAGCGCACAACCCTAGAGTCTGTCAAGACTGGCCCGTACGGGCAGGGGTACCTTTACCTTTTAATCTGCTATGAAGTGCTTTTTTACAACCAAGCAGTGTATAAATCTTATGGAATAATAATAATAAACATGTAATATGAATTGCAACTGTACATAGAAGACTCAAATGGCCAAAAGGTTAATATACTAGCGAAAAACAAAAACAAAAAACACCCGGTATGAACTAAAGACACAAAATTCCTCTATGAAGTTAAAACTTGGATTATAATGTAGTAGAGTTGCTGACAAATTCTCCAGATTATTTCTCATTCCATTACTTCATCAGATCCAAATCAGAAGTGAGGAATATCTCATGAATGGTGACTGAAAATCACACTTATGCATCTCTTCAAAATGGTACCATCTGATGTAAATCATGCAAAGTAGCTTAACTGGCAGAACTTCCCAAATGGGGTTTATCATTCTTTAGAAGATTCAACTGGAAATACAAATCCACAAATTAGAAAGTTAGCATAGGGATGCTGCTCTTTTTGTGTGCTTATGAGCTGAAGCTAATATGCCCCAGTACTACTCAATCTGCCCAACCCGTATCTGACCCCAGATGTAGACAGGAGACATGGGGATCTATAAGCCCATCCTTTCATCAGCAAGCCCTTTCTGCAACCTATTGCAATGTACAGTCACTCACCTGTTGGGTCACAATGTTGCTTAAGAGCTAGGTAGGAACTATATGTCCATCAACCAAATTGGTACCAGGAAGTCATTTTTTTTCACCTACCCTTCACTGTTTACTTAGGATGCGACATGGCAATCAGTGCCAAGGCTTTCCATGAAGTAACAGTTACAAACAACTTGATGCACCGAGATGTTGAAGGGGCTTCCCTGTGGGTAAAAGCACTCCTTTGGGATTTAACCTGACTCACACTCCTAGAATTGTGGAACACAGGACTGGTAGTGATTCAAGAAGGACACCCTCAATAGCTGAGAAGGCATCACCAGATGAGGAGGAAGTAGGCCATATACTACCATACAATCAAGATGGGTAAGTCTTGCCCTAAGTCAGGGATGAGACATTGTTGTACTCCAGATCTCATCACTCCCAGCCACCATGGTCAATGGCCAACAATAGTCCAACAGCATCCCAAGGGCCACTTGGTTCCTCACTCCTGCCCTAAGTTAGGGCAGTCTCATAGGCACCTCCTATATTATTATAGTGTCCTGTATGTTACTGTATGTTGCACATCTCAGTGGTGTTTGAATCTTAAAAAGTTGTGGCTCTAGTTAATCCAATGACCAGTGTCTTGGGTCTTTCTTCCCAGGTGTGGGTGCAGTCCAGGGAGCCCATTTAGGTAAATTCAAGGACTTCTGTGCACCCATGCTTTTGGTGCTCTTTCTCCATCCCCTGAGATATTTCATCAGTCTTATCAATACTCCTTCATGTTCCCTCAAAATTCCTTAGTTGTTGTACTTGCTGTACTGGAAATTTCAGTGCAAGTCTAATATTTTAGTACCATGTTGGCCAGCTCTTCATATCTTGTGTTTCACCAAGCACAGCCAATCAGCCCTGTAGCATGGTCTATCTGGTGCTTGGTGGTTGTCCTTTTTGTGTTCTTGTTTTCACCCTAAGGCAGGCAACAAAATTAAGTGTAGCAAGCCTTTGGTTGGCACCCAGATGTGGGTAACAGGATGCATTTGGGTGGATGGATCACAAGTTGAGAAGAATTTCCTTGGCCCTTTGAAAAATCAGATTTAGGAAGTATGGCTTTCTCAAAAGAATTGAAATTATGCTTTCCACAGTGTCAGCCCACCTTTGGGGCAAGATGAAATTGGTATTCTTAAATCATATAGTTCAAACTGACCACCATTATACCTCTAGCAGCGGATACTTAGTCCTGTATGACCAACCCCTGCCCCATGGGTTTACAGCTGGAGTTCTTTATTGGATGACTTGGAGTTCTTTATTGGACGAACCCCTGTGCAATATAAATCTCTAGCACAATGTAGGAGAGAGACTAGAGCAGGCTTCCTCAAACTCGGCCCTCCAGATGTTTTGAGACCACACTTCCCATCATCCCTGACCACTGGTCCTTCTAGCTAGGGATCATGGGAGTTGTAGGCCAACAACATCCGGAGGGCTAAGATTGAGGAAGCCTGGACTAGAGAGACTAAAGAGAGAAGGAAAGAAGGCAGAGACATTTTGGAAAACCTGTAACTAACTTCTCCTTGTGCAGGGAAAGATAACGCGACCCATCCTTCACTTCCTCCTCAGCTTCTTGCCGAGAAGGGTGAAGCCTTTGGTGACAAGAGATCTGTGAAAAATATGGGCAGCTAAGATTAAAAACTCAAACAGACTATTGATTTCCTGCACCATCGGTCATGACTGTCATGGCTGGAAATAGAACTCACTGCTTTATGGAATTTTTTTGGATATGCTATTTTTTACCACACTGGCCATAGAGAGGGGTTGTGACCTCTGAGTAAGAGAATTAATGCAACTTTATTTTCTGGACAATATGGACTTTATGGTTTTCTGCTTTATGTTTTTAAAAGAAAGAGCTTGGCAAAGTAAAAGAGTGATAAAAATGAAAGAGAGAACATATGGTGCCAGATGTATCAAATTTGTTTTTACATAGGGTTAATACTGTTAAATCACTTTGGAATGCTTTATTGGAAGTGATCCAATAAGTAAATAAATCCTCACCATCAGTTTATTTGCACCCCACTTTTCGGGCAACCCCCCCCCCCAAATAACAATATAAGTAATGATTATTTCCTTTTTATAATAATTATTTGGGGCAAATAAATAAGGGGAGAAGTAACGATGGAGATGTAGTAATCTAAAATAGGAGAAACTGTGGTCTACCAGATTCTGTTGAACTTCAGTTCCCATCAGCCTCAGCTTGCATGGTCAGTGTGCCAAGGCTGGATGATGGAAGCTGTGTGGAATAACCACCTGAGACACAGACATGTCTCACAGCAAACTGACATTTGCATCATGGATATTTGCAGCATACCTGCCTTTTATATCTTCCAGGTGACTTATTTCTGTTGGAAGAAAGCAAGCAAGAAAAGAAACGTCTTTGCTCAAGCAAAGTCATTTCATGAAGGAAGTGGATTCTCGGCCGTGCTTGAATTGACTGAGAAGGGACTCCTACCTTTATTTTAAACGAAAGTGATGATTGTGTTGGAGCTTGAATTCATAGGAGGAACAATCTTCCCAGAACTCTATCTCCAGGGAGCACCCATCAAATTCAGTGGAAGAGCTCGTGACATACCCTGAAATGTTCTAGTCTGACTCCTCTTACACAATCCACCTGCAGCTGCCCTACTGAAATGAATGGGATATATCCAAGCCATCTTGTGCCATTTCTGTTCAGTTCAACAGATCTGATACAAGAGGTGGTCCCAGGGGATTATGCTCAGAGAATAGGAATCAATTCCTTCTCAGAATATGGGCTCCAGAAAGTAAATTTCCTATTAAGTTTATATGTGCCATATTTTGATTTGTGTATCAGGCAGACAGCAAAAATAATAATATTGCCTAGTAATAACACCTAGCAGTTATACAGTGCGTACGCAGAAAGCAATTTCCAGGAAAACTAGTAATGCATGGTTAATGAGATTCAGATATACAGACAGATTCAAGAGAGAGAATATCCCGTAATGAATGTTAATATAATCCCATAAAGCAGATGATTCTTTGCAGAAATACAGGAGAAGTTAAATGCTTGTCTTCTTAAAATAAAAACTCAGAGATGAAATATACAGCTGAATTGCTTATGACAACTTAAATTTAACAGCAATTCATTTATTTTAGAATAGATAGGATTCCCATCCTTTTCATATCTTTGAAGAAAGAGCCAAACAAACTTTTAAAAAAATCATTTTTCTGATGTTGCAACCCATAGCAAATGGTCACTGGTCAGGAATATACTGATCTGAATTCATCAGGGCAAATTTAGACAGCAGTACCATGATGCAATTGTTTTAGGCAGATGGTTCCTGGGACTGGTGGTCAACACTGAATCCCGGGGTGGATTTTTTTTTCTTTTTTGGCCTGAGGTCTGTATTTCCTCATGGTCAAACTTTTGGGGACCACATCTCGGTGGTGGGCAGGGCTGGAGGCAAAAACTGGGTGGGACCAAAAACTAAAGAGCAATGGGTCTGACTCTTACTTTAGTACAGTAGACTACATTCCACCATACAAAAACCAGAGGTTTCTGCACCCACATAAACCTCTATATTTATGCCCAGGCATACAACAGGCATTACTCCAGTTCATGGTGCTGGAGGGGACTCTTGAGAGTCCCATGGACTGCAAGAAGATCAAACCTATCCATTCTTAAGGAAATCAGCCCTGAGTGCTCACTGGAAGGACAGATCCTGAAGCTGAGACTCTGGTACTTTAGCCACCTCATGAGAAGAGAAGACTCCCTGGAAAAGACCCTGATGTTGGGAAAGATGGAGGGCACAAGGAGAAGGGGACGACAGAGGATGAGATGGTGGGACAGTGTTCTCGAAGCTACCAGCATGAGTTTGACTAAACTGCGGGAGGCAGTGGAAGACAGAAGTGCCTGGCGTGCTCTGGTCCATGGGGTCACGAAGAGTCGGACACGACTAAACGACTAAACAACAACAACTCCAGTTCAAGAGCACATTCAAACTTGTTTGAGGGGAGGGGAGAGAACAGGACTGGCATGAGGTGTGTGGCTTGGGTAGATGTGAGTGGCCAGGAAAGAGTCACAAGGTACAGATGGAAAGGACTATTCAACCCCCAGGTCTGAGGTTCCCTATCCCTGCTAACCTTCAGTTTGCATATGATTAAAACATTCATTTTGCAAGGATGAGAACCTCAGGTCCGGAGGCCAAATGCAACCTTTGGAACTCTCACCAGGCCACACCGCTTCTCTCCAGGCCACACCAACTGCTAGCCCTGTGAGTTTTTGTCTGGCAAGATTGTGTCTGATGATGCTTCTTTGCTTTCCTGGATGATCAATAATGATGGACATGTGAGTAAATTAGCATTCGTATCTCTACCCACTTTTGCTTCTGGCTGCATCCAGCTCTGGCATGTTGCTTCAGAAGTCCGTCTAGAAGAAGACGTGGCTCCTGGCCTGAAAAGGTTTCCTCATTCCTGCTTTGGGATTTCTATAGAGCTGATTCCGAAGGTGCTCAGGCAGAAAGTGACATAGTCTTCAACTGCCCCGAAAATGCCAGAACTGTCATGAAAATCCTTAAGCCATAACGACTTCTCACTTTGTCACACCGAGTCCCAAGTTCCCAAGGGGCCTTCACTTCAGTACAGTGTTCCAACGTGTTACTGGAAGTTCAGATCTGTTCATCTCCCAACACATTTCTTAGATCTATGCCTCCCGTTCCTTCCCTCCCCCACTCAATATGGAGCCACTTCCTGTTTTTATGAAAACAAGATCTGGATCATGTGAATGCCCCTAAGAAAGTCTTTCACCATTTCCCCTCAGTTGCCCAGTCTCCCATAAACAAAGCAGTGGGTGGGGAAGCAAAGGCTTGTCCATGAGGCCATTGCCATGACTGTGAAGAGCATTGTTATAGTCACTTGGTTCTGACTTGATTTGTTCAGCTGCTGCATCTGCATCCTTGCCCTGACCTCAGAGGAGGAGGAGGAGGTGCTGGGTGGTGAGAGGTGGTGGAAGCTGAAGGATGGCCGAAGCTGAAGCATGGTGCCAAGGTGGTGACCCTGCAGAAGAAAGTGGCTGTGCCGTAGGTGGAGCCGGGCACCTGCCAGAGCTGTCTGGAGAGGGAGGAGATGCTGTACCTCAAAGCCCAGGCCAGCATCCCTATTTTCATCTGAGGAATGTTTGAGGGTATGAAGTGAAGGAGATAAGGAAAAAGAGAAACTGAGGGAGAAAATGGACAGGACTTGTAGAAAGACCTGCCGAATAAAAGCAAATAATAAAGGTCTGTGTGCATTTCTCACATCTTGAACAGTGTGACCCGAGCCTTTTAAAACACAGCCTACAGATGGGTGCTGTTTTCCTGCCTCCAATCTGCATTGAAAATGAGATCCAGGTATGACCTTTTGCTTCAGGAGCAAGTATGTCTAAGGCCAGGACCATTTCGATCCCCTGTCAATCAGTCTTAAGTGGTTTTTATTTACTCTAGACATCCCATTAGGGAATGTGAATTGCAGCATTTATTTATTTTCTCCAGGTAATGAATTCTTGGCGCTCTCTCAAAGAGGAGAAAGAAAAAAAGTTACAAGAACCCTTTAATGAGATTAATCTGAACTCTAATTAACAGCAATAGAAAACTCCAGTGTACTTGACAAAAATAGCACGGGAATCGTTAACTCTAGACATCGCTAAGTGTGTGCGTGTGGGTGGGAAAATCCAGCTGAGATGGCAGGACCTTTACAGCCTGGAAATGGACACTGAGGAAGATTAAACCAGCCAGGCATTAGGGGGTGGCATGAGGGTCAGTCCAATATTTCTTTGAGGAAGAAAGGTGATGCTTAGAGAGTTGCCCTGAACATTTTTGCTGGCCTTACCGAAATTCTCTTGAGTTCCTTTTGAAGGTTGGATTGCCTTCAGCAAATGTCAGTTATTACCTAAGTCCCGTTAAGTTAGTTGTTCCATGAGTGGCAGAGTGGCACCCAAGTGACAGACCCAATTCACCCCACTTGCAAGTGTTCAGTGAACACCAGAAAAGATCACTCATATATGTAGCTGTACACTTGGATAGCTCTATCCACAGTTAGAAACCCTGCAAAGGGGGGCATTTTTCAGGGGTTCAAATGAAGCACATGGGTGAGGAGGAGGAGGAAGAGCATGACTGGGGATAGCTCTAGTATCAGGACTCAGCTCAGCTGTGACGTATAAAGTAGGAATTTATCGTTCAAACCACCACACAGCTATGAAAAAAAGAAGAAATTACTGTGTAACACAGGCCAAGAAAGCCCTTTTTACACCAGTAGTGAGTTATAAAAGCTTGGACCTGATAGCTGGTCTGAACAATTGGGAAATTCATGTTTGGCGGCCACAGCTAGACTTTCCCCCACTCCATCTTTGTTTTGCCAGAGTGGGCACCTAGGGATAGGTGTTATCCACCCTACTTGCTAGATTTATTCAAATTCATTTCCTTGGGTGTTTCTCAGGTGTTTTGCCAGAGGAGGAACCCTGTTATTTGGTGACAGTCAAGAATTGTAGCTAAAGTATCTTCAGCTAAAAAAATATATTGTATTTTCTATAGGAGCCTGCAACTTCCCCAATGGGAGCTGAGAAAAGAGGTGGAGCCAAGACATTTGGAACACAAACCAAAGCCTCAAAAGTCTAAATTCTTCATACAGGGGAGGAGGGAGACAACTGCAAGTCTTGCCAGTTCACCACTGCCACCACACCCAGGAGAGAACAGTCCCATTCCTCCACTGGATACCTCATTGCTTCTTTGAGTTGAGTGGCTTTGGTGTTGTTCGGCCCTGTCACCATAATCTCAGTCAGAACTGAAGCCTGGCTTTCCTTAAAGCTAGATTTGTCTCTTCCCTGCTTCTGTGAAGACAACTGGAACAGGGTTCCCTAGTGAAGAGATACTGATTGTTGAACCACTCTTGAGAATTGTAGCTCTGGGAGGGGAATAGAGCCTTCCTTCAAACAATTCTCAGTACCTTTAACAAATCACAGCTCCCAGAATTCTCTAGGGGAAGCCATGACTGTTTAAAGTATTTTAAATATATGGTGTGAGCGTGGCCTATATGTGCCTAAGACTTTGCCTATTTGCAAAGCCCCATTAACAGTAATCTTTCCATCTCTCAAGCTTAACAAAAAAATTTTTTATGGAATTCAGCCAAATTTTACTCAAAGCTGACAGACTGAAATTAATGGACCTATCTTAGTGATGTCCATTAATTTCTGTGGGTCTACTCTGAGTAAAAATTGGTTGAATACCACCCAATGGACACAGTCTACCTCCTACTGGAGTCAATGAGAAAAGTCCTATCCAATTTTTTATTTATTTAAAAAATGCTTTGTTTATAGACACTTACTTCTGTGGTATTAATCCCCGGCAAGTTTGTTTATTCTACAGTCTCCTGTAAGAGGACATTATCAAAAAAGTTCCTAAGGGTAACAACACAGCCACAACCTTGCGCACCTCAATTTTCTACCTTTCTTGAGAGCAGGAAGATAGCTGAACTCTGGTCTCTCAATTATAGGCAAACAGATGAGACACGGCTTGAAAAAGATGACTGTGCTTATTTCACGGGCCTACCCTTCAGGATATCACAGGGATGAATCCATTTATAAGCAACTTCCTCCACTCTTTTTATTTTCCACATATTTCATGGAGATAAGGAGCTGCATGAAGATATAATAGTCCGCCATTAGGATGGATTCAATCAGCTTTTCATATGAAGATTGCTTTGACATTACCAGCCAAATGTAGGTTTCATTTAATTTGGCACTTCATAAGGTTTGCTGGAGGAATGAGCATAGCGTTGGAAGAAGGAAGTTAGAAAGCTAAACAAGTATTTCATCTTCCCGGCTCATTAACTCCAAAATGAGGAGGTACCTTGATTGGTCATAAAGGTGTCTCGAAGGCCCCCAAAGCCACAAGGCAGTAACTACAATTAGTTTCTCTTCAAAGAAATATACGAAGGAGATTATGCGCCGAACAGTAACGGCACCCAAATTGCAAATGTACCTTCAGAACTTTGGCAGCCTTTACATTTGAGTGCCATTTGCAGGATATAGACTTATAAAGCCATGGGAATTCAAAGCAGAAAAGTAGTGTGTGTGTGTGTGTGTGTGTGTGTGTGGATATATCTTTTGCAGAAGCATCTGTTCATTGCTCTAGTGATTTAAGGACCTGGACTACTGTTTGCTGGGACAAGGAGGGGCTACTACAAACCTGAAACACCCCCTGATCTCACCACTTTGCCCCCCACTCACATAGTATTGCTGTGTCTCCAAACTGCCTCCCACCTTCCTGATTGGGAAAACATGTGGAGGAAGTGAACAACCCTAATAAGATCATAAATATGCAGGAAACACAAATAATAGCACTCCATTACAATAATAAATAATAATCACCAATAGAAACCAGGAAAAAACCATGAGAAAACAGTATCAATGCATGTCACAGAAGGCATATCCCAGGAGAACTCTCTTCACCTTCTCCCTGAACATGCTAAGGGGCATAGGGATCTGAACTATAGAGGAAAAAAAATAAATCTATAACCTGGGTGCCACCATCAAAAAGACACAATCAAGTACCCTCACATTCTGCACTTCACATGACAAAGGAATGAGCAAAAGCACATCTCCTTATGATCTTAGTATACCATAGGCTCTGGAAAGTGGATGTGATTCTTCAGACATCCTGGTCCTAAACCAGGCTTCAAAGATGGAAACTAGCACCTTGAATGGGTAACAGCACGTGCAAGGAGATCAGAAATGAATGGAAGAGGTTTCTTCCCAGCAATTCTGATTTCTTCTTTTGAGGAATCTCTGCCCAGATTCTTGTCTTTGGTTTACTGGAACACACCCCACTCAAATGAGTGCCTGATGTCTTGAGCATGATTCATGGAAAATCATTAATATATAAATATGATTAATACTTATGTATAAGTCATACTTGATATGAGCCTACCAACTACAGGAACCAAGTGCCCAAGAACTAGGTTTGATGGGTTAAGGAGCAGCATCTCAATTCATGGGAGATGACAGCACTTCAGCACCATATATGAAAAAGAGGTGGTAGTGAATTCTTTTTCTCTAGACTCAAGGAAAACAACACCCAAAGGGGTTCTGAGAATGCTGGTTGAATCCAAGCAACACAAGAAACAGGGTAAGGAAACTGTTATTCCCCACCGAGGTCCTTGACCTTTTTGCTCTTTGGTTTCTTCCTCACCCTTAGCCTCCTGGCCAGTCCTAGGAGGCCTTGTCCCGCACGTCTCCATCACTCCTGGAGGGAGATATCAGCCTAGAAAATTGTCAGAGCCAACCATGCACACATCTATAGCTGAACCAGCACTTTGAGGAAAGGAATTCAAGCATTACACCCGCAGAGGGAATATGACAAACAAAGGCAGCTGCATATATGGACAGGAGAGTATTTTGAAGCAGTCCAATTTAGGTGACTTCAATGCAGGTACTTTACACAGATTTAGGTGTCTTCAAACATCCACAAACATTCTGTCTTCTTAAGGAGCTTTGGAAGATACTGAAGAAATTGTCAGGTAAAACCATTTGGGCAACCTGCGGCCTAGTTTATACATCCAGGAAGATCTTTATGCATCTTTATGTATTTGTGGATGTTTTAAATTTAATTGTGTGTGTGTTTATGTGTGAATGCTTTTCACTGACTTTATTCTTATATGTCACATAGCACCTTGATATACGTTCATGAAAGTACAGCTTCTGGGTCATGTGGCCAGCATAACTAAGCCGCTTCTGGCGAACCAGAGCAGCGCACGGAAATGCTGTTTAACTTCCCGCTGGAGCGGTACCTATTTATCTACTTGCATTTTGACGTGCTTTCGAACTGCTAGGTTGGAAGCAGGAACCGAGCAACGGGAGCGCACCCCATTGCGGGGATTCGAACCGCCAACCTTCTGATCGGCAAGTCCTAGGCTCTGTGGTTTAACCCACAGTGCCACCCGTGGCCCTAATAATAAAATTAGTAAAGGTAAAGGGACCCCTGACCATTAGGTCCAGTCATGGCCGACTTTGGGCTTGCGGCGCACATCTCGCTTTATTGGCCGAGGGAGCCGGCGTACAGCTTCTGGGTCAATTAGGAAGTCCCTATTTTCATTGGACAAATGTTGGAGGATATGTAGACCAGGGGTCCATCTTCTCAAGCATCTTGTTCTCACAGTGGCTTCCCAGATGCCTATGGGAAGCTGACAAGCTGCATTTGAGCACAACAGCACCCACTGCTCCTACACTTTCAAGCACCTGGTATTCAGATACAAACTACTACCAGTAGAGGTTACCAGTAACTTCAGCCTACTGTAAGACAGGGGGCACTGAGACTTCAGGGGCAGGCACCTTCCACTTACCTGCTCATATCCCTTCGAAGAATTTATCTTCCCTTGTCACTGTTAAATCTCCTTTTCATGCACATATAGTGGCAAAGGGACCCAGATCCCCTCCTCTTTCGAGAAAAGTCAAAGTTCTGAAGTTTAAAGTCATCGTGCACATCAGACTCAGCTCCTTGTATGGAACTTCTAACGGGGTTCCAAGCAGCCGAGTCACGGAGGTGAGCGATATAACTGGTGACGGCTTTAACTCTAAACGCTCGTGCCTTTGTCACTTTGTCAGAACACGAGCAGAAATGAATCGTAGCACTGCTATCGATGTGACAGAAGGGACAGAGGACAGCACATCTATTTCCTTGTGTTAAATGAAGAGGGAGAATTTCAAAAAGCCCATATTTGCACTGGGGGAAGGGGAGGGAGTGAAAGGAAATGGCCTTTTTTTGGCCTCCCACTTTACATGAAAGGGTTCTTTCTGTGCGGTTTGCTTTCTTCATTATCCGACAGCATTCCCCCACAGCGAACAGAAGTGAATGACAGGCTACTCTGGAATGCTTGAGGCCACGTGAGAAACAGAATTGGAGGAAGGAGGCAGCAGCAAAGCAATATTTTATATTGCGTTCTTTCTAGAGATGGTTGAATCAGCCTCCTTCTGGGTTCTGTCACTTTGTATACGCCTCTTCTGTCCCATTCCTGCACTGAGCTGCAATTGCATTTTATTTTTAAATCCATATGGAAATTCAAATTTAAACCCATGTTTAAATATGTATCTTTAACTGTTTTCTCTCAAACCCAAGCCTTTCTGATGCATTAGCACCATACATTTAAACTTTAAAGAAATATGATGCCAGTTTAAGCAGCTGTGGCTTCCCCCAAAGGATTCTGGGAGCTGTAGTTCATTAAGCATGCTGAGAGTTATTAGGAGATCCCTATTGACTTGACAGAGCTACAGTTCCCAAAATGGTTAAACAATCTATTGCTTTTCACAGAGAACTCTATTAATTGTAGCTTGTATTGGGGGAGTGAGGATCTCCCAATCACTTTTAGCACCCTTAATTGACTACAATACCCAGGATTCTTTGGGGGAAATCTGTGACTGTTGTACAGTGGTGCCTCGCAAGATGAAAAGAATCCATTCTGTGATTCTCTTCGTATAGCGGTTTTTTCGTCTTGTGAAGCAAGCCCATTGACCGATTAGCGCTATTAGCGGCTTTTAGCGGCTTTTAGCGGCTTATCGGCTTATCGGATCAGCTGATAACCAGCTTAGCAGCTTAGAAAAAGGGGGGGAAGGGAAAAAACCCGCAGGAACTCGCAATACATTTTCGTCTTGCGAAGCAAGCCCATAGGAAATTCGTTTTGCGAAGCACCTCCAAAACAGAAAACTCTTTCGTCTAGCGAGTTTTCCGTCTTGCGAGGCATTCGTCTTGCGGGGCACCACTGTATAATGTTTTAAATGCATGGTGTGAAAGTGGGCCCAAGCTGTGACCCACATTCTCAGCTGAGACCCACAGACCAGGAGGTGCAGATTCGGGACTCAGCTACATTAGTAAAAATATAATATTTTAAATGAGATATAACACTGTGGCACCAGGTGGCGCTGTAGAGCTGAAATCAGAACTCTATGTAATTTTCCATTGTGAGCTTTAAAATGTTTCCTCCCCCCGAGCATTTTCAGACCGTTTTTCATAGCTGTGTAGATGCAGCCCAAGACTGTTCATATCTAGCAGTTGCAAAGCCTGAAATCTTCAAGCATCCCTGCTTTATCTGAGATTCCTGGATTGCAGGGGGCTGGACTATGTGACCCTCAGGTCAACCACAATTATATGATTCTGTGGTCATTTGCATCAGGCAAAGGGATATTTAATCTCTGACATGCCCAGATCTCAGGCAGAGATCTTTACCACTGAGGGATTGAGGCTGAGACTGTGATTTCCTTTCCCCAAACTCTTCATAGGACTGAGCCTAGTGTGTGTAAAAATTGGGATGCTCACAGGGGAAAAAAGAAAGATCAATAAAGATTAATATAATAAAGGTTCAATACCAAAAGTTTTCAAACATTGCTCTCATATTAGGGACGAACAAACACTGCTACTTTTTAATGAAATGTAATTGGAACTGCATATTTCATCTTTGTTGGAACCTTTATCTTGTCTCCAATTTACCAGAGGTAAAAATTACTTTTTTTCCTAAGTACTGTGTGTTTCTGTTTTCAGCCTTAAAATCAATTACCACTGGCAGAGAGTAATTAAACAAGCTAATGAGATGTTATTTTAAATTACAACCTGATTTTCTTTCAGGCATCTTTGCAGTGAGCCTTAACTACCCTTTTCTGCATTGTTGAGTTTCATTTTTCCCCCCTCCTCCTTTCCTTTTCTTCCTGGGCTTGTTTTCCGTTCCATGTTTTCGGTGACTTGCCGCCTACTTTCATACCAGGAAATAATTAGCTAAATATTTTAATTAGAGGTTTCGAAAAACATCGGCAGGGCATTCCCTCAATGGAAAGTTATTTGATATTGCGGGGGGAAGAAAAACCTCACTTAACCGTGTGGTGTGTGGAACTCTGCCATATGAGAAATTGCCTTCCGCAGTTAACTTCAGCAGCCGGGTTAATTGTATTCCATTCATCTAAGAGCACCATTGAGTGTGCTGTGGAGTCATTTAAATGGGTTACTGACCCTTTTCTGCATTAACTTTCCAGATGTGTGTACTAAAAGGCTCTCATCTGAAGATGATGCAATACCATGGCCAATTATTCTGATGGCAGATGGATGAGAGAATAGTGAATTGGTTCTTCTTCTTCCCCTTCTTCTTCTTTCTAAACATATATATGGTAAAAAGGTAAAAGGTGTAGGACCCCTGGATGGTTAAGTCCAGTCAAAGGTGACTATGGGGTTGAGGCACTCATCTCACTTTCAGGTCAAGGGAGCCAGCATTTGTCCACGGACAGCTTTCTGAGTCATGTGGCCAGCATGACTAAACTGCTTCTGGCACAATAGAACACCGTGATGGAAACCAGAGTGCTCGGAAACGCTGTTTACCTTCCCACCCCAGTGATACCTATTTATCTACTTGCACTGGTATGCTTTCGAACTGCTAGGTTGGCAGGAGATGGGACAGAGCAACAGGAGCTCACTCCATCATGGGAATTTGAATCGCCGACCTTCCGATCAGCAAGCCCAAGAGGCTCAGTAGTTTAGACCACAGCGCCACCCACTCCGCTGAATAACGTAACAATCCAAGGACCAAGAGTGTAAGGGATGCCTGATAACTGCCGCATCAAATGATGACTTGCAAACGTTGATGAGACACAGGTTAAAATTCTCACTGACTCCAATATGGATGTCACAGAATGACAATGGATCCATCACTCTCTCTATACTTCACATACCTCAAAGGGTGCTGCGAGGATAAAATCGAGAAGAGGGAAGAACACGTATGCTTTCTTGTATCCCTTGGAGGAAAGGTGAGATATAATTATAGCAAATAAGGAAGGAAGGAAGGAAGGAAGGAAGGAAGGAAGGAAGGACAAAATATCACCGGTGTGATAACGTCACTGTTTTGGTAGGGATCTGTTTCTCATTTGTCTACAACATTAAATCACTTCTTCCCACTTCTGAATCCGTTTGCATTTTAACGATAAAAATCTGAAAATTCATGCAAGAAATTTCGCAAAGTGTGACGCATTTCGTACACTATTTTCAAAAGTATGTGCACACTGGGGGGGGGCAGACTTTCTCCTCTTAGGTGCATTTTTGATAAGAAAACCACCTCCCAAATTTCAGAGAAGTGTGAATTTGGATGCATTTGCGATTTGTGTATTTGATTCGTGTATTTGTTCAAAGATGGTAAATTATGTAGCTTCACATTAAAATGCAGACTCAACTAACCCCCCTCCAACTAATTTAAAGACAATTAATGGGCTTCAGAATGCACCGCACAGCTGGAATGGAAGATGATGATCTGCATGCAGAGAGAGTCAAATGCCCCACATTTTATATGATTGAAATACCAATGTTGGTAAAATAATTCTGCGTTTTCCATCAACCTAGTTATGTTTCCTGAGGAATAAATGAGAGGATAACTCCACCTGATGCACGGTAGGAAAATTGCAGTTGTTAATGAAAACAAGGATTCTCCCCCCCCCCCCCACTATCTGTGAATTTCCTTGCAGAATAGCAATAATATCAGTGATATTCAGTAGGATCATGCAAATGGCTCTGAGGAATTTTTGCCAGCCTTACTCAGATGCTTTTCACTCATCTTGGAAGTCCGCTGTGATTTTACTAAGAGAAATCACCCTGGAATGTTACTTGAGGTGAAACATGGTTATGGTTGCAATTTTAAGAATGTGTCAAATCTCTCAGAGAAATGTTGCTAGCCTTGGCAACATTTCAAGTGCTCAAGTGTTTCCTTGAACACTTTAGGTGTTTTACATACATTCTTGGATACCTCAGTCGGTAGAGCATGAGACTCTCAGGGTTGTGGGTTTGAGTCTCACGTTGGTCAAAGGATTCCTGCATTGCAGGGGGTTGGACGAGATGACGCTCGTGGTTCCTTCCAACTCTACAATTCTCTGATTCTCTGAACAGAAACAGCCCTGTTTATAAATTCAGATAATATCCAGTGACAGCTTTTGTACTGGGTTGTACACTGTTTCATCGGTCATGAATGCTAGCAGCTATAGACAAATTTTCCCCATCATGGCCTCTCCCCTGGGATGGGAACTGCAGAGAAATGAGAGAGCCATCATCCCATTAGGGACATAGTAAGCTGTGGTCTGAACCACAGAGCCTAGGACGTGCTGATCAGAAGGTTGGTGGTTCGAATCCCCATGACGGGGTGAGTTCCCATTGCTTGGTCCCAGCTCCTGCCCACTTAGCAGTTCATAAGCACATCAAGTGCAAGTAGATAAATAGGCACCACTTCAGTGGGAAGGTAAATGGCATTTCTGTGTGCGCTGCTCTGGTTCGCCAGAAGCGGCTTAGTCACGCTGGCCACATGACCTGGAAGCTGTCTGCGAACAAACGCTGGCTCCCTCGGCCTATACAGCAAGATGAGCGCTCAACCCCAGAGTTGTCCATGACTGGACCTAATGGTCAGGGGTACCTTTCCCTTTAAGCTGACTTATCCTGGGCCAGACCATTAATTCATCTAACTTTGTGTTTTCTGCACTTACTAACAATCACTCTCTAGGTTTCAGAAGAGGGACGCTCCCAGCTCTAGCCGGAGATACCAGATTTTGAACCTACAACCTTTTGCATGTAAAGCAGGTGCTGTACAAGTAAGCTATAGCCTTTCCCTGTTGGCACCGGGTAGCCAAAGGCTGGATTTTGCTACACATGCTCAAATCCTAAACAAAAACACATACACCGTGAGATTTGATTTTTATACTATTACACCGCATATTTGTTGATCCAGGGCAATCACCTTAAAACAGCTCCCCATGGACTTTATTCTGAATACTGCCCAGGACATAACCCATTGAAACAAAACAAAGTTTAATTGATTTAATTGGCCTTTGGATGAAGCTCTTTTGAAACTATCAACAGCGTTAATGATATTAGAGGCAAGCCCTTGATTAATACACCCAGTCGCCAAAGTTTATTTTTATTAGGTTAATTATTTACAACATTCCCTAATTTACAATAAAGCTGTCATTCCACTAACTACAAAAGTGGCCATTACTTTGTTTCTTTTTAATTTAATCAGATATTTAAAATCCAGTGTCATCTTCTTCTTCTTTCCGTCATTTAATGACTTCAAGTAGTGGTATTAATTTAAGGGGGTGGGGAGAGAGAGAGAGCTTTCCAATCAAATTGGTGAGTAAATACATTTATGTAGGCAACTTTTAGCTAATTTAGTCTGTCGAAGTGCAACATTTTAAAGGACAGGAGCTCCATCTTGTGGCTACGAAGACGTGAAATATATTTTGCACTTTTCCAAATTATTTTATTCTTTTAAAACGAAAACAAAAAGCCTGCATAATTTGTGCCCTATGAAGTCATCTGGAGACTCCACTGCTTGACAGTGTCCTGCTCCCACATTTTTACGGTTCCAGGCAGATACGGGGGGGAAAACCAATACCCATTGTGCATCGCTATAGCCACATTCACACCAAACATTGAAAGGACTATGATAACACTTTTGGCATGCATGACTTTGCCCAGAGAATTCTGGGAGTTGAACCATGCTGAGAGTTCTTAGGAGACCCCTTTCAGCACCCATAACAAACCACAGAGGAAGCCATGACTGTTTAATGTGGTACAACAGTGCTTTAAATGTATGGTGTGAATATGGCCTATATGGGTTGGTGAGTTATATTTAGCTGCATGTTGTGCAGGCCTATTTCAAACAGGTCCCCCCCCCCCCCCATGACAGAATTTCACTACACTATCATAATATGGAACAGCGGGGTCCATTCCATTGGCTCAGCTGTCATTTGGCTCTTCCCTTCACTGAGCTGATTGCATTCCAGCTGGACATTATCGTAACACCTTTTCTCTTCCCTCTTCTCCCTCCTCCCCTTTTGTGTTTCATCCATAAGCCTACAGGCAGGGACTGCCTGCATCTTCCTATCTTGTACAGTGCTCAGAAAAAAAGAAACCAATTTTAGAAATCATTATTAACAGTGACATGAATAATCCATCCCCAAGGTTTTTTTTTTATTTAATGTAACATATAAAAAGGTAAAGGTACCCGTAACCAATTAGGTCCAGTCATGGACGACTCTGGAGTTGCGCGCTCATCTCGCTCTATAGGCCGAGGGAGCTGGCGTTTGTCCGCAGACAGCTTCCAGGTCATGTGGCCAGCATGACTAAGCCGCTTTTAGCGAACCAGAGCAGCGCACGGAAACACTGTTTACCTTTCCGCCGGAGTGGTACCTATTTATCTACTTGCACTTTGACGTGCTTTTGAACTGCTAGGTGGGCAGGAGCAGGGACCGAGCAACGGGAGCTCACCCCATTGCGGGGATTCGAACTGCCAACCTTCCAACTGGCAAGCCCAAGGCTCTGTTGTTTAGACCACAGTGCCACTCATGTCCCTGTAATGTAACATATACTCCTTTACCTTTTTACAGCGGAGTTAATGTAACATATACTCTGCTGTAAAAAAGTAAAAAGGTAAAGGACCCCTGGACAGTTAAGTCCAGTCAAAGGAGACTATGGGGTCACAGCGTCCATCTCCCTTTCAGGCCAAGGGAGCTGGTGTTTGTCCACAGGCAGCTTTCCGGGCCATGTGGCCAACATGACAAAACTGCTTCTGGTGCAACGGGACACCATGATGGAAACCAGAGCGCATGGAAATGCTGTTTACCTTCCTGCCAGAATGGTACCTATTTATCTACTTGCACTGGTGTGCATTTGAACTGCTAGGTTGGCAGGAGCTGGGACAGAGCAATGGGAGCTCGCTGTGCCGCGGGGATTCACACTGTCAACCTTCTGTACTGTAGTATACAATATAGTGAATTGACTTTTCACATGTAGAATCATAGAATTGTAGAGTTGGAAGGGACCTTGAGGGTCATCTAGTTCAACTTGGTCCTGCAATGCAGGAATATGCAACTGTCCAATAGGGATCAAACCCACAACCTTGGCATTTAACCAAGCTTTAACCGACTGAGCTGTCCATTGTGTTTCTCTTTTCTGGTACTCATCCCTATTTCACCCCTATTCTGCTATGCTCTGTATCCACAGCTGGAGGCAGCAATGCTTCTGAATACCAGCTGCTGGAAACCACAGGAGGGGAGAGTGCTTGTGTCCTTCTTGGAGGTTTCCCACAGGCATGTGATTGGCCACTGTGAGTAAAAGATGCTGGCCTAGATGAGTCATCTGTCTGTTCCAGCAGGCTCTTCTTTTGCCATAAGGGAAGAAATATTATTTTAAAATAGTGGCTTGCCTCCCACAAAATTGTCCTTTCACTGCAAGGACTTCTGCCTGTATTGTAGGACTTTCCCTCCCCCTTATCTCCTCCATGCACCCCAATATGTTCTGGGTTTCCCTTGAGAGCCAGCATGGTATAGTGGTTAAGAGCGGTGGACTCGTAATCTGGGGAACCGGGTTTGTGTCTCCGCTCCTCCACATGCAGCTGCTGGGTGACCTTGGGCCAGTCACACTTCTCTGAAGTCTCTCAGCCTCACTCACCTCACAGAGTGTTTGTTGTGGGGGAGGAAGGGAAAGGAGATTGTTAGCCACTTTGAGACTCCTTAAGGGGAGTGAAAGGCAGAATATTAAGTCCAAACTCCTCCTCCTCCTCCTCTTCTTCTTTTCTTCCTACCATCAAGAGCAGGTTTTCTTTTTTGGGGGGTTGGCACATTGGGGGCAGTGAAGAAGAACTCCTATTGTGCTGTCGGAAATCCTTGTATGAATATGGTGACTTTTTTGATACTGCCCAATGTGTTTGCATATCCATTAGAGTACCTTTTTTCCCCTTACTGTGATTTGCACTGGCTTCAATAATAACATAAATGAATAGCTATAGCGAGGGCCAGTAATATAACCTTTTCCCCACAGAGGAAAAGAAAAGAGTCGGTTGGAGCAAGCAGCTGGATAAAGTAAGGGATAAGAAAGACAAAATACTGAAGGCAGAGAAAGGGAAAATGGGACGTGTTAAAGGGGAAGTGCAGAGTCCCATAGGACTACTGCAATGCGCTCTATGTGGGGCTAACTTTGAAGGTGACCCGGAAACTACAGCTAGTCCAGAATGCGGCAGTGAGACTGGTGACAGGGAGTGACCCCCGGGATCATATAACACTAGTCTTGAAAGACCTACATTGGCTCGCAGTACGTTTCCGAGCACAATTCAAAATTTCTGTACTGACCTTTAAAGCCCTAAATGACCTAGGCTCAGTATATCTAAAGGAGTATCTCCACCCCCATCATTCCGCCCAGACACTGAGGTCCAGCTCCGAGGGGCTTCTGGCAGTTCCCTCACTGCGAGAAGTGAAGTTACAGGGAACCAGTCAGAGGGCCTTCTCAGTAGTGGTGCCTGCCCTGTGGAATGCCCTCCCATCAGATGTCAAATAAATAAACAACTATCTGATGTTTAGAAGACATCTGAAGGCAGCCCTTCAGTTTTTAATGTTTGATGTTTTATCATGTTTTGATATTCTGTTGAGAGCCACCCAGAGTGGCTGGGGAAGCCCAGCCAGATGGGTGGGGTATAAATTATTATTATTCTTTGCATTTGTGGTTTAGCCAGAGCTGAAGCCTTGGCATGTCCAAGATCCTTAGGGCCAGAAGGGTGAACAACCATCACCCAAAACAACTTTTGTACTAAAGAGTACCTAAGAAAATCCCTGCTGGATCAGCCAGTGTCTTTTTGTCACAGTGGACAATTAAATGTCTATGGGGAGTCCCCAAGCGAGACATAAATACCATGACATTCTCCCCAGTTGTGATTCCCAATAGCTAGTTTTCAGAGGCATGCTGTCTCTCACAGTGGAAGGAGAACATATTCCATGAAACCTGACCTTTATACTTTGCAAGGTCAATAAGGTTACTGATGCCTGAGCTCAGTAACCCCACCAATTCCTTTAATTTCTTTTGTGCTTGGCCAAACACTCTCAAGCACAATTACTGACTTCTTCAGCACAGTATATGGCACACTTGCAAACTACCTTCCTCACTATCCAAGAAAGAGCTGCTCTCATTAGAAACATTTTCTTAAAATTAAATTTTAATCCTCGGGCAGCAGTGTTTGCAAAGATGTACTTGATCTTGACAGACGTGATTTATGTTTCCCAAAGTAACACTAGATTGGATTCAGCACTTCTATTACTTTTAATAAAGGCTGATAAATGAAGCTCTGCACTTTTGGAACACTCCTCCCTTTGTATCTCTTTTTCTTTCTTTCATTGCTTCATCTGAAGTTTTTAAGTAGTTAAAAATGAGTGGGGCAGGGAGGAGGAAGGGGGAAATGATAGATTTTTTTAAAAAGTCATTTTTATTTCCTTTTTTTCTTCATCATGTGGCCATGACGCCACATACACGACTTGATATCCCATAATGGAAACAAGTCACAAACAAATGTGTTTGTATTAATGGAACCAGAATTTTGCCACAAATGCTTCCTAGCAGGATCTAGAACAAACGTGTCTAAAGTGCTATTTGATGCTTTCATTATTATCTGTCTGTTTCTCTGTCTGCCCATCTACACACACACACAATTGTAAATATAGAAATGCAGTTAAAATGTGTCTTTGGGGATAAAATACTTTTAAGAATTGTGTGTTTTCAGAGAAAATACATTTAGAAATATGTATTTGAATGCAAATTTTCATCTGGTGTTTGTTTGTTTGTTTTTAACGCAGATGAGTGCCGAAATAGGTTGCAGTAGATTTATGAATAAACACACATCAAAGTGTAGGGAACCATAAATCTTTCCATCTCTACACAGTAGCTTTCTTAATATCAGCAACCTCTTATTCTCCAAAGGAATTGGCATTACTCATACCCATCCTTTCCTAGAAAGAATTCAATCTGATACTCTTAGGGCAAATCCTCTGTTACACACACAGCCAGGTACAGATTCATAGGTTTATCCACAGAGAGTATCTCTTTCTTTCATCCTTCACCCTGGGTGTCTCTTGTATCTTTGGACCCCTATGTAAAACCTGAACCCTTGCTTCTTTCCACAGACTCACAAAAACGTGATCCTGTGCAGCTCAGCAGGCCTCACACCACCCCTCTGAAGACCAAGAAAGGCTTCTATAGTACAATGTCCATTATCTCCAGAGCAAAGGGATTCACAAAGCCTATTGAGTAAGAGCACATTCCCATTATTCTCACTGTGCTTTCCTGTAGCGCAGACTTTATCGAACGGCCGGGATGAGCTGAACAGAAAGATAAGGCCTTGGCATATGTTGCAGGGTCTGGCTGTTGGTTTGCACTGAAGCTAACAATGGACTTAACATTACAAAAGTGCTATGAGGTGGTGTTCTCTGTGTGTCTGTTGCTTTGTTCTTTCCTGAGTCTTGCTTGTTCTTGTTTTTGTGGAGGAAGACAAAGGGGAGAAACGAAACATCCCACTCTTATATAGCATTTATCTCTTTTGGCCAACATCCTCTGTTTAGCCTTTGATAGTTGGCAGAAAACAATGGGGGAAGGCAAAAGAGCAAATAATATTCGGTCTGTACAGAATTGTCAAGAATTAGTGTACCAGAAGCAAAAGCATTGTGTTTGAATTGCTTAGAATGTGGCCCCTTTGCAAAACAGTGTTTCCAAACATTTCCCTTAGGCAATTTTAAAACCACCCATTGCAAAGGTGGTGGTAGATGGGTAACAAGAGCTGGCAATGGAAATATGAAATATTATAGGCATGTTTAAAAACAAGCTTATCTGACCTATTTTTAAAAGTTAGTTCTACAGTAAATTTCATTACTCTGCAGATGTGAAACCTGCAGGAAGGATTTCATCAATTTCCTCTTTTCAGAGTTGAACCAAATTACTTGAACAGAAAAATCTGTTGGCTGAAGCCAAATTCAGTCAAATCTGTGTCACAGTTGCCTATTTTCAGCATGGTTCAGTAGAATCAGTAGCCCAGAAGCTGTCACACACTTGTATTTTCCCTCAGTGACACACTGACCAGATTCAGAAATAAGATATTTTGCTGAGTTTGAGCACTCTCCCTTTCTACTCTCTCTCCCAGCCCCCGTTTCATCTTCTCACATGTATCTCTTCCACCTTTTCTAAACCACAGTTTCCCATGATCTCAAAACTGGGAAACTGTGGTTTGAATGCTCCTACAAATCAGGATTGCATACCTCAGTTTGAGGCTGATTTATAATCCTCATCTGTAGTGGGCGGGAGGAAGCTGCCAATCAGACTATTGGTCCATCTATCTCGGCATTGTCTACTCCAGGGTTTCCCAAACTTGGGTCTCCAGCAGTTTTTGGACTACAGTTCCCTTCAGCCTGGACCACTGGTCATGCTAGCTAGGGATGATGAGATTTGTAATCCAAAAACTGCTGGAGACCCAAGTTTGGGAAACGCTGGTCTACACCAACAGGCAGTGGCTCCCCATGGTTCTCTGTCTCCCTGCCCTACCTGGATATGTCAGTGATTGAACTTGGAACCTTCTGCATGCAAAGCTCTACCACTGAGCCATGGCCCTTCCACTTCAACCACAGCTTCCTGGTTCAGCAGAAGTTAACATCTTGATAAGTATTTCAAGATTTGGATCTGAAGATGTCATGGGCTGCTTGGATGCAGAGGAACAGTGGGAGGAACCAGAGGAGAAACCAACAAGGAAAGAAGGCTCAGAGCCCAGGGAGTGGTCGTGGAACAACAATGAGTGCTCAGACACGGGGGAAGGGAGAAGACCGGGAAGAGGAGGTGGCAGAAGCGGAAGGGGTAATAGGGTTTAGTGAGCTGGGAGAGTCTGTGGCAGAGACAAGTCCAGAAGCAGAGGGAGAAGCTGAAGCAGGAGGGTGGGAGGAGAGAGGCCAAGAGGCAGAAATGAGTAGGGCTGGTGAAATATATGGGTGTGTCCCATTCCTGCTACAGGGGTCAGCAAACCTTTTCAGCAGGTTCACTGTCCCTCAGACCCTGGGGGGGATGGACTATATTTTTTTTGGGGGGGGGGAAGAAAAAACACATGAATTCCTGTGCCCCACAAATAACCCAGAGATGCATTTTAATTAAAAGCACACATTCTACTCATGTAAAAACACACTGATTCCTGGACCATCCGTGGGCCGGATTTAGAAGGCGATTGGGCTGGAACCAGCCCCCGGGCCTTAGTTTGCCTACCCATGTGCTAAAGCAAGCCTCCCTCCCTCCCTCCCTCCCTCCCTCCCTCCCTCTGGTTTCCCAGAACCAGAAGAGACATGAAACAGGAGGAGCAAAGACAGTCCGCAGAAACAGTCTAGTATTAATAATAATAATAATAATAATAATAATAATAATAATTATTATTATTATTATTATTATTATTATTATTATTATTATACAGCAGAAACAGAGCACCAACAGAAAAGAAAAAATGCAATTGAAAAAATACAGTTCAAAAACATTGAAAACAAACATACTTATTGTACAGTGGTACCTCGGGTTAAGTACTTAATTCATTCCGGAGGTCCGTTCTTAACCTGAAACTGTTCTTAACCTGAGGTACCACTTTAGCTAATGGGGCCTCCCGCTGCGCCACCGTCACACAATTTCTGTTCTCATCCTGAAGCAAAGTTCTTAATCCGAGGTACTATTTCTGGGTTAGCAGAGTCTGTAACCTGAAGCACCTGTAACCTGAAGCGTCTGTAACCCGAGGTACCATTGTATAGTATTCCCCCCACCCACCTGCAGCTTCCCTCTGCCACAGTTTGACTTCTTTAAATCTCTATCTCCACATTTATCCTTGCATTCTCTGAATGTTATCGTTATTTGTACTTCTTTTATCTCTTTTATTTTCCAGTTCATACATATACTTTACATTTTTATTCTAGGCATATTAACATATCTTTCTTAGAACAGTCTCTGATTGCTTCTTGGCGGGGGGCGGGGGATGGGGGATGGGACCCTGGAAAGGAAGAGACATAGATGGCTGTAGGGAAGCAGAGACCTTCAGTCTCAGCAACTGAGCTACTGAGGGTGAGTTCCTGTCCTCATTAGGCCTGACACTCTGACCAGGATGTGAGGATCCTGTTGTTGCTAATTAAAAGTTAACACCAATGCCTACGGTGCGATTTACTGCTGGCTCGCTCCTGTCAGAAGATGGGGGAAATATTGCGTAACAGAAAGTTGGAAAGAGTGAATGTTTTTAATAATTTAGTTTCTGTAACTGACAGAAGGATAATTGGGAGTCCTTGTTAGTTTTCTTTCTTTTCTGCTTTTAAAAAAAAAATTCTTCTCTTGCTTTTTTCCTTGCTTTTTCTTTGGCGTCCTCTGCTCTGGGCCATTATTGGTGTCCAAGGACTGCATACACAGACAAAGGTGGTAGATGGTTGGTGGCAGGAACCAGAGAGAGGCAGGGAAGCAAAGATCTCCCAGGGTTGGAGAGGGGGAGAAGGAAGGAAAGCTAGCGGATGATAGCTTTCTCTGCGTGAGAAGGGTTAAGAGCATGGGTAGGCAAACTAAGGCCCGGGGCCGGATCCCGCCCAATCACCTTCTAAATCCAGCCCACAGACGGTCAGGGTATCAGCGTGTTTTTACATGAGTACAATGTATCCTTTTATTTAAAATGCATCTCTGGGTTATTTGTGGGGCATAGGAATTTGTTCATTTCTTTCCCCCGAAATATAGTCCGGCACCCCACAAGGTCTGAGGGACAGTGGACAGGCCCCCTGCTGAAAAAGTCTGCTGACCCCTGGTTAAGAGCGACCTTTGAGAGTTGGACCACCCATAAAAGAGACCTGGGAGGGTTGTTGGAACAAATGCATATACAGTGGTACCTCAGCTTAAGTACTTAATTCGTTCCAGAGGTCCGTACTTAACCTGAAACTGTTCTTAACCTGAAGCACCACTTTAGCTAATGGGGCCTCCTGCTGCCGCCGCACTGCTGGGGCCCGATTTCTGTTCTGTTCTTAACCTGAAGCACTATTTCTGGGTTAGCGGAGTCTGTAACCTGAAGCGTATGTAACATGAAGCGTATGTAACCTGAGGTACCACTGTACTAGGGGAAAGTGCTTCCAGAAATGCATACAGTCATACCTCATGTTACGTTTGCTTCATGTTACGCTTTTTCAGGTTGCGTCCCGTGGCAACCCGGAAGTACCGGAAAGGGTTACTTCCAGGTTTCGATGCTCGTGCATGCGCAGAAGCACTAAATCGCGCCGCGCACCTGCACAGATATGGCACTTCAGGTTGCGGGCTTTTCATGTTGCGAACAGGCCTCTGGAATGGATCCCGTTTGCAGCCAGAGGTACCACTGTATATCAGTGAAAAGAAAATACACAAAGGCATTATATTCGTGAAAAAGGAGCTTTGCATTTTGCATGCCATTAGGAAAAATCACAATAAAATCCTAGTGAATGGCATCAGAACATCTGGGAAGTGCAACAGCCAGTCAATAAGTAAGTTTCTACCTGCAGTGTCTGAAGGTATTCTTCAAACCCATAGTTTCAGACGTATTTTCTAAAGGTGTGTATTGCTAAATAAGAGACATGTTTTAAAGAAATGGCCACCAGGAGGCAGTATTTGCTTTGCTATGGGAAACTTAATTACAAATTCGCAGCTTTTCCTTATCTGTAATAATCTCACGCTCACTTAATAAGAACTGGACTCCTTTCTCTACCAAAGCAAAGCTGCAAAGGGCCAGAATATGTTGTCTTAATGGTTCCACTTTATTTCTGACAGTGCTCTTTATTTATGGAAGCTCTGTAAGCATATTTTATTTATTCATTTCTATTTCTACGCAACGTGTGTGTGTGTATAGAATCTCAAACCAAGTAACACAACAAATAAACTGAAGCAGAATACGTTAGGTTAAAAAGGTTAGCCCACACAACCCGAACAGCGGTTGCGAAACGTGGGCAACCCTGCTTGGTTTGGGGTGGCCATGCAAACTACAGCGTTTTGATTTTGCATTTTTTTAAATATTATTTTTATTTTAAAAATAGGTAAAAATTATTTAGGGCAATTTGCAAAGTAAAGAAAATAAGGTATTCGTCAGCATAAAAAAACTCAAGACTCAGCCAGCAGCAACAGTCTTTTTCTTTAAAAACAACAACAACAACAACAAACTCATGAAGGTAGAGAAGTGTCAGATCACCACAAACAAATTTCACTAGCCTTCTTGAAATACTTGTTTTCTTCTCTCAGAATCCCTGAGATGTTTTGACGGAGTAGGAAGAAACATGTACATTTGCCTCAATTTTATTTATTTATTTATTTATTATTTGGTTTAGGTAAAACTCCATCACAACTCTGTGAGATGCTTTTAAAGCTCTGGAGAATTGAAAAACAGTAACAGCCCAATTTGCTGTGCAGCATTTTCGTGTGATCTGCATGGCAAAATAAGAAAAAGCTGAGGCTTGTTCACTACCATCCTAAATTATTGTCATTCATATATTAGCTCAGCTACAAAAACAGCTTAAAAAACTTGTGGAATTGATATCAGTGACCTTTATTTGTACAGTGGGCTTTTTTGGACTGGTCTACTCAGTGGGCTTTTTGACTCTGAGTGCTTATTACTTTGCCCTTGACGTCGGCCCCTAAGCCCTCCTCTGACAACACCACTAACCCATATTGCCTGAGCTTTGTCTGCTGTTCAGTTTTTGCTTGCTGTTTGCATTCTTGTCATCATTGCTTTCCCCTGGCCATCCCTGGGCTACGTTGCCAGTCATCGCATCTTTGTGCTAAACTGACTTGTCATGCTTTCCAATGGATGGGAAAACCTTTTCAGCTCATGCATGGACCCCATTTCCCTATGGACAACCTTCCATTGGTGGGTAGGGGCAGATGCAAAATGAGCAAAGCAACAAATGCAGTTTAGACTTTTGTGCCATAGGTTATTTTCTACATGCACTCACATTTCCTTCCCTGTCCTCCATGTAAAACAAAAGGTATTATCTGAGTTGAAGGATGTATTCAAGTTAGGCAAAAACAGTTGGGGGGGGGATACAAAGCAAGTTTGAAGAGGGATGTGACACAAACAACCACCATATTTTTAATATATATATAAATATATATATATTCAGAGAAGAATAAAGTGACGAAGGAAGAGACAAACAAAACAATTTCACTCCTAAAGTAGAGCAAAGGCTCATTGACTCATGTTCTGTTACAAAACTTGAAGTATTTCCCCCAGAGACCCATAAAAAGGTCTGCCACATCCAAGAGCTGCAGCATTTCACACAAAAAATCTACCAATCTGAGTCTTTCGAGTATTTGATGACTTTTTGGACTCTGTATAATGGAGAAGTCATAACTACCCATTCAAAAAGCAATCAGTCTGGGTTTATGTGTGTATTAGTATATAATAAACATGAAAGTGGACATGGATGAATCCCTAGATCCAAGCACGGGGCAGAATACTCTCCGATAAGAGAGAGAGAGACCCAGCAGACATTTTAAAAACACAAAAACATGTAGCAAAGTGAAGTGAAGTGTGGGAATATAGATGGTTAGAGCTTTTAAATATCCTGTTCTAAGTCACTTACAGTAACTTTCCCTGCTTTCTACCCCTTTTGCACAGCAAAGACCACATAGTTTGGTAAGTTTGGAATAGTTTACTTACAAACTTCAAAGGTCAGATTCATGTGCTTTTCCGTGCAGCATAAAAAAGCGCAGGTTGAAAGTCTTAGTTAAAGAACTTGGTAAAAACATTTCTGAACACACAGTCAGGAACTGGAACTCCTACCCGGTTCATCCTGCCTGGTCAGATTCACATGGTGGAAGAGAATAAATAGTGGAAAGAAGCTGAACAAATGAATTTCCTTAATTGCCCATCACTGGATGTGAGGGGCTGTAACCTGGTCAAGTCTAGCAACAGCTTACTCTGTGGTCTTAACTCATTAATGCATTTAACTACAGCTGCACATGCTAGTTATTTGAAACTGCATTTCCCACAGTCAGAAAACTCTGAAGTCATGAGAAAAGCATATCTGTGATTGGTTCTTCCCAGAACTTGCTCCAATGATGCATGAACGGATTAGATTTTAACTCACTTCCAGCTTCTCACAGTTACAAATTGGGCTGCACTAAGTAAAAGAGAAATTAACTGCCTGAATAACATGGAGAACTTTATTTTTGTTCAAATTTTCAAATATAATTCCAGTGGAGTGAAATGGTACCTTGTAATTACTGTTAGACTGAAATCCTATGTACACTTTCTTGGGAGTAAATCCTGTTCAGTTTAATGGGACTTTTTCTGCAATGTATAGTGTTCTGCTGACAGTATACCAAACTGATAAAAACCAAAATATTTGAATCTTTGGACGGGCCCACCAGGTATAGTGGAGTGTTTCAGGAAACCCACATTTCCTCCAAAAGAGTGGAGGTTGGTCTTTGATTACATAAACCAGGTTCACTGATACCCCATTTTTTATTTTATTTTTTAAAAAAGAATCATGGTCTTGTGAAGTAGAATGAACTCATACAAAACCAAAACAATCTAATGATGTAGAGTAGTTGTCTAGGTCTTATGCACGCTGACTAATTATTAGGGGAAAACCTTCTGTCATATAGCAGGCAGCAGGGTCGGACAGTGTTGCTCATCTGAACTCTGCTCACCTGTGGCCCTGGGATGGAGAAGGAGAGGGGCAAGGTAGTGACAAAGTAAGCATGGTGGGAACACGCTGGCAGAGCCAATCTGGCACTCCTGTTGCACCACATCTGCTTCACGCCTCCCCGTCTCCATTGTGGTCTGGAGCAGCAATGCAGATGACTGGAAGTCACACGAGTTCCTCCTCCACCACCACCCAAGCCATTTGCTACTGTTTCAGTCACCACCTGAAAGTGCTGAGTCTTGTGAAGGAATAATGCCAGTGATAGCTACGAGTCTATTCATTTGCCAACAGGTTGTGATTATATGCAATGTTGAGCGAAAATGCGAACGGAAATCTCAGGGTGAGATTTAACACTGAGTAAAATAGTTTCCCCTTCATGGATCACTGCCTTGCCGTGGCGAAGGGGCTTGAATAACTCAGAGAAGCTATGAGCTATGCCGTGCAGGGCCACCCAAGATGGACAGGTCATAGTGGAGAGTTTTGACCAAACGTGATCCACCTGGAGCAGGAACCAGCAAGCCACTCCAGTGTCTCTGCCAAGAAAACTCCATGGACAAATACAACAGGCATATAAAAGTTATGACTGGAAGATGAGCCCCTCAGGTCAGAAGGCGTCCAACATGCTACTGAGGAAGAGCGGAGGACAAGTACAAGTAGATTCAGAGCTGATGAAGCGGCTGGGCCAAAGCCGAAAGGTCTCTCAGTTGTGGATATGCCTGGAAGCAAAAGGAAAGTCCAATGCTGTAAAGAAAAATATTGCATAGGAACCTGGAAAGTAAGAACCATGAACCTTGGTAAGTTGGATGTGGTCAAAAATGAGATGGCAAGAATAAATATTGACATCCTGGGCATCAGTGAACTAAAATGGACGGGAATGGGCAAATTCAGTTCGGATGACCATCCTATCTACTACTGTGGGCAAGAATCCTGCAAAAGAAATGGAGTGGCCCTCATAGTCAACAAAAGAGTGGCGAAAGCTGTACTGGGATGCAATCTCAAAAATGATAGAATGATCTCGATACGAATCCAAGGCAGACCTTTTAACACCACAGTAATCCAAGTTTATGCACCAACTACTGGTGCTGAAGAAGCTGAAATCAACCAATTCTATGAAGACTTACAAAACCTTCTAGAAATGACACCAAAGAAGGATATTCTTCTCATTATAGGGGATTAGCATGCTAAAGTAGGGAATCAGGAGATAAAAGGAACAACTGGCAAGTTCAAAATGAAGCAGGGCAAAGGCTAATAGAGTTCTGCCAAGAGAACAAGCTGGTCATCACAAACACTCTTTTCCAACAACACAAGAGACGACTCCATGTGGTCACAAAGAGTCACAAACGACTAAACAACTAAACAACAACACAATAGTTTCATGTAGCTTACAGCAGCAGTCTGTGCCCGGGGAACCCTTTCTGCATCTCCCATTGTTCCATGTCCTTTAGGCATATTTATCCATGACACGATGCTGTTATCATGTACAGTTCTTCCTCCTCCCCACTCGCTGCCCATTGCTAGCCACTTGTGTCGGGTGTAGGGAAATGCCTTATCCCGAATGAGACCATTGGTCCATTAGGTCCAATATTGTCTACACAAACTAGCAATAACTCTCCAGGGTCTTATACAGGAGTCTCTCCCAGCTGTACCTAAAGATTGGGGATTGACTGTAGGACATTCTGTATGAAAAGGAGATGCTCAACCACTCTCCCTTCATACAAGGCTGCCATATTTTGTTGGCAAATCCATGTCAAATTCTTCTGAGGTGTTTTTTTAAATAATAATAATACCAAAACAAATTAACAAATTGTGCTCCCCACCCTCTGCCTTTTCTGTTCTGGATTTAGGATATGAATATCAGGATATTCATACCAATTATACCTACTATTTGCTAACTTACCCTCTGAGTGACTTTCACTGACTTTACGACCACGGAAGATAGACCATGTTCTCTGTGGTAATATATTTTAATGTAGCACCTCCTGTCTATTTTGTCAACAGCGATTGCACCCGATGGTCTGCCTGTTTGACAGGATGACACGATGAGAGGAAAGTGTCTATTTTGTGACTCAATTAGGATAAAATTTATTTTCTTCCCCAAGTCGATTGGACAGCTGATCTCACTCATTTCAGCAACAGATTGCACCTGGTTGATGGAAATGTTCCTTGACCAGAGAATTAAAAAAAAAGTAAACAGGCTTTGACAAATGGCGATTTGGCCACAATGAGTGGAGTTTTCTGCTTTTCAACATACAGGTGGCCAACTTATTATCATGGTGCACATGGTCTAATTATTTCCGAAATGAATGTCTGGAACAGGAGATGTGACCTTGGCTGGCAGAAGCTCTGTAAATAAAACCTCTGCACATCTGCCTTTTGCAGAAGATGCATGGCTATGACTGAAATACACCCATTTGTACTCCCAGGTAAAAATGCAGGCATGCATACATAATTTTATTTGTATGCTGCCTTTCCACAGCTCAAAACATGCTTAAGGTGGTGTACAACATGAAAAAAACACATAACTGCGACATTTCAAAAGTAGTCAAAAACAATACATTTTCTTGCCATCTGACTCATCTGCTCAGATACCAGATGCTGACTGCAGCAGCAGAAGTCCATATCAGAAAAACACCAGTTTGAAAAATCAACCCTTCAGTGCCATATCTGTTGCTGCCTTAGAAGAGCATCGGCTAACAGCAACAGAGGACAGAGTTATTAGTTGGCCAAGCACTTGGTTTGCCATCTCTCTTGTTCCAAAAAAAGAAACACAAACAGGCAGAGAAATTTGAATGAAGAGCTAGGGAAGCATGAAGTGCTAGATTCGCCATGACTTCTGAAGCCCTGGTGACTCCTCCTAGCCAGGATGGAGTGATGGGTGGTGGTTCATTTTTTATTGCACTAGCTCCAGGCCCCAATCACTGTGGAGGGGATGGTGGTTGCTTCTCCCCACGAAGAGAACCACTGGCAGTAGTTTCCTTGCCACTAGGGTCAAGCAGAACCATCTCCACCAGCAGTGGTCTCCTTTGTGGAATAACCAGGCTCATATAACCAACATGCTAAACTTTAAATAATGCATGAAGGGGTTAATATCATAGAGTAAGCTGGCCTGCCATGCTTAACTAGGTCACGTTCCCTTACCTTGAGAAGAAATAGGTAATCAAGCCTTTGTCTTTCTCTCCCACCCCCCAGTCTACCTGTGAATTCAGAGTGTGAGGAGGTCTAAGCTGGTTGCTCCAGTTCAGCCGCACGGCTTTGACTAGCCTCTTTATTGTCCCTATACCAATAGTTTAGGAACTTGTGGCACTTTCTAATAAACCTACATTTTACTGCCTGTGCAACTTTTCTGACTGTTGCGTGGAAAAGCACATGAATCTGACCACTGGAGAATTTGTAAGTAAACCATTTTTAACTTACCCAAGGTGTGGAAAGAACTTTTAAAGGGGACAATTTTGGAACTCACTTGGAAGAGCATATCTTAAAAGGTTTACCACCTATATTTCTATGCTATACTTTGCTGCCTATTTTGCAGTTTTTAATCTCTGCTGGTGTTCTCTTACCAAAGAGTACTTTCCCTAAACTTGGATCTTGGCATCCAGGAATTAGTCTTCTTTTAGATTATTTTCTTGACCCAACACTCTGCTGGTGGAAGCTGATAAAGAGGCAACCACCTACAATCTTACCATCACCACCATCATAAACATTGGAAGTTTAGGACTGCAGTCTAACACAGCAAGGAACAGCATTGTTTGTATCTTTTTTTTTTTTTGCAAATGTTTTCTGTATTTTTGTTAAAAAAAACAGTTTGTTACCTCTGTAAATGTGCAAACGCACACAAAATCCCAGAGCTAAGGTGCCATATTTCTATGTCTTTTTTTAAAAAAAGTTCCTGTCAACACTAGACTGTGCTATCACCTAGACCTAATAAAATGGCTTACCTAGGCTGGGCCTAAAACTACAAGCTACAAGCTTGTAGCTGCAGTGTGACACTTAGCGGTTGGGTGTCTGATGTGCTTTTTAAGTGCATTGTCCAATCTAAACATCTGTCTACCAAATAGAATTGTCCTATTACAGCCTCCTGATATGCAGCTCCACGAATGTAATTTTAAGCTGCAATCTGGGTACAGCTGACACCGAAACATTTTCTACCTGCCATAATGATGGAGCTGAAATGCTTCGAAGTGAAACAAGTGCAATCATACTTTTTGAGCAGAAGGTTGCAGTAGAAGATCATGTTGGCAAATGTCAGGAGCTCGTCCATTTAGCAATTGCCAGTCGATTAGTAGTTACCCACAAAAATGTTTACAGCATTTTCAATGGGATTTGATTGCACAAAAGCTGTTTTTAAAGGTTCTGAACAGTGGCTCAGTTGTGCTGTGCACGTAGCGAGAAAAGTGTGGTGTTTTTGTGTGTGTCCCTTGATCTTTCCATCCAACATGTAGTAAATGATTACACATCCAAGTCATTATAAAATTCCATTTAAATAGCTTGGCAAACCCCAGCGATGCAGACCAACTAAATAAATCAGTATGCAAGATGGGTGAGATGAAATAAACAGGTCTGAGCAGAATGTTTGGGAGGGAATGTGAAAAGGGGGACTTTCAGAGAGACCCCAAATATTTCCTGAGAGACCCTCAAAAGCTTACTCTTTTCCTTCCTGTTTGCTGCTAAGAATGTCAAGGGCAACTCCCTCATTCTGAATTAACTGTGTATTTCATTAGTAGTATTGTTATGTATGTCTGCTCACCTTCGTCAGTTGGCGGTGTTACAGCCAGAACCTGAGCCACGTGAGTGATCCGGCGAATGGCAGGCCAGATCGACCAGCTGTTGGCAGACTTGGGTTGATTGTTCCCCTGGAGTGGGCCCAACCAACCAATCAGGATGCTTAGGCCTGCTCCCAGGGGTCATGAAATCACAGCTGGAAGTCTGCCCCTCAACCCTACCCTACTGGCTGAGGGGAATTCCCTACCAATGGTTGGTGAGCGAGTGTGCTATGGCTACCAGAGATGAAGGTGGAACACGAGGGGACACAACCATTGCCCCTTGTAGAAGTGGTGAGAGGTAATTCCCATTCATTCTTAGTGGATATTTTAGGCGGGGTGCTGGTGGCTTGGCAGAATCTGATAAAATTTGCAGGCACAAAATCTGATGCAGGTTTGGGGCTTTTGTGAGAGAAGTAGAGTTGTGTTCTTCCATAATCCACACAATCTTTCTTAGGCCAGGTAGCACTTCAAAATCCATTTCAGTTTCATTTTTTTGGGGGGGGGGAAGAGGGAAGCAGAGCATGTCTCTTGTCCTTTCTCACGTCAAAATAATGAAGAGGCGGTCAAGTGGTGTGTGTTCTTGTTTGTACATTTTTATTTAACATTAGTTTCATTCTGCCCGGCTTATCTCTCCCGCTGTTTGTTTGAGTTGGTAGGGATGTTCTCCAATAAGCATTACAAGGTGAGTCTGTCCTTAATACTTCATGTGGTGTGCTGAAGAGCTCTGGATGTTTCTTTCTCTCTCCCCACCCAAGAAGAGCAGAGGGCTTTTTAAAAAAATTGAATAAACCATTTAATGTTTTTTTACAGATAATCCGCAGTTCAGGCTTAAAAACAGCAACAATAAAAAATCGCCCCAAGCCCTGCAGTACTCCACAGGTAGCATTTAGAGAAATCTACTTCTTGGACAGCCTGTAAACCTAAAGTCAAGAAACGGAATGACATAAGACATAGTGTACAAAAATGTAGAGAGCACAGAAAAGCAGCAACAGAATGACACGAGGATTTGTGGTGACCCTGATTTGACTTAGGACACACTGCTGACATTGTGGTTTGACTCAGGGAAGTGTACAATCAGCATAGGTCACCCCAATTCACCTCACTACTCTGTGTAGCACAGAGCGGTTATACAAAGTGTGGTTCTCCTACTGCCAAGGTTGCAGGTTCAAATCCAGTAAGGGAAGGCTGCATATTTGGGTTAGACTAGATAATCCTCAGGGTCCCTTCCAACTCCATGATTCTATGAATCTGTGAATTCCTAGTGACTCTTCTGCTCCAGTTAAGTAGTAAACAAGGTCTTGGGGTAAAAGTAGCATTAGAGAAATATGGTTAAATCTATGTATCTTGGAGAAAAGTGAATCAGAAATTCCAAAATGTTGAAAGTGACCAATATTAATTATTACATAAGCTACTCCTCACTGAGGGCTGTTTGCTAGCACCCCCATTCATTTTCACTTGGGCGATACTTATAGTGAATAAAGGTTGTATTTTGGCCACCATGCACTTCCTCAGAGATAAAGTCTTCACTGTTTCCTACAATGTTTGTACTGAAATGGCAGGTGGGGGCAAGATAGCATCTGCTAGCCCCACCCAATATGTCCATCCATTCGCCATTAGTATGAAAGAGGCCTGTGCACATACAACTGTGCATGTGCAAGGAGATTCCTCCACATGATCAGGAACCATAATTCTCCTTGTGATGCCACATCAAAGGCATCCCTTCCTTCCAGCCCTACCTTCTCCTTAAGGATTCAACACAGCCTCAGGAATACTGTTTTCTCGTCAGTAATATGTGTTGATGTTCATATCCCCATTTTCTTCCATCATAGAGCCCAAGGAAGCATATATGTGGTTTCTCAGAAGGCCATTCTTCCAAACACTGACCAGATCCTGACCTGCTTACTTTGAGCAAGCTGGATGCCTCGTGTACCTTCTGACCATTATCTGGGATGAGGGTATGAGACAAATTACAAAATTGTTTATGTAATGAACACATCATCATCTGTTTTCAGCTACCCCCCCCCTTTGCCTACTTATTCCTTTTCAGACACCTGAGTGCTTTCTTTCAGAGAGAGAGAGAGAGAGAGAGAGAGAGAGAGAGAGAGTTAGTTCCCTGTATACCTGAAGGAGCATCTCCATCCACATCATTCAGCCCAAACACTGAGATCCAACACTGTGGGCCTCCTGGTGGTTCCCTTACTGTGAGAAGTGAAGCTACAGGGAACCAGACAGAGGGCCTCCTCGGTAGTGGCACCCACCCTGTGAAACGCTCTCCAATCAGATGTCAAGGAGAGGAGCAACTATATAACCTCTAGAAGACATCTGAAGTATAGAGAAACCTTTTGCAGTGGTACCTCTGGTTACAAACTTAATTCATTCCGGAGGTCCATTCTTAAGCTGAAACCATTCTTATCCTGAGGTGCACTTTCGCTAATGGAGCCTTCCACTGCACGCGCGACTCCAATGCTCAATTTCCGTTTGCATCCTGGGGCAAAGTTTGCAACCAGAAGCAACTACTTCCGGGTTAGCGGAGCTCATAACCTGAAGTGTTCGTAACCAGAAGCGTTCGTAACCACAGGTACCACTATATTGTGTTTTTATATGCATTGGAAGCCACCCAGAGTGATTGGGGCAACCCAGTCAGAGGGTGGAGTACAAATAACATCATCATCATTATTATTATTATATTTATTATTATTATTGTTGTTGTTGTTGTTGTTGTTGTTGTTGTTGTTGTTGTTGTTGTTGTTATTAAAGTGCTTGCTATATTTCCATGTGCCAGGCTGCTAATAAAGGGAGACGGAGCAGGGAACAGGGGAAGTTGAAACCTTCATTAGGATATTCACTGCAGTAACTATGAATCTGCAAAATTCTAGCATGCACCTGAACTCCTGCCACCACCCATGTCTTTGGAAAATCCTCTGAGATTTTCAAGGTCTGAACTGCGGGAGGTTTTTTTGTTGAGTTTGTAACTGAGAAAGTCCCCCAGTTTAATCCCTAGAGTAACAGCCTTATAAAAAAGAGAAAAAAAGATGGAAGGTGGGGGTGGGGAGTCACACCGCAATATTAGAGTGACAGGACACCATTCAGCTCCATGGAGCTAAGCTGTAATAATAGCAGTAATAATAAAAAAGCCACGGTTCTCTTCTGACAGGGGCATAAGGGTCACAGAAAATGATGCAAAGGCTCAGATTTCACCCATTAGATCTACGGGGGTGTGCAACAGACTGGAAATCACATTCCATGCCCTTGATTCAAGAGAAAATTCGTATATACAAACACATACCTAAGCACTCAGATAACTCACACATACACACCCGCAGGCATGTGCACCCACATACAGCTAAGCACTCTCCGAGAATATCATTCCACTTTTGCAGGATAGCTGGAGGCTGGCATGAGAGTGAATAATTTCCAAAGAAGATGCCTTCTGCTATCCACGTCTTCCTGCTCCCTGCCATCTTTGATAAGTCTGCTAGGCAACTTGGGTGGAGGAAAAGAAGGTTCATGAGAATCAGCCAAAGTGTATCCAAGAGCACTTCCCTGGCTCTGTCACTCAAGCAACTTCATTTTACAATCATGTCATGCACCTGTTTCCGAGCCCATAATGTGATTACAGTTTAATGGGAATGTAACCTGTTATTCTAGACACTGTACCTTCTCAAATATGCACCACGAGACGGTTTTTCAATTCACTTTTGAGTAGCAGACACCAGATTGAATTACTGACCTTTGGAGTGGCACATCAGGCTATTTGGACCTCTCATTAGAGCAGTGCTTGCATGTAGTAGTTACATTTTCCATACCATTACCTTGTGATTTGTCTCCCTGGCTGCTATCCTGGAGAGAAAACTCTCTGCTTCCTTTTCCCCTTTGAGTGACAGTTGCTCCGAGTGCAACAGAGAAAGTTTGGGGCATGCTTACAAACATGGAGGGATGCGGGTGGCGCTGTGGGTTAAACCACAGAGCTTAGGACCTGCCGATCAGAAGGTCGGCGGTTCAAATCCCCGCAACGGGGTGAGCTCCCATTGCTTGATCCCTGCTCCTGCCAACCTAGCAGTTCGAAAGCATGTCAAAGTGCGAGTAGATAAATAGGTACCGCTTCGGCAGGGAGGTAAAAGCCGTTTCAGTGTGCTGCTCTGGTTCACCAGAAGTGGCTTAGTCATGCTGGCCACATGACCTGGAAGCTGTACACCGGCTCCCTCAGCCAATAAAGCGAGATGAGTGCTGCAACCCCAGAATCGGTCACGACTGGACCTAATGGTCAGTGGTCCCTTTACCTTTTACCTTTACAAACATGGAAGCTGGGACATATGCCAGGGGTGGGGAAGTTCAGGCCTAGAGGCCAAATGTGGCTCTCAGGTCTCCCCCCAAGCTGCACCCACACTTCCCAGGCCACAGCTTTCATGAGTCCTAATTTCCACCTTCCTTGAGCGTTTTTGTTTGGCAGAAATGTGTCCTTGAGATGTAATATTGCCTCTTGCTCACCTGGAAGGAGGATAGAAAAGGGTGTGTGTCATGGTCCAGGAGTCATCTTCACCTGCTGAAGAACAGCCTGAAGGGGTAGAAGGTGGAATGACTCCACCTGCAGCCTTCAAAGATGGGAGGAGAAGGCACTGATGAGAACCCGCTGGCTCCAGGCTTCTTAAACAGAGCTCTCAGCAGCAGTGAGATGCTGGAAACAGTGCCTGTGGTTCCTGGCTCCTCTTTACTGGTTCCTGGTTTCCATCTGGACCCTTGGCCCTGTGATGATGTGGGTTCCCTGATCTCTGGACTGTCTAGCTTCGTATGTGGGTTCTGCTCTCATGCAAGTGTTCCTTGGAGATATCTAGCCCTGTTTGCTCGGCAACAGGACTTGGACAGGGCTATGACAGTGTGGGAGTGTGTGGAAAAGCTTGCCTACTGTGCAAAGGTGAAATTTACATTTCTAACTGCACACATTTTTACCTCTGACCCTGCCCACAGAAGCTTGCCCAATAGGGAAAATAGCTACCCGCCCCTAGTAAAGGGTCTGATTTCAAATTGAAATGAACACTGTGGAATAAGGTAATGGCAATGCAATTATCTTTTTTTTTTTTTTTGCTCTATAAGACTCACTTTTTCCCTCCTAAAAAGGATGGGGAAACGTGTGTAAGTCTTATGGAGTGAATGCAGGCTGCACAGCTATCCCAGAAGCTAGAACAGCAAGAGGGATCGCTGTGCAGCGATCCCTCTTGTTGTTCTGGCTTCTGAGATTCAGAATATTTTTTTTCTTGTTTTCCTCCTCCAAAAACTAGGTGCGCCTTATGTTCTGGTGCGTCTTATAGAATGAAAAATATGGTAATCACATAAAGTAAGATTGGTTGGCTTCTGTGCATCCAAGTGTGGAATGGTGCAAATCTTGCCCTGTGTCCCAAGCAGAAATGTAAGTTTTTTGGGGTATGGTTCTTCCTTATGGCATATGAAACCAGCTCCTCTATGAGTCAAGGTGAAGTGCCTTGTTTTTGGCATCAGAATTAGGGATACCATCAGAGTGCAGCAATGCATCCATTTATCTTATGGCTCGACCATTATTTGGATTTTCTGCCTCATTCAGCAACATTGTGCAGGCTATCTCTGGTGACCCAAAGTTGAACCAAATAGCCTTTATGCATCTGAATCTCCCAGACCCTCTAGGCTAGACCATGCCAGTCCTTGAAGAGCTACTACAGCAATCAAGCATTCCCCTCATGGAATATGTAATTGTTTCTTTCCTCGCTTTTGTTCCTCTGTTGTTGTTTTCAGATGCTTAAAAACTGAGCAATCATTCCAAGGATCTTGTGGTCCAGAAATGCTACTTTATCAAGGCATCCAAAGGTATCATTAAATAACCAATTAGCTTCTGCAGAGAAATTTCCACAAAGTGATATGTTTGAGCCACAAAGCATGACAGTCTTGGTGAAGTATTTTGACATGTCCCTGGGTACATAAGCAGTGTGAAGATATGTGTGCTACTCTAGCAGTATTATATGAAATAATTCTATCTTGGCTTTTTTATTATGATTATCAGAAGAAAAATAATCCTGCCTTGAAATAAGAAGAAGCATGAATTCCAGCAGACTTCCAGTTGAATTGTGTGGAATGCATCAGAGCTGAGGAACAAATCTTTTTAATCTTTTGGTCTGTCAAAAAACCCCGCACAGTATAAATAAGCAACTGAAATGCTTATTTCTTCAGTTGTACATATTCATTTGGGGCACTGATACACACAGGCAATGAAGCTTAACGGAAGTAACCATTTCCAGTAGTGTCCCAAGTCATTTGGGTGTAAGTTTATTACCTGGAAAACACTACACAACTCAAGGATTGAATAGCTCTCCCCATATCTTTAGCCGTCAGTGTCTTAAATGACTCCATAAAACAAATCTTCTCAGTAGGTAGACTTGCATACAGCAGTTAAAAATGTCAATTCCTTTGTCAGTTTTATAGCAATTTATCATAGTAGAAGTAGAGGTTGGGAGAGCTCTTGCAGTTAAATAACTGTATGGAACTGATGTGTGTTGTTCAGCAGTGCTGAAGTATTTATTGGCCAAAATCTACCAGACTTATGGACTGCATTCAACTAAATTCTACTCAGAACAGACCCATGGAAATTAATGTACCTATGTTAGTCACATCTGTCCATTTAAGCAGATCTGTTCTGAGTACAACTTGTTTTTGTGTACAATCCTATCTTGATAGCAATGCTTTTGTTTCTCGCTACTGTGGACTTGATAGCTCCTGCGGATAATAAGCACAGACAGAAAACCTCTTCAGAAATTGTAGCACAAGAAGGTTCAGTAGCCTGATCTGCAGAAATCAGGTATATGCATAAATGTTTTGCTTATTCCTTTGGGTACTCCACTCATTTTCTTTAACAATATCTCATTTGTTTCTTTATTCATTGATTATGTGTGCGCACATACAAGGGCAGGCAGCAGAGCACCATTCTACAAAGTAAAAGACTGAGCATTTTCCCCTTAAAACATATCAGGGACCTTTAATAGAAATCTGCATTTATTTTGAGGTCTGTATGGACCACCCAGCTCTCCCCTCCATTCTGGCATGAATCTTCTTTCAGACCTCACCATAGGGATGTTCGTTGCATTCAATGGGTGTTCAGTTTTTGTACCTGAGTAAATAAATAGTTGGGGACGCAGGTGGCGCTGTGGGTTAAACCACAGAGCCTAGGGCTTGCCGATCAGAAGGTTGGCGGTTTGAGCTCCCATTGCTCAGTCCCTGCTCCTGCCAACCTAGCAATTTGAAAGCACGTCAAAGTGCAAGTAGATAAATAGGTACCGCTCCAGCGGGAAGGTAAACGGCGTTTCCGTGTGCTGCTCTGGTTCGCCAGAAGCGACTTAGTCATGCTGGCCACATGACCCGGAAGCTGTACGCCGGCTCCCCCGGCCAATAAAGCGAGATGAGCGCTGCAACCCCAGAGTCAGCCACTACTGGACCTAATGGTCAGGGGTCCCTTTACCTTTACCTAAATAAATAGTTGAGCTGCAGGCTTCTACAGTTATGTACATGTGTTAAAAGACTCTAACACTCTCCTCTGATATATTGATTGACTTGAAGGATGATGACAGAGACCTGGCTGAACCCTAGCTCCCAAAAATGTATGGGGCAGGCAGGCAACCCTCCCATGAATCTGAATGACTATAGCCCTGGTTGAAATTTTCAGGTTTTACTTCAGCTTGGAACTGGCATGCCTGGGTTAAAAGATGGCGGTGAGGATAAGTTGTACCATGAGTTTCTTATAAATAACTATGCAATAAGGTGGGTTTTTTGTTTTTGTTTTTACAAAGCAGTGCTATTCACATCATTTTACAGCATATAAGTCAATACAAAACATACAGTCCATTACCCAGACCTAATTAAAACACTGGCATGTAAAGTTCTGTAAATATATAATTAGACAGCAGAACCTTCAGGCATGAGACTAAGCTTTTCATAACCATAAAAAAATTAAAACTTCATGGCATAATATGTGGCTCAATTATCTTTCTTTGTACCAAAGGCTGTTTGTCATGAACACATTCACTCTTTTAGCCTGTTAAATGACATTCTCTCTCTCTCTCTCTCTCTCTCTCTCACACACACACACACACACACACACACACTTTCTTCAGGGAACAATTGGGGAGAAAAGGCAGAATTTGAAATGGATGACTAATGTGCCTCATCCTGCCAGCCCTGTTTTGCACAAGCTATATTAAATAAACCAGGACTTAACATTTAATAATAAACCTACTATAACATGAAATTAACTTTGAGCGTATTCAGCTTACAAATAAGTCAGCTGTTGCTACAGAAAGAAAAGATGAGGTACTTTCTGATTCCCACTGACAGCAGATAGCTAAGCAATATTTCCTGGGCATCTAATTATTGGTGTGTCCCCCCCCCCCCCAGCTATGTGGTCTGTTAGAGTATAAAGCTGCTATTTTTTTATTTTGTTTTTCAGATAGATGGAAAGTTATGCATCATAGTTGCATGGCAAATCTCTGAGGAGCACATTTCTCATTATATCTCTGAAATAATTCTTGCCTTGTCTGCCAGTTCAGTGTTTATGTATATAGGTGCACCAGCAACTTGCTTTACCTTTTAATTGTGCTCAGGGGAGTGTATTAGTGTCACTGAGTTTAATCAGCAGGCTCTGATCCATTCTCTGTGCCGTTTCCCATGCCTAGACTTCCTCCGTGATCAAACCGCGCTGGTTTGAGGCTGAAATACTTGAATTACCCATCAGCTTGTGTGGCCCAGCTTGCAGAGAGGGAGGCAAATTAGGCAGTCATAGGCTTGGCTCACACATGCAAGGGAGATTGGCTGATTGATTGGTCTGCCTTTGATGACTTCAGATCTGCTGACTGACAGCTGAACGTGTGAATGGACAGACTCTACCGAAAAGTACTGCATCTGAGTTATGGGGAAAGGTCCATTGTGGCCCCTTACATAGGTAGTAATCAGTTGATGTTGCAAATCTCATGTGGTTATCATGTATGCACAGGCCATATTGCAATTGAATTGTTAGCTGGCATCCATCTGTCTCAAGAAACAACGGAAGACTACATCATCAGGGGTAACATGTTACACTGCCAGCTATGGCTGTTGGAACCAATTAGGGGAGAGACATGTTTTATCGCAGGTAGGGCAAGTGAAGACGTCCAGTTTCACTTTCACAGGTGTACCATGACCTTTCGTCTCTTTGCACTCCTCCCAGTGCCAGATTTACGTTTAAGCTAAAAAAGCTATAGCTTAGGTCTCCATGCTCTTGCCCCCCCAAAAAAAAATTAAAGAAAAAGAAAAACTGGATGTACATTTCCAAAATATAAGGTAAAAAACAAATAAAATAAAACCTACATAGAGCAACAGTGTTTAGTGTTGTGTAGGCCCCTATGATGTAAGTAATGGGTCCCGCCTGCCAGCCTGCTCCCTAAAATATCACCGGTTTGCTCATTTCAATATATAGGGTGCCTACATTCTGCATGGACTGGTTGCATACGTCTTCTTAATTATATTTCAGTTCAACAATTACTTTGATAAAATACATATTTTGTTATGTGCGAATGGCTTTAGATACCTATTAGGTCCATAAATTACCATATAGCATATATTCAACACAAAAACAGTGACAATTTGTTGTTGACAAAGGACAGCTGGACATATAAAGGGCCCCATTGCCTTCAGTAGCTTAGGGCCTCATCAAACCTAAATCCGGCCCTGACTCTTCCCAGTGGTCATTCCTCCTACTGCCACTGCTGTCAATACATGACCTGTCTGTCTGCAGGCACTGTGGTCGCCTGCAGGGTATTTCAATACAGTGGGGTTAATGTTGCCAGCCTTCACGTCACACTTGCAGACATCTTTGTAAGGCAGAGTTGGTCTGTCAACAGGCCTAGTGCCTGAAGTCAGCTCCACATGAAGAATATCCTTAGGGATTCTTCCAACCTCCATTCTGGGTACATGACCAAACCAGAGTTGGAAGCACTGTAGAATTTGAAGGGAACTTGAGGGTCATCTGGTCCAACTCCCAACAAGGCAGGAATCGGAACTAAAGTATCCGTGTCAGATGGCCATCCCACCTCTACTTTAAAAACCTCCAATGAAGGAAAATTCACTACCCTTGGGAGACTATTCTGCTGTCAAATAGTTCTTACCTTCAGGAAGTTCTTCCTGATGTGTGGTAAAAAGAGTGTGAGTTTCTAATGATACCTATTGTTTCAGGAAGTGTGCCTTAGATTGCAAACTGAACCAAATTTGTCACCCACCCCTATGGGTATCTAACTTGTGGCTCTTCATATGTTTTTGGACTACAATTCCCACCTTTGTTGATCGTTGGCCTTGCTTGCTAGGGCTGTTGGGAGTTATAGACCAAAAACATTTGGAGAGTCGCAGGTTATCCACCCCTGTAGTAGATTAAATCAACTCAACTCATGAAATAGTGAGGATGAATTTTAGTTGGGGAGGGTAAATTTTAAATCTGTGAGGAAACAGCTGGTTGAGGGTAAACACTTTGGAGAATATTTTGGCTTTCTTGGAACCAGGATGGGATGCTTTTGTTAACCTCAAGGTCACCACTCAAAGGATGCTTTGGTTTACCTAAAGGCTAACCCTCAGCCTATTAGACAGTGACCTTAACAGATGGCTGCATATCATTCAAAAGATAGTGTCCTGAACGTTAATACCAAGGAACAAAGGAGTAGCACCATCCCTCTAATGTAAAACAGGATAAGCAAAAGAGAAACTATGAACAATCTAGAAATCTACATTTGAAATACAACAGTATCTCAAACTAAATTGTTTTTTATAGAAGATACCAACTTTAATGGTTGTATCCAATGATTGCTCTACTCATGGTAGGCTCATTGAAAGTAATGGGCACAACTAACTTAGGTTTATGAATTTCAGTAGGTTTGATCTGAGTAAAACTTGGTTTGATACAATCCTAACTATGGAATTCATCCAGCCTACCATCCTATAATGAAATAGGATTCAAACAGCTATTATTTTTCTTTCTTTGCACTTTTTTCGAGGGGGGTTGGAGATGCAAAAAATTGCAAATTAAATCTTGTCCTAAAATTGGAGACTGCTATTGACTTTTGGTTTGGGAAAGTGGATTGCAGTAAGGATAAGGTGACCAAGTTTTTTTGTTTTGCTGTTTAAAAACAGTTATTTCTTTCATAGCAGGGGGTGGAAGGGAATCAACATTTTGTGGACCCACCATAGCTTGTGCTAATTGCTGCAGGAGACCTCCAAATGCTCAACTTCTGTTCTTGAACAACTCAAGATTCTCAGCTGTGAGTCCTAGAAAACCTGCTCCCTGCCCTGTACGTCTTTTCCCACCTGGCCTGGGAAGCTGGAGCCCTGATTGATTCGAGATATGAAGCTTAGGCTGCTGAACAGACTCTTGGGTTGGAGTATTATTTCATGGGGTTTCATTGTGGTGGGGGGAGATTGTTGCTGTCTTTGATATTACTCTGTTGTATCTTTCTTTTTTGATCATACTTTGATTTATGTGACTTTATAATTTATTGCTTATGACTAGTTTAGTTATGTTTGTAATTATGTAAAGTTTTTCATCTTATAAGCCACCTTGAGCATGGACTTAATTATGGAAAGGCAGCATACAAATGAAAAGATGGATGGAGATGGATTCAGCAATCCTGAATTAGGTTAGATTTGGTTATCTTGGCAGCATGCAATAAAGCAGGGTTTCTCAAACTTGGCCCTCCAGCTGTTTTTGGACTACAATTCCCATCATCCTTGGCCGTGGGTCCTGCTAGCTAGGGATGATGCAAATTGTAGTCCAAAAATAGCTGGAGACCTAAGTTTGGGAAACCCTGCAATAAAGTCTGTATTGTGCTGTAAGTCCCCCCTTTTGAAATTGGTGTCAATGTAAGACCACTTACTTGCCACCAGTAGGGATGGACAAATCTGTTACTTTTATTTCTCTCCATTTTTCATTTTTCCACTCTTAAGTTCCATTGTCCACATTTCCATGTTGGCGGCCTTAGCTTTACAAAAAACATAAAACCTAGGCAATATTTGCATTAAAATGAATGGTGAATTTTCATGAGAGTTTTAACTTTTTTTAAAAAATGCAAACTGAATTGCAAATGCAGAGAACTGAGTTTAAGACTCGAAAAGATCAGAAACTGAGAGAAAATAAGATGGACAGATTTGCCAGCTCCTAGCTGAAGCCTTCTAGATGGCGCAGTTTGAGTGTAGGGTTGTGCGGTCTAGCTTTTAATGGATTACTCTAAAGATAATAAAACTAGATAAATATTGCAGCCCTACTCATGATAGATTTGACTAATATGAAAGAAACATTGCTAATTTATCTGGGGGATGTCCAAATACAGTGAAAATTATGGGCAACATTTTATTTCAAAGGGCTGTTATATATTGCTCCTTGCATCTTGCTGTCCAGCAGAGAACAGAGAGCTCTTCAACAGAAAATGGAGTGGGCTTCTAATTTTTTCATTTAATTTGTCATTTTGGACCCGAGAGACAACACAGGCCGATATATCAGAAATGGCACAAATTCAAACAACAACAAGAACAACAAAACCCTAATTGATTCTTTTTCAGCTTGTCAAACATCTAGGGCAGGGTGAAGCTGAACTTTGCAGATAATAGTTTTCAACTTTATTTTATGCTCTTTGTACCATTAGGATCCAAATAAAAGCATTTTAAAATGAATTAGGTTTCATAGCCTTAGGATTGGTTGGTTTGGCTGCTTTTCTAGGCAGTCATTTATAAAACACATGAATATACAAAGTGCTTTGCTGTCATGAGCTGCACAGAATTTTTTTTGTTATATAGATAGGAAATCGTTTATGGGTTCCTGCTTCTGGTGCTGACATTTATTTATTTAACAAATCTCTACCCCACTTCTCGAGGCCAGAAACCTCCCAAGGCAACTTTACAAACATTTATTTTATTTTATTTTACATTTTTAATCAATTTTTTAACAAATACAATAGCCATTAAACACTTATCCAGCAGCACATCTGTTAGGGATTGAGTAGCTGCTTGTGCGTAAAAACGTGCTCCCTCAGAGTTTGTGCGACCCCACAAACCTCCGTGTGTGACGGAGCTCCTCAGACATGTCTGCTCTAGTCACTAGTAGAGTCCGACAGTGGCTGTCTGCGGAAGCGTTTCCAGCAAAGGAGCTCCTTAACGGAAACGCGTCTCCTGGACTCACGGCGTGACAGTTTCCGGCGAGGTGTGGGTCTCCCTATGGGAGACTCAGATACCTCCCCACTGTTCTCGCTGGAAGCGTCCCTGAGCCCTCCCTCCTGCTCGCATTCCCTCAGAGACCCACTCTCCCCCTGCTGGTCCCTGCTTCAGCTGTTGAGTCTCTTTCTTCCTCCCTGAGTCCCTCCACCACCTGATGCTCCGATGGCAGTTCCCTGACATCCACCTCCCCTCCAGGGCCCCCCTCACCCCCTCCCATTTCCTCTCCCCTGGGAGGTGAAGGGCTAAAACCCCGAAAAGAATCTTCCTCATCTTCCGACGTCTCGAACAATTCCCTCCATCGATCGTCGTCCTGGCTCGCTGAATCCTCTTCCTCTTCAGAATCTGGGAACCCCTCCAACTCCTCTTCCTCGTCGGTGGTGGCAAAGTATTCCCTTCGGAACCTCGCTACAGGCTGAGGTTTACGTGGGAACCTCTGATGAAAAGTCTCTATTAAAACTTCGTCATTGACATCCTCTGCCCTAACCCAGGTGTTTTCCGACTCCGGTTCCCCTTCCCACATTACCAAATACTCTACTTGATCTCCCTTCCACCTGGAATCGAGGATCTCCGCTACATGGTAGCTGTGTTCCTTCTCCTCCATTGCTGGTCCCCTAGTGACCCTCCCTTCACTGTCTCCTCTATACGGTGACAGCAACGACCTGTGAAAAACTGGGTGCAGCTTCATGTGGTTCGGTAACCGGAGCCTGAAAGCCACTGGATTGACCTGCTGCATGACTTCAAACGGACCCAGCCTTTTGGGTCTTAATTTCTTACAACCTCCTTTGAACGGCAACCCTTGGGTTGACAGCCACACCTGGTCCCCCACCCTTATGCTTTCACCTTCCCTTCGGTTTTTGTCTGCCTGCCTCTTATATTCCTCCTTAGCCCTGTTTAAGTTGAGTTGGAGCTGGCGATGGATCGCTTCCATTTCTTCAACGAACTGTTCTGCAGCTGGAACGCTCCAGTTCTCCCCCTCCCCCCCTGGGAAGGCTCTGGGATGGCACCCGTGATTAGCCAAAAAGGGGCTCATCCCCGTGGACACGTTCTCTGCATTGTTGTAGGCAAATTCTGCCAACGCCAGCTTCTCCACCCAATCATTCTCTCTGTCATTAACATAACACCTCAAATATTGTTGGAGAACCCCATTCGCTCTTTCCGCCTGCCCGTTGGTTTCTGGATGACGGGCCGTTGAAAAATTAACCTCTACATGCAGTAAGCTCATGAGCTTCCTCCAGAACCTGGAAGTAAATTGTTTCCCTCGGTCCGAAACCACCCTCAAGGGGGCACCATGCAACCGAAACACATTCTCTACAAACAATTTGGCTGTTTCTTCTGCTGTGACCGCATGTGAGCAGGCTATAAAGTGGGCCATTTTAGTTAACAGGTCTACTACAACCATGATGGCTGTTTTCCCTCTAGACCTTGGCAGATCAGTCATGAAATCTATTGCCACTGCTTCCCACGGTCTTTCAGGTGTGGGCAGTGGTTCTAATAAACCAGCCGGCGCCCGCCTCTCCCCCTTGGCTCTTTGGCATTGTTCACACCCTCTCACATACTCCCGCACATCTTCCCTGACCTTGGGCCACCAAAATTCCCTGGTAACCAGCCACATGGTCTCGTGTTGCCCAAAATGCCCTGCTGTGGGGCTATCGTGCAGCTGCTTGAGTACCTTCTCCCTCAATTCCCCTTCAGGTATATATAACGCTCCCTTATAATACAATGCCCCGTTTCTCTCCTCAAAACCACCGGATTTGTCTTCCTCCCTCCTGAGACCCCTGAGTTTGTCCTGGGCGTATGCATCCTGCACCGTACCCTCTACCAATTCCCTTTGCCCCACCAAAGTCGCCCCACACACCCAGCGGTCCTCTGGAATGATATGGGTTTCTTCGGGTGCTCCCTCCCCCTCCAAATATTCAGGTTTGCGTGAGAGAGCGTCCGCCCTAACATTCTCTGGGCCTGGCACGTAACAAATCTCAAAGTTAAATTTGGAGAACTCCTGGGCCCATCTCAACTGCCTTTGGTTGAGCACTCGCGCAGTTCTCCAATACTCTAGATTTTTATGGTCCGTGCACACTTGCACCTTATGTTGTGCACCAACTAGCAGATGCCTCCATCTCCGGAACGCCTCATGAATAGCAAGAAGTTCTCGGTCGTACACCGTGTAGTTCCTCTCGGATTTGTTCAGCTTTCGCGAAAAGAAGGCACACGGTCGCCACTCTGACTCCTCCTTCCCCGGCTGCAGAAGAAGCACCGCCCCTATGGCTCTGTCAGATGCGTCTGTTTCAACCCTTAGCTTCTTTCGTAAATCCACATGCAGAAGTTGTTCTTCAGAGACGAAGGCCCTTTTCAGCTCCTCAAACGCTCGCTCCGCCTCCGCCGTCCATACAAACTTCTTTTTACTGCTGAGACAGTCAGTGATGGGCGCCGTCAGATGGGCGAAGTTGCGGATGAACTTACGATAAAAGTTTCCAAACCCTAGGAACCTCTGCACATCCTTCTTGGTTTTGGGTGTTTTCCATTCCAGCACTGCCTGTACCTTGCCGGGATCCATGGCCAATCCCTTGTCTGACAGGCGGTACCCCAGGAATTCCACCTCCTTGGTATGGAACCGACACTTCTCCAGTTTGACCCACAGCCTGTTGGCTTGCAGTCTGCTCAACACTTCTCTGACGTCTCTCACATGTTGCTCCTCATTCTCCGAATACACCAACACATCATCTAGGAAAGCAACGCAATTCTTGTAGAGCAAAGGACCCAGTACGTGGTTCATAAAAGATTGAAAACACGCTGAGCCGGCTTGTAATCCAAAAGGCATAACGAGGTATTCAAATGCCCCCAAAGGGGTAAACATGGTGGTTTTCCATTCATCCCCTTTCCTTATGCGTATCAGGTTGTACGCCCCCCTTAGATCCAGCTTTGTAAAAATCTTTCCCTTCCTCACCCTGGTCAAAATATCATCAATCCTGGGCATAGGGAAAGCCACCGGTTCAGTCACTGCATTTAACCTCCTAAAATCACATACAAGTCTCGGCTTGTCCGCGTTTTTTTTGTCCACAAAAAACACTGGGCTACCCCCTGCTGCTTTGGACTCTCTGATGAAGCCTCTCTTCAGGTTCTTGTCAATAAACCCTCGCAACTCCTGCATTTCTCTGTCTGACATGGCATACAACTTGCCCACGGGAAGCTGTGCTCCAGGGAGTAAATTGATCTGGCAATCAAAGGGCCTATGAGGTGGTAGTTGATCAGCTTCCTTCTCGCTGAACACGTCGCTGAGATCTGCATACTGTGGTGGTACCTTCCCCTTCTCCATTACTTCAGTCCCTGCTAGGGTGGCTTGGGCCCCTGCTGAACCCTTTTCCCCTTTGCAGTGTTCTAAGCAATGTGCTGAACCAAAGGACACCACTCTTTGATGCCAGCCAACCAGCGGATCATGTAGAGCTAGCCAGCTCATTCCCAAAATAATGGGAGCGCCTCCCAGGGTGGCCACATTAAACGCTATCAGTTCTGTGTGCCTTGCCACCCTCATTATCATTGGGACAGTCTGCAAGCTGACTCCTCCTCCCAACAACTCCCTGCCATCAATCGTGGTCACCTGCAAGGGGTTGCTTAAAGGGATAGTCTGTATCTGGTGTTCAGCAGCAAACTCCTTGCTCATAAAATTGCAGGAGCTGCCTGAGTCCAATAGCGCCTTTATTTTTAGGGGGTGCCCATTTTGCAGCTCTAGCGACACTTCAATCACTAGAGCAGGTCGAGGGGCTTCTGGCACGGGCACTTTCACTGCTCTTTGGCCTGGCTGCAGTGCCCCGATTGTGGCAACCAGGCGTTGGCTTTTACCTGCTCCGTTCCCCCCTGTTCTCCCCCCTCAACAGCTCCCACCATCCCTTGCCATTCCTTCCTCTGGGGGCAGACTCTGGCAAAGTGGCCTGGCTGTTGGCAGAGATAGCATTTCCGGGCGCCCTTTCCCTCCTTCTTAGTCCCCTCGCTGGTTTTTGAAAATGCGCGCGCGCGCGCTGTTCCGATTTCCATCGGCTCTGCCGGCGGGAAAGCTGGCTCAGGAATGTCTGGAATGCGGAACTCCTTCCAACGTTCCCCTCTCCCTTCCCGCCTCTCCAAGGCTCTTGCCTCCTGCCGCGCTCCTATGGTCAGCGCAGATTTGGTCAGCTGATCCATAGACTCCGCCCTGGGGCTCCGTGACAGCTCGTCTTTCACCGCCGAAGAAAGACCTTCTTCAAATAGCATCTGAATGGGTGCCGCCGATAAATCCCAACTCAGTCTGTGAATCAGCATGGTAAACTCAGTCCAGTACTCACGGACAGATCGACTTCCCTGCTTGCAAGCCATTAGCTGTCTGCGCACCGCCCCTTCCTCAATATCGCTGGAAAACATGATATCCATTGCACGAAAGAACTTCCTCGTGTCCTTTAGTATGTCATTGTGCGTTGCCATTAGGGGTCGAACCCAGTCTCTCGCCCCTTTCTCAAGATGCCCAATTACGAAAGCAACTCGCGATTCCTCATCAGGGAACTCATCGAACTGCACATTAATGGCATATTGCATCTCTGTCCTAAAGGCATGGTAATCCTTGGGGTCCCCCCCAAATTTTTGCACCAATCCTGGTACCTTTCTGGGGAACTGAGTGGCTCTCCCCTTCTTGTCTGCATCCTGAGCCCTTCTCTCCTCCAGCCTCGCCGTCTGCAGCGCCAGTTGGACCTCCAACGCTCGGTATCTATCTTCCAAGCTTGGACCAGCTCCAGCCCCCGCTCCTCCGGTTCCGGTTGGTTCGCTCATGATGCTTTCTCTTGCACAGGCAGCGTACAGAGTCTGTCGGACTGCTGTTAGGGATTGAGTAGCTGCTTGTGCGTAAAAACGTGCTCCCTCAGAGTTTGTGCGACCCCACAAACCTCCGTGTGTGACGGAGCTACTCAGACATGTCTGCTCTAGTCACTAGTAGAGTCCGACAGTGGCTGTCTGCGGAAGCGTTTCCAGCAAAGGAGCTCCTTAACGGAAACGCGTCTCCTGGACTCACGGCGTGACAGTTTCCGGCGAGGTGTGGGTCTCCCTATGGGAGACTCAGATACCTCCCCACTGTTCTCGCTGGAAGCTTCCCTGAGCCCTCCCTCCTGCTCGCATTCCCTCAGAGACCCACTCCTCCCCCTGCTGGTCCCTGCTTCAGCTGTTGAGTCTCTTTCTTCCTCCCTGAGTCCCTCCACCACCTGATGCTCCGATGGCAGTTCCCTGACAACATCTAATGGTGTTTTGTTTTATCCATCGTCTCTGGACATACACTTACACATTTCAACATTCAAACATATTACTTAACGTAGCCCCTCCACCGAGAATATTGAGCAGGCCTTGATTTTGGCTGTTAACATAGTTAAGGAAAGGGCTCCACATTTCTTGGATACAAACATTTAAAACAAGACAGGCAGTGAATTAAATACAACTAATTTTTCAATGATTTTTGGTAGGAATTCTATGAAAGAGTTCGCAATATAATAAAATTATACCTGGAACAAATGAAATCTAAAAAGAAAAAAGACGAAGAAAAACAACAAAACAAAAAAGGAGAAGGCAAAGGAAGGAAGAAAAGAGGGGGGGGGAGTCAATAGAAATTATCACACACACCAAACTGCTAATCTTCAATCCACATACAAAGAAGTGAATCTCCCCAGCTCCCAACTGGTAAGCTTTCCACTTTCCTCAGCCTCACACCCTGAGAAAACCCACTCTTGCTTGTCCCCCACACAGGCCCCTCCCCTCTAACCATCATGACTCTAAATACAACTAATTTTAAACAAAATGGCCATATAAAAGCAGCAACAATTGTAACACATGCTGCATAAAACAGGAAAGCTTTAAATGTCTGTTTAAAGAGAGATACCATATGTACTCTGGAGTGTGTTCCGAAGATGTGCAGCCACCACTGAAAAGATCCTGTCTCTGGTACCCTGCAATCTTTTTGGCCTTGGCAGCAAGGGAGAAAACAGAGATTCCTAGAATATTGCAGGTGCTGAGTCAGCCTAAACTAGAGGCAACCCTTTGGCATGAATTGACAGGATAAGCAGTTTAGGATCAAGCAAGTTATGCTGTAACATGACTGTAATTTACCAAAAGGCGTGGGAATAAATTTTCTACCAAAGTTTGCCTAAAGTGAACTTTCTAGATGAATGGGGAGATTCTTGGTCAGGATTTTATTTTGCTTTTAAGAAAAGCCGTAACAAATTTAAGAGGAAACAAAAAGAAAAAAAGGCTAACTAAATGTATCAGTATGCTACTGCCCAGAGTGGTAGTATAAATCATCATCATCATCATCGAACAGGAGGATTGGATGTATTGGTTTAGTTACTTTTGGTCTTGTGAGTTCTGAGAGGATCAGAAGAGGAAGGCAGGGAGGAGAAAATAATGTTGGCAATAGAGCTAGGCGATATATTGTCCCAAACCTGTTTGAATTCCATATTGTGATATCGGTTTCATAATTTTTGACCTGGCAACATATCATAAACCATTGGGTGTGTGGGTGTGGGTGTCCTATGCAAAAATCACAATATGGAGAAAATCGTGAAGTCAGCCAATGTTTCTCTTGATTCCTGCTGCCCCTGTTAACTCTGCAGGCTCAGCTTTCCCCTGCCTGCTTTAGGGGACAGAGAATTTCAAAAGCAGGAGGTAGCAAAAATGGCAATGCAGAAAAAAACTGTGGACTTAGCTGGATTGGTAAAGAAAAGGTGTTTTATATGTGTTTTATATGCCAGGGACGTCCAACTTCCAAGAGACTGCGGTCTACTTATACAATTAAAATCTGGTGCAGGTCAAAGTTGTTGAATTTTTTTTTAGTAAGGAACATCCCATGGGGTGTGTGTGTTTTTTTCAGGTCTAATAAAAAGGCGATCCCAGAGAGATCAGTAAATAAACAGTCAGCCTCACAGTGAGAACTCCGTCTTCCGTTCTAGTGATCTAGAGGACAGGGCCAGTGGGCGGGGGGTGGGGCCAGATGGAGGAGCCAGCTACCTAAACCTCCTGGGGATCGACCAGTCGATCCCGACCGACCTGTTGGACATCCCTGGTATAGGCGATATAAAACTGTGATACCAGATGGCGCTGTGAAGTCCCGTCTTTCCCTAGTGGATTTCCCTGTATGAGTTTACAACGCTTAATCACTTCTTTGATGTGTCTATATCCAGCCTGGTTGAAACCAGCAGGTGCCTCTACCTTATTCCATCCTTATTCCAGATTCCGTGATATATTGGTATATTGCGATGCTTAGCTGGTGATATATCATCAACACTGAAAACCAGATATTGCCCGGGCCTAGTTGGCAATGAAGCAGCATCATAAAATAGTGAAACTGCATTGAACCACCAAATTGAACCACTGAGAAAGCTTCTAGCATATGATCTGAGGTTCACCTAGTAGTGGACAGCATGATGGGGTGGTGGTTTTGACCTGAGCTCCCAGCAGCTGAGTTGCCACTGCTTACCAAGAGGGAGCAAGGAGAAGCAGCAGGGAGGTTGGTGCAGTGAAAACACACTACCAGGAGAGCCCTATTGTCTCTGCTGATGCATTTGCACCATGCTAATGTATCTACTGCCTCACTCCTTTCCTCTCCCTCCTATTGGGAACATCTTTCGGGAGGTTGAGTAAGCCCCACTGCCCCATCATGACATCTGCTCCTGAGCTCACTTGTCACTGTTTTGTAGATGGATGGCTAGTTCTGTCTGTTTCCTCATGAATTGTTTTCTCCAGCAAGTTTATAAGTGTAAAGTGTGTCCTGTTAGGACATAAAATCAATTTAGTATCACGCTTCAACCTTTATACACCCTGAGTAGGTGATTTATTCATGTTTAGTTTAATGAAACTAAATATAATTAGGACATTTATATAACCAAAGAGATTTTTGCTCATATGAATTGTGGCATTTCTTCTATCAGTTTTCCAGGAACACTATTAATCTTAATGGTCGACATACATTATTAGCCATATTGAGTTATTGCATGATCAATCTGACAAAATGCGCTCTTGACGTGGAGGAAAAGGACACCATTAGCCACAAACATAATATTTAATAGAAGATGGCATAATGATAAAAATACACTCAAATGCTGTATAATTACAGAATTTCACCGCTAATCGTATTTGCAGATGGCCGGTCTACGTGAGAGATGGCCTATGTTCAAAGGAGAGATTGGGAGATTATAGAAATTTAGCACCAAGATATTCTCTGTTGCTGCAGTACTGAATTTTCTGCCAAGTAGTACTTTATGCTTAGTTAAAAAAAAGACAAGGTAATAAATGCTTGTTCTTGTGTTCATAATCAGGCCTTGCACATATGCATTTTGTCATTTTGTAAGGCATTAGGGAAAGCGTAAGATTCCAGAAATGAACTGTATATATACTGCTGTTTACTAAGACATTTGGTATTGGTGATTTTATTTCATACGTTTGCTTGTTTATTGCATTTATTTAGTTGCCTTGTAACAGGAGTTCTCCAGGCAGATAACAAAGCAACCCCCTCTGCAATACGCAACCCACTAACAATATTGAAATACAGTATAGTGTAAAACAATATAAACTACTAACATTCCATAAAAATCATATATAGATTTAATGGTGGTGAAACCCCCTGCCGTGAATGGCTGTACTTTTCACATATCTCAGAGAGGAAAGGAAGGGCAGGAAGGCCTCAGACTTCCGTTGGTTGCGTTGATCCACTTCTGGCAGGGCAGGGAAGACATGACGAAGGGAGGGATTTAAGAAATGGGGTCTACCATGTCTGCTGGAAAGTGCCACAAAGGCTCTGTCCGTAACTTCTTGGCAGATGCACTTCTGAGCAAAATTCAGTAAGATAAATAGCAACTCCAGAAGAATTGAGAAATATCTCCCCCACCCCTGTAAAAAACAAAAAACACAGCAGAAAATTAGCCCCCATTTCCACAAGGAGATAATCTTTTCAGCAAACTGGTATGTATGTAATTTCAGCCTAGCCCTAATAAAATTTGCAGTCTGCATCAGAGGTGATTCTACTCACCAAGAGGTGCTCTTTTGCTCTGAATATTTATACCCTGAATAAATCCTTTTTCATCTCTCCTCCTCTCACCACAAATATACACTAAAGGGCAGCTTCTCTGCAGAAGTGGGGCAGGCTGACAGTGATCGATGACTAGAAAACATCTGCCTCCACAGAGTTCAGAAGACTCGAGGTGAAGTCTGACCTTCTTTAGGACATTATTTTGGCTCCGCTCCTGGCTTATCTACTCTGCTTCAGTAAAGCAAGAGGTGTCAGGAGGAGGGGTATCTAAAAGTGCCTGGCTCTAAAATGCGTGTGACATATTTCTATTTCTATGCAGCTTAATTTGTTTATGGAGCTACATCTGCATGTATAAATTAGTTTATGCATTCAACTTTCATGCAAATCTGTGTCCCCTTTTTCTTCCTTTCTCTCTATGTGATACACGCACACGCACACATGCACACAACTGGGAGTGTGCACTCTGCAGTAAGCTTTGGGACACTCCAAATCAAACATTTACACCACAAGCAGAGTCTCCCTCCTACAATGCTTTTTGTGTGTGATGGTACTCAGCAATGTGAAGTACCACCACCTCTTTCTTTTTTTTGCTGGTGCTGATGGCGGCCATTTTGTGCTGGCACCCACAACAATTTTATTTTATTTATTTATTTTAATATACATTTTCAGTTTGCATAATACATCCATTCATCTTATCATTATCTTACATAGACTTCCCAATTTATCTTTCATTGACATCCCATTTCATATTCTTTTGTTTGCTACATATCCATATATTTCTACATCTCTCCCTCCCCCCCATCCTTTCTGATCCCTTATCTTGTCTACTGCTGATCATAGGCTTATCCCACTTGCTAGTTAACCTTAATACCACCCTTTTTAAAATATTCTCCAAAATATTCCCATGCCTTTCTTCTTGTTGTTGTTTTGTCCATCATAATTTCTTATTTTGGCCATCAAACTTGCTAACTCAGCAAACTCAATTAATTTCTGCAACCATTGATCCTTTGTCGGAACAATCTTTCCTTAAATTATTCTTGTGGCCGCTGTCGCATATAAAAATAAATTTCTTACTTTCCTTGGTATTTCTTCCTCTATTATTGCCAGCAAGAAGGCTTCTGGTCGTTTCGGGAAGGTGAGTTTTGCCATCTTTTTAAGTTCCTCATATACAATTTCCCAAAACTTTTTCTGAACATTTCCAACAAACATTGTATCCTCTCTTGTACATTTTGGCAAATTTACTTGTTTGATTTTTATAAAGATATGAGTGCCAGTACCTCATTTTTTTTTTATCTCCAAATGCACTGCATTTATGTGATAGCATAGAACTATGCCCAACACCAGTTTAGACACCAGACATTGTCAAGCGCTATAATAATAGAGTGCCACAGAAGAGGAGCTACTATGATGTCATTAACAGCCTGCTATTTTCCACCCATTTTCAATAACAACTGGATGTGGCGAGTTTTAATTTGTTATACAGTAGTAGATTTTTCTCTCACAATATATTTTCATTTGCAATAATGTTAAAGTTCACTCTTCATTTTATTGGATTATCTCACTCTTCAGCTGAGACACACTAGACTTGGCTGTGTGAGAAATGGACTCCTTTATCCTATCTCCAGTATTGTAGCAACTGAACCCTTTGAGGATTTTGATGTGTTTTAGAAGTCTTGCTACAAGCTCCACAGACCTGCCCCCCACCTTGGCTTAAGTGTCTCAAGAAGTAATTGTTCTCTTCCACGGAAATAGCAAATGCTTATGGGCTGTTTTCTCACCTATAATAGACAATGCCTTTAGAAAAATAAAAATAAAAAATCGCTCACAAAATTTGTCCAGCTAATATTGATCCCTTTTTAACACATATGTTGTAGCATCTCGTTGAGTTTCCCAAGTGTCAAAAGCCAGAGCACATCAGCAGATGAAGCATGAACTTGATGCTGCAAAGTGCATGAATACTCTTTAGCAAAGCTATCACCTAAACTTTTTACATCATGCTTGTTACCATGGCAGGGTAAATGAGGGCTGTAGGAAATGGTGACCCACTGAGCTAAATGCAGGCCACTAGGTGAGCTGCTGTGAATTGTTGGTACTTCGAGACTCTCCTTTTTCCTCAAGCATCACCAGGAACAGAGATATGATGTAACATCACTCCAGGGCGAATAAACATGGTGGCCGACAGCCAAATAGAGACAGTATGAGGGCCAGTGAGTGTTGCTCCCTGAAATTCATCCTGCGCCAATTATGCTTAAGGAGTTTTATCTTTGTGAATTCTGACACAACATTTTTTGGGGGGAGATTCAAATGTATATCAGAACTTTAGGTATGCACAGTCCAAGTGGATTAAAGGGCTCTGTCCCTGAAGCACAACAACTCAACTTTTAAGACCACAAAATATAAAATAAACTTTTTGCAGTTTGGAAAGTGATGGGGAAATACATTGAAAGGTGTGGGATGAAAGAATGATGAACGAATGCAGTATTTATTCTCATTGTCGTATAACAGCCCCTCAAACAAATCGGAATGAATGCACAATAAAGACATAATCTAACCACTGTGTAAACTTTGTGCAGTCAAATCAGGATGAATGCTGATTGAGTATGTTGCCTGGAGGAGTGCATAGGTATTCTCCAGAGCTCACACTTCACTGAATTTTGCATGCAGTTCTTTCTCAATTCTTTTTAAATGTGTATTTTATGATAAAGTGTCTACAGATGTGTACTTTCAAATGAAATACATTTGTAAATGTGCATTTAGTGAGAAAACATGTTCAGAAATAGATATTTAAATGTGACTATAAATACTTTAAAAAAGGATTAATGCATTAGTCAGACTTTTATTGAATGAACACAGGCAAAATGATACAGAGCCACAACATACTAATCCATACACCCTGCACCCTCTCCCCAAAATCAGCAAAATGTCACCTCCTTTTGCAGCCTGTGAATTGGGCTGCAAAATGGGGAGCATATCAGCCCAGCACTAGTAATTGACTTAGATCAGGGGTGGGGAATCTTTGACCCTACTTGCTAAGGCTAATGGGAGTTGTAGCATCACCTGGAAGCAAAAAGTTCCAACACTAGACAGCCCCAAATGTTTAGATTACATGTGTCAGTTTTCCTAGTGAAAATGTATTTTAAGGTAAGGTGTTCAATATATCAAACAAAAATATGAAGCACATTTATGTGACACAGTGAAGGTGATTTAAATCAGAAAACCAAACTTCAATTACAACAAAGTAGCTTTTAGATATGTTGCTGATTTCAACACAGATACTTCTCGTGCTGCCTGAAACAGGCTGGCTTGATTCATGAACAAGTTCAAATGAACATGTCCCTTAAAGCCAAACATCTTTAGCTTGGGTGCTTATTGCCACCTGAAAGGCAAATTGGCTTTTCATCATGAGAGCTGCGCTGTTGCACTAGCAACATGTTCTGAACATGATCTTTTTGTTGCACTTTTGTGTGCAGAGGAAGCCTGGGGCCAGCCTGCTGAGACTGTCAAAGAGACTGAAAAGGTTCAGGGCAGAGGGAGTGACAGACTGAGAAATAATATTGGGAAGGGAGATTGTGGGATTCCAATGCATTGGGGAAATGAATATGGCCAGTATCTGTAGATAGAACTTCAAATTTTCTTGGAGCAGGGGGAATCATCATTTTCCCCCTCATATTGCTGTTTAAAGCCCAAATTTCTTTGGGAGGAGGTAATCTGTTTGCCATAACATCAAACTAGACATGGTGTCAAGCATGAAGACTGGACTTTGCACACTTCATTTTTAACTAAGGAACTGATGTGGACTGATCAAGTGGAGGGAGAGAGGAGATTTTACCTTGCCATTGTCCTAATCCAGATCAGGATCTTTCTCGCTCCCCTTGCCAATATTCAGTAAACCAAAAGCAAACTTTTGCTTAACATGACAATTAGTCTGGCCCTGGGATTCTTGAACTGAATGGGAGTTGCTAGGAGGAAATTAGACTTCTACACTTCAGTCCTTTTTAAGGGGTTCTAATCCTGTGGCCTGCATGTGCATAGAAGTAGTCTCCATCCGTGATCTCTACATCTTTATCTTACGCATCTCAATTAAACTATCATATAGAATGTTACACGCACTCATCTCTCTGTATGAATGAGAACTCTTGCTTAGAGAATGGACATAGCAGCACTTTAATATTAGTCATTGATTGATTGATTTAAGCAAGCAAGTCTCATCCTGGAACAGCTTCAATGAAGGGCTACCAAATCCACAGAGATTTGCTCCCACCATCCCAATTCAAATTGCATTGGCGATCTGTTATTCTGTGATTCAGAGTCTTCTTTAGACAGAATAAAATTCAGAACAGCTTCCCTGATAGTTTGAGTTTCCCTTTCAAGTTACAGTTTAGGTTGACCACATGCAAAGGATAAGGGGGCAAGAGCCACACCTTAAATAGTTGTGCATAAAGGGGCATCTTGGGTGGATCTACACTCCAAAACTGTGTGGCGGCAGCAGCAGGAGTAGCCATTAGCTAAAGTGGTACCTCAGGTTAAGAACAGTTTCAGGTTAAGAACAGACCTCCAGAACGAATTAAGTTCTGAACCTGAGGTACCACTGTATGTCTAATAATGCTTAAAAGATCAATGCAGATCCAGCCTTGGTAAGTGCATCAAGTCACACAGAAGCAGAAGCTGTTAGAAGTTCTACACCAGTTCTATTCTTTGCATCTAATCACCACAAATGTGTTCACAAATAATCCTCACATCCGGTTTAGTTCAGCTAAACCAGATAACAAACTTACAATATATTTGAGGGTAAGTAAGATGTTCTGGAGCACAGTTCACTGAGAAGGTCTCCTGCATAAGTAAGAAATCACTGTATGGTTTGAAGGTACATGAGGTCACCACAATCTTCAGCCATGGGTCCCCCTGTGTTGTTGTCCTACACCATCTCCAACCAGCTTAGCCAATGGCTGGGAACAATGGACATTGTAAGTCTAACCCAAAGGACCCAAGGTTGAAGACCACTGATTGAAGCTAAACAGGCCTTCTGAGTCTGACCAATGCTCTGATGGAACACCTCCAAGGAACCACATGCACACCATCTTGAGTTCTATGATGGAAGAAATGTGGGATACAAATGTAGGGAATAAACAAACCTAATTCCCTTAGCACACACTCCCTCCTTGCTGATTAGGTGACCACAACTGCTGAAAACTATTTTGACACATGATCTAATAGAATGATGGAACAAGCTGCTTGTATAACTTCTCTTGCATAGGGAGATGCTAGCCAGATTATGATCTAGATCATCTAGGCCTGTAGTGTAAGATGAAATGTAAGATTCTCCACTATCCAAAATTAACCTATTCCACCTGAACCAAAATGCTTCACAGTGTATGAAGAGACACACATTATATTCTTTCTAAGAATATTCCTCATATGTTTTAGGCATACACTTTAAAATGCAAAGGATGTACAAGAAGTGAAGACAAATATATGGCGTGTGTGTTTCATATAGGAATACTCAATAAGGAGCCAGAACTGGCTGAGATTTCATACCACTTGTAATTCCAGTGGCCAGTTTTATAAAAATGTGCAAATATCCAGAGACAACTAAAAGCTACATAAAACAATAATGGGATTGCCTTTGCAACACTTAACATAATTTCATATTAAGAGGCGTACTGTCTTTCACTCAATTGACAACCATCACACTCTTGCCTCTGCTTAATTGCTCTTTCTACCAGCTGCCAATTTTATCCCCGCTTTTTTGACGACTTTTTCCTTTTCCTGTATCATCTTGTGAGTTTTGCTCCGCCTGTCTTAGCCACAGTTGAGATGAGTGAGTGCCATGAAGATGACTCCATCAAGACATCAGCTGTTGGGGTTGGATGAATGACAGAGAACCTTCACTGTGTCCTATGTATTTTATATCTTCGTTGCAGGGAATCATCATTAGAATGGTGCTGTTGTCACAATGATTTTTAGTGAGCTTCAAGATGGAGACATGGGGAAGATTAGAGAGAGGGAGAGATATGCTCTTCTTGAATCTCCAGTATAAATTTAACTGATATATAAATGATCCAAGCATAATAAAACTGAAAATGTAAATTGGTAGTGATGGTAGCAACCTCTGTACTCTGCCAAACATTACGTAAATATTGACAAGCCTACCCATACCAATTGAGCTACCTGCATTTTATTTTAATTTTTAAATTGGTTATGGGTTTGTATTCAATGAAGTTGTCATGTTAGCACAATGAATTATGCCTTCACAGTGGTAGGCACCGGATTCAGCCGGGGCCCAGGCCAAACTGAACATATGGGCATCAGGCAGGAAGGAGAGGGAGGCATTTCACATAAAAGGCTGAGACCTACCTATCTGGTGGCTGCATTTACCCATGAGAAGATAAGCCCAGGTTGCAGCTCTCCTTGCATCCTGACACCCCACCCCACAGGATCTATCCCCTGGGGCAGGCATCCCCAAACTCAGCCCTCCAGATGTTTTAGAACTACAACACCCATCTTCCCTAGCTAACAGGACCGGTGGTCAGGGATAATGGGAATTGTAGTCCCAAAACATCTGGGGGGCTGAGTTTGGGGATGCCTGCCCTGGGGTATGGGTGCTGCTTCACAAATTGCTTTCCTGTGAGTAATAAATATAATAACTAATAATTTAAAATGTTGCTACTGCTGCCATTTGACTCCTGTTGTGCTAGAGCTCCTCCTTAATCTACTATACAATTTCATCCTCCACCCTAGAAGTCACCTCTGATTCCAGCCCTTTTTGTCATTCTGCTCACAATTTTGAGCCAGTTCTAACTTCAGACTGGCCCTATTTTTTCCCATAATTCTTCCCCTTTCCTACCCCCTTAACTGAAGCAGACTGCGTCTTGGTTCAGGGACTCTCTGAGCATTGGGCATTGGGTGACACCTGAATCACACCTGGCACCTGCATTCCACATGGCTTAAGGAAGGCTTTCATTGAATAATTTTGTGAAATCCTGAAAATCAGACTGTGGTCTTTGGAAGAGCAACCTGGCTGACTTACCATATTGGCCCGAATATAAGCCACACCCAAATATAAGCAGCACCTATAAAATTCATGGGGGGAATTGGGAAAAAAAAAGGACAATCCCCGAATATAAGCTGCTCCCGCAGGCACCCACACCCGCTCCATTTTACCTTATGTCTGTTTCAGCAGTGATATCGTAAAAGCCCATTTTGTAAGGTTGCAAATTTAAGCAGCACTTTAACTTTTCACGGTCGGAATTTGTGGAAAAAAAGTGAGGCTTATATTCAAGCCAATATGGTATTTTACTCAGGAAGAAAAGAGCCAATTGTCTTCAAACTAAGCCAAGCTGCTATGGGAAATATGTGCTAATTTCTGACACTGCCTGGACCTGGCTTTGCATTCCTCTTGACTTGGTGACAAGATGTAATGTGGTTCCTGAACAAAATGGCACAAACTCTAGACTTCATCCTGCCAATTTGTCAATAAACTGTTTGACTTTTGCAGCTGCTTTGGTATCTTTAAAAAGTTTCTCTCTCTTCAAATTATACCAGCATCAATATTCCAGATATGAAAGTCTTGTCTTGATGTAATGTATTCCAGTAGAAATGGCACAGTAATAAATGAAATGATCCAATTCACAGTGGACAGCACCATATCCTATGTAATCCCTCAAATTGATGGGATGTAGTTTTCTTTCCACCCCTCACTGATGGAAAAATAACACAGCTGACCTTTCCAAACAGTGACATTGTCTATGTATCTATAGAACGCTATCTGTCTTATAAATGTACAATTTGTTTCTGTACATTAAAATGTATACCTCATTTTCATTACTACAATGAAAAATTATTATACTTAACGAAAGGTTTTTTAAAGAGCACAGTGGTTACACAAAATTGTATCCCATTTCTGATGTATGGCAATCAAACAATTCAGGCCTGTATAACTTTTTTAAGCTTTGCAAAAAAAGAAAAAAGCATGGCATTCTATGCCATGTTAAAAGAAACATTCAAGCTAGGGAATTTCAGTAAATAAAGCAACCTTTTCTGGAGTCCACAAAAACCCTGTGCAGGAACACAGATATGGCTTAAAAGCCACAGGTTAGCCACCTGTGGCTTTGGGGTAGTTATGGAATGAACCATCTATTTCTGGGTGGTTTCATTTTTGCATGTGTAAATTTGTAAGCCTGCTCCATCCCACTACTCCATGAATAGATGTTGCTTCCTCTTTTTTTTCTTTTAAAAAGGGGTTTAAAATGTATTTTTTTTAACCATGCTATCTGGCTAATTCATATTTATCTCAAAAGCACGTCAAAGTGCAAGTAGATAAATAGGTACTGCTCCAGCGGGAAGGTAAACAGCATTTCCGTGCGCTGCTCTGGTTTGCCAGAAGTGCCTTGGTCATGCTGACCACATGACCCGGAAGCTGTACGCCGGCTCCCTCGGCCAATAAAGCGAGATGAGCACCACAACCCCAGAGTTGGTCACAACTGGACCTAATGGTCAGGGGTCCCTTTACCTTTATGCATTTCAAAACACATTTATCTTAAACAAAACACTTTGGTGCAGCCTGCCCTGCTATCCCTGAAATGAAAACCATTATAATATGATTTGGAGAAATGCACACTCTAAACAAATATATTACTTTCCAATCCATCCATGAGTCCAGAACCTGAAAACTAGGTTTTTAACATAAAAGTGCAGACATTTTATTTGCTCCTGATTGTAAAAATGGTTAAGGCAACATTGAGTCCTTCACCATGGTTCCCACTCACTTCCTTGCTGGAAAAGTATCTGACTGTCTGGAATCTTACATTTAGGAAATCCTCTAAGCAAGACAACACTCAAGTCCTGAGCAAAAGCCAGAGACTCTGGGAAAACCCACCTGATGTATTGAGCTATCTCTATTTTTATGTGTTAAAGAAAATTGCTCCAGGGATTAAATGTCAGAATCCTGGGGGGGGGGGGGCAGTTACAATGGAGCAATCAATACAATTTTTCATAATATGGCAAGGATGAGACCAAACAACTTTTCAATTGCAGTCCCTGTGACTAGCCCAGATTCTACTGCCTTCCCTTACTAATCTGCAAAGCAGACAGTAGGTTTGACAAGAATCAGAATATGATAGAGCTGATTTGAATTGATACATGAATAGAGACAGAATGTTTAATCACCATTACTTTTATTCTTAGCTTCCCCTTCCCCTCCTCAAGGTACACCATGCATAACATCCTCTGGACACAGTTTTCTTTAACAATACAGTATCTGTGTTGTTGTTGTTGTTGTTGTTATGACAGGTGGAGTCCCCCCAACCGCAGGTGACCCCTGAGCAGAATAATGACTCAAGACAACGTGCTATGGGATTAAAATTGGCCACAACTTAATTAAATTTCAGATGTAGGGAGACCTTGGCTTCACCTCCCCATTTAGGAAGATAGACAAAAGGATTCCACCCAAGGCCTGAAACCACCAAAGTTGTGACATTTTGCTATGGGAAATGCAAAACCTGCCAATGCAGGAAAATTCCTTTCCGGCCCTTCAACAGCGACCCTGACATAGCAGCGCCTGCGTACCTGTGGAAAAGAAGTTAACCTGCAAAAGAAGACTTAACTGAGGGAGGGCAGGGTGGGAGAAGCTCTGGAGCCAACTGCTGCTTCACAGGTAAGATTCGTCTTCTGTTGTGTAGGTAGGGTGATCCCTCCCCTTACCTGGCCGATCCCCTGGCAACGCCTCCCCAGACAGGATTGGGCGATTGGCTGAGGCAGGCGGAGACCTCTAGGTATCCAGCCTGGGGAAGATGAAGCCAGCCTGAACTACCAGGAGCCACACTGGGATCCGGAGGGGCTGTGCACGACCACTCAAAATTTGATGTGGGGAGTGGTTGTTGTTGTTGTTATTGTTATTATTATTATTATTATCCTACACTTTGTCGATGGGAAACTCCCCACCGGAGTAGAAATCATATATCGAACAGATGGAAAGCTCTCCAATCTGAGCAGGCTGAAAGCAAAGAGTAAGGTTACCGTAACTTCCGTCATAGAGCTTCAGTATGCTGATGACAACTAAAATCAATATACTGGAAGAAGCAAAGATCACCAGTGTTGAAGCAATGATTCAACATCAACTTCGTTGGACTGGTCATGTTATGCGGATGCCTGATGATCGTCTTCCTAAGCAACTACTCTATTCCAAACTTAAAAATTAAAAGTGTAATGCTGGTGGTCAACAAAAGAGGTTTAAAGACTCTCTCAAGGCAAATCTTAAAAAGGTAGTATAAACACTGACATTTGAACTCAGGATGCAAGGGAGAAACGTTCTAGGAGGAAGGCACACTTGGCAAATCCAGACCGCGATCAACTCCCGTCCAGAAACCAATGTCCCCACTGTGGAAGGACGCGTGGATCCAGAATTGGCCTTCACAGTCACTTATGGACTCATTGTTAAAACCGTGCTTTATGGAAGACGATTTTATTTGTCTACAAGTGATCGCCAAAGAATTATTTATTTATTTATTTATTTATTTATTATTATTATTATTATTATTATTATTATTATTATTATTATATACTACAATGTATCTGTACATCTCAGGGACACGAGTGGCGCTGTGGTCCAAACCACTGAGCCTCTTGGGCTTGCCGATTAGAAGGTTGGCAGTTTAAATCTGCACGATGGGGTGAATGTTTTTGCCTGTCACCTAAAGGTGTATAATGAAGGTGCCAGTTGAACTTCCCTGGGGAGATGGTTCCACAAATGAGGAGCCACTGGCAACACAAGAACAGGCCTTCTCTGCAGTGGCTCCTCATTTGTAAAACCATCTCCTTGAGGTATTGTGGTCCCGAGCCATTTAATACTTATAAACCATGCTTTTAAAAGAACTATAGCAAGGCAGTAGAAATGAGAGATGATGCAGCTGGCATTTAATGGCAAACTTGCCTAATTCACATTTTCTGAAATTTGCATCTTTTGAAATGTGCACTTCTCAGATTTTACAATGCAGTTCTCCAGCCAAGCAATGTGAAAAAAATTGCACATACTTTGGTAAAGTGCACTTTACAATGCATAAATTAGCATTGCGAACATACAAAATGTGGAGACCTATTCTTAAGATTAGAGGAATGAGAAACTGAGAGAAACCAAGGTTGACAGATTTGCCCATTCCTACAATGCAGTGTACAACAAAAACACAACACATGCAGGTCCTACCAGCAGAAAGCTTGTCATCCAAAATCTCAGTTCTCTGAACAAATAGCCAAACTATGCTGCACAAATGGCTGACTCAGATTTTTGAACAGCTGGAGTTTGCCTATTTCCTTTTTTGTTTGTGTTTTGCCAGTGTGGTGTAGTGGTTAAGAGCGGTAGTCTCGTAATCTGGGGAACCGGGTTCGCGTCTCCGCTCCTCCACATGCAGCTGCTGGGTGACCTTGGGCTAGTCACACTTCTTTGAAGTCTCTCAGCCCCACTCACCTCCCAGAGTGTTTCTTGTGGGGGAGGAAGGGAAAGGAGAATGTTAGCCGCTTTGAGACTCCTTAAAGGGAGTGAAAGGCGGGATATCAAATCCAAACTCTTCTTCTTCTGCTGCTGCTGGTTAGTCCAGGACCAGTATTTCAATCTCTGGTGATTAGTGATTTTCATGAACTTTGGTTCACTGCTGTTCTTATGGGGTTTCCCCCCAGATTTTGCTGCTATTGTGTCTTCTTTTGAAGTAGCAAAACAACAGTGCCCAGTGGAGATCAAGCAAGACTTTAAAAATAAATTAAAAAATCAGCTGCTTGATGAATGAGATTTTTGAAAATAGGATGACTCTGATCTGGAATAACTTTAGGAGCAAGCTTTAGATATGTATGAGGCATCAAGGCTTCAAAGTTTAGCTGCTTACCTAAACCTTATTTGAGCTGGTCAGATCTCTCTGGGTTTGCCACACGCAACTGATTATGCTGTATGAAGAGATTTCATTACTGGATACTTCTGAATTCCCAGGAAGAGAGGCATTGTTAAATGAAAATGGCAGCACAACCTTTCCCAAAGTTCAAAATGGACAACTCATGAATGTATTTCTATTTAATCTTTTAAATCCCTTATTGGATACCGCATTGCAAAACACTCTTTTGAATTCTAATCCTTGTGGTAGTCAGAACAGAGGGCCTTGAAAGTCGCCTGCCAAGCTCTGCTCCTACATAATGCCCACTAAAGCAGGTTGGCAGACACATCTGGCCTTACAGTTGTGCAACTACAATTCCCACCATCCCTGACCATTAGCTATGTCAGCTTCAGCTGATGGGAGTTTGTGTCTAATAACATCTGGAGGGCCACAGGTTCCCCATGCCTACCCTAGGATGTAGAGGGCATACCCAACCCAAAAGGTGTCTGGAAGAAAGGCTAGTTTTTACCTCAGGGAAGTTGGAAACTTCTTGGGGTGCTGAATGCCTCTTTGGTTATATTATAGGGGAAGGGAGCAATGGCTTTTGCTGCTGTGGGTGTGTTGAGCCATTTACCTCCACCTCTGGTCTCCTTGTATATTGTGAACCAACTCAAATATTGCAAGTAGGGATGTGAAGATCTGTCAGTTTCAGTCCTCTCAATTTCTGATTTTCCTACCTAAAATTCAGTTCCCTACATTTCTGTAGCAATTTGCAATTTTTTTAAAAAAAATCCTCATGAAGATGCAGCAACATTTTGACGAACACTTCCCCTAATAAACAGTACAAAGTTGTGTATGCAGTTTTGACTACTATACTCATTATTATGAGCAACTTCCCCTCGTAGAATACATTTTCGTATGTTATTTTCACTAATATGTCCATTTTAATGCACACATTCCCTTAATAGGTGCATTTTTTGTAAACACTGGTTGGTTAGACAATTGCAAAAATTAGGATAAGCGTGACTTTTGAAGGAGGGCTGTGTTTCAGTTCTCATTGTTTTGAAATGTTTTCATTTTATAAATTCATCTTCAGCTGGATCAAATTTCTACCCCATTCCTAACGATAATTTGCCTCCAGCAACATCTCCATCCATAGGAAACCAAATCCCAAACCCAGCTACGCCCTCAGTGCACTCTGGGAAGTGGAGTTTGCTTAGTGATACAGATCCATTGCTTCACAACAACACTCTCTCAGAGGTCTTGCTTGCACACAAACTTACCTGCATGGGGCTTCTGCACATGGCTATGATGGTGGGTTTCTGGTGTATGACCCTAGGTCCACTGCGGTGAACAGGTCTTCACTCTGAATTTCCTATAGCCTCCAATATGTACTTCCCTTCTGTCAATTGGAAGTGCACATTTTCTCAGAGAACCAAAAGCTTCTCTTGACAGAAGAAAACACAATTATTTACCACCCACAAGCTTGTCACCCCATTTTTTCGGTTGCTTGACGCTGTGATGTGATGTTTTTTCTCAAGGGGACCCTAGTGTCTTCCTGTGTGGCGCTTGGGCTCAGTGGGTGTTCCCTGGAGATTTGTTACCTCAGCAGGACCTTTGTCCACCGAGCCTGACTGAAAGCTGTGTCAGTCCACATGTCACTTTGTTGATCTCCACATGAGGTCTAGACTACTGAGCGGTCTTTCTTGAGTTTTGTCTGCTTTCTTAAGTCTCAGGCATATTTTGTATGCTTTGTATACTTCGAGCATTTCAAAAAGCCACAGTATACTTGTTGTTATTGATTTCCATTAGTTTCTATGATATATGGACTTGTCCTGTCATATGATACTGAAACCTAATGATTATTCAATATAAATCAATAACAACAAAAACAAATTAAAAACAAATCAATATATACATTTACAGCACTATGGTTCCACTTTAAACAGTCGTGGCTTCACCCAAAGAAATCTGGGAGCTGTGGCTTGTTAAGGGTGCATAGAGTTATTAGGGGTCAGGGGTGCCAACATGAAGAAGAAGAAGAAGAAGAAGAAGAAGAGGAGGAGGAGGAGGAGGAGGAGTTTGGATTTGATATCCCACTTTATCACTACCCTAAGGAGTCTCAAAGCAGCTAACAATCTCTGTTCCCTTCCTCCCCCACAACAAACACTCTGTGAGGTGAGTGAGGCAGAGAGACTTCAGAGAAGTATGGCTAGCCTAAGGTCACCCAGCAGCTGCATGTGGAGGAGCAGGGAAGCGAACCCCGTTCACCAGATTATCGCTCTTAACCACTACACCACACTGACAAAATATTGGGGGAGCAGGGGAGCCCCACCCCATGTAATTGATCACATGACAAGGCACAAACATACCCTTTGAATGGCAATGCCCATCAACTCTTGGGGGGCAGCCTTCTCAAATATTTTATTGGAAGATGAAAGGACCTCGGCCCTAGGAGTTGACTTCTGTGTTAGGATACCCCACATTCCCCTTGTTGTTGTTTAGTCGTCTTAGTCATGTTCGACTCTCTGTGACCCCATGAACCAGAGAATGCCTAGGAAACTCTCACTTTCTTCTCAAAGCTTCTCCTTTTTTATGTCCACGGAGTTTTCTTGGCAAAATACTGGAGCGGATTGCCAGTTCCTTCTCCAGGTGGATCACGTTTAGTCTAAACTCTCGGCTATGACCTGTCTGTCTTGGGTGGCACTGCAGGGCATAGCTCAGAGCTTCTTGGAGTTATTCAAGCCCCTTCACCACAACAAGGCAGTGATCCATGAAGGCAACCCAAGAGAAGGGATTGGGACAATCTGTTTCACACCTGTTTTGCTTCTCTTACTCTTCTCTCCACCCACCCACCCCTTTTTGAAATTGTCTGAAACAAACATCTCAATACATTTCATAAAACTGATGTCAGCACAGGCACATCCTCCACCTCTAATTTCCTCTCCCCAACTCTTTCTACTGTGTGATCTAACTTTGCACTGTGTGAGTGCTGCTGAATTCAGAACACCTTCACTTTCCTACACATGGCACTTCTGACTAGAAACTCCACGAGGGGGGAGGGTGAACAATGAGACTCTGACATTTTGCATACTAATTGCTTCATTTACCAGCATTCATAACCGTACGAGACATCTATTTATAAAGTGACAGAATGAACACATTTTAATATGACAATGTAATTTTAAAATAACATCTAGGTACAATTTGCATTACAAGATATGAAAACAGTAATTGTATAATTACATACGGTACTTAGCTGAAAGCAAGAAATCCTTTTTTATGGTTCCTTCAGTCCTATTTGAATTACATAAATAACAATAGCTCCAATGTAATTACACATTTTTCAGGAGAAAAAAATAAATGTTACTAACCTCCGCCCCAATTTATAACAAAATCTCTGCTCAAATTCATATTACATAAAGTACAAGCAAGTATCACCAGGTTATAAAAGTTTAAAAAGTGTCCTCAAACTAGTGAAATTTACATTTGCAATTTAGTGCCCATTGTATTCTGTTACTTTATATTGTGTCTACTTTGGAGTTTACTTCCTCTTTAACCCTTTTCGGGCATTTAGAAAAACTTATTGAATCTCAAAAACTGTTTAACAGGCATGAGGGAGATATGCACCAGCCCTGCACCAAAACATTCCCATGTCCCTGGCTCCACCCCTCATCATGTGACCTGAGCACATTGAGCATGAAAGTCTGCAAGGAGATTCAGCTGAAAATGGTTAGCCTCCTCCATTTGATTGGGAACCTTTCTCAACCCTGCCTTTAGGCACTAGAAACCTAGAGACTTTATCTGGGAGCTTTTGCACATTTGATCACTGAGGTACAGCCTACCCCTAACCCAGGTCTAGATAAGCTTGCCTTTCAAGATACGATTTTACATTTCAGCTGTATGCTTGGTGGTTTTAACACATAATCACTATTTTTGTTCTTTGCTGTATATATTTCTTATGTTCTTATATTCATATTTCTTATGCTAAGCTTATTATGTTTGTTGTTTTTTAAAAACCTAGAATATGACTTTGGAACAGGCTTTTCTATGAGTCAAAAAGCTGGTACACATTAATTTTTTATTTTTTTTTTATAAAATTTTTATTGGTTTTACAACGTTTTAAAAAGACAAACAAACAATGAAAATGACAAACAAACACGCATAGTTTCATACATATTTTCTTATAAACCTCTTTTCTTGGACTTCCCCATACCCCCCCTCTCTGCATCCCAATGTCCATACTTCAACTAGCAACTCCCAATTATTGCTTTCAAATCTCTGTCAACTTAGTCCTTTTCTATCTTCTAACCATATATCCGTGTACCCCCTTGTTTCTGAAAACCACGACATTTTTAACATTCATTAAGTTTATAATAGTCCTTCAGATAACTTTTAAATTTTCTCCAGTCTTCTTCCACCGTCTCTTTTCGTTGGTCAAGCTGGTACACATTAATGGTCATGCAGAGGACTGGGATGTAGCTTCATTATTGTTTTTGTTCTTTTTTTAACTATGTATGACGCCTAATGGGATGCAGGTGGAGCTGTGGTGTAAACCACAGAGCCTAGGGCTTGCCAATCAGAAGGTCAGCAGTTCGAATCCCCGCAACAGAGTGAGCTCCCGTTGCTGGGTCCCTGCTCCTGCCAACCTAGCAGTTCGAAAGCACATCAAAGTGCAAGCAGATAAATAGGTACCACTCTCGTAGGAAGGTAAATAGCATTTCCGTGTGCTGCTCTGGTTTGCCAGAAGTGGCTTAGTCATGCTGGCCACATGACCCAGAAGCTGTATGCCGGCTCCCTCAGCCAGTAAAGCGAGATGAGCGCCGCAACCCCCGAGGTTTCCGCGACTGGACCTAACGGTCAGGGGTCCCTTTACCTTTACCTTTATGATGCCTAAAGGATTTATTTTCTGAGGAATCTCACAAAACATGAAACAAAAGTCTATTTAGAAGCAGGCTTCACTGAATTCTTACTCTGAGGTATCTGCATAGGAATGTGGTGTAAACGTATGAAAATTATTAATAAAATTTACTCCAAATTCTGGGTTAATGAATTCTGCCAACTGATTCAGTTCAGCAAGTTGGGCCCAATTGCATTAATTCTTTTACTTCAGGCTTCCTCTAACTTGGCCCTCCACATGTTTTTGGCCTGGAACTCCCATGATCCCTAGCTAGCAGGACCAGTGGTCAGGGATGATGGGGATTGTAGTCTCAAAACATCTGGAGGACCAAGTTTGAGGAAGCCTGTTATACTTCACACAATATATTCTTAATTTGTGCTTTGTTTACATTTTGGGGTTTGTTTATTTTTCTACTTTTAAGGAGGGACTGGAAGCTAGAAAAGACAAGAATGCTTATTCAGACTTTCCTCTTTCGTCTGTGATTTCATCATACCTTACCTATACACTTCTGAACATATTTTCACAGAACATGTTTTCAGATTTTGTTGAAACCTGATGATCAGGATGCTAATTCTAGTACCCAACTCCACATCCTGATTGTCTGTCTCCATGAACCCTCAAGGAATTGAGCCCTGGCCTTAAGGTGTAATGGCTGTTGATGTCAAAGCTGGAGAAAATGAGGAGGGGAATCTGCAAGATGAACAACATTTACTTTCCAGGGTTTTACTCCAGAGCCTGGTTCTACTTCTCTCAGAGAAATCTCACAGGCATTTCCTTTCACTGAATTCTGAAACCAAGTCCTTTTTTTTATTTTTTATCCCTGTGACCCTTTTTGTTTCCCTTGATACTCTGTGCCAGTGCCTCCCTGGTGACTCAGGACAAATCTCTCCCCTTCTCTTTTTTGACAGGTGCCTGCCCTGTCCTCGGTTTCTGTCAATGGAATCATCTGACACTGTCACCCTCACACTACTGTGCTCTCCTCAGGATGACACTCTCAAGGTTTGAAACTGTCACTTTAGCCTCAGTAGACTAGAGTACTCATTTTAAAGCCTATTGACACCAGTTCCACATCCCACAGTAGTCCAGCAACACCGCTGAGAGGGCAAGATAGATGGAGAACAAATGGGGAGGTCATAATTCCCCAAGAATTGGTCTGGCAAATTGGGATAAACAAAGTCAGGCTTTTATCACTAGTCTCAGTGGGAACTTGAAGTACACTTAAGACTATTTTTTTATCTGTTTCTTTCTATCAGCTTAAGAAAGGGTGATTTGTTTCTCATGGAGCCAGTGTGGTAGAGTGGATAGATCAGCCCTTCTCAGGCTTGGACACTCCAGATGTTTGGGACTGTAGCTTCTGTCGCTTCTGACCATTGAGCCTGCACTGGCTGGGGTTTATGGGAGTTGGCATCCAAAACACCTGAAGGGCATCAGGTCAGGTTGTGTAGGATGGAGTTCAAATCTCTACTTAATATGATAATATTCAATTGATCAAACATTAATTTTCTATTAATCTCTGCTCGATGTAATATAAAATGACTGTGGTACCCCAAGTCATAGATGGTTCTATCTCTCATTTCGATTCCAGAAAACTTAACATGTTGAGAGACTTGTTTGGGGACTCAGCTGAATGCACTACGATTGCCTAGAATCAAAGGATTATGCCTAAATGACATTATTTATTGTTAACATTTATTTGCAGTATACATTTGGCCCAGAGGCTCCCAAACTAGAGATGGACCCATTGATGCCCTCAAATGGTTTACTGCCTTAAGTTAAACATGGAAAGAGGGGAGACAGCTGAGGAAGATAGCTGTCCTATTGGCTGGTAAAGGTAAATGACCCTTGGACAGTGAAGTTCAGTCAAAGGCGACTATGGGGTTGCGGTGCTCATCTCACTTTCAGGTCGAGGGAGCCAGAGTTTGTCCACAGACAGCTTTCCGGGTTATGTGGCCAGCATGACTAAACCGCTGCTGGTGCAACGGAACACCGTGACAGAAACCAGAGTGCATGGAAGCATCGTTTACCTTCCTGCCACAGTGGTACCTATTTATCTATTTGCACTGGCGTGCTTTCAAACTACTAGGTTGGCAGGAGCTGGGACAGAGCAATGGGAGCTCACTCTGTCATAGGGATTCGAATTGCCAACCTCCTGACTGGCAAGCCCAAGAGGCTCAGTGGTTTAGACCACAGTGCCACCTGCATCCCTATCCTACCGGCTGATGATATCACCAATGACCCTTAACCACAGCCTTTTCCTGACTGAATCCTGCTCTTTGGGTGATGTGAGGAATGAGCTTTAAGCAGGTCTCAGGTTCCCCAAAAACAATCTTTTGCGAGCTCCTTTCTGTCCCCTTTCTGATGGTGCTTCTGCCCACACAGATGAAGTATTGCAGGAGGACTAGGTGAACATAGAGGTGTGCTTGCTTTCAGACATCTGGAACATTATAATAGGAAGCATCTTCTTCCTTCCCAAAGTACAATGACATTTTAAACAAATACAAAAACAGGTTGCCTTGCATTTTCCAGACATTTCACTCTCCGTGTAATCCTCTACATTGAGGTAGAGAACCTGTGGCTCTATAGATATGTCCAACTTCCATCAGCCCCAGTCAGTATAGCCAATGGGAGTTAGAGTTCAGCAGCATCTGTGAGGACACATGTTCTCAAACCCTGCTATTCAGACCTACAGTGGTACCTCGGGTTGCAAATGGAATCTGTTCCGGAGGTCCGGCTGCATCCTGAGGAATTTGCAACCAGAGGGGCCGCTTCTGCACATGTATGCAGCACAGTTTAGCACTTCAGTGCATGTGCACATGGCGAAACCCAGAAAAATACTTTGCCGCATTCGCATCCTGAAAGATACACAACCAGAGGTGTGCCTATCTAGAGGCACCACTGTATTCAGAAATAAGTCCCATTGAATTCAACAGTGCTTACTCCAGGTAAAGGATTATAGCCTAAATATTCTACATATGCACAGAAGAGTAGCAGCTGGTGAGCCATTGTGTTAATGTATTCTTAAAATTATCATGAATCACTCTGTAGTAAAAGAAGTGATGGGGCGGGGGGCTTTTTATCAGATTTTTGTTTCTTAAAAATAGCAAGAACCAATAAATCTTGTCTGAGTCCAGTAACCTTCCCAGGATAATTTCAATGCATAAATTGCATTAAAGACTGTCAATTAATTTCTTGTTCTTGGCCTGTCATCACTAGGCCACAATAGTTCATGCTTCATCTGAAACTTCTATCAGTTGCAGATCATCTAGTCAAAAACGGTCCTAATTTCCCAAAAGTACTTAAATGTTTTCCTAAAATTATGCTGTTTTATGTATTAAACCATAAATCACGAAAGCGCGAAGGATTAAAAGGGCATGCCAAAGAATAATTCGATTGCACAGCTCAGAAGTAGTGTTGCTTTGGAAAAGATGCAGTTTCTCAATACACCAAGGTTGTTTGTCTTTTCAGATAATGCATACCACACTGGAGCACTTCAGAAGTGGGCTTCTAGTGTAAAAATGGCAAAAAGTCAACTATTAAGGCTCTTTGGGATCAGACTGATAAGTAGCTTCCATACAGTATCCTTGATCATGTGTATGATTGTACTTATGGAAGCTGCTCCTTAGGGATGGGGAAGAAATTTGATTCAGTTTACATTTACAGCTGAATGTACTTACTCTTCACTTTCTGGAAAGATACTGTATATAAACCAAAACCCATCTATCCTTTAAAATTTATGGTTCCCTGAATTTTGCAGTGCGATTCTCCAGCCAAGTAATCTTTCCAAAATGCATACATTAGTGAAAATAACATACCAAAAAAAAAAACAAAAAAAACATTGTATAAGAAAAATCTGCTTTGTAAAAAAAAAGAGAGAGTGTATGTTAGGCAAAATTGCATAGAAAAAATGTGTATACTTGTAGAAATTTGCATGAACTGATGAAATTTCACAAGGAAAGCAGGTGGATTTTCTGCAAACTGATGCAGATACTGAGCCTAAGATCGAAGATAGAAGAAATGAGCAAGTGAGAGATACTAAAACTGACAGCATTGCCAATCCTCACTTCTAACACTGAGCGGAGCCCATTTGGCCTTTTGATATACACTGAAATTGAGAGCTATTAAGCAGATTTACGCCAGCTTCTTCTGCATAAGATCCTGTCCTAATTCACCATCAAGCACTGTGCTTAGCCAATCAGTAACACCAATCAGTACAATCATTATAATATTAATTGTAGGGCTGTCCACTAAAATACTTTTAGCTGATGTATTTAAATCACCCTTTCAACACACACCTATGGAATGGATTCAGTTTGAAATAGCTTGGAATTGAAGAGCAGGGTGGTGATTGTTCTAGATAAAACTGATCAAGAGTAGAAAAAATGAATGCTGTGCTATAATGTCCCCTCTTAGTTAAGCCAATGTAAAAGCATTTCATCTTATTTAGTACCAGTGACTTCAAACTGAAGTCAAGATTGACTTAATTAGCTTATAGGTCAAGCTGAAAGAAAACAAACATGGTAATCAGTTAAGAGCTTTTTATATGTCAGTGCTCACATGACAATTTCTTGAGATGTAGGTAGCTGTAGGAAACCTGCTCAGCATACTTGCAAATGCCAAACATCTGTACCTCTACATCAATATTTAGGAAATATTCAATAAAAACATTAATTTTGAAGAAACTATCCTGAATCACATGGGTTAAGTACTTAATAGAAACGTCATTATGAATAGTCTGTATAGCTTCTCAGAAGAGCTGGTGTAGAATGGTGACTTAGTGGACAATCCTATGGGGATGAAGGGGTTTAGGATGCAGCAGATCTCCAGCCAAAGATATGAAGACCTTGCTTATGCCAACTGATCAGGCTGGACCAAACATGGTTGAGTCAGAGCAGGTGCAAGTGGTTTCAGGACCAGAGATGGTCACTTTGGCCGTATTAGCTCAGTCAGATGACCTCAGGGAGAGCAACAGCAGCCACCCAACTACTGAACAGGGTTTGGTTCTGGTGCAACTTTATTTCTTTGTTATTCTGTTTCTACAGAGCAACAGGTACCTTCAGCATCTTACTAAAGAAAAGAAATGAAGTGAAAATAGATGAGGAGCCAACTACTGTACATGATGTAAATCACTTAAAGAGGGTATGAGTTCAGGGGGATTAGACCTTAAATTTAGGAAGGAAGAAAATCATTTAGCACAAAAAGCCTAAATCAGGCGTGGTCAAACTTGGCCCACCAGCTGTTTTGGGACTACAACTCCCATCATCCCTAGCTAACTGGACCAGTGGTCAGGGATGATGGGAATTGTACCGTAATCCCCGAAGAGCTGGAGGGCCAAGTTTGGCCATGCCTGGACTAAATGATCCCCCAAAGTGTAGTACTTTCCTTTTCTAATTAACAATATGGAAAATCTTGCACTTTCTATAGCAGCTGTCAGAATTAGAATTAGTTTTTACTGTGACATGTCCTCATGGATATGGACATGGATCTGAGTGGCAACCATAAAATTTCTTAGAACAGTACATCAGGCAAGGAAGCAATGATTAGGCAAAGGAATGGCTTTGTGCAACTGACATTGGAAGCTATCTGTAGGAAGCAGTTATGGCAGCCCTAAACATGATTGGCCTTGCTTTGTTGACGCCATGAAAAATCACTTCCCTGTGATGAGTCTTCCACTGAGCCTCCACGAGCTGTAACATGAAAGTGTCAATCACTGTATGAATTCAAACCATCATCACCATTGTGAGTTTCTCAAACCTCCAACTAAAAACTAAATCAGGCCTGTATGCCTTAAACCACAATGCTTAGGATTGTCTGTGAATTACCTGTTTGCTGATACCTAATGCACCTAGTGTGATTTACTGGCCAGTTTTAACTGTTGACCATTTAGCTGCATTTAAGTTAACAAAGCAGAAGCTGGGTAATTCTTTCCTTTTTGGCAGCTGCACACAGACTTGCCAGGACCATAATTAGAGACACAGTCATGTATTTCCATGCTCTTAAGAATCACTATTAGCCCCAGGTTGTGAGGATCTCATATTGCCTTTGTAACACAGTTTTCTGCCCAGTGGAGTGTGCACGATCACTATTGTAAAGTTCATCCTTAGAAAGAGCCTGAATGTATCTAAAATGAATTTTAAGGGGAAGTTGCAATTTACAAGTACCCAAGACTACCCATGCTTTTATATGTCTGATAGTGAATGGCATGGTAATCTATATCCATTTCAGGAATACCAAAATGACAATGAATAAGAAAATGGAATACCCACCTACACAGGGGTTATGTTCCCAGGTACTGCATATATATGTGAAATCGTGTGCAGTGGGGGACACCATCTAAAAAGCCGGTTTTGCCCTTTTCATGTTTTTTTGCAGTTTAATTCCATTTATTTAATTATTTCCCAGTGCCACACATATCCCTGGTCATGAACGAGTCAAATGCATGTAAGTGAGGAGACACCGTATAGCAAATAGCATTTGGGTCACTGTTAGTGTGTGCTGGAATGGGAAGTCTCTACTAAAAGCCATATCAGAAATGTAAAATCATGCAGTCCTCCTGCCAAAAAAAATGAATCTTATTAACAATATTATTGCATCACTCCCACCCAGCCTTACTGTCATATTTTTGGGGGGCAGGAGCCTGACTATTTTACTCAAATATAACTTGAGAACAGGAAATGAGAACTTGTGGTCCTCCAGATCTTGTTGAACTCCAGCTTTGATCAGCCACATCTAGCATGGTCTATGGTCAAAGATGAGGGGAGCTCTAGTCCAACAACATATTTGAGGGAGACAGGTTCCCTGTCCCTGTTACCACAGGTAGTTGACATGGTGCTCTTCAGATCTTGTTGGACACCAGCTCCCAGTGGCCCCAGCCAGCATCACCAATAGCCAGGAAAGATGAGACTTCAGGTTTCCCATCCCTGCTTAAGGTGAAAACTCATGACAGGTATGTGCTATTCTTCCCCTTTCGTGTTTTCTTCTGCAAGCTAAAATGGGGAGGAGATATAGTTCAGAACTATATCAGGGTTTACAGAGTAGCGGTCAAACACATGTTTTGAATGTATAAGGTCCCAAGGTTCAACCCTTGACATCTTTAACTAGCTACCAAAGGTACCCTGGATCGTGGGAAAGGCATTGCCAGTTAGGACAGATGTTATGCAAAATCAACCAATAGTTTGACTCAGTATAAGGCAGCTTGTGTGTTTAAAATGTATATTGCTTCACAGTTGACTAGGAATCTGTTAGTGGGAAAACAGAGTCATGAATTTTATGAAAATCTTAACGATTATGGTTGAAAGGCATGGGTAACATTTGTATTTAGATTTTCCACAGTTATGATACCTTAAGAGACCTCTGTTTACCATACTGTTTAAGTGAAGTTTCAAAATCCAGCATCTTGAAATGATCCTTCTTTTGCTCATCATTTTCCATTATAATGAGTCTTCTACAGGGGCAGAGCGGGCTGCTTAAAATTCAGCTTGGTGTCTTGGCTGATACATTTTTTATTCAGGAAATTCAATTAAGTTAGATCTACACTTCCTTGCTCTGACAAACTACCTCAGTTCACGTCTTTCTCTTTGTAATTACCTTAATGGTTTAGCTGCCTACCATTATCCACGGCAAATGGAAAGTGCTTTGGCAAGTTTATCTTGAAAAGCTTCTAACAGCAAAGGCTTGTTAACCCAGTGTCAGGGCTCATTGAAATTTCAGTTAGACACTAATATAGCATAAGAAAAAAGGGAGGGGGGATTTCAAGAAATAAGATTTGTATTGTCATTATTAATGAGATATAAGGTTCAGAAAGAAATCTAAGCCATCTGTGGTTTGTATAATCATTTATTGGTTACGATAGACATCTTTCTTTGGGCAAATTTCCACCTGCCCTCTGAGACCTGGACACATTAGTGTAACAATTCTTGTGTTACTTACCACGGTGACATGACAGCTAGGACCTATATAATACAATATTTGCAGAACTATAAGATATGGACAGTTATAAGCAGGGCTTTTTCCCCCCTTTCAGCTGGAGCTCAGCAAAACTCAGCTCCAGCACCTCTCAGGTGGGCGCCATTGCCATTCTAAGAAAACAAGTTCGTGGTGAGTTCTGGCTCTTCTAGAAAAAATAGCACTGGATATAAGGATAGAATTCAAAGATGAGAAATGGTGGCCTGTACCTTTTTCATGAGAAGGAGCTCTTGGTCAGCAAAGTTGTGTGGGTAAATACACATTTTAAGGAAGAGAAAGTCCTTTGGCAATAGGTGGCTAGTTAATCAAGAGACTGAATCAACTTCAGACTGCGTGATTATGCTGGACTAAAGGATCAGGATGCAAAGAAGGATGATGAGAGTGGTCAGAGAATGGGACTCCATTTAAGCCACAGTGATCCATGCGACAGTCACCTCCAGGCTTGACTACTGTAATTCGCTCTACATGGGGCTGCCTTGAAGCTGTCCCAGAAACTCCAGCGGGTGCAGAATGTTGCAGTGAGGCTCCTCATGGGGTCTCTGCCATGGGAGCATATTCACCCAGTGCTTTTCCAGCTGCACTGGCTCCCGGTGGAGTACAGGGTCAGATTTAAGGTGCTGGCTTTGACCTTTAAAGCCCTTCATGGCCTAGGACCCTCATATCTACGGGACCGCCTCTCTCGGTATGCCCCATGGAGGACCTTAAGGTCCATAAATAGCAACACCCTAGAGGTCCCGGGCCCTAAGGAAGTTAGATTAGCCTCAACCAGAGCCAGGGCCTTTGCAACACTGGCTACGGCCTGGTGGAACGCTCTGCCTCATGAGACCAGGGCCCTGCGGGATCTGATTTCTTTCTGCAGGGCCTGTAAGACAGAGTTGTTCTGCCTGGCCTTTGGCTTAGAATCAATTTAACTCCTTCCCCCTCTTTCTCTTTTTTCCTTTCTCCTGTGATGAGGCTGCATTTTTAAAAAAATTATATTTTAATGTTGTATTTTAATATTGTTTTTAAGTTGTATTTCAATCAAATTGTTTTTATTATTGGTTGTTAGCCACCCTGAGCCTGGTCTTGGCTGGGGAGGGGAGGGTATAAACAAAATGTATTATTATTATTACCGTATTTTTCGCTCTATAGGACGCACTTTTCCCCCTTCAAAAATGAAGGGGAAATGTGTGTGCGTCCTATGGAGAGAAGACGCCATAGCCCTGCGACCCTCTCCCAGATGGAGCGGTGGCGCGCGGCTATGGCAGGAGCCTCTACAGCCCCGTGTCACCTCTCCAGCCGGGAGAGCATGCACGGGGCTAAAGCAGTCCCCCGCGACCCTCTCCCGGCTGGAGAGGTGACGCGCGGCTATAGAAGCTCCTGCCATAGCTGCGTGTCACCTCTTCAGCCGGGAGAGCGCGCGCGGGGCTAAAGCAGCCCCCCGCGACCATCTCCCGGCTGGAGAGGTGACGCGCGGCTATGGCAGGAGCCTCTCCACTGCACCTTTCCGCTGCTCCCTGACCTGCTCTTTGGGGCTGGTGGTAGGCTTCCCCCCGCCATCCCCAAAGAGCAGGTCGAAAGGAACCTGAAGCCTGGAGAGCGAGAGGGGTCAGTGCACACCGACCCCTCTCGCTCTCCAGGCTTCCAAGGTAGCGGACTGAACGCACCTTAAACGGCACCTTGTTTTAGAGTGGGAAAACAAGAGGGGAAAAGTTCTCCCCCTCTCTGTGCAGCGCCTCCTGCCGCTTCGCTGAAGGATCACTGGGCAGAGAGGGGGAGAATTTTTTTTTCTTGTTCTCCCCCCTCTAAAACAAAGTGCGTCGTATTGTCCGGTGCGTCCTATGGTGCGAAAAATACGGTATTTATTATTAATCAGCAGAAGTGGCTGCCTGCCATAGTCCATGAAGTGGACTCTGATCCCATCAACACTATATTTATAAAAGTATTAAAAGTATTATGCCACTTTAAATATTCATGGTTTCTCCCAGAGGATCCCAGAAGCTCTAGTTTGTTAAAGGTGTTGAGATTAGGAGGTCCCTATGCCCTTCACAGAGCTACAATTCATACAGTTCCCTGAGAAGAAGAATTGATTGCTAAACCATTCTGGTAACTGTAGCCCTTAGCAAACTAATATAGTGAAGATGGGACCTATAGCTTAACTCTCCCTGGTAAGCCATGGAGAAGGGAGTGCAGTAGCCATGTTTTGCAACAGGGGATTTAGACGAGTACACTAAGTACTTTTGGGAAAGTACTTTCCCCCGTCACTGGGAAAAGATAATGGTTGTTCATCCCAACACATGGGCATCATGAGTGTCTAATCCCAGGTGTTAGCTGTACATGTGGAGGAGACTTTTGTGAACACCCTATAGTGCAGGTGTGTATGGGAACAGTGGGGACTCGTGCGAAGTCCCCATTCTGATTTATGTTGATTAATCAGAAGACTTTATACACATAGGGGAATGGATTCCTTCGGAAGGTGGTGGACTCTCATTAATTGGAGTTTTTAAAGCAGAGCTTGGGTGGCCATCTGCCATGGATGCTTTAGTTGAGATTCCTGCATTGCAGGGGGTTGGGCTACATGAGCCTTTGGGTCCCTTTACAGTTCTCTGATTCTTTGAACTTTCTAATAATAAATGTGCGTTGGTCGTGGAGCAGGGTGGCCATGTATGCATTGCCAAAAGAGCAATACTGCATCACAAAAAAGACACAGATTTGCATAGTATTTGCACGTGCTAAATTTACATGTGTATATGCAAATTTAGAAATAATTACTATTATTTAAATAAAAATACATTGCGTTTCACCACCGTGAGAACTGTTATGCCTGCTCAGGCATCATCCAGTTGTTGCTTCAGGGGCTCTTCTCTCTCATCTTATAGTTTAAAGGCACTTGGACTAGACAGTAGAGGACACCATCAAGCAGGGGACTCCTTCTGAGATCTTTTCAGCTAGTGAAGGGTCCTCTGTATAGCAGGACACATAGCCATCCAAATGACTACAGCAGGGTTTGAAAGCCAGGTGAAGATGGGAAGCAAGTGAGAGCTAGGGGAGGGAAACACTCTCAGTGAATCTGTCTGCTGGGGAAGGAAGATTGGGATAAGAGAGAGAAAAGCATAGTCACTGCCACTTCAGGAAAGCGAAAAGCCAATTACCCTGAAAGGGAAATATGGCTAGAGGTAGATGAGGGGTAGCCCAACCCAGCCAATGTGATGCAGTCTTCAGGTAGGGAATCACATTTGAGAGTCTCTCCAGAACTTTCCAGAACATCTGCACGGTGCCCATGTGTCTCTCCTCCAGTTCAAAGCTTATCTCTTTCATAAGACTTCCTCCGGGATGCATTAATTTGCCATTCCCGCTGAAACTCCCTTTTATAACTTTGCTTCCCCATCCTTTCTCTTGGTGAAGTCCTCCACTACTAAAAGTCAGACTGTACAGTGGTACCTCAGGTTAAGTACTTAATTCGTTCCGGAGGTCCGTTCTTAACCTGAAACTGTTCTTAACCTGAAGCACCACTTTAGCCAATGGGGTCTCCTGCTGCCGCCACGCTGCCGGAGCACGATTTCTGTTCTCATCCTGAAGCAAAGTTCTTAAGCTGAAGCACTATTTCTGGGTTAACCCGAGGTACCACTGTATGTTCTTCAGGAACAACAATGAGCAACCAAATGGATGATAAGATGCAGAATAAGGTTCTTATTTTCTTCAATTCAGCAAGGTAATGTAGATTTCCCCTTTACAAGAAGGCAGGTTTAGAATGGATCCATCAAATTTCCCAAGCTACATTACTTTTGTAGTTTTTGTAACATCACTTTTGCTGCCTTTAGCTGCCATCTTGTGGCGGGTTAGCTTCATCTCAGGTGCATACTTTTTGAACAAGGGATATTTATTTTCCCCATCTGTGACTGTGATGTCTCTTCCACTCCCGTGCTAGTAATTGCCAGCACAGCAGCAAAGTGGTTTTACTTCCGTTGTGTAAAGCAGATGGTTTTCCATGCAATACCTGCACATTAATACTCATAAGAGCATACAAGACTGGAAACCTTGCCAGCAGTAATGGCAGCTCAAAGTCTTTGGGAGCCATCAATGCTCATGAGATAATTTTCTGTTTGCATTAACGGGTTGATCTGGGTCTGCACAGTTTGAAAAGGTTGACAAATGCAGAAAGGTCTTTATCATTTGATATTTTCTTTTCATCTTCTCTTCTTAGATCTTACCACAATTGATTATCATGGCTGTGAAAACAAAATAAAGCAACTTTAAAGCAAGAAATCTGATTAAACATGCAATGCAATTAAAACCACCTGCACTACCTTTCTGGGGTCTGAAAAGCCCTCCTAAACATGAAGGTCTTAACCACTGCTGAATAATAAGTCCAAGAGCTATTTGATTTTAATTGTGTGTGTTTTTACCCATCCTTTGCTGCTGCAATTTATATCTGTGCATTTTCATTTTTTTAATTGGACATTTTATATTTGTCGGCTTCTTTTTGGCATTGTTAAATAGAAAAGCAGGATATAAATATTTGGGGATGGGTTCGACTAACCCGGTGTGCTAGCAGAGGACAGCACAAGGACTCCCGCTGGTGACAGACCTCCCCACCCCACCCCATGCTCCCCTCCTCCTGTGCACCTTGCTGCTCCCCCAAATCCACTCTGGAGGGTCAGGAGAACCCCCTGAACAATGTGGGGGTGGGTGGGAAGGAGAGTGGGATTCTGCCATCTAAAAAGCAAAAAGGTTTGTGGTGATGAAACAATGGTAATAGTGTGAGGTTGAATTCCACAAGGTTTCAAAGAGGCCAGGAAGACCTCCCTAATGCACAAAAAGCATTACAGAAAACAGGCCCTAGATCTCATTACTATCACCTTTGCCTTCACTAAACAGGACTTTTTTTCTGCTGAACTTAATATATAATGTGGAATATACAGGTTTCAGGAAACTTTGACCTTTAGGGAATGGAGCGATTTTCTTTTATAAACAAGCCATTATTTTGGTTGGCTATGAAGTCATCACCAAAAAAGAGAGCCAATGGGGTGACAGATATGCAAATGTAGAAATAATTGCAGGCCCAGGCCACACACCTCCCCCCCCCACTGCTCAAATGAGTTACCAATAAAAGAGACCACACCAATGAATGGGTTAAAATCAGGCCACAACTTTATTGACTACAGGTGAAGGGGTTTGGCATAGGCATTGGCTAAGCATGTGTTTCCGGCCCGCCTGAAAGGGTCAACATAGCAGGAAGGGATTCCTATGACTTGCATCAAATAGGGGGATCCCCACAAGGATCACTGCCTCTAGGAGCACTGAGGCCCAAGCCAGTCTGGGCAAATGGATAGAAGCAACTCCTTCACAGATCCCTTTAATGGGATACCCTATTTCTGGAGGGTACAACCCCTACTCCAACCAATCATAAGGTTACCCAATGCTTAAACCACCAAAGTTGTGACAATTGCTATGAGATAGTCTAACACCCCAGATCATAGCCAATTCTCCTGATAGGCAAATTCCTACCCAGCCCCAAAATATGTTGACCACCGCAGCCATAGCAAGGTCAATTCAATGAGTAAATGCAAAATGCAAAAATACAGGATGGTTCCTTCTCTCATCTCCTTAGCCAGGCAGCCCTTCAAATAGAGGACTGTTCTCTGACAGGTCTTCCAATATATAGTTCTGGGCTCTGCAAAGCAGGATAAACAGCCAGCATACTGCTACTGACCTGAGACACTGGGATATGGCAGAGCACAGGTATCTGTGTTTGAAGTTTTACTAGAAGTTCAAATTCTACCAAGCAGAACTAGGAACCAAATACATAGCTTAGAATTTAAATATTTATAAACCTCACATTCCTAAAGTATATTAATGTGGTTTACAACATGCAAAATATAGTAAGACCAGCCCTTGAATAGCCATAAAACATAGTTTAAAACATGTGCTACAATTGATAGAAGCCTAACATTGAATATCACCCAGGGTTTGTATTTATTTTAAAAATATTCATCAGGGCACAGAGAAGTGGCATTTACAGTTGAGTGTTTCCTTAAAAGATTCATTAAAACGCCTCCAAGATGCCTTCATCTGGGGCATTAATTTAATCATTATAGCTCAAAAATAAGAATGATGCTTTATTGAGTATTCATAAGTTTCTAAAGCGAGTTCAGGCAAAACCGAGCCATTCTCTTGTCCATAAGCTGGAGCCATAACTTAAGGTGTGGGGAGGAATATCTAAGCAACCTCAAAATAGAATGTCATATAATCCATAATATAAAGCTCTGGAACATTCAATGATTAATTTTGAGCAAGGAGATGTTTTTATATCAATATGCACAAAAGAGCAAGGCAAGATTTTCCTAATTAGTTTAATGAGAAGGAATGGGAAATTATCTTTTAATGAACACGTGAAAGAATGCTCTTTTGGGCATACACAATTATTTTAATGTGGTGATTCAATTTTGGGGTCTTGTAGCAAACGAAATGCAACCTTGTTGTTCATTTCAGCCCAAGGCAAAGCTAAATCAAACCTTTCCATCTTTTGAAATTTTAATGAAGCCTCAAACTATTGGTCCTGGGCAATACAGCCATTAATAAATATATGGTTGTTTGTGTTTAAGGAAAAAGAAAACTGTTTTATGCCACTGCACAACTTCACTCTCTGGGCAGACAGACATCTCATATCCTAGTCAGCAACTAGTTTTCCTGGAGGTCTCTGTTGAGAACAAAACAAAAGAAATTGTCAGGTTCAAAAGAAATTGTCAGGTTCTGATCTCATATTACAGAATGCACGGCAGGCTTAACAGTTAAAGCATATTGTATAGAAACATTGGGACACAGGTGGCACTGTGGGTTAAACCACAGAGCCTAGGGCCTGCCAATCAGAAGGTCGGTGGTTCAAATCCCTGAGACGGGGTGAGTTTCCGTTGCTCACTCCCAGCTCCTGCCAACCTAGCAGTTTGAAAGCACGTTAAAGTGCAAGTAGATAAATAGGTACCGCTCTGGCGGGAAGGTAAACGGTGTTTCCGTGCACTGCTCTGGTTCACCAAAAGCGGCTTAGTCATGTTGGCCACATGACCCGGAAGCTGTACACCGGCTCCCTCGGCCAATAAAGCGAGATGAGCGCCACAACCCCAGAGTCGGCCATGACTGGACCTAATGGTCAGGGGTCCCTTTACCTTTACCTTTACCTATAGAAACATTGGGTGTTGGGAGCTACACTACTTCCTCATATTAAATTTATTTGCATTACCTAGAGCCTGTTCTACTGATGAAGCCTAGGATGGCGAAACAAGGCTAATATTCCGGAAATCCTTCTCTTAGACTTTGTGAAAGTATTCTGTGGAACTGTAACAACAAAATAATGTGGATTATTGGACTCTATGAGCAGACAGGTGGAATAGACACTTATACAAGTATGGACCTTATGCATGACCTGACTAGAGAATGAACTGATCTACTGGGTCTTCTGCCTTTTTCATAGAACTTTATGAAACTTTCGTTGAAATCTACAATTTGATACTATGAATACTATACCTTATTTATTCAAAAGTACAGCCGGTTACAGCTTGTGTGCTTATTGAGTATGTTTCATGTAACCATAGGTTTGTTGTTGTTGTTTTGCTAGCCCAATTGCACAGGCACACTGGAAGCGACATGGCACCCCTCAGTGCTGATGCAAGGCTGTCTCATCTTACTCTAGAAATCTTTAAAAGGTTCCTCGCCAGAGCGATGTGGTTCACCAAGGAGCAGGAGCCACACACAACCCTAGGCAGTAGGAGAACAGGCTGTGAAGTATGAAGCCACACCAATGAGGAATGGAGCTCATCCAGGGGCAAGACCTGTATGAAAATCTCAGGTGAGCAAGCTGTGATGGATGGAGACACCCCAGTGAAGTCTGGACATCCATGGAGCATCCATGAGTATCCTTGGAGTATCCATGAAGATACTCCAAGGCCCATCTTCCCCATAAGCAACCCAGTGTAAGGAGGACGACGAAGGGATCAGTGGATACAACCAGACAGAGGTTGTTGTGTTAGTTTTCCTGGGTATAATTCTAGTACTTCTGTTCGTCTAATGTTCCTTTTAGACTACATTACCTCTTGCACTAAGGAACTATGGCTTTTTGATCACCATAGTGTCATGTAGGCATGATGTGACACAACAACAGACATAATTGAACATGCTGCTACCCCTTCACCATTTATGCTGAGATGTGCTTCTATTCTCCAATGATTCACCTGTTAAAATGACAGAAAATCACTGTACTCTTTCATACCACCACAAATTTCATTCCTTCAATTTTATTTAATAGATTGCAAGCACTCCCTGCCCCGCCCAGGAACAATTAACAAGGGAATGTGCATGAAACTTTCACTAGTTTCTGCAAGGTTTCTGGAAGTAGACAGATTATGTGAAAGATACAGAAAATGGGGAGATGATCAGGTAAGACATTGAGAAATTGGAATAAGGCATTGTCTGTATGCAGCTAAAAAATTTCCTATGCATGGCATGGTCTCAAGTTCAGCAGCCAATGGCTAATTGTGAAATGAAGCCTTATCTGCCAGAGAAGCAGGTCTCAGGGAGTGACCTCGCACATCCAACCACCAAGTAAGTGCTGAAGACTGACATTGTGGCCTCTGAGATAAAGATGGGAAAGTTAAGCTCCTGAGGAGAAGGTCTCCCACTGAATCAAGTGGGAAGAAGGCAAATTAAGACTTCAAAGACCTGTTTTTAGCAAACTAGCGCTGGCAGGCCTAACCTTGATTTACTAATTGCTTCAGGAAGAGGAAGTAATACTAGACTACATGGACCAATGGTGTGGTTCACTATGTTAGTCATTTTGCCACTTGACTCTAGAGATCTGTAAATCATATTACTGAAGCAAAATCCCTGTCCAAATTCATTTGGCTCTTTTGCACTAACAATGTTATTTTTTTTAAAAAAAGGTAAGATATGATTGGAACATTCATATATATATTTCCCATTTACCATTATTTACTTTGCTTCAATTCTTGCTACATGACAGCTTTCCAACCAAGGAATTGCAAATTATAAGAATCGTGTCTCCTCTAAACTAAACTAGCATGAGGTGATGGCTCAGCTGCAATTCGCTGTGTGTCACCTATCATAGAAGTGTTGAATATTTCAGGTCTTCGGGGGGAACGTTTGCATTATGCTTGGCAAATTGCAAGGTGTCAAGCAAGATAACATGTAACAGCATAGATTACCATTTGGACAAAGTCAAGACACAAAAGATCCCGGAGCGTTGTTTCGACATAGTTAAAGTAATGACGAAAAGAAAAGAAAGCAGGAATATGTCTGAGAAGTCCTCGTTCCAATTAAGTCAACAAAAATCCCACTGAAATCAAATCAAATCAAATGTATGTCAGCATAGGAAGGTAGAGGCAGTTAAATAACACCAAGGGGGGAAAGAGGGAGAATCTCATATGGCACAATGTAATATTTATTGGAAAGTGTTGTGATGCATTTTAAGTAAACAGTCATCTTCAGGGGAATAAGTGTCCAAAGAGCAAATTTTATTACTTCTAGAAAGAGAAATCCATCATGGGAATATAGGAAGCTGCTTTATATGGAATCAAAACACTAACCTATCTACAGTGGTACCTCGGGTTACAGATGCTTCAGGTTACAGACTCCGCTAACCCAGAAATAGTACCTTGGGTTAAGAACTTTGCTTCAGGATGAGAACAGAAATGGTGTGGCCAGCAAGGATTAGACAAATTTGTGAAGGTAAAGGATGTCAGCAACTACTGTCTCCGCACTCTGAGTCTTTTTGCTTTTGAATACCAGATGCTGGAAATCACAGGAGAGGAGAGAACTCTGTGGTTGGGTCCTACCTGTAGGCTTCCCATAGACCACAGAGAGAAAAGTGTTCCAGACTTGAAGGGCCTTTGGTCTAATCCAGCAGGACAATCCTTACATTGGAAGCATCCCCCAAACAATATTTTGGGTGTAAAAATTTAGTACATTTTTTCCCATTTGCAATGAACAGTACATAATCATAGTTGATCATTCTTGACAGCCATGCAAAATATTCAGAAAAAAATAGATAGTGAGTGTTAGTAAACACAATGCTGAAAGAGTTATCCCTAAGAAATACAAATCTGGGTGAAAATGGGAGTTGTATTTTTTATGAGAAAAGAGAATCAATAAAAATTATAAATAAATAAGGAAGGAAGGAAGGAAGGAAGGAAGGAAGGAAGGAAGGAAGGAAGGAAGGGAAAGGCATATACTTGAAACAACATGCTAGTTAATTCTGTTACTTGCTCAAAAGTGAGAGATGGTTACTAATTCACATACTGTTTAATGCCAAGTTGGCTCCTAAGTGGTGCACAAAACATGAAAATCAAGGGTTGTCTCCAACTAAGTTTTACTCAGAGTAGGCACATTGGAATTAATAGTCCTCAGTTAGTTACGTTCATTGATTTCAATAGGTCTGTTCTGATAAGCACAGCTTTGGCTACCACCCTAACTGCACAACTTTCTTAAAAGTCAGGAAAAAAAATGGCCATAATCAAAATACACAACAAAACAATCCCATTAAGACATTAAGATTTAAAAGCACATGATTCAAAGAGGCTGTAAGACAATGGCATTTAAAAAACTGTGCGGTAATCAAAACAGGAGACTTGGTTAAATAGATCAAGACAGTGCCTCTGTCAACAGGTGAATCTTCAAAAGCAGCCAGGATATCAATACTGATGAGGCATCACTTATTTCAGCTGGGAGGGTGTTGCACTGTTGGCATCAGTGCAAAAATTCTCATATGCATGCATCAAAGGTAATAGGTTCCAAAATAAATGGGTGGAAGGTGCACATCGACTTCACTGTTGTATCTCTAAGGTGGCCATTACATACAGTGGTGTCCCTCTTCTACTCGCCTGCATGTGACCAATCTCTTTGGGTGATGTTGCACACATTGTGCAGTGTGCATTTATGTACGTGCCACTGATGTTGTGAGTGTTTCCCATCTAAATGGGCACACACGGTGTGGACCCACATAGGAAGTTGTGTTGTGCAAAGCCATCAAACTCATTCTTGAACCTAGCTCTCTTGGGTTTCAGACATAGGTTGTTCCAGGCACTAGCCAGAGATGCCACAAATTAAATTTGGGGTCCTCTACATGCAATGCATCTCATCTCCCAAATAATTTTGGGTCTTCCGCGACACAACTGCATGCCAATAAAGATTGCATATGTCTGCAGTCCTTTCCCACCTACACCACTGCTGTGTGAGATACCACCACACAGCTTCTGTACAGCTCAAAATGTGTTTGAATCTGCATATCTGATATGGTGGGATTTAGCAACCAACCTCTCCTCTCATCAAATCAGAGAAACAGAATGGACACACCAACACAGTTCTGTTGCTTCTGCAACTTTCACAGTATAAACCATGTGGCAGAGATTATAGCCAAACAATATTTCCTTTTGGGTAGTCAAATTCCTTCTCCTTCCGAATTATTGGGTTTTCAATTCTGTGTCAGGCTTAATCCATATCTTTTTTTTTTCATATTGTCTGAGCAAAAGGCTTGATTTTCTTCACAGTTTTGAAAGAGAAGTATGGGCTTATTCCACTTCATGGTGCTTTTTTTTTTTCATGGGACTGACAGTAATGCTTCATGACCTGTCTAAGCCCCAATGTGTTCCTTTCCTCTTCTTGTTAAAGTACTGTACCTCTGGGTAGCCACAGACCCAAATTCCCTCTGGCTAAACACAGTGGGCTAAAATAGAAAGCAGCGGGGAATTGTAAATACACATCCATGCTTCAAACACGTCAGGAAAAGACAACTTTTCTTCAGTATAAAATTTCAACCTCCTTGACCCAGTTCCTATATTTATTTATTTATTTATAAACAATTGCTTCTACATCTCCATTTGGTTTTCTCGGGAGGGTTCTGGCCCCGCAGAAATGGTGAGCATGACCTCAAACTACAGAAGTGCAACAATGACTGCAGAACCAAGCAATTGAACTCATCACAAATGGGAGACAAAACCTTTGGAGCGTTCGCTCTCTGCCTCCTTCTTTCCGCAGATATATGAAAACTCAAGTACCAAAGTCTTGTACTAAATCTTTGAAACCAATTGCAGTCCAGTACTACAGAATGTTAAACAAACTCCTGCACTGCATTTGAGAGAAAAATAAGTCCCTGATTCAAATACATCTGAAAAATTAGGTGTGAATTTTCTGTCTCCCTGTCTGCCCCATATGCCTCATATAATCTGCTCTGGAGGGTCAAGAGAACCCCCAGAACAGAGCATAGTGGGAGGAAAAGGGGTGTCATTCCATCTAGCAGGCAGAAATTCTGTTGCCAATGAAACTATCAGAATAATGTGGCTTTGAATTCTTTCATATTATTTTACTATTTCCCTTTCTACTTTTAGACTCATCTTGGACATACCTGTTTCAGGTTGCTGCAGGTGAATGTGGCTTGCTTTCCAGCCCCTTGGAATAGCCAGATTCCCGTTAGTGTCCACTACTAATGTCAAAGGATGCATCCTCTACTGTCCATTACACAAGAGCAACAGTTCTCATCACATCAGGGTGTTGTTACACCAAGCATGTTAAAGGTTATAAAGCACATGGCACACTGTGAAAAAAAGTCCTATACTTCACAAAAAGGATGCTTTAAGAATTCAGACTATCCTCTTTATATATTTGCCATGAACAGGGTTGGCCCTATCATTAGGATGATGAAAATGACTGCCTCAGGTGGCAGATGCTTGGTGGGGAGCAGTGACAACAGTCCCCTGGTTTTTCTTCCTGAGCCTTCCAGCTGTAGTTTCAGAAGAAAGTCAGGAATACATCACAAGATGTCAGTGAAGTTAATTCTTTATTCAAAGAAACAAAACAGCTTAGGTCCAGTGAGAACAGCAACTCCTCCCAGTAGGTCTTGCCCCAATGAGGCAGTTGCAAGGACTGTGGACTTCCCATATAGCTTATAAGTCTCTGGGTCCTTCCCAAGCAACTGGATACTTCTCTACCTTGTTTGTCTTTGTTCCACCCTTCTCATACCTCTTTGGATTCTGGGAAACCAGTATGGAGAGGAGCTGGTCACAGCAGGAGGGGAACTCCCTGGATTCTTCAGCATCCTGCCTAATTTCTGCCTCTGGGCCCCCTTCCTCTGAGCCTCTGATTCAGACTGCTCTCTGCCACAGCCTCTTCCTGCTCACTAAATCCTGTTAACTCTTCAGCTTCTGACACCTCCCAGTCAGCTGCCTCTTCTCCCTCTGACCACTCTTCATCATTCCACCACCAATTCCTTGGCTCTGAGAGCCTTCTTCCGCTGGGGGTTCCCAGCTTTGCCTCCCACCATTCTTCTGCATCCAGCCGGTCCATAACATGTACCAATCTGCTGGAGGGCAGATCAGAGCGTGGCACATGACCTGCCCTGCACTCTCAGTTGCAGTGGATGAAGAAGATCTGAAAATAAATAAGTAAATAGATGTGTTGATACGTGCCTCCAACCTCTCTCACCAACCATACAGCTATGTCGGTAAAGAAGGAGAGCAGGAGTCATTCCCTTACTATTAGCAGCTTTCCTTGATTTTCTGTGATTACTCAGGATCTGCAAAACTCATCTTACCTTTTTCTCTAATCCTCTTGGAACCATCTTGGTTTCCCTTGAAATCCCTCAGATACCTCACTCGAGCAGGAAACTTTGAATTTGCTTTCATCTGAGCTTTAGGCAAAATATATCTGTCAAGCCTAATAAGGGCAACAAGAGGGGATCAGCGGAGATGCCATAATTAAGTCTCCACCAATAACCCTTCTGCTGATGAAGAACAGCAGCCCCTTCAACCTCTGAAAGGTTCTCTAAGAGGGGAATTTGACTGTGATACAGTGGAGGCATGTGGGGTTGGGTGGCGATCTCCTGACATTGCCATCACCTCTGCTTGCCTGCACCAAGCTGGGGTGGAGGTAAGATTGGTCTTATGCAAGTGCATGAGTGGGGCCAATCTGTTGGGGGCACAGCCTCAATTTTTATAGCTCCACCAAGCTGCATGCTGAAAGGGACCCTTTTCAGGCAGGATGAGTGTCCAGTCCTGCCCAGTAGTTTATTGTGTTCCCTGAGTTGAACATGAACTGTGCTTAGATTTCTGCTCAGCTAGTACAACTCCCTCAATTTCTGTGGGCCCAGGGCTAACACCTGCACACTAACCTAAATATTCCCTGGCATGAGTGGGCATTTGGATAAAATGTAAAAAGCTAAGGGACCCCCTAGATGGTTAAGTCCAGTCAAAGGTGACTATGGAGTTGCAGCGCTCATCTCGCTTTTCAGGCCAAGGTAACCAGCGTTTGCCCACAGAAAGCTTTCCGGGTCATGTGGCCAGCATGACTAAACCACTTCTGGTGCAACAGAACACAGTGACAGAAGCCAGAGTGCACGGAAATGACATTTACCTTCCTGCCACAGTGGTACCTATTTATCTACTTGCACTGGTGTGCTTTTGAACTGCTAAGTTAGCAGGAGCTGGGACAGAGCAACAGGAGCTCACCCCGTCATGGAGATTCAAACAACCGACCTTCTGATCGGCAAGCCCAAGAGGCTCAGTGGTTTAGACCACAGCACCACTCGCATGTGGATATGCACCGCCTGCAGCCCAAGATAGTTTGAGAGGAAGAACATAATCTGCCCTGCCCCTGGAATGTCCTCTTGAAGACATCCCACTTTATCAATCAGTATAGAAAGTGATGTCTCTAAATCATGGATGAAGCACTGTTCAGTGTTAATCCTCCTTTGTAAAATATTTGAGCTTAATAAAAGGGCGGAAATGGGTAGCCAGTGGTGTAGCTTAAAACAACATTAGGAAAAGACGGACATGCCTGTTTAACCTCATTCAAAAGCCTACCTGTGTGCAGCCACACTTGACAATTTGAGCACTAACGCCAGTAACCTGACTTCACAGAGCAATATTTTTAGCTCCGATGTTTCCTCCCCATGCTTCAAAAGGCAAGGTCAATTGTATGATCCCCCTCATCTAGCTATTAAATTGGGTTACAAGCTGTGACCTTCGCAGCTGCTTTCATCCAAGATTGCGCACCCAACAAGTTTCCCGCTGTCTCGAGCTAACAGACTGTAGCTTTTAAACTTCGCATTGTGGCTTTTCTTTTGCAGCCTCAAATCTTTGCTTCTGACCCTACCAGTCTCTTTTTTCTTCCTTCCCTGCACGCAGGGGTAGTTTCAGAAACTTGAAAGGTGAGAGACATTGTTGCTCTGCTAAGAAGGTAGAATTTGGCTCGTATCCAGTGAGCTTTCCCAATCCTCCTTCTCTCTACAGATCAGTTACTTTCTGCTCTGTTCAACCCTCCTGACCTTTTCCTCTATCACTACCACTTCCACAGGTTTTTCTTTTTCTTTTTCTTTTTTTCACTTAATAATAATAAAAAAAGTGTAAAAGTTTGTGCTAACAGTTAAGAACTGCATCTTGGATAGGGATGGGGAAAATTCATTCTGTCCACATTTTCATGTGAATTGACTGCATTTGCACACTGTGAATCAATAGATTAACCACAATGCAACCAGCCTTCAAAATTCAAATTTCTTTGAATTTTATAATGCTTTTCTACATGAATCACATGCAAAAATGTGGGCATGAATGAGAAGAGTGTACAAGCAGCCATTGTACTATGGGAAATTGCTTGCAAAAGAATCCATATATTAGGCAAAAATTATGGACAGAAATGTGTGCAATAGGGAAAATGTGCATGAAGAGGAATATGAATTTCTACGAGGACTTTTTTTTTTTTTTGAGATGGAGTGTATGTGATTGACACCATGAATATTCCTCAACTGTAGAGGTTTTGTGAATTGAAGGAAACCATTTATATATGCACCACTAACTTTGGAATGGAATAGGTTTTGCATACAAAATGTTCCCTAACTTTTTTGGGACAGGATCTGACAGAGGGATTGAAACCCATGGCTGTTTACTTATTGTTGTTGTTGTTTAGTCATTTAGTCGTGTCCGACTCTTCATGACCCCATGGACCAGAGCACGCCAGGCACTCCTGTCTTCCACTGCCTCCCGCAGTTTGTCAAACTCATGCTGGTAGCTTTGAGAACACTGTCCAACCATCTCATCCTCTGTCGTCCCCTTCTCCTTGTACCCTCAATCTTTCCCAACATCAGGGTCTTTTCTAGGGTGTCTTCTCTTCTCATGAGGTAGCCAAAGTATTGGAGCCTCAGCTTCACGATCTGTCCTTCCAGTGAGCACTCAGGGCTGATTTCCTTCAGAATGGATAGGTTTGATCTTCTTGCAGTCCATGGGACTCTCAAGAGTCTCCTCCAGCACCATAATTCAAAAGCATCTATTCTTTGGCGATCAGCCTTCTTTATGGTCTAGCTCTCACTTCCATACATCACATCTTGGAAAACCATAGCTTTAACTATACAGATCTTTGTTGGCAAGGTGATGTCTCTACTTTTTGAGATGCTGTTTACTTATAGAAGTGTTTAAATAAAATAAAATATTGATGCACTGCACACAATGTATGCAAATGCAATAAAACATAAAATAATGTAAAATAATACCAAAATGATCACAAAAATGACCGGTGCATCTAAAAAGGAAATTAAAACACTAAATCATTCTGTTGGCATTAAAAAGCCTTCAAGAGATGTGAGAATGCCTGTCGAATCTCAGCTGGAAAAGGATTCCACCAGTGACACTAAATACATGATTTCTACTTGACTCCACTTGAGCTTTTGAGACATGGGGGACATCCAACAGTGTTACTCTGGATGGCCTTTGTGGTCAAGCTGGAATATAAGGGTTCCAGCAGTCCTTAGGGTATTTTGAACCCAAGTTTTTCATGACTTTGATGCTGGCCTGGTAGCATACTGGCAGTGCAGGTAGAACATAGCTCTTGGGTTCCATAGACATAGATATGGGAAACTGATTGCTTTCATCCTCAGAATCAGTACTACTGAAATCATTGCAGGGCTTTAAAAATGTGTCCTACAAAGAGTTAATGGTTAATTGGGTCTCTGGTCTTTATTTGAGCATCCAAGCAATTGATTGGTTGGTGTTGTGGAAGTCTTGGTTAACCTATTTCTTATTTGAATAATCATTCCATCCCAAAACAATTCTGAAATGACTCGTTAGGTTCCCGGAGATGGCTGTTGGCTTGGAATGTCATGGCTTAAGGGAGTCCAATTGATTCTTAATGCAATTTCTCTCCTAAGAGAACCGTAACATCTACATTCATATAGCACCTTCCCTCCCAGAGAAACCCAAAGCACTCTGCAGACATCAATAAATTATACATTCACAGGAATTACACTGACCACTTGTGAAAAGCAAGCCTGAAGCCTCTTAATGTCAAAAGGATATGGCATGTTTGGTTTTCTTGTTCCATTCTCTCAGAGAGAGGGGGAAGTAGGGAGTGAGATGGAACAGATTCTTGCCTCCAACTCTATCTCTCTCTCTTTTAAAGCACTCACATTGATATTTTCTTTTCCTTTCCGGAAGCACACACATCCAGATTATTGTTTTTTCTACTGCCAGGAGTGTGAAAAGTGCTGTAAAAGGGCGGGGTAATCTGCCAGGCAAATAACAGGTTGCTAACACCCGAGAATGGGTGTGATTGTTAAGGGCACAGCACCAAGTGAAAGGATTTAAAACAAATCATTGTGGTAGAAGAAGTGCAACAGCTTTGAAACACTCTCAGAGATTGTCAGCTGATGAGTGAATTGGTGGGTGAGCCAAGTCAGTAGCTGTGAGCTTGCATGAGACAGTGTAGAAGGCATGGAAATATATGTAATAGTTATTGTTATTATTATTATTATTATTATTATTATTATTATTATTATTATTAGTCTCTAGGCATTCTCTTGACTGCAAGAAGGATTAAACTGTGGACACCCATGGACATGCATGAGCCCCTAGTATCTCCAGATGTGTGGGCTACTCTTCAGACCTCCGTGCAATTGGCAGAAAAGTCCGAGGAGGATATTTTTATTGTATTCAGTTGAACATGCTTATAAAAGCTCACTACAGTTGGGAACCCTCATGAACTAGGCTTCCTGTTTGTGGGGAGGTTTCTGGGCATATTCAGCTGAATATGTTTGGAAACCCTCTTCAGATTTCTGCACTAATCACAAAAAGACATCAAGGGGCAAGTGGAGGATGGGCTTGGGGCTTGTGCATGCTCCCTTGCCCTCGATTTCTCCAGAGTTGAGACCTTGGAGTGTCCAGGTAAATTCTTGGCTGGGGCTGGGGTTGGGGCTGTTGAAAATAAAAGGAATTTCATTTCAGGTCCTTCCTCTGCCTGGCAACGTCCATTGCAGTGGTACCTTGGCTCTCCAATGGCTTGGCTCCCAAACAAATCAACTCTTGAACACTGCAAACCCAGAAATAAGTGTTCTGGTTTGCGAACGTTTTTCGGAAGCCGAACATCCGACGTGGCTTCCGCAGCTTCCGATTGAGTGCAGGAAGCTCCTGCAGCCAATCAGAAGCTGACCCTTTGTCTTCAGACAACCGGAATGGATTAAGTTCGAGAACCAAGGTACAATAAATTCCAGCCAGCACCAGCACAAACAAGATCATTATAAATAGAGTGACAGGCAGGGTAGCAAATCCCTTAGAACAGTTGCTCCCCGCATCCTCAGGAGAGGTCAGGGGCAAGCATGCAAGCCCCAACCTCAGCTTGCCATTTGGACCCTTTCTACAGTTAGCACTAATTTCTGAAGAGGGGTTTTAAGCATGTCCAACTGAATGAGATTGGAAAAGTCCCCCATGCTGCAGGGTCTTCAAAAGCGGGCTGTTTTCTTTGCACACCATATGGATCAATCCATTTTGTTTAGGAACCATTCAAAACAACTCCAGGAGAATGGAAACTCGTTTTTCATTTGTCTATAACACTTATACCCTGCCTTTCTCATGATGGTTATGTAGGGGCCCTGGGTGGTCTCCTATCAGAGCATGGATCAGATCAGCTTCTGTGGGTTTTCTGTTGTTGTGGTTAATTTATTTATACCCCATCTTTTTCTCTGACATGGGTTCTGGGTGATTAGAAACATATAGATGTATTGAAAACATACAGATAAATTTAAAAATCACAATAAAAGCAGGACAGAACCAGCCACTTCATTAAAAGCAGTCAGTTCCCCCAAAGCCTCTTGGAATAAGAAGGTGGAAATATAAAAAATGAAGCTGGTCTAACTTCTCCCTCACATGTCTTAGGTATATATTTTAAACTTGCATTGGTTTCCATGTGTTCCTAGTGAGCAGGATGCATATCTAATTTGTGGTTTTTATTTTGTTATCATCAATCCACACATTGAATAGGGGAAGTTGCGGGAGGCAAAATCAAAACTCGTGTACACCATTATTTAGGAGCATAGACATGTGTGGCTTCCACCCTTCTCCTTATTTTTCTTCTCTTATTTTGCAGAGCATGATTGAATGTAATGTGCCAAATCTTTGGTGCCGTTTCCCTAGTAAGCATCCTTATTTTAATTTTAAATGGGCAAGCCGTAGAGATGGCCTGATTGCTTTAAACACTGAATGCCCTTCACATTTTCTAATTTGAACCAGAGTGATTAGCAGTCTTTCAGAGCTGAAAAAATGAACTGTCAGTGGGAGCACTGAGGGCTTAACCCTATCCAGACCAGCCATTTCTAAAGAGAACCTCTGACCATAAGCTCTGGATATTGGAGAGCCAGTGGTTTCACACCCCTGCCCTAAACATTGCTGTAAATTAAATATAATTCTTTTATCCATTTCTTTCTTGATATTTGCAAATCATATTATTCACCAGCGTTCCCCTATTCTATCTAATTTAAATTATCAAGACTGAATCTTAATTCTTTCTCCTTATTATTCCCGTTCCAATAATTTGAAGTCCAACAAACCAAAGAGCGGCAAAGCTGGAGGCTGCATTGAACTTATGACTTCACCTCCCTCAATGCCTGCATTCTATACCCTCAAGCACTGATCTGGATTAAATGATTCCTCATAAATTCCAAGGCTAGTAATGAAGTTGCCGAAAGTTGCAGAGGAGAGGACAGTTCAAGATCTTCGCTGAAAACGAGTACAGAAAGTCTGCGGTGGGAAAGGTATTTCCTGGATGTGACCTTTAAAGCAACAGCTGGGGGGAAGGAAAAAGTCCTAGCATGATACCATCCTGTGGATCAGCAGGCCAGTTGTGTTCATTTATCTCTCAGCTGGAAGTCTGTGTAGGAAAATGGCACTCCAGGTAGTGAGGAACTTTATGAAGAGCGACCTGGGACCACGCAGAAGATTGCTAGGGGAGGGGGAGCTGATGAACCAAAAGTCAGCTGGCATTTTTAAAAAATGAAGCAAATCCTTATGAATTTGCACATTTTGGAGCCTCTGTCTTACTGCAGCATGAGTAACTAAAGAAGATAAACGAGAGCAAAAAGATTGCGGCATGGAGTACCGCCTCCACTCATAGTTCAAACTTAGAATGCTCAGTTTTCAGTAGGCTCTATTTGTGGGGGTACAGTCTGCTTTTTTAATGGAGAGATTTTGTATTTTGCAAATTTGGGGTTCCCCTGACTGGGCGAATAGTGGAATGTTCGACAGTGGAATTTGCTGCCAAGGAGTGTGGTGGAGTCTCCTTCTGTGGAGGTCTTTAAGCAGAGGCTTGACAACCATATGTCAGGAGTGCTCTGATGGTGTTTCCTGCTTGGCAGTGGGTTGGACTCGATGGCCCTTGTGGTCTCTTCCAACTCTATGATTCTATGATTCTATTCTATGATTCTATGAATACTTCTCACTTTTGTGTGGGTGGCAAAGTGGCATTCATATCCTGAACATTAGCAACCGAGAGAGTGATAAAATGTGCATGCAATTTTCACAGGTCGTTTTTGCCACATAAGAGAATAGGATCAATACTAGTGTATATGATTTGGGCCAGTTCTGCAAATATGTCTGTCATTACCATGTATTCTTAATGAAGATAAGACCTCTACCTTGTTTTGTCAAAGCAGAAATATGGAAGTCCCTGGATTTTAAAAGTTAAGAACGTGGTTGTGAATGTAGTAGAACAGGAATAGCCAGTTTGGGACTCTTTGCAGATTCTTGGACTACAACTCCTATCAGCGTCAGCCACCATGGCCAATGGTCAGAGATGATGGGATTTGTAATCTGACATCATCTGAAAGGCACCATGTTGGCTATCCATGTAATAGACTGAAGGAACTACAGTACTCAAAACTCAAAACCAGCGCTTGGGCAACTGTGGACAATGAAAATATAAACAAGAAACATATAACACAATTCAAGACCTTGTTATATCATCCACTCAATAATCTCAGTGGAGCGGTTATGCTAGGTAATATTTGTTTAAATTTATTTTTAAACCAGTAAAAAATAATAATTCAAGACAAAATAAAGCACTGCCATTGGACAGGCAGGGGATGGCATTGCTTTGCAGCCTAAATCCAGCCTGTAGGACAGGGATAAAGTAAAGGTAAAGGTAAAGCGACCCCTGACCATTAGGTCCAGTCGTGACCAACTCTGGGGTTGCGGTGCTAATATCACTTTATTGGCCAAGGGAACCGGCATACAGCTTCTGGGTCATGTGGCCAGCATGACTAAGCCGCTTCTGGTGAACCAGAGCACGGAAACGCCGTTTACCTTCCCGCCGGAGCGGTACCTATTTATCTACTTGTACTTTGAGGTGCTTTCGAACTGCTAGGTTGGCAGGAGCTGTTACCAAGCAACGGGAGATCACCCTATCGCGGGGATTCAAACCACCGACCTTTTGATCGGCAAGTCCTAGGCTCTGTGGGAACAGAGTGAGAACATCAAACCCATGGACCAAAAACATCCCTCCAGGCCTCTCTCTGTGACCCTCAGGGCTCTCCCCAGGGGACATACCTTCCCCATGATTCCTACTGGACTTGTTTTTCACCTCCCTTGAGTGTTTTTGACCTGACTGAAATGTGCCCTAGAACTCTGATAAGGCCTCTTGCTTGTCCCAGTGGAGAAAAGACAGGTTGTGGGTGTCTGTAGAAACAACGGTAAAATTTACCTTTGTTGCTCTGCCCATGTTCACCTCTGGTTTTGCCCACCACTTGCATGTGGCCCCTGGAATGTTGACCAGAAGAGAATGTGGCCCCCAGGCTTTAAAAAAATGTACTTTATACCTGCTGGAGGGTGACAGCTAGTCTTTCCTGATCAAACCCGAATGGACAAATGTGTGTGAGGAGGAAGTAGAATTGTGAGCGGTCCTGTCTGAGCTAGGCTTGAGAATCATGAGCGTGTTTTAACTGTCTGCACTAGAGAAAAAGTGGAGAAAGGAAAGAGAGGTATCTTTGGGTAGCTTCATGTAGTGGTGACTTGCTTCTGGAGGCACCATGAGGGTGAATTGAAAAGGCCAACTCTTCAGGTAGGTGGCTTGAACCACTTCCTGCAGTGGAAGAAGCTGTCCCATTGCCAGAGTCCAAGTAGAACCCAACTTCTCATCCACCTGGTTTCTGTATATGGAATGTGGTGGTTATGGGGAGAGGAGCCATGTTCTCCTTCACTTTAGGGAGCCAAATGATTTAGGCTGGCTCTAGAAAGAAGACTTCTTAAAGCATTGGCTGTATCAGGCAGAGGGAGCCATTAAGCTCCGCTTTAGGCAGGAAATGGACTTGGGCAAGTACCGATGAAGTCTGAAGTGACTGCAGCATTAGTGCTACACTAAGAAGCAAACAGTTTTCCTTTATTCAGGAAACTTTTAATCCAGACTGACCATTGGGCAGCCAGTGAAATTATGGACACGGACTTGAAAGAACAACGTTGCCACCAGACCTTACCCTGATGTCCTGCTCTGCTTTCCGCACAGATAATTGCCTGCTTGTAAAAGTGACAAGGATAAATGTCATTAGTCCCAAGTTCTTAAGCATGTCAAACTGAAGGATAATTTTAGCCAGAGCTGAAGATGTCTTTCCGCTGCCCTTGCCTTCTGGGAGTTGTATGGAGGCAAGTGGGTCAACTATCACCAACAATCCATGGGATAAACTTGAACAGTGTGGTCTGCCAGGATTCCTGATGGAGTAAGAGCTCTCTTTGTGGGACATCCCTGGGAAAAGTAAGGTTTGTTAACTATAGGGAGCAGGAGGACAAATAGAACTTCCCCACTGCTGATGAAGCAAGGGGGAGAGAGGGACACATGCTTCCAAAGTAATCTCTGCCCTGACTGTAGTACATAGAGAAGGGTTGGAGAACATCTGTCAGGAGTCACATTCACTCATGGATAATCCAGGCAAGCGAGATTCATTATCTCAGCTCAATGACACATTCCATCCAGGCAAAAGCATTCAGTGAGGATGTGAAGCAAGGCTTCATGATGCCCTCTGTGGCCAGGGGGGAAAGGGTGTGGTTGCACAGGGTGTGAAATGAAATTTATTGTTACGGTCAGAGACCAGATTGTGAAACACAAATGGAACTACAATCCTAAAAGCAAAACAAATATTTAAAACAATATACACAGTGGTACCTCGGGTTAAAAACTTAATTCGTTCTGGAGGTCCATTTTTAACCTGAAACTGTTAAAAAACTGTAAACAGAAACACCACTTTGGCTAATGGGACCTCCCGCTGCTGCTGCGCGATTTCTCTTCTCATCCTGAAGCAAAGTTCTTAACCCGAGCTACTATTTCTGGGTTAGCGGAGTCTGTAACCTGAAGCATCTGTAACCCGAGGTACCACTGTACAACAATGGATTTTAAGTTTAAAAATGCGGTGGGCATATAAACACATAAAAACTTTAAGATAGACTACCATAAGAGAAATGACCCAGAGTCGCCCGTGGATCCGAGTTTTGGTATTTGTGTGTCCCAGGTATGTGTCCCAGGTAGAGGAGAGAGTCAGATAGTGATAGTCACTCAGGTAGACATAGACAGGGGGTGTATTTTGGTGGTACAGCACATGTGCTTTGCACACACAAACATTTTAGTTAGGTTCCCTAGGTTCATATAGGGCAGGGAAAGAATGCAGCATGGATCTGCTGCCAGTGAGGAGATGAACCCATTGATTCACTCTTCTGTTTCTATGAGTGACAGATGTGCAGTTTTATTTTTCAAGGTACACATCACTATTCCCCCTGTTCCTCAATGCACCACTGTACCCCGCCATGAAGCAATAATACTAAGAAAGACACATACATCAACTTTCAGACTCCTGAAACAACTTTCCGGCCTCTAGAAGTCGCAAATTAACCAGCTTAATTTCCCTAAAAACTGCATAGTCATATCCATGAGTTTCATCCTGCTGCTTTGTAATAATGCAATAACCAGTGCTGGCTGCCTTGGTCTCTAAGGCCTGGCAGCTTCATCTCTAGCTCAGCCTCTGTAGTATTAAAGCTACAATTCAGACTGAAAACCCAAAATGAAACACATGTGATTTAAAATCTGGGCTCGTGCTGGTTTGCCACCTGCTAGCCAATCTACTGCAGCAGCATCCTTTCCTCTCTGGCAAGGCGATTTGTAAATGCAGGAGATCCTTTCAATTATTTTTATCATTATTTGGTTCCTACTTCCATATATGCTTCCTTGGTAGAAGAGAGAGAGAAAAGAAATGTATCTATGAGCAGGAATGCTTGTCCTTGTCATAATGTGCTCACTGCACAAAGGATAACCTGTGGTCACTACAATCTGGTATCTCATTTCTATTAGTATGCCTGTTCTCCTTTTCCTCCTTCCCCATTTTTTTTCAAAAAAATATTAAAAATACAGAAGAGGTGGAGGGTTTCCCCTGCTTTCATTTGATGCAAATACTTTCAATATTTTTTATGACATTGTGCACCAGTATTCTTCCCCATTCTGTATAGAGTCCAATGCATCCATTGTGTCGCTCTTTTGCATAACTGATGATATCGTATTTGCCAAGATAAACACTTAGCAGTACATGGGGGAAATTAATTGACTGCAAATGTCATACACTGGCTGAAAAGTAGATACAAAAGAAGCATGTGTCATCTGCATAGAAGCCATCTCTTCTCCCTACCACCACCTGCTGCCCCACAGATGTAGCGCAGGAGGGGATTGGCATGGGACCCTTTTTCATGTTTCCCTGTTGGTTCCTTACTGTATTCCTTACTATGTGTGCATGCATAGGCATGGATCTCAGTAATAATGGTAAATAATTTCAACAGAAGGTGTGTGTGTGTGTGTGCGCGCGCGCCAAGGGCTAGCTCAGCTACAGAGCCAACCCAGGCAATTGCTTTGGGTGCCACAGTTCTGAAGCAACCTATCTCTGCTATGGAAATAATCACTGTGTACAGTTTAACAGCTTGTTGGCTGGGTGATAGCCTTTGTAGTCTGGTCAGCATGACTGAGACCATTCAAATCTCCATAAAGTGTCCAGACGTAAGCCCAGTTTGCATGTAGCGCTAAGGCAAGCCATGATTTAGTATGGACACATAAGCATATGGGCTTGCAAGAGAGGAGGTCACAACCTTCCTTTGGTCCCCCTGCTGCTGCATGATGGCATAACATGATGGCCTAACCTGGGCTCATGATTTGTCTCCTCCAAATAGTACAAAGCCATAAGACAAACCTTGGCTGCAGCTTGTGGTTTATCTGGAGTGAGACAATGATGTTTCCCCCAGGATGCGCTAGCATTGCATGTGAAAAGAGATTTCAACATAAGGACACATTCAAAGATGTTTTTTGAGGTGGTGCCTCCTGTCTTCAGTATTGCTGCAAAGCAGGCAGAGGGGATTTTGATTGATAAGGGGGAATTATGGCTGACCTTTGCTGTGGATGCGGCAAGACTGATACCTGTGGTACACTAGCAAATGAAAGAGCCTGTCCCTTTCTGGGAGCCCATATGCTCTCAGATGGAAGATGGAATAACAGAAGGCCCAATGCTACAGGGTTGCAAGGGATCCCACTGGAAAAATGATGGGTGGAAAGGCCAGCAGCTGATGGTTAGAATGGGGGGTGGGAGCAGCAGGCAATTTCAATCAGGTGCCAGAACTCTTTGAGAGAGAGGTCAAATCAGACCCCAAGTGTGAGGCAGCTGGTAAGTGTAGCCTGATGAATTAGAGGACCATGCAAGCTACAAGTCCAGACAGGATGACTGATGAGTGGCTTGTAATCACATACAGGATTTGAGTATGGCAAGCCAGTGTTGAGGAAAATACACCATACACATTCTTAAGAATGCTTGGAAGAATAGCTGGGTTGTGTATTATATAAAGTATGCACGAGACAAGGCAGTATCCTGCAGCTGCACTCATCAGGAAGCACAATTTAGTAACTTTTTTGTTATATTTATATTCTAACTTTCCTTTAAAAATGCTGACAGCAGCTAACAACATCAAAATCCAGATAGATAGATAAGTACAGTGATTTTTGGGGGGGGCTGGGGGGCGCATACCCCTAGACATTTTGTGAACCTTTGCACTTTTGTCCATTTACTGTATTTATTTTTCCCAATTTGAACTATAAAATGGTGATTTTCTTGAGTCAAAATTAGAGTGCCCCTATTTTTATTTTTATTTTCTAGGAAAAAAAGCACTGGATAAGTAGATAGATAAAATATAGGACCAGGTAAATACAAACAAGTAAGCAAATTGTCTGTGTTTCCTCTTATATAATGTATGAAATGACCCTAAAACTTCCACCTAATACCCAACAGAGGATATTCAAATTTAATGGCATGCCTTATACTTCTGAAGCAGACAGCTGCGGACTGATCTTTGAGGGTGGTTTTTATGTTATTCCCTTTGCAAAAGTGTTAGGGCTGAGTGAAGATTAACCCTCTTCATGTCTCCGTTTATAGTTTATGTATGTAGCAGCACATTTTGGCTGGGGAGTGGGGGAAAGACGCAGTATTTGGGAAGGAAGGCTCACCACAGCTCCCTCATGGCTCTGCTAGATTAATGGCCACCATCCTCCTCCCAGAATGCCCCTTGGAATGAAAAGTTATGGTGGCAATTGACCCAACAATTGGTATGTTTCCTCAGGCCCTCCCCAAATGCAAAAGAGAGGAATGAGTTTTGGCCCCACTTTTACCTTAACCTCCTCCCAAAATTAGAGACAAACTATAGAAGGTCTGAGGGACGCAGGTGGTGCTGTGGGTTAGACCACAGAGCCTAGTACTTGCCGATCAGAAGGTTGGCGGTTCGAATCCCTGTGATGGGGTGAGCTCCCGTTGCTCGGTCCCTGCTCCTGCCAACCTAGCAGTTCGAAAGCACGTCAAAGTGCAAGTAGATAAATAGGTACCGCTCCGGCGGGAAGGTAAACAGTGTTTCCGTGTGCTGCTCTGGTTCACCAGAAGTGGTTTAGTCATGCTGGCCACGTGACCCGGAAGCTGTACGCCGGCTTCCTCGGCCAATAAAGTGAGATGAGCACCGCAACCCCAGAGTCGGTCACGACTGGACCTAATGATCAGGGGTCCCTTTACCTTTATAGGAGGTCTGAAAGCTTGGCCCAACCCCTAATATTCAGAGATGCTAACAGACTCTACATCAGGGATAGCCAATGTGGTGTCCATCAAATGTTGTTGGACTACAACTCCCATCAGCCTTAGTTACCCTGGCGAAGTTCAGGGATTATGGGAGCGGCAGTCCAAATGTATTTGGAGGGCACCACAGTGGCTACCTATTTGTATCCAAGTCTCCTTTGTGAGTGGGGGATGCAATGTGTGAAATATGGCTACAGGAGTACTATGACTATATTTCTGTTGAATGTTGGGTGACTCCTCAAAAGATTCACCTGTTACCCACCCACATCTGCTGCCCTGGGTGCCTTATATCCCTCTAAGTGAACGCTCAATTGCAGAATAGAGAAACCCTCTTTGAGTACAGATAATCAACGCCGAATATTGAAGTTGGGTCCTGCGATGGAGTGCTGTAAAACACTGGCTCAAACGGAGTCCCGATTTTCTGCATAAAGCACTAAAGTTCCTCTCAATAACATAACACTTTCAAAGATCTTCAGATTTAGAAGCCAATTAGAGTATGAGTGTAGTGATTGCTAATAGTGTATTAACATGCGCCATTCAATCAAAACTGGATTTATATTTGCAAATGTACCATCAACACAAATGGATGGGAGAGAACAATGTTTGATGCTCTCATTCTCTCAGTTAATGAGGTGAGAAGAAAACACAGAGCAAACAACTGTGCATCATTTGGAAATATCCATTATATTATCTTGGTTTCTATGAATAAATCTATTGAATGCCTGGAATACAGCAGAGCAGGGCCACAGAAGTCATGATAGCCAGCTTGTTACTACTAATATAGACCTGATCCTGCATGAGGTTAATAAAGACCAAGGGTGGTGTCAGGCTGCAGCCCAGTGTATATTTAGGTTGCTATGTCTCATTGACTTAATTGGCTTTTAAGCAGCCTATGTGTGGGATTCAAGCCAAAAGCATTTTTCACTCCTGACTTTGTTGCAATAACTTTGTTCCACTGGTGGCAAGCTATGGGGAACCAGTGGTCGGCTCCAGCTTTGTGAATGGTGTTAATGGCTTAGCACTATAGTCCACTTCAGCTGTTCTGTTGTTGTTTAGTCGTTTAGTCGTGTATGACTCTTCATGACCCCATGGACCAGAGCACGCCAGGCACTTCTGTCTTCCACTGCCTCCCGCAGTTTAGTCAAACTCATGCTGGTAGCTTCAAGAACACTACCTAACCATCTCATCCTCTGTCGTCCCCTTCTCCTTGTGCCCTCCATCTTTCCCAACTCTTTTCAGGCTCTTTTCCAGGGAGTCTTCTCTTCTCATGAGGTGGCCAAAGTATTGGAGCCTCAGCTTCATGATCTGTTCAGCTGTTCTACTAATGTTCAAAAGTGACACATGAATAAGGAAAGCAGGGGTGACTCTCAGTCCCTCATCACAATTTCCTCATGAATCACAGGGCAAGTATCTGCGGTGAGGAGTCTTTTGTACTCAATGGCTGTTCTCCATGTGATTTAGAACCTTGAGCTCCTGGGTTCTGAATCTTGCAGAAAGGTCTCCATGGCTCTAGAAGGATTCCAGCTTCATAGGTTTGTTCTCCAATTCATGGGTGGTAGATGGTGATGGAGGAAGAATTTAGGAAGTTCAGCCCTGTCTCACCCTCTTGCAAGGGTTTGTTTGTTTGTTTGTTTGTTTCACCAATAAGTAGAACAGATGAAGTGGGTTTATTCGCCTGGCAATGCTCGGTGACATAAACATTTCCCTAAAACAGACACACCCCAAAGTGAAGTATTCCTTCTGCTCTTGTGAAACAACTGTAGGAAGTTCAAGAGAAGTTTTGCAGTGGGTTTGTTGTTGTTGTTGTTATGGGGAACAACCCCAGCTCAGTGGCAAAGCATATGCTCTGCATACAGAAAGTTCCAGTTTGAGACTCTGATATATCCAGTTTTTGAGAAGGATCCGGTACCAGATGACATGAAAGACTTCTTCCTGAGACTGTGAAGAACTACTGTCAGAGCAGAAAATACTGGGCTAGATAGATTCATAGTCTGATCTGGTTCATTCAGCAGCTTCCTAAGATTTCCTAGGGTTTTTTTAATCAGTACTTATAAGACAGGGATGTCCAACAGGTCAATCATGATCTACTGGTAGATCCCTGTGAGGTTTTGGTAGATCACGGTCGATCTCTGGCTCCCTTTCCTTAGCGTTGCTAAAACTGAATCCTGCCATGTCCCCCAAAAACAGAACTTGCCCCCCCAAAAGTTTTATTTTAAAGCCCTAAAAAAAAACCTCAACAACTTTGAGCTGAACCAAAAAACAACAGGGCTTTCCTTCCCCCCAAAAGCTCAACAACGTTCAGCTGAACTCCAAAAAGCGGGGGGTAGATCACTGCCAGTTTTTAATTCTGAAAGTACATCACAGTCTCTTGAGAGTTGGCCACCCCTGCTATAAGACAATAAACCAGTAGTGGATAGTGAAGTGATGCTGCTTACCTGACTTCCCATCATGGTCATCAGTGGTGCAGGTGAGGGGTAAGGTGGTGGCAAGGTTGGTGCAGTGCAAACGCACCAGCAGAGCCAATTCAGTGCTCCAGCTGGTGCGTTGACATCATGCAAAGATCACCACTGCTTTGCCCCTCCCCGATCACCACAGCTTGATCGGAGGTCAAGTCAGTGCAGGCAGTTAATATTTGTTGTGAATTCATACAATGTAACCGTTGGGAGATGTTATGCAATCATTTTCTAGGAAAAAGCCATGGAACATTTTCATTAAACTGAATTGATTTTTTTTTTTTTTTTTTTTTTTGCTGTGGGGGTGGGGAGGGATGCTTTGAGGCTGTAAGTGGGAGGGGAAATAAGTGAAAATGGCATTCCCTCCTCCTCCATTACTGGATGCCTCCTGCTGGTGCCTGAGTACTAGAGAGACCAATTTGATTCCACTCAGAATAATACATCTTTTAGCATCTGATGGAACTGTGCAAAGTTTGCTGGAGTTACATGGTTTCCTGAGGCATTCTGTGGCTGGCTCAGTTAAGAAGAATTGCTCAAAGGGCATTGTACAGCCTTCCTGGCAACAGAGGAAAATTAGTAATTATGTGGGGGGAATGAGAGAGAAGAGAAACTGTCCTGTCATTGTTGGCTGGGGTTAACACAGAGCTACCAAAACGTGTTAACTGTGTCTGTTAAAATGACACTCTCTTCTCATTGGATTTTATTTATTTTTTCATATTCTAATGCATTTTATTTGATGCCTTTAGAACGTTAATGGAATGAAAGCCTGAGTTATTACTTTTTAAAAAAAATAAATAAAATAAGAACACAGCTTTGATCTGTTCTTTTTGCCCAAGGAAATCAAAGCACTTTAAAATATTCATTCTGCCTCTCTCGACTCTTCTTTTGAAGACAGTTACCCAAATCCCTGAAGGCAGAGTACATGTCAAGGTAAATTCGACTGGTATTTGTCTCTCATTGTTGTTGTTGTTTTTCATTGGTATTCTAATGATTGATAATTAGGGGAGGAATCAGAGCTCATCATCTGAATGAGAACTGTGTAGTTGAAGGATGGATCTGAAGGCACGAGGGACCATCTGGCCATTAAGACCACAGATGCCAGATTCTTCTCCAGCTGTGAAAGAGGATGGGCTTTCAGTCTGCCAACTGCTGGGAAGATTGCTACTGTGTCTCAGACTAAGTTAAAATGGCAAATCATGGGTCTTGTGGCTATGCTAAACCCTCTCTGAAGTTAGGCTGAACTTTCTTGGATTTGCCTCATTTCCCCCATCAACAGAACACGTCCACCCTCCCACACCATTCCTGGTTTGTCTTTCCCTGTCACCACTGCTTTTCTATTCCCTTCCCTCCCAGCTGCTGCTTCTACTGGATGCCTCACTCAGTGGCTTCATCTTTCCTCCTCCTCCTCCTCCTAATTCTAATTTTCTGAGATTGTTAATTTGGGGTTTTCATAATGTACGCCATAATCATCACAATTATAGCAAATAAAGGCTTGGCATATCTGTCTTTGCATGCCATGAGTCTATATCATATATTAGTTTCACCTGTTAAGTTGAATTACTGAAATAAATGAACTTTTCCACGATATTCTAATTTTTCGAATTTCACCTGTAGAGCAAAGGTAATCCACATACCAGTCTCTACCAGTCTTAATGGGCACCAGGTACTGCCCCGCCAACCTCACTCTTCCCATTTTCCTACATGCAACCAATCAAAGGGATGGCACTCTCTATTGGATTCCTTCTTCTTTGCCCTTGAAGAACATAGCAGGGAGGGTGGTGACAAAACTATAATTAGTTGCCTTAGCTTGTCAATGGTTCTGGCTCCACTTACTGTTTGTCTCCCTGCCTTCTGCCCTACCAGTCTTAATGGGCACCAGCCACCAATCCCTTCAGATGTTGTTGGATTAAAACTCCCACCATCCCTGGCTACTGATCATGCTTCAGTTGACGTGTGAAAGGTTTCTACCCACATACTGATTCAGATGTGTAGTGCTCCTTCATTCAAGGGTCCCTGGTTGATTCTGTGATAAGGAGACGCCGGAGTCGCTTCAGCACATTATGTTTACTTGCCCCTTGTTTAATGTGCCACGGGCAAATTTGTTGGGATCAATCATACAGAAGCTAGAGGGTACCCCACCAAAATTCCACCTTGCCCAAATCCTGCAGGATAAGGATATCCATACGACCCTGAGAGTGGCTAGGTTTCTGGTCGCTGTCCTTACCCAAAAGCGCTGCCAAGGTGCACTACAAGCTAATTAAGGCGCAGTATGTCATTCCATCTTACAGTATTTTATTGTTATAGTGATGTTTTAGCGGCTGTTTTTTCCCACGTGCACAAGCTGTTATTTATGTCTTGTTTTTTATCTGTATGGGCCTATGGCCGTAATAAATATCTATTCTATTCTGGGCACCGGAGGTGTCGCCACCTGATTCTTACAATGTATTGGAGATTCATCTGGACTAAATGCCATACTGGTTATTATCAGCTAATGCTGTAAATATTTAGCATGGAGATTGATTATGATTTAGATTTTCTTTTCTTTTAAAGCTTGGTGTCATTTCTGACATCTACAGGTTATTGATGATGAAACTTTCCAGCATGCCATCTCTGTTCTGAGTAATTTTATTCCTGGTAGTTCTGGCCTGGATGGGCTTTATCCTGGAACTTGTGCTGTACTCCCAGAATCCTCATGACATGAGCCTTCTCAGAATTATGCGGAATGTGCATTTCCCTCCTCATATGGTGCTGGTGGCAGCAGCTGACTGTGTTTCTGTCTGAGCATTGTACATTCAACACACACACACAAACATTATCTTTTCAACAAATGTGCATGGCCGCTGCTTTTATATAAGCTCTTAGCTACATCTCTGACAAATCGGTTCATAGATTTTTACGTCCATTTCATTTTTACAGCGGTGGTGTTATACATTCTGCATTTTCAAGAATGGGCAGGGTTTAAAAAATGTGAATAAATTTATGCTTGGAAACTGGATTTGGAGCTTTTCCAAGATGTTTAGTTCCTGCGTTTTAAATGTGTGTGTTCAGTGGATTTCATCATAACAACTCCATCCAGCAAATCAACAAATCTAGAGTCTCCATATATGTTTATGTCAGTGGGAGAACCAACGTAGTTTACCTTTTACATTAAATGATGAGGAGTAGAGTTAACCCATAAATGTATTTCTGGATATTATTAGTAAGACTAATAAACAAGTTGAAGTTCCTTGAGGAAGAGAATTGCATTGGACTGGAGAGGATGCGAGGCTTAGAGACAAACTGTTTCTCATCAATAAGTCGGCAATCCCTTGCTAAGAAGCTTTGCTTTTGAAACCCTCTTGGGGTTTACTAAATGAATTTAAAGCAATACAGATACCTCCCAAATCCCACTATGGAATTCACAAGTAAGCCAAATAAGCTGGAAAAATTCTGTTAGTAGCAGAAGGCAAAGTAAAATTAATCAAAACTGGAGGGGAAACATGTGCCATGTATGTTTTCTTCAGTTGTATTTAACCAATCACTGGAAAGATCTGGAAAGGAATATTGTTATAAATAGGCTTAGCTTCTGCCTCCCTTGTGAACTAGGACAAGTTCGCTTGTGCAATTTACACATGAGTGGTGTCGTCACCACATTACCAGTTTGAACACATGGAACTTCAACCCGCCTGTATCTTAAAGGAGAATGAGACCGTTTGAAGTTAGCTCCCTTTCTAGCAACTGAATACCATTAGCCAGAACAGAAGAGTTGGTGTGGTGGAGGTCAGTGAAGTCAAGGCTCATCACATTGCTCCAGGTTTCTAATTTAAGGAATTTATTAGAAATTGAAGAGGAAAGCAAGTGTGAGAAGCTGAAATTGTACTGAAATAAAATAAATGGCATTTTCTAACTGACCCTTACACTTGATTTAAGAAAGCCTAAAATTAGTTCCAGTAACTCACATAGAAACAATGCACCCTTCAGTGTGCCAAGGACATGAACTCAGTTCTGGCAGGGAGGAGGCAGAGCTTTTTCCAGGCCAAAGCAAGTTTTAAAAATTGCAATTTTCACACTGTGTTTGAGCTTGGGTGGTAGGTTGGCATGGGAGAAAAGCGAGTGACCAATCAGATTTGTTCTTAGACTTTTGAGCATGCTCACTCAGGATGAGTGGCTGGGGCAACCCAGTCAGATGGGCAGGGTAGAAATAAAACAACAACAACAACAACAACAACAACAACAACAACAACAATTCATGGTACAAAGTAGAGCCAAAAGGGTGTGGCATGTGATGTGGTTTGGAGTTCTGAAGGCCAAATAGACAGTCCTGGAGGGCTGCCTTTGGCCCCAGAGTCTGAGGTTCCCTACCCTTGATTGAATTTGTGGAAGTAAATTAATAGGTGTTGTCTCATTACCTCCTTGCAGGATAAGCAGAAAATATCAGTTTGTGTTCTTTGAGGGGGTTGCTTTGTGGGTGACCTTCTGGATGTGGAGACCTTCTGGGTATGAGTGTGTTTTCATAAAGGGATGGAAAGAGGTGTGGGGAGGAATGACCAGTGTTGCTGTTTGGTTTACAAACAGACCGCTGGAACAGATTATGGTTGTAAACCAAGGTACCACTGTATAGGATTTCCAAAACACTATTAAAACAGTCTTAGGAATGCTTTTGGGAAGGAAATGATAAGACTTAGGCTTTGGTGTTGGTCAGTGTGATGTTTTATTAATGGCTAGTGGGATAAGTTTGTTTGTTTTATAATAGGGGTGCATTTACACAGAGCACCTTTTTACATGTCCTTGTTGACTGATCTTGGCATGTGGAGGGTAGCATGAAAGGAATGCTCTTTAGGATTGCCATAGGACATAAATTTCCCCAAAGCATAAACAAAGCTTCTGCTATCACTGTCTGTTTATTCACATATTGAGTAGCACATGGTTTTCTACATGGAAAATCTTGTGCTATCACTACATCACTTGTTTGCATGAAGGAGCTACTGCAGATTTGCTATCATAGATCATCCCCTGTTGTCACATTAGCTTATCGCCTAACAAGGCAAGGCTGTCTGGGATGTGATATGAACAATCTGTGACAGTGAATCCCTGATAATGTAACTGCACAAAGAAGTAAGCTCCTTGATGAATCGAAATCAACTGAATATATTGTCAGCGGCATGAACCAGCCTTGTGCATCATTTGGTGTGGGGGAATATGAGTTATACTTGTAACACATTGTGATGCATTTATTCAGGACAGGTTACTTGACACTGGGTGTGTGTATGGCTCTATGTATGCATATATATGTGTGTATATATATATATATATATATATATATATATATATATATATGGGTGGATCTACAGACAGGGGGGAAAGCACTATAAATAAATCAGAAATTAAATTGTTATAACAAATAATAATAATAATAGTAGTAGTAGTAGTAGTAGTAATAATAATAATAATAATAATAATAATAATAATAATAATAATAATAATATTGTTATTTGTACCCTGCCCTCAGAGCGGCTAACATCATATAAATAATACAATAATACAAAAGAAAAAACACTATGTAAAACTGCATAGAAAATTTCTTTGCTCTACAGCACCATCTGGTGTTGCATGTTTATAATACATGCTGGGAGTCAGACAATGCCCAGAGGGTGCTATGTTAGGGAAGGCTGGCCTAGTTCAAAATTTGTTTAGCCCTGCGAGTCATACTGTCCCTTGTGCCCTACCATTCCCACATTGAGTATAAATAATGTCCATGGTGAGAATACTTCTCTATGCATGGGGGAGGGGGGAGATGAGAAAAGGAAGAATCTCAGGAATACTCTCAGGAAGAATGTTTTCTGAGAAATTTCGACTCAATTTGTGTAAAAAAGGAAAAACAATAGAGTAGTGGTCTTGGTTCAGTGGCAAAGAAAAAAAGGCATTCTTGTTTCAGCCCTCAATATGTGTCAAAATGGAGGCTGCAATTTTTTTAAAAAAGAAACACACATCCTCAGAATTGATATATATAGAAATTCCAGGTGAACCTGGAAGACTGATCAGGATCGTTTTATATGTCATTTAGACTAATGGTGGGTACTTCTATCCTATAGATAGAAAATTAGGAATCAGGAATCTAGGGCTCAACTGAGACTTCTCCAATTTTGTTGGCATGTGATGAAAGGAGGGGGGGTTGATCATGTTTCAGAGGGTAAAGGGTGATTTTTGTGGGTGAGTGTGAGAACTTACCGCGTGGATGTGTTTTCTCCTCCTAATTCTTTCTTTGAAGAGGTTTGTCCTGCCTTTCTGGTGCATACACATAACTTAAGGTGACTTACATCGATTAAAATTACAATCTCACAAGTAAACTCAATAGAGACAGACAAGGTTGACAAAGCAGCTTCTGAATTAAAACACAGTGAATTGGTGGCATAGGAAACCTTGTTGTTTAACCATTAGGGGGCACAAGGGGGCAGCAAGTAAAGTTGTGTCCAGAACAGATATAAATTAGCTTGTTTTAAGGAATGCCTTCATCTGAATTTAGCGTGTGCTTTGATTATTCCCAACTCTTGAGGTCAACTGGCAAATTAGAGTAATGTGTTTAGTAATGGGTCCTGATATCTGAGTAGGAAGGTTAAGGTCTCTTGGCTAATATTCTTTACTGTCAATCTAAAGGAGAAAAGACTGATGTTGCACATCTCAACTGTCCTTGTAGATAGGTTATGTTTCAAGAGACAGCAGATCTGAGAATGCCCCAGAACTCTCACATCTCATTTGGAAATAGCTGCTTTTATGTGTCTGCTATGTCAGGGTTGCATGTTTTATGGATGTTTTTTTTAAAAAAAATAAAAAATAAAAATCTTGATTTGTTTGATGATGACCGGGCCTTGCAGCATGATGTATGGGGTTATTGATTAATTCCTCAATCAAGGTAATCTTGGAGGAGATAGAGAAGAAGACCTTATATGTTCATGTCACCTTACCAGTGGTCTCAAATAAAAGGCTATAGTAACCCGCCCCTCGTGTCATTATTTATGATCTTATGTAGCAGAAGGGATAAAAAAGAACAGCTTATTTTAAGGAAAAAGGTGGTATGAGGTGTACATTATGAAAAAGTGATGGTAAAATTGTTTTTGCTATAGAAAGAAATCATAACAGCAGATGAGTGGGGATTTTCATCAAGACCACAGAAGATGAGGAGCGGCAGTTCATCCCTTCCCTCCTCAGGTATATGATGATGAGAAAATTATGCTATGCTTCTATTAGCCCCCTGCCATAAGAGCCAACTCCTAGGGCCTGAGTTCCCTTCAGCTGCTCCAATAAAATATTTGAGGGGCCAGCCCCCTCCCCCAGTTGATGGGCATTGTGATTCAAATGTTGTGCATGCACCATGTCTTCTGATCAATTATGTGGGGTGGGACTTATCTGTCCCCCCCAAATATTTTGCACCCCTGTTCCCCCACCAATCCAAGTTGGACTATTTTCATTAGGATTGTGACTGGGGAAGAAAGAATTCAACCTCCCCTCCCCACATACTATGATCCAGACTAAAAGTGCTCCTTCTGCACCTGCTTTTCATGAAAATAAAGAAAAAACGACACTCCTGGTATGCTTCACAGAGATGTGCCTAGTTTGGTCCTGAGACAAAATATCAGAAAATGAAGAAATGGTGAAATAATTAAAAATGTATTGTATTCGGGGGAAATTGCTTGGGGAAAATAGTGCATATTATGAAACATCTGCGCTAAAATGCTGGTGAACTTTGGAGAGGATTTTTATTTTTTAATGCATAATAATATGTGGAGAAGTGAACATAAGACCGTTAAAATTAAAAACTGAGAGAAACTGAAATGGGCAGATTCACCCTCCAGATTCTCTGGACAGGCTTGCATGCCTGTAAATTTCACCCACTTCTGTCAAAAGAAAAGAATTACAGGCCTTTGATAAAATTCCCCATAGTAAAGGGAGAGGGAGCTAAACAGACTGAGACAGAACACAAGCTGAATCAGGTATATTATGAACTATCTTAGACTGAGTTGGGCCACATTTTTTTGGAAGCACTAAATGAAAGTCTACATCAAATCTTGTGGTCAGTGCCCACCCTTAATATCCCCAGCCCTGAAATAGCTTTTCGGATCCCAGTCCCAAAAACTTTCTGCACGTTCACTCTCAGAATACTTCAAGTAAATTATCAATCCCTGATAAGATATTGGGAAATCCCTCTTAATTAATTGATTCATTTTTTTTAAAAAAAAAATGAGATACAGTTTCAGTGTTGCACATGTTTATTATGCTATCTTGTGCACAGATTAAACATACGTGAAATATAATTTGCTGGGTATGTTTTATGATCTCCTAGGGAAACATATGCAAGGCGAGGCTGTCTATTAGTATTGCTACTCTGAAGCGATCTATTAGCATTGCTGCTTTCCAAGGGCAAGAGTACAAAACAAGAATTTCCATCTTTCCGTTAAGAACGCTATCGAATTTCTTCATTCTGACAGGCAAGATAGGCTAGAATAAACGGATAAAGCATTTATATTATCCAAGCCCTTCTCAATGAAATCTAAAGCTCAAATAATTAATCTACACAGAGGTAATGGAATTGTGGGTGTATGTTAGGGCAGCCGATATGGACTTTGCAGCATTAATGTCAATTATGTATAGCATCGAAAATGCACCTTATCCTCGGTGCTAATGCATTTTTGTTAAATACCTCAGTAACTCTTGCTGCTTACAGGATCTTATCCAAAGGCTGGAAAATGCTCCAAAGGAGGAGGGAATGATTGAAGCAGCTTTGTTAATCTCTACAGCACATGATTTATAATCCTGTCTGGTAAAGTCAGAAGATACACCATTTCCCCAGGTCTGTACTATGGAAGGAATGCAGCAATATTTTACTTTCCTTTTTTTTGCAATTCATGGACCAATGTAGGGTAATCTTATCATTTCTTTTCTCTCTCTTTTTATATGCCTCAGAGTAGATGACAGTAAGATTCTACTATATATAATGACATAGTTTCACCACACACAAAAATGTGCTACATTCTTAGGCAAAGACCCTCAACAATGAATGTGAGATTATTTCAGGAATGCCTTAAAAGCTTTGTGCACGAGGAGATTCTTCACATATTCTGAAACTAAACAACACAACATATTTGCAGTGTTTCCTTCTTTTTGTTTACTGACCCCGCTGCCGTGATTTTAACACAGAGACACAGAAATTTCACAGGTGAAGCATTTCACCCCAGCATAAATTATGAGGGAAATTTCACTTGCTTAAAGTAGTGCGGTATTCTTAAATTCATAGGTGTGGAACCAGTAACAAGCCTGGCAACTTAGCAGAGCATATTTTTGTCATTTACACCCACATAATTATGAAATGTGATAATGAGTGGAGTGACTGCATTGGGGACACCTCAGTCAGCGCTAGCCTATTAGGTAGGTTAAAATTGTATGCTTCAGTAGCTTAGGGTACCATGGAAAGGCATATTTTACCACCACAGTTTGATTTTCTGTTTCAGGCACTCAAATGTGTTGGGTTGTCTCTGCGTCTCTTTTCTCCTCAGTGCATCTTAAGCCAGGAATGTTATTCACAAAGTCCCATTGATTTAACTTTGTTTCATTGTGCCATTCATCTATTTCTTCTGTGTGGGGTTTTTCATGTACGTGTCTGTGCAGCCACAGATAACAATCAATTTAACTTCATTTTCATTATGATCAAGAAGAATATTATGTTCAAAAAGCACTTGAATTTGAGCAGGACAGTGCTCGACATGTTCTCCTTCCATTCTGTTATCATCTGCATTCCTTCTGAGATGATATTTTTTCTTTTCAGATAGTATGAAATTGTGCACCTATGTGTGGTTACGCACACACACATTAATATGGCTGCTTCTGTTCTCTTGCAAATTTTCTACACATTGGGCCTTTTTGAACACAATGGCAAACTATGCCCTAGTGTTACATGCATGTGCCTCATGCTTCTGTATCTATTTTTAAACTAGGACTCAGTTATACAGCTGCAAGTATAACATTTTAAGTGTGCTTTAAGTGCATTATATAAATGTGATACTAGATGGCGATTGTGAGCGAATGGCAAATTCTATCTATCTATCTCTATCTGCCTGTCTATCTATCTATCTATCTATCTATCTATCTATCTATCTATCTATCTACAAGCATTTCCAAGCTTTTTTTATATGTGTCTAAATTCCACCCTTACCATGGCTCCTTACTGGAGTGGTGGAGTCTCCTTCTTTGGAGGTCTTTAAGCAGAGGCTTGACAACCATATGTCAGGAGTGCTCTGATGGTGTTTCCTGCTTGGCAGGGGGTTGGACTCGATGGCCCTTGTGGTCTATTCCAACTCTGTGATTCTATGATTATTACATGTGAACTCACAGGAATTCTGGTTCCCTGAGTTTGGCAGCTTAAATTGCCAAAACCACAGCAACTCACAAATCTCTAGATTAGGCTGCCCTTGCATATGAAACTATCCCAGACTACTGTATATTTCCCCTGACTGATGGCAATCATTTCAGATATATAATATCCCTGGAAACAGCTGTCTAATTGTACTAATCAGATTTTAATCACTTTTCTTTCTGAAATGGCTCCCTGCATTTCATAGGGTATATTGATAAACATCATATTTTCTGGGGTGGATAATATAATGTGAACTTGGGATGGGGTGAATTCTGTTGGTCTGTTTTAAAATAAAAATCTTGCAATGCCTTATATGTAAGGAAGAAGTTTATAAAGGCCTTCTAAAGCTTCCACTTTAGTTTGTCCTAGCAAGACCACTTACTTCAGTCACAGGTAATAACCGCACATCTGTAAATACAGTTGGGCATTTATATTTAGATGCAAGTTTCCAACCGTTGCAAATATTAGTTGTACTTTAGAGAAAGTTGCTTCCCACTGGTGCAATTCTGGAAACTGAATGGATGTTTATCCTGCTTTGTGTAATGTCACAAATAATGCATTGTACAATGCCCAGTATGAGATTATGATGTTAGTAATTTACATCAGTAAAGGGGCTAATTGAACCTTTGGTTGAGTAGTCAAATTGGCTCCCACCAGCTAAAGCTTTCCCTTGTTGTGACAATGGTAATCAGAAGGTCTTTGAGGACCATCTTTAGTAGTAGTTACTAATCACAGAGCCATTCACTGCACTGCTTGCATAGGGATTTTGTCAGCAATTACATTTACTTAGAATAGCTAGAGTCCCTTGGAAAGATTGTACACTAGAGGATCAAAAAACTCAGCCCAGCTTGCCAGAGCACTGGGCTAAAATAGTAGATAAGCATTTAATAGAAGCCTCACAGCTTTCTTTTTATTATTATTTGCAGACCTGTGGCACAACGTCTTCATGCAAGGATGAGAGAAACTCAGTCAAAGATTTTTACAGGCATGTCTGGAACAGAATGACAACATGGCTGACAACAAAAGAAGTTACTTATTCAGGAAGCAGTGCCTATCACACTGGCTCACATATCAAAATGATCTCTGTACAATCATCCTAGGACCACCTGACACTATTATTGGAGCTTGCTGTTGTGGCGTTTGCCTCCTAGGTGGGTTATAAGGAAAGGGTTATAAATGAGTGTGATGTGATTGGCCATTGGGAACCCAAGGGGAGGAGTTACAGTTAGAGTTGGAGTTGTGTGGAAGTCAGTTGAGAGTTGGGAGTTGGAGAAGGAAGAGGGAGGATAAGTCTGTGGGTTGGTCGAGTTGTGTTGTAAGAGAGTGAGAGGAACTGTTAGGTGGAGTCAGATAGATAGTTGGGATAATCAGTTTGAAGTTGTTAGGAACGTATAGGTCAGTAAAGAAACTAAGATTAAGAAACTGCCAGGAAAAATTAACTGAAACCATAAGCTTGTTCCTGCATATAAAATAAACTTGATTATTTGTTAATGTTAACAACTATCTGGACTCCGTGTGTATCCGAGAGAAACGGGTTAGTGGCAGTGGGGAAGCAATCACAGTGGTGGCACAGGGATCAATAGACCGTCAAACATCCAGGGACCCTGTGTGATCGCCACAGCCGTTGTGCCATGTTTGCTTGAAGTTGCCATTTGATTCAACTGATGACCCAGAGGAGAATACAGGAGGGCTTCCCTAAGTGTGTGAACCAGCCCAAATAAGACTAAATAATATGTAGGCCATGTCATCTTTTCACCATGGAGCATTTGGTTCTCTTTTGATTGTAGCATGTCTTTATGATAACTGAATTACGTTTTTCGGACAGACCTGCATTCCAGAAGTGGAATTCCCTCACTAGGCACCGAATCTGCTGACATTTTGTTGCAAGATTAAGTCCTACCTCTTCACCAAGGCTTTTACAATTTGCTAGCAAAGAGTTCTGTTTGCTCATAAGAATTTTATTTTTTCTAAAATGATTGGTCGTTGGTGATTTTTGCTATCTTTTATCCGCTCTGTCTGTTTCTTACCTTGTTTGCATTTTAATTGTTTCGAAACCCACCCTGGGATCTTAAGATGTAGGGCAGGATAAAGGTACTAAATTAAACACATTAATAAATTAAACTATAACTGGTCACCCACCAACTCAACACAACAGTCCAGCAGACATAGAGGTCTTCATAACAACTCTAGCTGCTTTTCAGTACCCAGAGGTTTATTGCGCTCTCCTGGTGACCTGCTATGCATATGCTACAGGTGGGGTGCATTTAACTTCTCAGGTCACAAGTTGGGAATTTGCAATAGGATTAATATTTGAAAAATTATCACAGGCGGATAGGAGTTTCTGTAAGACACCACAGTAATGTATGCCTGTTAGCAATTGTTAACCGATTGCAACTATCTTTCCCAATAGGGCAGCAGAAAGTTGTAGGACACAGACCTGTGGTTTGGGGAATTTTATTGGACTCCAGCTTCCATTGCCAATGGCCAATGGTCAGGAATGCTGGGAACTGGTCTCCAGCAATGTGTCTTGTTTTAGAGCAGTGGTTCTCAACCTGTGGGTCCCCAGATGTTGTTGGACTACAACTCCCATCATCCCCGAGCTCTGGCCTTGCTAGCTAGGGGTGATGGGAGTTGTAGTTCAACAAAAACTCTGGGGACACACAGGTTGAGAAAGGCTGTTTTAGAGAATGAGAATAGGTTTTCATTATATATTTTAATTCAGTTAAGTGCTCTTTTTCACCCTCACATCAAAAGGATGGAGTTTTATCAGCATGGCTGAATACTGAGGGGAGCCTCTAAAGATCCACTCAAGTGATAATTATGGCTGTTGCTTGCTAACCTAAACATGTGAAAGTGCCACCACCAGTTATCATGTGATCAATCATCATGGATCATTTGCCTCAGGCAATTATTTCAAGCTAGGAGGTGATAAATCTATCTGGGTTAGCTATTACCCAACATGTATTAGCTATCATTCAACTGAATGTATCTGCTTACCTCTTTTAATTGCATCTCTTAAATTTATAGTGCCCCATTCTCTCTCCTCTCTCTCTCTCTCTTTGCCTCCCTCTCTCGCTTTCACACACACACTTCCATGGAATTAAAACTAATGCAGAATCATTATAACTGAGTTCACTTCAATCGATGTCACAGTGGCTATCAGTCCCTACAGAACAATGCAAAGCCATCATATATTTTGGTAGGAAGAGCTGAGGGGGAAGAGATCCTTTGGAGTGTCATCACAGAAGAGGTCCAACTTGAGTTTTGCAAGGAGAATCAGAGCGATGCTGTCAGAGACATGGCCCGCAGAGAGGAATCAGCAGAGGGGGAGGAAGAGGCAGAGGAAAACAGAAGGCTGCCTGTCACTTCTTAAAGCAACACTGAGATGCAGGAGCAGGAGGGAGGTGGTAGTAGGGGGTTGGAGTCAACTCCAGAAGAGGAGGAATTGGCTGTACCTGAGTCTCCCAGAAATAGGAGGTGGAGCAAGCGATTACAGCAAAGGAAGACGAGCTGGAAGCGGGGGCAGGCTTGGCATATATCTGGCCTTGGATGGGGCCAGAGGCCAGCCGAGTCAACTGACTCCGATAGTGAAGAATGAGCTGTGGGAGATTCTGTTTGCTGTAAGCCTGTAATTGCCAACTAAAGCTAAAGGGGTTAAACTGCCAGCTTGCTGTGTCGTGCGTGAGAGATGTGTTAAACTTAACAAATGCCTCATTTATAGATCATGGAAAATGTGGGGATTAGTTGTTTGACAGCTCTGTATGATGCAGTGTTATTGCACACTAGGGTGGAATCTACACACATATAAAAAAATGCTGTGAAAAGTTTTTTTTAAAAAAAAAGTTTTGAAAAATACATTGAATTTTGCATAGCCCACTGTCACCATCTAGTGTCACATTTGTGTATTGAACTTTACAAAAGTTTAAAATGTTTTATTTGCAGCTGTTTAGCTGAGTCCTAGGTGTGAGGAGAAGGGACGCAGATGGCACTGTGGGTTAAACCACAGAGCCTAGGACTTGCCGATCAGAAGGTCAGCGGTTCGAATCCCCATGACGGGGTGACCTCCTGTTGCTCGGTCCCTGCCCCTGCCAACCTAGCAGTTCGAAAGCACGTCAAAGTGCAAGTAGATAAATAGGTACCGCTCTGGCGGGAAGGTAAACGGCGTTTCCGTGCGCTGCTCTGGTTTCGCCAGAAGGGGCTTAGTCCTTCTGGCCACATGACCCGGAAGCTGTACGCCGGCTCCCTCGGCCAATAAAGTGAGATGAGCGCTGCAACCCCAGAGTCGGTCATGACTGGACCTAATGGTCAGGGGTCCCTTTACCTTTACCTAGGTGTAAGGAATGTTTGGCCTGACAGAAGAGAGAACTCTGATCAGCCGTAAAAAGCTGGCCCAACGTCCAGGGCACATAGGAGTTGTAGTTCAGCAAAATTTGGAGGGATGAAAGCTCCCCACACCTGACATTACCCACCCACCCACCCACACATACCCTATGTATACATAGCTAGAACTCTAAGCTAAGATCTTCCAGTCAGGAGTGGTAGGCAGGGAGTGACAGTGCCATAGACTGTGATCCCGGTGTATCAGAAAGTGGGGAGGACAGGACTGGGAGATGGGGGTGGTTTGGGTGCACCAGCAGGAGCACCGGATTGGCTCTGCCAGTGTGCCCAAATTGCCCCATCACTCCACCCTGCCCTCTCACGGGCTTGGTTGAGGGCAGTAACAACACGGCTGAGAGGTCATGTCTGCAGCATTGCCACTCCCCATTGCCTGCTCCTGATCCCAGGGAAGTGATTTGGAATACAAATCGTTAGCATTTCTGCTTTTCATTCTGCTGGCAGTTTTCCTTTTAATTCCAACAAATCAAAAGTAAATTTAATCAAACCTTTGAACGTCTACTTTAGAATGATTAAAGGCAACACACTTTGATGGTTGCAATTTTTTTAAAAGTGCTTTTGTCATGGATATTGTGATTCAGAATGTTTTCCGACAATCCATTGAGATTGCTAGGTAATTTGTTTCTTTTAATTTGTAACCATAGAGATAGGACAAGATTGAAATATGAACTTCCAATAAAAGGGGGGAATAAATTATAAAGCCATCTACTTAAAAAATTATTGACCAGAAATACATAAGGGACACATTAACCAGCATTTGGGGACATTGTATTTAAAGTAATTGGACCAGACATTATGCATGCTTATTTATGAATTTTTAAGGGTTGCTTTTCATCAAAAAATCAAAGTGGCATTTAAAATAATTAATAATTCATGCTGATGGAAATGGCAAAGTTGGCAAAGTCCTCCCTTGTCCTTTAATTGAAGCTAAATAAATAAGCGGCTTAGGAGAAGCTTGAATATCTTCCACTGCTTAGACAACGTAACATTGAACAGTGGGTCTTATATCATTGCTGAAATAAACACACTGAGCATCGCAATGGAAAAAATGCAGTCAAAGATATATACTGTAGACGACAAATCCACACAAGCAGAGAAAACATAACATTGTGGCATTTGTGTGTGAAATTAAGGTTCCTGAAAAACTAGCTTTTTATTTAAAAAACCCAGCACGTTTCTAGTCCACAGTGTCAGAAATATATGCCTGGAAATGTCATGCCTATCAAAATCTTCGTAGTCAGAAGCTACACAGAGAAAACTTTGCAGTAGTCAGCAGTTGGGTTTTAGGGCCTTGAATTGCTCTATGACTAGTAGGAAAAAAATGAATAAGTCATGCAACACAGGAGAAATCTGGGGAAATTGCTTAGTCTGCATAATTTATGCAGGCTGCAGAATCCAGCTTTTCCTAGTTCAGAATGTAGAAAAATATAAATCCCATCAAGTTACCCTTGTTAGTGCATAGCCAAAATATCTGTCATACAGAATGCAAATCCAGACACAGAGGACTGTATGGTGAGTTTTGTTTCAGAGTTCCTTATTTCTGACAGCAGCTGTATACATAGCTCACTTCACCCAACAAGTTCCCATCCACAGAGAGAGAGGGGTGGTGGTGGGGGGGCCGATAACCATCAGGGAAGAACCCAGTACCCTCTATTACAGTACAAGGAGAAGCAGGAGTCTTATTCAGAGAAAGCAATATGTGTTTAGAGGACTGGCTGTGCACATGCCAGCTCTGCCCCAAATATTGTCTGTGTGCCAGATATGCCCCCTCCTCCCCTGACCTTCACATATTTAGTGCAAAGGTCTGTGGGGGGGCTTTAAACTGCATTCAGCTGAATATTGTAGACACACCCTACAGAGTGCCCTACTAAGCATATGAAGGTTGGTGGACCACAAGCTTAACACACGAGTCAACAGTGTGATGCAGCAGCAAAAAAATTAATCTAATGCTATTCTAGTGTCCAGATCTAGGGAGGTAATAGTACCAGCCTATTCTGCCTAGGTGAGACCACACCTGGAATACTGTGTCCAATTCTGGGCACCACAATTTAAGAAGGATGTTGATAAGCTGGAACGTGTGCAGAGGAGGGCAGCCAAGATGATCAAGGGCTTGGAAACTAAGCCTTATGAGGAACATTTGAAGGAGCTGGGTATGTTTAGCCTGGAAAAGAGGAGATATGATAGGTATCTCAAGGGCCGTCATATGGAAGAAGGAACAAGCTTGTTTCCATCTGCGCTTGAGGGTAGGACTCAAACCCATGGCTTCAAGTTACAAGAAAAGAGATTCCGACTAAACAGCGGGGAAAACCTTTTGACAGTAAGAGCTGGTTGACAGTGAAATGGACTCCCTTGAGAAGTTGTGGACTCTGCTTCATTGGAGGTTTTTAAGCAGAGGTTGGATGGCCATTTGTCATGGATGCTTTAGATGAGATTCCTGGATTGAAGGGTGGGATTAGATGGCCCTTGAGGTCCCTTCGAACTCTATAATTCTACAAGTCTATGATGAGAGGGCATGTTCAGCATCAATCTGTGCCGTTTATCTTCATAATGTTCCAGTTGTGAATGGAGAGCCTTTTAAAGTAATGCAGTTAGAAATTGCAGATCTTGTGGGATGTAAAACACAAGAGCAGTCAAGTACAACATCCCTAGAGTGGACTGAGCAAACGCATCCGCTGTAAGTTTAAAAAGGGGAAAGTTACTTTGCTAAATCGTGGAACTTGTTAACACAAGTTGGAAAAGCTATAATCAAACAATATATCTTCTCCTGCATCCCTGAACATTCCCACAGATCTCCAGTTCCTTCCCCCTCTTCCAGAAAGTAACAAATCCTGCCCTTTTTCAAAGCTTGCTTTGGTGTTCTGTGTATCCCCACACAGGCCTCCCATGTTATGAATGGGATAGTGATACGTTAATGTCAATTTTCCAAATACAGTCATACCTCGTGTTGAAGTAGCTTCAAGTTAAGTAATTTCAGGTTGCGCTCCGCGGCGACCCGGAAGTCACAGAGTGCATTACTTCTGGGTTTCGCTGCTCGCGCATGTGCAGACACTCAAAATGACGCCACACGCATGCGCGGAAGTGGCGAAACGCGACCTGCAGACGCACAGATGCACAGTCGCGTGTTACGTTTACTTCAGGACGCAAATGGGGTTCCAGAATGGATCCCGTTCGTATCCAGAGGTACCACTGTAAAGTATACAAACAGCAGCTTAAGTGTGGGTTATGATCATTACTTAAACTGAGTACTACAGGGGTCAGAATCATCTGATAACTTACCTGTTTAAACATTTGCTTTCATCTATGGAACTGTTAGCTTGGGGCTCTTTTCTTTTCCCTTTTAAAGCTGGTTCATCGCTGAGCAGAATTTCAATGGGTTTATAATTTGTTAGTGAATTTAATGCAGGGTTTGGTAGATGATGACACAAGGATAGTAGAGAAGTTAATCAGATTTTCCAGATTTATAAATTAGGGGGATAATGAACTGATAAATCAGTAATAAACCTATTCTATAGAGTAAGACACTTTTGGCTCTCTTCATTAAGATTTGTATCTCCTGAAGCCAGAGTGGTTTTCTTAGAGCTAAGCCCTCTAGAAGTCATGGTGACCTAGTTTTGAGAACAAAATTCCCAAAGATAAAGTTTTTATTTGAAATTTGAAGGTACTGCAGGAACAAAACAAAAAAAATGTCACAGGCAGAATTAATTTTTGGGTAGATGCAGATACAGCATATTAACCACTTATAAAAGGGGCTAGGAAATGTTGTTGTTCAGGATTGAACTGTTGCTCCATGTAAAAAATGCTGAGAGAGATGAACGAATGATCTGACTCAGGATATGTTCCCCATGATCACAGTTACTCAGGTTCCTATGTTTCCTGTTATCACAATTACAATGACTGTGTTTTCATTTGTTGTACCAGTAAAATAATGGGTAGTGGGCAACCCAGTTTCAGCTCCATGGTAGCTTCTGACATCTCAGTATAATTATTCTTCCAATGACTAGGGGAAAAAGGATTCCATAAGGCCTTGGATCTTCTCTAGCAATCCTCATTGTTATGTATAAGTTCAATTGGCTCTCCTGTTCCTTAGCTGTATGTTCTAATATGAATATAAAAGCTGCTGTTCCCTTGCTTCCTCCCAGAGCCTAATTTCCCCTCCTTTATCTCCATTAATGGATGGGAAGGGGCACTTGAAAGTGCCCTTTAGGTTCATCTGGCTCACTGCTAATAATGAATGAAAATGTGAAAGCTATAAGATTTAACACAGTTTCACTTCCTTCCCTGAAAGCTACACATTTCCATCATGATTAGCATGGCACCCATTAATTAGCTCATTAACTTGTCCGTCTCCACTTTTATCACTGTGGCTACAGTTAATGGGACTGTTATGTGGAACATTCTCCCTCATAGTGGCCTATTGCTCTTCATCTTTCCCATTCCTAACTTCTTCCTCTTTCTTGCTTTTCCCACAGACAAATCCAAGCTGTTCTTACCCACGCCAATCCCCACTTTAGCTATGGCCCAGTTCTACCTCCAATATCTATTATTAAGTCATCCATTCAAGGTCTTCTGAGGGAAGAGAGAGAAAGACCAGCTCATCCTCTTCACAGAGGTCAATAAGATGTAACAGTCTCCTGTCAGCCATACATATGATTTCCTTGGCAATTGTCCTCAGATTCTCTCCATGCCAGTATCACCTTACTAAGAATGCTGTCAACACCCAGACATTTTCTCCTCTGTAATATTCATAGTTTTCTTTTAAAAATCTGTCTCGATAATTTTAGAAGGAGAGCCCTCTATGTTCTGAAATAGCTTTTCCATCATTTTTCTAGAGTTCATTCGCCCCACCTTTTACACCAATTTCATGTTTGGATTTCTTTTCACACACAAAAAATGAACTTTTGTAAGACTAAGGCTACAATCCTCTACTCACTTGGGAGTAAGTCACACTGGCACTGTAGAACTTACCTCTGTGGAAACAGGTATATAACTGCAATGAGATTGCATATGCATCTGGGAGAAACGTAATTCCCAATCTTTAAATTTAGTTCTCCACATTTCCACAACAGGTTGTGTGTGTGTGTGTGTGTGTGTGTTTAAAATGTCCTTGTGAAAATTCATTAGCATTTATTGGTGAATTTCTCCTAATTGTATGCAATTTTGTTGTCTGAACTCTCACAAACTAATTTCCCCTAACGGAATTCATTCTTGTATGTTATCTTCACCAATATACACATTTTAATGCATATTCTATCCTAGTATATGCATCCTTGTACATATTATTTGTCTGGATAACAGCATTGCAAAATTCAGAGGTGTTCAAATTTCAAGTTATGGCTTCTCCGGAATTCTTTGTGGGAAAGAATATGCTTTGAAGGTATAAAATGTGCACAGCCATAGACCAGATAGCTATACAATCTCAGAGTACCATCTAAAGAACTTCAAGGAGTATGGTTCAGTACGAGGTTCTAGGACTAAACAGCATCCCAGAGGCTAAATACCTAGCCCTCCTAATGATTATCATCCTAGGGCTGCTACTTCTGGAAACTCATTTTTTATTGGGGGGGGGGGTGGACAAAAATGGAGGGGATGAACCTTAAGTTTTCCCTTTTATGCAAGTGCTTTGTTTTCTAAGGAACAATATCCAAAGTGGGCATTTGAAAGTTGTAATTAAAACAATTCAAACTTTGAGGACATCTCCCATAGACTCCCATAGACTGCACTGTTGTAAATTATGCAAATTCCCTGTACAATGTATAACTTCGAACCCTAAGTCTATTTACATACTTAAATTCTCCATTCTCCACTTTAGTCCTTAAGGGAATTACAAGTCACAGTTGAAGCAGAAGAGAGCCAAGAAGAATTAAAGCAAGGGCTTTGGAAATGTAAACATCACAAGCATGCAAATTGTGTCATTTGGGAGTTTTCGTTATTGTCAGAGCACTTTTCTTTAGGCGTTTGAAGTATCTAACAATGCAAATCTCCCCAACACCCAGTAAAAACCGCAGTGGTGGTGTTATCTTTGATGTACTACTCCCAGACTAAAGAAAGGGTGTCTATCTAAAACACTTTGGGAGAAAATGAAAATGTGTGATGCCATTTAAGAGCTATTAAGTTTACAGATCAAGATATTAGATTCTACCACTATGGGCTGGTACACATTAATGTGCCCTTAAAGAACCCAACTTCTTGGATGGATCTAAAACTCCATGTCTCTAATAGTGTACAAGCCTGATACTGTATGGGCAGTGGCATCACCCTAAACAAAGAGTAAGGACTCATAATGATTCTCTGATGCAGCCTACATTATAGATGATAATTGACACACAACCAGAAGTATCATTCTAATGGACTGGCTGAGTTGGCAAGAAGAGGCATGACTCAGAATAGGAGCCAGTATTAAGTAGACTATCTTACAATTGCTAGGACCTGAACCAATGGCTTCAAGATATAAGAAAGGTTATTCTGACTAAACATCAGGAAGAACTTCCTGAAAGTAAGAGCTGTTCAACAGTGGAACAGACTTATGAGCCTTAGTCTGTCACCTCTAATTTAATCTAGAACTAGTTGGGCAATCTACACATGGTTTGAAAGACTTGCGGAATCTGAGAACCAGCATACATTCTACCATAGGATTTAAAAGAGGAGAACAATTATCTACCCATACTTCATGCTGTCTTATATAAAGCTATAATTAAAAAGTTGCTTAGGCACAGGAATAGGCTATAATGGGTGGCATCTGAACCACTGAAAGCTCCTGTTTCCACTATAACTCTACCTAGAACAAGACTACAGTCATCCAAAGTTGTGATAATAGGCAAGTCTAGTGATTGCAATATTGCTGTCCTGAAAAGCAATAACATTTTCTGCTTCTGAATTTCATTGTCCAGTATTGGAAACTCTCTCTTGTTAGCTCTATTAGATCATATCACACTTTGAATCAGTCTATTAGATGGCTTGCCATTTGTCATGTAAGAACGTGCTGTTCTTGTGGTGAACTCTTTGTCTGCTATTCGCAGCCAGTACTATAAAATAATAAAAATAAACTTGGAACTGCCTGGCTACTGTAATGTTATGCACTTACATGGGAGCAAATCTCATTGAATTTATGTTATGGATTAGGACATGACTTTCTGTATATTTAAAGCCACAACTCCCAGAAACTAAAAATGGGTTATCACATCAAAAATATAGCAATGCCTTAAAAAAATCATTCAGAAAACAAACAAGAAGAAGGTGGGAGTGCCACTTCAATTTCAGTAATGAAAGAATCAATACTATATGGGCTTACTCTGAAGCATATCCCTCTTTCATTCAATGGGGCTTATTCCTTCTTGTGGTTAGGATTTCAGCTTTAGTGATATTCATTTCCCAGTCCACCTTTGTTTTCCCCTTTCTGGTGGAAACAAACCAAGCTTTTTTTTCCCTTTTCTTTTCTTTTGGTATGTTACCCATATAAAAATTAGGGGTACACATAGTCCCTATGGTCCCCAGATCAGTCAGATTCACCCTGTCTCACCTCACCCTAGATCCATCCCTGTGTTTTTAATGCCCATTTTAACATAAACTTAAAGTAGGGTTTTAAAAAAGTTTAAGGTGCACAAGCTTTCCCGCTTTCATGGGAAGTTGCTTGTGAACGAGCAACTGTTAGAATTCCTGCTCTGTGATTGCAGTCATGGGATTATTGTCTTTCACATGACGGTATATGTTTTGACTCCACAGAGTGGGAAGTGACAGAGACAGGATGTTTGTGTTACTGTGTTCCTTCAAGTGGGACTATTGTTCTTTGTTCTTTTTTCCTCTTTGCTGTCTGATGCTAGAGAGAGAGGGAGCCATGTTGCAGTGCTCCGTGTGTGTTTATATGTAATAAAGTAGATTAGCCAAAATGCTGAGTTGCTGAGGTCTGTTACACAAAGCTGTGAAGACTCTGTGGATCCCTAAGTGTGCCGATGTCTGTTGGCATCGGTCACTGTGATGTTCGGGCTGAAGAAAGCTTTTGAAGCTCCCAAACAATCAACCAGGAGGGAGAGAACATGCCATTCAGGCATGTGTCTCTGCCAGGGCCCTACTTGAGTGTAGGCTGAGCTCCTGAAAGCAACAACCGCTCCCTACAGGAGTTGATCCTCCCACTTAACACATGATAAGTATGAGGATCTGATCCTGTGCAGTGCTGCTCCTTCATGGGTGGCTTTTTTTTCATGTGATCAAGCCACTCTAAAAGGAGCATCAGCATCCAGCACCATTCAGGATTACGATCCCGTGTAGTGCTGCTTTGCAAGCGGCTTTCACAAAATGAAGCAGCACCCCAGGGGCAGACTTTGGTAATATGGCACCCTGAGGGACGACAAAATTTGGTGCCCCTCACAAATATTTATTATGTCATCATCATTATCATCAGATGTTATTGGTCAACCAAATACAGGTTATTGACAAGAACAAACAAACAAAAACAGGTCTCAAAAACATATTACAGTGGTACCTCCAGTTGCGGACGGGATCCGTTCCGGAGCTGTGGTCAGATCCCAAGGTTTCCACAACCGGAGGGACCGCTTCTGTGCATGCGCACGCAGCAAAAACCTGGAAATATACTTCTGGGTTCGCCACTTACGTATACCGAAGTTTACGTAACCGGAGGGATACGTAAGCGGAGCTACAACTGTATAGCCCATACAATTAAAACATTACAGCTTCAGCCCAGTATACCTGAAGGAATGTCTCCACCCCCATCATTCTGCCCAGAAACTGAGGTCCAGCTCTGGGAAGGTTTTAATAATACATTTGGTTGGCATGCATATTTATGGTATGATAAAATCAAGGTGCATAGGGCCTTTAAAAATCATATTGTCAGAAAAGCATTGTTTAATGTTTGGACAAGATATAAAGATTTGTTGAAAAATAAAACCCCTAGATGGTTGTCACCCTTGGAGGCTAAGGCACAGAAAAAGCTCAATATGGAGGCCGAATGGCCAAAGTATTGGGAAATTTTGGAACAAGAAGGAGATAAATTGAAGTTACAGAGTCATGAGAAATTGAAACCTAAAGTACGAGACTGGCTCCATTATTATCAAATAATGGAGATGTATAAACAAGACAGGAAAATTAGCTTCCAGGTGGAGAAATCAAAATTAGAAACTGAATTGTTAGAACCCAATACTAAGAATTTATCAAGAATGTATAATTTGCTGCTGAAATGGAATACACAAGACGAAACAGTAAAATCGGCTATGATTAAGTGGGCTCAGGACATTGGTCATAACATTATGTTTGCTGATTGGGGATGGTTGTGGAACACCGGTATAAAATTTACGACATGTAATGCCCTAAAGGAAAATATTATGAAAATGATCTACAGGTGGTACATGACCCCAGTCAAGCTAGCAAAAATATATCATGTGCCTGACAATAAGTGTTGGAAATGTAAAGAAACTGAAGGTACCTTTTATCACCTTTGGTGGACGTGCCCGAAGATTAAGGCTTTCTGGGAAATGATATACAATGAAATGAAAAAGGTACTTAAATGTACTTTCCCTAAGAAACCAGAGGCCTTTCTCTTGGGCATTGTCGGCCAATTGGTGTTAAAGAAAGATAGAATTTTCTTCATGTATGCTACGACAGCAGCAAGAGTACTCATCGCAAAGTGTTGGAAGACACAAGATCTACCCACCGTGGAGGAGTGGCAGATGAAAGTGATGGACTATATGACATTGGCTGAGATGACTGGCAGAATCCGGGACCAGAGGAAAGAGACGACGGAAGAGGACTGGAAGAAATTTAAAATTTACCTTAAAGACTATTATAAACTTGATGAATGCTAAAATGCCGAGGTGTAGAGAGAAAAAGGGATACAGCGATATATGATTAAGTTAAAGGAAAGATTAAGAGAACATATATTTGACAAAAATTATTTAGAAGCTGCTGAAATAATTTAGTAAATTGGGATGCAGAAAGGGGAGGTATGGGGAAGTCCGAGAGAGGAGGGTTATGAAAAAAAGGTCATGAAATTATACTTGTTTGTTTGTCTTTTTATTTGTTTGTATTGTTTAAAAAATGTTGTAAAACCAATAAAAAATTTATTTAAAAAAAGAAAAAAGAAACTGAGGTCCAGCTCTGAGGGCCTTCTGGCAGTTCCCTCACTGTGAGAAGCAAAGCTACAGGGAACCAGGAAGAGGGCCTTCTTGGTAGTGGTGCCCGCCCTGTTGAATGCCTCTCATCAGTTGTCAAAGAGATAAACAACTACCTGACATTTAGAAGACATCTGAAGGCAGCCCTGTCCAGGGAAGTTTTTAATGTGTGACATTTTAATGTATTCTTAATCTTTGTTGGAAGCCACACAGAGTGGCTGGGGAAACCCAGCCAGATGTGCGGGGTACAAATAATAAATTATTATTATTATTATTATTATTATTATTATTATTATTATTATTATTATTATTTTGTTGTTGTTGTTACAAAAAACACTTCACAGATATACACAAATTTTATTTCACAACCATTCTTTATTTATTAATATTTTGTGACCCCTCAGCTCAGTGTCCTGTGTGGTGGAACCACCCACAGTGTCCTTAATCCAGCAATGAGCACCCACATCCCAGAGATATTCAGTAGAGGTATTGATCATGTGGGGTGTCAAGCAGGAAGGAGAGATGTAGTCCTTGGGCCTACATTCTCCTGGGAAGATGCAGCCACTTCACAGGCAATAGTTGGCCTTCTACCGGACTTCCGGGTTGGCGCCATCGCCGAATGGCGGACTTCCTCCGAGCTCCGGAGGGAGTCTGCTTGACAGGGGTTGGGTTCTGCCGTGCCGGCGACGCGGGGACCCTCAAAAACCACAGGCGCGGATGCCCGTGGACATGGTGACTCGGCGGGCACCGTTAGCGCCCTCCCGACCCGCGAAGGAGCCTTTTTAAAGGCTACGGAACGGGGGACGGGGAGTGGCGCGGTGCTGTGAGTCTACTGCTTCCCCTGCCGAGCGAAGCCGCATGCCATTCGTCGGAGAGCGCTGACTTCTTCCTTTAAAAATTTGGACTAAAAACCAAGAACAACAACCCGTGAGTAATTTGGAAATTGGATTAAAACTTTTCCCTTTTTGTGGATTCGGCACGAGCGGGGGAGGTGCAAAGAGGAAGTCCGTCTCCCCCCCATTGTAAACATTTCAAAGCAAGGATTTGACAACTAAGGTTGAGAGAAGAGTCTTCTTTTTTTCCTTTTTGGATAAAAGTTATTAATTCCACGGATTTAAAAGTATAAGTTACTGTGCTGGAGGATAAGAGCTTATTTTTTGATTAAGTGCCACCCTTCCTGGGACTGGGAGTGATCCGCGAGAGGAGCCTGCTGAGGAGTTACAGAAGGCTTTGACAGCTGTCAAATTAGCTGTCAAAGTCGGAAAAACAGAAAGCTTTGGTTTAGCCGGTTTTATTGTTACAAGCTGTTGAAAATAAAGAAAGACTGAAACAAATTAACCTGACTTTTGGACTGGAAGTGAAAGGAATACTAAATAACCAGAATCCCTCTAGAGGGGGTTCACGGACATTACAATAATGGAAATAGGTCGGAAAATACTGGCTGACTTGGATGAGGTTGTTTTTCTCATGGGAAAGCTGCAAAAGATGTATGAGCAAGGTCATGTTTTGTCTACAAGTCCTACAAAATTGAAGTCAACAGCAAATATATCTATGGAGTTGGAAAAGGACTTGACGTACAAAACCCAGGCAGCTGGACAAGAAAAGAAACTAGAGACTGAAGAGGAGGAAGAGATATATGCTGAACAGGAGGAGCAGAAAGGAGGGGCTGAAATGTTACAGAAGGCAAATGAGAGCCGGAGGCATGCCAAGATGGCTGCAAAAGAAAACAAGGATTGGAAGAGGAAAATTTGGTTTGAACCAACTTGGAAAGATCTTCTTTTGTGGAGATCTGAAGATCTAGGGGCTATTAAACTGATCAAGGTGGAAGCTGGAGCTTTTGGGACATTTGGATCTAAGAAACAGGACATGAGCTCCACCTTTAAACAAGGAGGCCTGGCTGGAAGGAATATGGACATTATAGAGAGAGTGCCCCCCCGAGACTGGGTGTTTATTACAAGGGACTTTCAAAGAAGCCGACAGAAAGGGACTGAGAGAGATTTAAGAGCCTCGGACGTGAGGTTGCCTGGCTAATAATGGATGGACTAATGGACTATGGTTTTGGGATTGAAACCGGGGAAGGTAGGGTGGGGTTTGGAAATCCAAAGGGGGCTTTATTTTTTCTATTCGGTGTTTAATTTTATGTTGTTATCAGTATAAGAATGGGGAATTCGTGGAAGGGAAATTGGGTCAACCTTAGAAAAAGATTTTTATAAATGATTAAGGTACATAAATTAAAAGTTGGTATATAAACTGAATTAAATACAATAATGAATTAAGGGTAAAAATTAAATATAAATAAACAAAATAACAAAGTAAGGTTAAGAAATTAGAGATAAGAACTTGTTGGATAAAGATTTGAATTTGGAATACAAGAAGGGGAGGTGAGGGGAAGTTGCGGAAAAAGGTTATTGAAAATTGGACTGTAAGGGATGAATTCTTTTTTCTCTTTTTTTCTTTTTGTCTTTTCTATTATTCGAAATTCTAATAAATATTACTTTAGTTGGTCTTCTACCTGTGGTTTTCCTGTCCTGCTCACCTCTCGTTCCTCTGCGATGTCATGCCTCCTGACAGCTATGGATAGCTTTGAACTCATCCAACTCAACTTGCTGCAATGTGTCTATGTGTACCTAAATTGTCTGAGGCTCTCCAACTATTCCTGATTTGATCTGGAATATGGGCCTTGGCTGAATTTTGTGCACAGTACTAATAAATATCCAGCTTTTGGATCAGATTTCAGCTTGTCACATCTATTAGCATGCATGATGTTTATGTAAACTTGCGTTCACATACGTATGGATCCTGAATGGACTTGAGCCTTTAAACTATATAATTCCAGGAAAGTCTGCATGTTTTATCCCCTAAAAATACATACGGAAGAAAGGTGTCTTAATTCACAGAGCATTCCTAATTTAAATCCTAGCAATATCTTTCTGATCCAAGTGGTATCTTTCTATTGCGCACACATTTTCTCAGGCTTTAGTAACCAAGACAAAATCAGGCAGAGCATTCACATAAAAGAACAAAATATGCAGCTTTCTGCTCTCTAACTTTATTGCATTCAAGTGAACATATATACAGAATGGGATTTTTAATTAAAGCATTATTTTTGTACTGCAGCCTGTTCCATAACTTATCTGTATTTTTCTCCTTTTTCAGTTGGAGAAACCTGCTTGATTTTTGAGTAGCCTGTAGTGGACAATTTCCAGTTTGCAGTGTGTGTGTGTTTAGCAAATACATTCATTATTTCACATATTTTGCTGTATGGAAGGCGAGCAGAGATGGACAGCATTAGAATTTATGACTTCATCAGGGCCAGAGGGCCAGAGTGATGCAGCTGCCTGGAGCGGCAGATGTTGAGAGACAGGGAGAAAACAAAGCTGTGTATATCATAACACCTGTCCAGCATTGCTTAAGCTAGCCTGCTGGCATCAGGGGGCAGTGAATATTAATGGCTTGCTGCTCATGTAGAATAACCTGTGGATTAGAACACAGCTCCCAGCTGGATCTCACAGCTCTCCAGATTTTGCGATGCAGTTTCGGTGCATGAAAGTGTTTACAAGAATGCGTGTTTTACATAAACGATGAGTACAAAATGCATATTTCCCAGATGAATGCGAAACATTGGAAGTTGTGTATTTTATGTAAAAGTATCACATTCTACCCCCAAAAAAATGTGTGCATGAAACAGATATAATTTAAATGAAAACATTCTTTTTTTAAAAAGTCTGCACATTTATTAATGTGCAATGTTCAATTAATGTGCACAGTCTGCGTGCATAATATCCAACTTATTCAAATCAACAGATTTATACTTGTTCACACACTTGAGCATGTGTAGACACCACTTCTACCTGTACTCATTATAACGTGTGTACAGTAATATAGGACGTGTACAAATGATTGCAGCCATCTGAACCTTTGAGTGAACAATGGATGGCAATTCCAGATAAAAGTAGTAAGTTCTCACAAATCTGTTTTCTTCCAATTGCAATCAAAAGCTTTCAAATGGAAAATTCTGAAATCATGTTTAATGTACACTGCTGCTTGGAGCTGATGAGGAGAAATTGAACTCAGTATTATCTTGCTGGGGAAATTAGTGCATAGATTAGATCTCAATCAAGTGATTAATACCATGGTACAGAAATATCATTATATGTATTGCACGATTCTGTCCAATCAGAAAGCCACACTTATATACATTATCGACCAGCTGCCTGAAACTGCAGGAACTGTTGCTTGGTTTAGTGGGCCATAAGTTTGTGCAAGCATATGCTAATCTTAGCCAAATCTTTTTAACTTCCCTTGAAATTCTAACAGATGTTTTGCTGTACGAGGGCTTATTTCAAGGACAAAGTATTACACCATCAGGAAGCATCTGTGGAAAGTTAATAGTGATGTGTCACTTGGAGCATATTACCAGAAGACACTTTTCACATGCCCTTATACGTTTAATAGTGTGCACTAAAGTAGGGATGGGGGATACATTTGAATTAGTTCATGCTTAAAGGTGACCCTGCCCAATTTACACTTTCCAAAGGAGTATACGAACTGATTGATATGGATATCTCTAACCAAGTAATGTGTACAAAAGGTAAAGTCTCTCTCTCATCTCTCTCTCTCTCTCTATCATCTATATCTATCTGTCATCTCTATCTATCTATCTATCTATCTATCTATCTATCTATCTATCTATCTATCTATCTATCATCTATCATCTATCATCTATCATCTATCAATCTATCTATCTATCATCTATATCTCTCAGACTTATACAACAGAAAATACTATTTAGGATCTATAGGGCTCCCTTACTTTCGTATAAGAAAGGCCTATCTAATGTAGCTCTTTGTTGGAGATGCAATATGGACAATGCTTCTTTGAAACATATGCTTTTACTGTGTCCCACACTCACTAAGTTTTGGGAGAAAATACTACATAAACAAGACACTATGGGGGGTGGATTTCAGAGGTGAATTTTCAGAGGTGAATATGTTTGTGAACTATATACCCATTGTATGGAAATTGACAACAGGACAGAGAAAATGGATTCTACGTGCCTAATGATGACCAAGAGACTGATACTGATGAATTGGAAGAATAGAGATACGATTCCCCTTAATTAATGTATTGACAGCATGACAACATTGGCAACATAGGAACAAATAGATTACAGAAGCAGACTTTCTTTGGATGAATACAATGATATTTGAAATGAGTTTACACAGAATATATTCGGTTACTGACAATTATATGTGCATTAGGGTAATAAGAATATACACATATGTAGGGCAATGTAACAGTATTTATTTTTCATTCTCATTCACTTTTTTCTCTGTCTTTTCTTAAATGCAATTCTCTTAATAAAATATTAATATAAAAATCTCTCTCTCTCTCTTTATATATATTCATTATGTTAGGGGAAGATATTTGGGATGGAAATGTATATTAGGCAAAATTGCATGTGAAATTTTAAATTTTAGGAAATTTACTGTGGGATTTTTATGAGAACTTAAGGGGGGGGAACGCACACTGCTGTGGAAATGTGTGGAATGGAATGGAATAAAAATTAATAGATTAGCCATACAGCGAACACAACTGGATTTTTCCATAACAAGCTACCCACATTGAGGGTTGCCAACCTTTCAGCAAGCCTCTGTAGCTGTGCGTTTAAGAGTGACTTGATATACAGCAATTAGTAAATGAAATTATTTTGATAAATGGTGATAGATGCCTACCAGTTCTTGGGTATCAAGTTGCTAATAGATGCAGAGCTGCAGAGGCTGGTTCGCCTCGCCTATCTCTCTAATATTCATTTGATTCTATCCCTTACTGAATCTTCACCCTTCTCTGCCATCAGAGAAAGTGAGAGAGGGGGGAAAAAACCCTGAATATATGAATATATGAATGTATATATAGAAAAGTTGTAATGCTGCCAAGGGTTGAGCTAGGTGCAATATCATTTCTGGCATCATATGTCATATTATTTATTTATTTTATTTTAGGAGTTTATAACACACCAAGGGTGGCTAGAGGTTAAATGATGTCTACTTTCTGCACCTACCACCAATAGAAGGAATGGAGCAGTTGTCAGGATCCCTGCAAGGCAGTTAAGCTTTTTCCATTTTCCTGTGCTGCTTTTGCTACTGCTCACTCCTGAAGGGAGAGGAGAGATGCTGGACCAACCCACCATTGATTAACATTGATTGATTGATTGATTGATTGATTGATTGATTGATAGATATGGCTTGATGTCAAACTTTTGGGTTGGAATGGGAGGTTAAGGAGGGGGAAATGTTGTATGTGGTGTGAGATATTAACATATTATATAATTACACACACACACACACACACACACACACACACACACACACACTTCTTCTTTTCCCATGGTATAATGCCTTTGCGTATAGTCTTCTTCAATGTAAGTTGCTTGGAGACCTTTGGGTGACTAGTAAATTTAATTCATAAATAAGTAAATTAATACAAATGCAGATTATTATTTTTTCTGATGCAACATTTCACAAAGAAATTGATCAGAAAGACCTGCAGGATAAGCGTTGATTACTTATATTTATAGCCAGCCATGTCAATATGGTGTGCATGTGAACTGGATATATACTCATATATGTTCTGGACTTCTAAATAATCAGCACTGGGTCCCACGGTCCCTGGGATCACTATTTCTGACTATTATGGTGATCTCTCCCTCCTAGCAGTTCCCCTTCTCTCCTTCTTTTGCCTACAGAACTCTGGAGCTGGTAGTTCTTGAGAGAGCATGGAACACTGGGAAGCACAAAACTCCCTCTCTCAAACAAAAAGGCTGAGTTTGACTGCATATCTCTTCTAAAGTCACTTCTGTCTCACAGCGGGGGCATGTTGCGCTCTGGCCTCCTGGGCACACTTCCTCCCACCTCAGCGTGGGTGGGACAACGTCCCGCATCATGGCGAGGTGTCCCGGCCATGTCACAGCACCGAGCGCCCAATCAGGAGGCTTGAGGGCATGGCTGGGACTATCTAAACCCTGGCGTGATGCCATTTCATTCCCTTTTGCCTCGCGCCTCGGTTCTCCCACCCCTTTTTTCAGGTTTCGCTATTGGCCTTGCCTTGGACTTCGTTCTGTTGCCTGTTTTCAAATGGGGGCCAGGGAGGATTTTTTTTCCATTTGGCAGATTGGCATTGGCCACTTGGTTTTCACCTACCTCTCAGCAATCGTCACAACTTTGTAAGGTTTGGCGGTTAGGTATCGGAATAGCAGTGTGTGGGGGAGGGGAAGTGCGACCATCACCTGCCCCTCCATGCTCTAGGGTATTCCGTTAAAGGAATCCAGGGGTCTGGGTCTTGTCTGAAGCCCACAGAGGGCTAAGGCCATGCCACAACCCCAGGGAATGCTTGAGTCAGTTCAAGTCGGCAGGGGTCCCCCTTTGGGGTTTACTCTTAGCAGACTTCCAGCAAAGCAAGCCGGAAGTCAGATATAGTCTTATTTGCCAATACCTAAGCCAATATCGCTCACATTCTATAATCAATAAAGTTGTGGCCTAAATTACACCCATTAACATTGACCTTAATTACTGTGTCATCTTGTCTTTATTCTGGGGACTGGGTTTGGGGGGCCTTGAGGTGCAAGTAGGCCTTAGGTTAGCAGACCCCCCAAGTTTCCCTATTTTCCAGGGTCAGTCCCAGATTTACAGAAGCCGTTCCAGTTTCTGAATTGATCCTGGAATGTCACATTTTCCTTAGGATGTCCTATTTTCATCAGAGAACTATTGGAGCATATAGAGTTATGTGACCTCCAAGCCAAGGAGATAAGTAACAATACAACCTTTGGAAGGCAGCCCTGTATCAGGAAATTTTTTAAAAAAAATGTTTAATGTTTTGTTTTGTTTTTATATATGTTGGAATCCACTCAGATTGGCTGGGGCAACCCAGTCAGATGGGCAGAGTATAAATAATAAAGTATTGTTTTTATTATGGAATAGGATGTTCCTGTTTTCATTTGAGAAATGTTGGAGGGTATGGCTTGGCAACTTCCTGTTCAAAATGCTGTGTTTTATCTACAGTGTTTTGCTTCTAATTTGCTCCAAGATACTGCACAAGAGCTCAACATTTAGGCACAAGGAAATACGTTTATAGAGATATCTCCAAACATGTTCTATAATTTAGACCCATCTTCCGCCTGGGAGGGAGCTGTTGCCTGGGCCGACTCCCCTTGGACCCCCAAGGCCTCTGAAAAGCTTGTCCTTCCTTTCCCCACCTCAACCCCCACCCTTGGACCCTGTCACCATTTATAATGACTAAAATGCCTTTAGACCTAGGATCATAGAATCACATTGGGTGGTTTTTATTGTGGAATTCCTTCTCAGAGTTTACCCAATTTCCAGGGCAACAGACATCCTTTGGAGCTGTGAGGAAATAAATGGCTGGTGCCTTAACCTCCCTGTCAAAAGACGAAATGGTCCTTCCGTAAAGATTTAATGCTTTCTCTCCTTAAGGAAAATATTAAGTGTCACAACGAGCTTTTCCAAATGCAGAGCATGTAAGCGGCAGTCATGGAGGTTTAGAGGATTTGTAGCTAGTTAATGTAATCTTAGCTTTATAGCAATTCCCCGGATGTTAACCAGGAGGACACATGAATAAATTTTCCCTTTTAGCATCCGAGTAAAAACCTGTAAGGGCTGAGGGGTGGGAATGCACCACTCGATTAATTATGCATGCGAAGTTAGTTCCAACCAGAGTAACTTGTCAGGTACAGCTAATGCAAGTGACGCGTGACCCTGAGATGTTCTCTAGTCAATTCCTGTAAAAATAAAAAGAGCTTTTTTTTTTTTTGCTACAAAGGTCTTCAAGACTTCCCAGTTTGTCTCCAAACAGCATGTTTAAGAATGATGTGTTGGGCATGCAGTGAAACTCTGAGCTACTTGCCCTGTAGTACTAGGAAGCAGATTTCTTTCCCTGTTTAGAGCAGGAATGTGTGGATCCTATGGGAATTCCCCCCCCCATTGAAATTCTTTGGATGTTCCACTTGAAATGATATCTCCACCAGCACTTCTTGACAACCAGTATATTGAGCATTCATCCTGATTTAGTTTCAGGGAATTGGATGGCATTGGCTTCGCAGGGAGGCTAGGCAATGTGTCAAAGCAAGTGTTATTCCACATATCCTGCTGCATTTTCCTGTCACTTCCCTTACACAAAAGTCTGAGGGGGGTTCTTTGAGGGGGGGGAGCAGGTTTGCTACGCAAGAGATCCAAATCAGCATTAATTGTGTAACCTGAACTCCCCTTGATGTGACTGACTCCCATTCAAAATCAGCAACATTTTGTAAACACCAAGAATTCACCTTGATATTCCTTGTGTCTCCCATGATAGATGGATGTCAACCATTCTACTTTAGGCAAAATTCAGTATCAACTTCTAGATATGCAGAAAGCTTCAGAAAATGTTGCTAGTCCTACAGAAACACCTTTGCTTTTCGTTATATTCCCCAAGTATTTCTTGAGTAGGAACCCCGTGCTTCTTCTCAGAATGTCACTCTACATGATATTGGGGGGCAGCCAGAATTGTGCAGAAACCCCAGCGGAACTTCTAACAAAACAGGTTTTTTTGCTTCACTTGGAATTTATTGGAAGCCCCACTTGAACAACAGCTTCCAACTTTCTATCTGCATTTTGCTTTAGACAAAACGTGGCGGCACCTGAAGCTTTAAATAGTTATAAATAGTCATGATGACTGCAGCATAATACAGTGGTACCTCGGGTTACATACGCTTCAGGTTACAGACTCCGCTATCCCAGAAATATTTCCTCGGGTTAAGAACTTTGCTTCAGGATGAGAACAGAAATCATGCTCCGGAGGCGCGGCAGCAGCAGGAGGCCCCGTTAGCTAAAGTGGTGCTTCAGGTTAAGAACAGTTTCAGGTTAAGAATGGACCTCCGAAATGAATTAAGGACTTAACCCGAGGTACCACTGTATGGCCTTCAACATACCTATCTTTCTGTGGACAGCTGCACACAGTAGAAAAATAATAACAATGCAACTGGATAAATTCCAAGTGGGAGTGGCAATTTATGTTTTGGAGGAGCAAAGGGAAATAATATGTATGGTACATGATTCACAGCAACATGGATATGTTCGAGGCCAATCTGCAAATTGCAGAAAGATGGTGTTTCGTAAGTAAAGAATACGTTGTGGCTGCCCTTTTAAACATAACAATAAGAGGTATATGTTATCTTGAAGATATGGTTTCTGCAAGCAGCTCCAGATGAGCTTGTTCCTCCATTTGCAGCTCCCCTGCACCAGCTTATATATTTGGTTCAAAATCCTGGTCACTAGAGACTTAAATAGCCTGTGTCCTGCACGTCCCATGGAGCATAACCTCCCATCTATAGTTCTCCATTCTTAAAGTCTTCTGAGGTTTCCTTGCACCATATACTCTTCTTTTGGTCTAATTCAATCAGCTGAAACCTAAAGCAGAAGTTTTCCAGCGGTGGGACTGTCATTGTTAAATGCTTCCCCTAGGGGTGGCTAACTTGTGGCCCTACAGATGTTGGACTAGAACACCTAACAGAGGAACAGAGGAAGGTGTCTTACACTGAGCTCAACCATGGGGCTATCTAGCTCATTATTTACACTGACTGTCAGTGGCTGTCCAGTGTTTCAGATGGGACATTCCCCACTCTGTCTGGTGGTGCTGGAGATTGATCACTGGACCTTCTGTATGCAAAGCAGTGGTAACTGGGCTATGACATTTCCTGTTTCACCAGATCTTACCAGCTAGCATGGCCAATGATCAAGGTTGATGGGAACTGTTATCCTACAACATCTGCTAGGCCACTGGTTAGTCACCCCTGCCTTAGAAAGAGTTATATTACTTTTTCAAATCAAACCTGAATTTGATTTATTTCGTTTAGATCTTACTGAACCATCATGAAAAATTGCTAGAGTAAATGTTTCTTCCCTAAAAAAATGCACCACACTATGCCTATCTGTTGTATCAAAGTTTCTGTACAAAGCATTTAATCTCTTTTTCCTCTGCTTAGTCTATTGAATGTACAAAATGGAGGAAGCTGTGTTCTCAGAGAAAACAATACTGTACTGATCAAATATTTGTTTAAATTAATTCATGGGGGAAAGTCAACAACAGCGAATATCTCCTTTGGAGAGCCCCCCCCCCAACGGGATTAAAGTAGTAGGGAGATGGGGGGGGGAATACCCATTCTGCTTGCCTTAAAGTTTTTACTCCACAGTAAATCCTGGTCCAGTGGATGTAGATTTTGAATATGCAGTCTGACTGCCAACCTTCACAACAGCATTTATTGCAAGCAAGAGCAGTGCAGTGTCAAAGGATTTAAAGATGCATTGACGTAATGATCTGTAACCTTACTGCAAGTTCATTTCCTCCGAATTCTGGAAAATATAGGATTTGGCCAACAGAGATACAGGACTCTATGGGAATGCTGATGACATCATGAAGGCATGCTGAAGCCCAGAGGCCTTTTCATCTTCCATGGCCCATGGCCCATGGATTGAGTTTACTCAACTTTGCCTAATATAGCGGACATGTGTGAAGGCCAGGAGACCTCCAGATATCTGTCATGTAAATCTAGTCCAGGGGTGGCCCATCCCATTTTTCTGCCTGGGATGAAATGGAAAGCTGATCTTCCCCGCTGTGATGTCCAAACCTCACTTACCAGGGTGGCATGGGGCCTTCCAGTGAAATTTCACAATATCTGGTGGAACTCTCGCAAGAATTTGTGAGATCTTTCCCAAAGAAAGTGCCACCACCACACAAACCCAGTGATGACAGGAGCTGGCAGGGTGCCTGTGTGGGTGCTACCCCATGGGAGTCCACCACCTAAGGCAGCTGCTTCAGCTCACCTCATGGGTGGGCCAGCCCTGAGTAAATCAGAATGGTTGAAATTTGAGATTTTATGCTTTCAGCTTTTCATGCCAGATCTTCTAATGTTGTGAATGTCTCTGAGCTGCATCAGAGAGGAAACCTTTATATGTGACCACAGGACTCAAGGGCACACAGTTTTGTTTGGGGGGTTTTTTAGGACAAAGAGAGCTTGGGCCAACTAGGATGTGTGCCAACAAGCAAGCAGGGCGAGTCTGTCTACAGCACCTTTCACCTTTCCAGAAAATGCTGCAGTATGAGATAAGATTGGGTTCTCCATGAAAATTTAGATCCAGCATTCCAGATAATGGCAAATTAAAGGCTGTTGTTCTGTACTTCCAAAATGTGTGGCCTTGATCTCTCCCATCTTTATTAAGACTTCTGAACTTGTGGGTATTCAGTTTTTAATTAAAGTTCTGCAGTAGAGCCACATGGCAATACTATGGCTACTATAAGTCGAAAAACTCATTACTCCACATAATGCACAAAGATCTAGTGATGTGATACAGTTTCCATTTACATTCCCTTTTATTATCTTTGTTGCTGATGTCACCATAATTCACTAAAGAATTTACAAGGGCCAAAGTATTTTCTCACTTACTTAGAGTTGCTTTGTATTTCTCTCAAATAACATGGGGTGGGGGGACTGGAGGAAGCCATCATGATGCTGTAATGAATGTGAACCTGGTTTAAGATCCTTGCTTTGTCATGAATCTCACAACATCCCTGTGATGGAGGTTGATGAACTTGCCTACCCATCGTCTCATGTTGCAGGACAAAATCACAAGTATTGATTCTGATTTGCCATTAATTTGTCCTATCTAAAAGACCTGGAATATCAAAAGAAATGTTTTCAGTATCCAATCAGACTGAAACAAAGTGATTTGGTCAAACACACTCAGTGAGCTTCAGAGTCCATCAGGAATACAATATTATGTCTTCCAATAAATAGTTCATTATATTTTCCAATAAATAGTTCATTTAAAAAGACAGGGACATGGAATCTGTGGCACTCCAGATATTGTTCCAGTTCCCAATATCCCTGACCATTAGCCATGTCGCTTGGGGCTGATTGGAGTTGGAGCCAACAACTTTTGGAGGGACTCAGGTACTCAACTCTGTAATAAGGAGAAAATTTGTCACTTAATTTGTTTCCATCCATCTCCAACTTCTCAAAAGATTCCATCAACAGTGTCTCCGGAAAATCTTACACATTGATTGGGAAGACAGGCGAACTAATATCAGGGTACTGGATGAAGCAAAGATCACCAGTGTTGAAGCAATGATTCTTCAACATCAACTTCGTTGGACTGGTCATGTTGTGCGGATGTCTGATTATCATCTTCCAAAGCAACCACTCTATTCCGAACTTAAAAATGGAAAGCACAATGCTGGTGGTCAACAAAAGAGATTTAAAGACTGTCTCAAGGCAAATCTTTAAAAAATGTAGTATAAACACCAACAACTGGGAAACACTGGCCTGCGAGCACTCCAGTTGGAGAATAGCCTTTACCAAAGGTGTCATGGGCTTTGAAGACACTTGAACTCAAAGCAGAAGGGAGAAATGTGCTAAGAGGATGTCACGCTTGGCAAATCCACACCGTGATCAACTCCCACCCAGGAACCAATGTCCCCACTGTGGAAGGACGTGTGGGTCCAGAATTGGCCTCCACAGTCACTTACGGACTCATTGTTAAAACCGTGTTTATGGAAGACAACCTTACTCAGCTACAAGTGATCACCAAAGAAGAAGAAGAATGTATATATATTGAATGTTCCTCATTTTTGATCCTTTAACTTAATTTAACTTTAGTGTAAACATTCACATAGCGGCACATCTAGGGAATTCCAGCACCTAGAATTATTGGGTAGTTGCAAGGGCCTGCTGTTGATGCCTGTCTTGCACCCTCCTTAATTGTTCCCCCCCTTCCTTCTATCCATCCTTCTTTTGTCTCAGCACTCTGAACAGCATCATGCAGCTGCATGTTTCCACCCTTTTAAACTTCCCGTGTTATCAGATTCTATCCTTAACCTGGAATTAACTGCAAGGGTGGCTGAGTTTTTAATAGTATCTCTTAGAATGGTGAATGGCACCATTTAGCAGGAAGAAACTCCAATGAAAATCCTTGTTATTACAAATTTTACATGACTGTTTAGTGTGTGTGTGTGTGTGTGTGTGTGTATGGATGCTTTATGATGACCTATATTTGTAATGCCTAATAAAAGTTTAACAAAGTTAGTAAATTTCCTGTAATGTTCCCAGCTTAGCATCGTTTTGAGTGCCTGGCATAGCTATCACCCAGCACTGCTTAGAGTACTCCCACCACACACAGATAATCTGTGAACCACACAATTCAAAGAAGAAGAAGAAGAAGAAGAAGAAGAAGAAGAAGAAGAAGAAGAAGAAGAAGAAGTCCACCAGACCCAGATAGCAAGGGGCTCACCAGAAGGCTCTCATCCTAAAACCCTCATAAACCTGGAGCTGGGTTGTTTCCCAATGTTAATCCTACTCAGAGTAGACCCGTTGAAATGAATGAGCACAAGGCAATCCTCTAGTCTCCTTCCAGAAATCAGGGCATACTTTCCATGTCACTCCTTGCCTTGAAGTTCTAATGTGGCACCATTGCATGCTGGGACACGTACTCTGTAAATACTCTTCTTGAAAAGATTCACAATAGCTATTGGGAGTTTATCATGCTCGATTAAGGTAGTTGCTGATTTTCTTACACACACACACACACACACACACACACACATATATATATATATACTGGTCACTCATTCCATTTTTGTCCTGGGCATGAAACTAAGTTCCCTGGGCAGTTTGCAAAAACATATAAAAATATACAGTTTGCATAAGTGGAATGTTTTCATTTGTGTCTCAAATCAAGAAAATGTCCTGTTTGTAGGTGGCCGAAAACACATATCATCATAGCAGTCAGATTCTTTTCTTTTTCTCTTTGCAATTCATGAATATCTTGGCCTTTTAAGAACAAAATGCCAGAACCAAGTATCGAATCTTTACAGTTATGGATGCAACTGAAGCAATGAAATGATGATGTATCCCAAAGGCATATTAGTTGAAAATATGAAATGAAATCATGTGTGTTGTTTTCAAATTCCACGCTTTGTGACCCAGTGAAAGGCAGACTGGAGAACGATTCATGAGAAGAGAAGTTGCCATCCTTGAACTCAAGCTGCCATCCTTGCCTTGAGTGTTTTTGCCGTCCCTTCTCGGCAGCAAAACAAACAAACAAACAAACACCAGATGATTTATTGGGTCCTAGGCAGACCATTGCTGCTGCACGGAAGAAAGCAGCAACCACTTTACAAGCATTAAATACAGACATAATAAGATTGTGTCAGGAAGGATTATTATTAGAACCAAACTATAGCTAGTGCAGAGCGTGGTTGTTCAGACACTGAACAGGGTGACAGAATGGGATCATCTAATACCAACCCTGAAAGTAATGCACAGTACGCAATTCAAGGTGCTAACATTAGTATTTAAAGTCCTGAATGACCTTGGAACCATGCATTTCCAGAAATGCCTTCTCCATTACCAAGATTTGCTAGAGGGGCCCTGTTAATGGTCCTGGACATAGACCATTTGGCAGGTAGATGAACTCAGGCCTTTTCTGTGGTGAATCCATGAATATGTTGTCCTTCACAGAACTGTGTCCGTCCTCCACACCTTTTCACTGACGGCTAAACATTATTTCTCTCTCTAGGCCTTCAGGAAATGGTGAGCTTCTGCTTCCTGGAAGGTACAGATTTTATTTTGTGCCTTAATGGGGTTTTTATTATTAGTTTATTTTTACTGCACTCCAATCACTTGGTAGGAAGGGTGGGGTGAGAAATGGCAGCTAACTAACCAAATACAAGTGCATTGAGTAGAAAGAGACACAATTATGACAATTTCAAGTTTTGTGTTGGCTCTGAACACATTAGCATTTTCTGGGGGACAGGACTAAAAGGGTGTCTTGCTGAAATGCAGTTCAGATGCCTTTTATCACCATTCATTCTTTTGGATACCAGAAACAAAATTAGATTTGTAATTTTGGGCATGTAAGGAAGATGCTGGGCATCTACTTACATGATGTGGCCATCTATATTTCTAATGTTTCCAACTGAAATCCCAGCCTTTTTGTTCGACTGTGACTCCATAATTAGGTTTATATCTCATTCAAATAAGTGGAAGGAGACTTCAGTATGCATTCACTAGCCAAGCATAGGGAGACTTAATTTCCTTCTTTAAATGGTGTCAGGCAATGACAATTTAAATTAAGTAATGCTTCCCAAAAAAATGGAGTAAGGGTTTTAACTGTCTCAAATTCCTTCCTGCTTGAATGTGGTACTTTAACATGAGACTTGAATTAGTTTCACTGTAAATGGGTTATGGTTTGAGATGCCTTCAGTGATTCTTGTCTGAATAGGTACTTATATGGAGAAGTGTCAGGAGACTCTGCTATTTCCTGCTTTAAGTAGAAAGATGTAAGATTATCGTTATACACACACAACACACACGAACAACTTTTCTTCTACTAACTTATGTGGCATTGGCACTTCAAGCCAAATGGCAAATTCTTGTTACTCTCTGATCTACCTGGGTCAACTAGTGGTGGTGTTGAAACTTGAAATTAGTTGGTTCATAAATTGAACCTAGTAGGTTTGCATTTCTTCAATGTGTTATGAGCTCTGACACTGATCTAGTAAACATGAATATTCCTTTTGTCATTCAAACTAATATTGATTATGAGCAGAAATGTGGGGAAATTCAGTTCAGTTTCCATTTAAAGGTGACTCTACCTAATTTTCACTTTCTGAAATGATATGCATTTCAATATCCATCGATATTCACAGTTCTCTGAATTTTGCAGTGCACTTCTCCAACCAAATAATATATGCAAAAATTAATATACTAGGGTATAGTGTGCATAAGGATGTGCATTGCTTATCAAAAAACATGTATATTAGGCAAAAATGCACACAGATATGTTTATTAGGAGGTATTTTCACTGAAATGTTTATGAATTTTAATGAGGACCTTTTTAAAAATGCAAACTGATATTGAAATGTGGGGAACTGAATTTAAGTTTGGGGGAAAATGAGAAAATGAAATTGACAGATTGTCCCATCCCTCATTATGACTTTGTTTCTATTTTCCTGTACCTGCATAGCTGGCATGATACTTAGTTGTTATGCTGCAACCTTTTACTTTTCAAAAAGAATTAAAATATCCCAGTTACAATACACAAATATGCAGAATGATTTTCCTTTTACCGTTCAGTCCCCTGTATAACCACATCAGTAACTTGCCAGTTTTTATGCTCCCCTGTCCCACCTCGTGAACCTTGCAGCCACTTTCTCCCTCTATGGCTGCCACTACATGCTAATCTACTGCTGTAAGCAAAGCAAATACACATGATAACCGCCAATCAGAGAAGGGTGCATTTGGACTTTAGAATGCACAGGGCAGAAAAGAACACACCACGGAAGGAGATGGTTTATGCATTCACACACAATTCATTTATTAGGATCCTCATATGCAGGATTTTGCTTTTGACTTCCACGGCCAACTTTGACCTTTCTTCTCCTGTGACATTTAATAAAGTTGATTTGCGTCTATTAAACTTACCCATCAGCATAACAAGTTACAGTAAATCACTTGCAGAACTCATACAAGGAGATTTAAACAGCTGGCCAGGACGAGAAATAACATCTTATATTGAAATGCCATTGCCATTTTGTACTGCCTTTGAAAGATGTAAGAAAACCAAATGCATACATTGGAGATCCTGAGCAGACAGATACTAATGGTGGTTCTTCCATGCCATCGAATAATTTAGTATCTCCAGCAAAGGATTTTCTACTGAATGTATAAGGTTCTTATTCATGAATGGATTGCAAAATATTGTGTTGCTATTTCCAGCTCTACTTCAATGTGTAATTTCTTTAACTGTACCTGACTGTAAGGCAGCAATCTCACATGCATCTACCTGGAAATAAGTCTCATTGAACTCATAGTTTCATTGAATTCATAAAACTGTCCTTATTTAGGGAAATATACAGTCAGATGTGGGGAAGCTTGTTATATGTGAAATCTTTAGTGCCTGAGGTAATTTCAGCTATTACCTCTCTATGTACCCACTGCACTCTATTCTGACACAACTGCTCTTATGATAACTGCCTTGTATTCTTTCAGCAATGACCTGCTCTTAGTGATGCACAAATCAACCTAAGTCCACTTTATTTTCACTGGCACTCAAACACAGGCTCATTTTGTTCAAATTTATTGACGTAACGCATGAAAAGTTCATATTTTAATTACTATATGCATTATCATATGCATTTAATATACTTTTCTGGAGAAGAGGGACTGGTTACAATGAATGAGCTGTGTCCTCAGAGGCCTCAGCCATGAGATCCTCAATTGTTTTTGATGCTCCAAAATGTATGTCTACTGAGGAGGATTGCCACCAGAATCTGCATTATGCCAATTCTGAGGTAGATTTGGATGATCTATTTAAGCACAGAGATATGGAAGAAAATCAATGGGAGGGATCATAATTTCGCATCAACATTTGTAAATTTATGTAGTCCTCAACTCTGCAGTCTCCGGTTGTCATCTTTCATGCACTTCAGAATAAAAAGCACATTTCTGTAAAGTCACAACTATGATACCGAGTGTACTTGGTGAGGATTTTGTTTCCCACTGTCCACAGATAAAGATCAACTTGTTGAAAGTTTGATTTCGTCTTACTTTGAAAGCAAAACAGAAACCGTGTTTGTTAGTGCTGACTTTAACACGCATTGGCCCTGAACCTGCACTGGCTCTTAAGTCTCCCCAGCCAGTTGGCTGCCCAGTTAGAAAAATAATTGTCAGGTCCCATTAACAGAACATTGTCATCTCTGAATCAAGTCACCGTGTGTAGGACCAGATGGTGAGGGAAATGAGAATTCCCTTGGTACAAATGCCATCTGACGTGAAGAAACAAAGCCCACTTGTTCTGGTGTGTGAAACAATGTTAACTTATGACAGATGAAGTAGTTTCTCTGTGTTTTGTTTTGTGGTCCAGGTGGACTTATGATTTCATCCTTACATTTTATGAGGGTGATTAACTAATGCCCAAAGTGTAGTTTGCCTAATGTGGAAATGTTTGCTTTGTGAGGGGTTAATTAACGTATCAGTTCTTCTAAATGTTCTTTTTGTGTGCACTATATCCATGCTTAGTCAATTAGTTTCCAAACTTTTATTCTTAAAACCCCCCACACAAAACCACATATAGAACCTCTCTAACATTAGCAATTGCTCAGAAGTTGTTAATAGCTCTCGTGAGAGCACTTCTCTCATCCAGTATCTCCCACCTTATCAAAAGGTCATGTTAATTAGAAGACCCTTGCTGGGAATGAATCAATGTGTCAATCACAAGGAACCCACAATGGTGCTTCATTTGGAATATAGAAACTTCAACAAAAATAATGATATATGAGAGCAAAGACTAATTCTATTTGGAAGAAGTTCAACATGCCAAATAAACTCATAATGAACAGATGGACACATTCAAAGGAGATCTTTAAACTGCTCCTAATGCTTTGTCTTCAGTTCAGCCAAGAAGCTAATTGCACATCTTTTGTTCTGTTCATGTTTTACTGTCCTTACCGAAAGCAGAGTGATCATCTGAAAGTGACAGGAGACCTCTTCACTGGGGCAAGGGGCTGGGGACAGTAGGGATCTTTGCATAGATACAGTTTCTCTTTTTAAAATATTTTAGCATTTTTAGTGCCTATTTATGCCATAGCTTTTATGAATACCACAGCAGTTTTTCCAGATGGCATCTGACACTCAGAGAACACAAAGCCTCATATTCCATGGCATCATGGACCATTCCTTGTTTTTTAAAAAACAGGTAATCATGTTCTAAACAGAGCATAATTGTGTTAATTTATATTGAGGAGGGGCATCAAAGGCTATCCATAATGTTCACCAGCTTTCTTGTGGACGTCAAGATTTCAGAGTCCCAAAATAGTTCATGATAAAAGTTTTCACTGCTAAGAATATTTGTTTCAACCACCCCTGCCCCTCCATGGAGATAGCTGAGTTGCCCAGTTCTCTTTGTTTTTCGTGAGATAGGCAGAGAACTTTCTTTTTAAAAAGCTATTTCCCGTTTTTGCATTTCTCCCTCTGCTTGGTTTTTGGATAAATGTACTTAAGTAGATTCTTGAAAAGGTTGAGTTCTTCAGCATATCCTGATTGGGTTTTGCTCACAACCTCCTGGGCCACTAGGTGCTCACTTAGCTTCATGGAATGCAAAACGAATTTTGTAACATTTTGTAAAAATGTCTGTCCATCTCCAGAAGGGTAAACCACTAGCCTAAATTGAATACTTCAGAAAAAAAGCAGTAAAATCAATCATCAATTAAAATACCTGCTGGAGGTCTTTCTTTCTTTCTTTCTTTCTTTCTTTCTTTCTTTCTTTCTTTCTTTCTTTCTTTTTTAAGTCTTCATTAGACACGAGAGGAAGAGGAGACAGGGCGAAAGTTTCATTGCTAAAGCAGAAATCATCCGACTGATGGAACTTTCATGCTAGTGTTATGTTGAATTCCAACCTGTTAATTTTTCTTTCTATTAAACATATTCCCAGTGCTCTGCAGCCTCCCTAACTTCTTGTGCTTTCTGATCTTAAAAGCACCATGACATCTTCCCCTGATCTGAAGACCCCAAGACACCAAATAGAAGATGCCAAGCACCTGAGAGTGGTGTCATCACTGTTTTCATTTTTAAATGAAGTCTTACCTTTTCCCTTTTTTTTATTAAAAAAAAAATTTATCTTCGCAATAAAAAATGCAGTAGGAACAGTAGGCAACCTCTCTACCTTCCTCTGCCTACAGCTGAGGATGTCATGGTTCCCCTAGTCCCAGGAAATTCTGGCACCAGGAAGGCTGCAGAGTGGAGACTACTAGAGAGATGACTTGAAAAATGCAAGCATGGACACTGACAAACACCCCTTCACCACCTCAAAAGTAAGCTAAACAAAAACCCATGAGAATTCTGCCAAAATTTCTTTCCCCTTTTGAAAGTTTTTGAAAGCAATTTCCCCACCCCCACCCCAAAAAAATTAATAGTTGGGAAAAATGCAGGAGAAATATTCCAGCAGATAACTGTAGCCCATAGAACACTGGTATCATGGCTGATAACATGCCATGAGAACCTTTATGCAATAGCTAAAAGGACATCTGAGATCTTTTCCAGGGTTTATCTTTACTCCCCTCCCCTTGCAATTAACAGTTAAAAGACCTTGATATTCAGTTGTAGTGTGTTGATTACAGAGATTTTGTGTCATGCCATAGATAAACATTCTTCTGTATGACTGTATTAATCACTTGATTACAAGAAGATCTGATTGAGGTCTAATTTATGTGCTAATTTCCCCAGCAAGTTAATGCACAGCTCAATTTCTTTTCATCAGCTCCAAGTTAGAGTGTACTGTAAACATGATTTAGGCATTTTCCTTTTTACGGTGTTCGATTGCGGTGGAAAGAAACAGATTTTCAGATAATGTCTCCTGCTGCAGGCAACTGAATGCAACATTGTTTAAGGTGCATTTCATTGGTGGAAAGGAGATATCTGCAGCTTTGATCTTGGTCTGCAGAACTAGTGATGCACCAAGCCAAATGCAGCTCACCACTCGTGGTTACCAGCTGTTTGACAACATCCCAAATTTTGTAGTTTGGGGCTGGTCACAGAAACAGGGTTTTGATTGAGCACATGGTGGACATAGGCTGCTGTAAAGCACATAAGCTTCTGTTAGGCTTTGAGGGTCACAGATTATACAGGGTTTTCCGCTTTAAGTATCCATCTAAGAGTGAGCTCCCTCATTCTCATTCAGAATGCAACAGGAGCTCCTGAGAATGCAGAGGATTCCATTAAGGCAGGCATGTCGTGATCTACTGGTAGATCACGGTGGTGTTCTAGGTAGATTGCAGGACCTCTGGGCTGCTCCTGATCGATCCCCCAGAAAAGCTTAATAAATCTGGGTCACCCTCCCCCCCCCAAAAAAAATCAACAACTCTTGGCAATGACAATGGGTAGATCACTGCCAAGTTTTTTTAATAGTGGGAGTAGATCACAGTCTCTTGGGAGTTGGACGTGCCTCCACTAAGGCATGCCGTACTTGTTGCTCTCCAGATCTACTTTCCCCTCTGATGACCTACGTAAATGCATTGTGCTCTGGGACTGCATTCTGACCTGTTGGGACATGACTCTGAAGGGACCCAAGGCAGCCGCCTTGCTGAAGCCAAGCAAGTCTGGGTCTGCTCAGTGCATGGATGTAGTAGATAAATCAGTGTACATGTTCTGCCCAATTGTCTCTCTCAAGTTCTCAGACTTGCCTCCGCTTGTGCTTCTAACCTCTTCATATCACAACACAGATGTGCATTGCCTATTTTCCTGTTTCCTCTTCCATCAGCTTGGCCCAACCTTAATATGCAAGAACCGCACATTTCTCAATGGGTTTCCCACTTTACTAGTTATTCATTCTACGTATTCTCATGCCATCCTTTGATACAAATTCCCAGGGCATTCTAGGTAAGAAGCAAACACAAAAACAATTTGGATACAGAACAGTGCTGATGCAAAGAAGCATAATAATAGGAATGATAAGGCAACAACATAAAAAAACACCAGGCAGGAACAATCAATATCTTATACCTAAAAGGCATTGAAAAATAGGAAAGTCTGCTTTCTGCCAACAGGACAACTAAATAAAGGGTAGGTGAACCACTTTGGGAAGAGCATTCCAGAAAATGTTAGTTTAATGCCTATGATTCTGAACTATTTTATTGTTAACTGATGTGCATACTCTTTACTGGAACTTTATATATGGATACAAAGGCACTGATGCCTCATCCCTATGACACACCCTCTAACTAGAACCCAGATTTTCCACCTAGCTGTTTTAAATGTCATGGCATATGTTAATGCAATCATTTCATTTGGCCAGAACTCATTTTCTAGTAGAATGTTAGCATGGATACGGGATACAGTTTAACATCGGAAATTGCATCTCGTTTAAGATTTGCATTTGAAAGGCTATGACTAGTCAGAGGAGATAAGTGAAATTAATACACACTTTAAAGCATTATTTTTCTTATATTTTGGTTAATTTGTGATGAGTTATTATCGAAAGAAATCAATCAGTGTGGCTAATGAGGTATTCTTTTTTTAATGATGACAATTTCCTAAGGAAAGAAATTTCTGTTCATATGTAAATTAAGGCTACGGTTAATGAATAAAGGCAGACTATCCATCTTGACTGGAAAGGCAAAATAAAGGGGGGGGGGACTATTTTTTTCTAAAGCTTTCAATGTTCCCTAATTGCCAAAAATAGTCTATCTCATTTTCCTGTTCTTTTGGGGAAATTAGATTTATAATAGGTAGTTATTTAAAATTGAACACAACATGAGAAAATATGAAAATATTGAAGGGCAGAAGGATAATATTCTGGTCAAATACTGTTTTTATTGTTTTTATTTTTAAAAGTAAAATTGCTATTTACAATCAGTCTGATGTACATAAAACAGCCAACCACGTGTAAAAACAAATGCTAAACTCCTCTACTTATATAATCAGACAGAGTATACAGATACCCAGTAAATGAAATGATTCTGCACTATCTTGTACCTTGGTGCACCAGTAATTTATAAATAAAACACTCAATTATGCCTCAAAAAGATTTTCAGGTCGTATATGTTTTTTAACTCTGACCATATTTGTTAACTTTGCCTTTGATGTACACAGATTTAAAGGTAAAATAAGAACATATTGCCCCAAGGCAACAGGTGAAAATGTGAATCCACTTTTGCATCGCAGATGGAAAACACATCCTTACACATATTCTGCAGTGCAGCAAGGAATCACATTAAACGCCTCTTCTGCAGATGCACACCTCAGTTTTGGGGTGTGGGGAATGCTTGCCAATAGATTTTGCTAATCTTACACATGCTCTTTTTGATTCCCTTTCATGTTACTTAGATGGTTTGATCAAGCTGGAACCTCCAAATTTGTATTGAAACTTCAACTAAGCTGAGATCCAGTGACAACATAGTGGTACTGAAATTCCCCCCCCCCCTACATTATTATTATTATTAGTCTTAGGAAACTTATACATGCCCTTGCTTCCCTGGAATGGTATCAGATGTGCAAATGTGAAGCTCCCACCTCAATAAATCAGTAGTGGCTTTGGCACCTCCATATTTAGCAGGAACATGGGTCCCAATCCAGTGAGGGAAGCTAGAAATGACAGCTTTCCTTTCATGAGGATTTCCTTTGCTGGCTTATAAAACTGAGCATGGAACTGAATGTTATGAAAGTCATGAAGCTGCTGAGATCTCTTTCCCTTCTTCCAACAAATCCCTATTTTAATATGATGTTACATTATCGCATTGTGTGTTACCTGCCCCCCATCGTGTTCTAAACTGTCAGTGGGAGAAGAGCAATGCCCATAATAATGACACTGAGTTATCCCTTGTATTAAACTAGTGGTGGGAAATCTCTGGCCTAATTAGGCCTACCAGGCTGAGATCATATATGATATCAAACATGGGGAAGCTTGAGCTGTAGCTTCAACCTCCAAGCCACAGCTAAAAGGAATTGCACTTTCAATTCTTCCCTTGTGGCTAAAAGGCTGCACTTTTTGAATATGGTTCCTTTGTATCGTCAGAGGAAAAAAGCACCACATTCAACAAAGCTGTGACTTTCGGCTGTGGAGGAAGAGTGGGGAGTGTGTTTAGAGCATGCTCTCAATTCGTCTTTTGCATTCCCCACCTTGAATTCAAGAAAACCTCTTCCTTTGCAGGCATAGCTTGAGCTGCACCTGCAAAAGAAGGCAGTCCTTTTCTCTTTTTTTGCAGCCTGGATTGAATTCAAACCAAGGCTATAAATGAGCAGTCGGGAGCACACTTATAGAGCTCTCCTGGTTCTTCCTCCAACAGGATTGTGCTGAAACGACATCACCCAAAAATGGAGTAATGTAATCCAGCTGATAGCTGTGTTCCAATCCAGATAAACGTCATGGGCTGGCAAAATAGGTTGGTTCACTTTAAAATATGAACCAAATAAATTTCTCTTCTGTGCCTTCCTACATGCCGACCAAGTCACCCCAAGTTCATCTAGCTGTCAATTTGGGGAAGCAAACGCCTCCCATAGTCTCACACAGAGCCTTCAGTCCTGCGACCTGGGGAGTTGTGTGGAAATGAGAGAAGATGAAGAGCAGAGCAGTGAAGTCTGAGCACAATCAAAAGCAAGGCGTTCTGTCACCTTCGGTATATGGCGCTCATGTGTCAGCTCAGCTCATCTTACACTCTTGGGTGATTTGATATTCCAAAGGCAAATCAAATGGAGCCTCCAGGCACCTCTCACGACTGTGTTCTTTGCATTGGATCTGAATAGATTTGGATTCCAAAAACCTCTTACCCTGGCCTCTCACAATGACAGCACCCCCAAATTGTGTCATTATTCAGGAAGACGGCTCCTACCAGCCATATCTGAGGAAATGTCAATTGCGGTAAACAAGTCTTCCTTCTTCAAATGCAATTTTCGTTTAGTTGGAACGGTGGGGAATGAAATATTAATAACACAGCAGATATGGAGACAACAATATTTATTTTTTTGCCAAACACAACATTGTGATTAACTATCAATATCTGAAATTGGTGTTTGACCAGTGTTTACAAAGGCACCTGCAAATATGAGATGGTCCCTTGCAAAAATCTATCATTTGCCCGATAATAAATGTTGGAAATGTAAAGAAACTGAAGGTACATTCTTTCACCTTTGGTGGACGTGCCCAAGGATTAAGGCTTTCTGGGAGATGATTTATAATGAAATGAAAAGGGTGTTTAAATATACCTTTCTGAAGAAACCAAAGGCCTTTCTCCTGGGCATGGTCGGCCAAATGGTGCCAAAGAAGGACAGAACTTTTTTTTATGTATGCCACAACAGCAGCAAGAATACTTATTGCAAAGTATTGGAAGACACAAGATTTACCCACTCTGGAAGAATGGCAGATGAAGGTGATGGACTACATGGAATTGGCGGAAATGACTGGCTGAATCTGAGACCAGGGAGAAGAGTCAGTGGAAGAAGACTGGAAGAAATTTAAAGACTATTTACAGAAATATTGCAAAATTAATGAATGTTAGAATGATGTCAGAATGAAGTTAAGGGGTTTAAGCAGCAATGTTATAAAGGTGTATGTAAAAATGGATTGTAAACAGGTGAGAATCCAAAGTCATAATATATTATGTTAAAGGACTAAGATAAAAACAAAGAGGGAAAGAAATTGCTGAATTAACTAACTGAATTGGAATACAAAAAAGGGAGGCATGAGGAGATCAGGGAAACAAGGAAATGAATGTAAGGTATGGAAAGACTGATGTATTTTTTAAAGTGTTTTTTATCTTTTTTGTATTTTGTATTTTTTCTTCTATTTTTACTTTTGTCTTTCTTTTTCTTCTTTTTTTAATTCATGTAATTCTTTTCTTTGAAACTTTAATAAATATCATTAAAAAAACAAAAAACAAATATGAGAAGGTCCCTTGGGGCCTTTCTTCTGTGGGTGGCAACAATGAAGAGAGACTCTCTTTCTGTGAAATGTTTCCCCCCACCCTGACACGTTGACAACTTTTTGGTGCTAGGCAAAAACATATTTTTCCAAGTCTTGCAACTTTTATTTTGTATCGGTTTTCTAAAATAAATAAATAGATGATAGATAGATGATAGATAGATAGATAGATAGATAGATAGATAGATAGATAGATGATAGATAGATAGATAAGTTATACATAATGTTGTGACTGGTGAATGTCAAGCTTTTGAAGATCATGCAGTCAAAACTCCTCCATTGTATCTGCAGATTGATAACTCTGTGTGTTTCTTTTACGTACACAAAATCACAGTACCTCTCTAAAGCACTGAACACTCACTTTTACTACTGACCTCCTACTTCAGGGATGGAATTGGGAAAAGAGAGGGAGGAGGCTGGAAGTCTAATATGCCGTGTATGATTAAAGCTGAATACACTGTCAAATGGCGAAATCATATCATACTTTTAAGTCCGAATTGAGATAACGAGTGAGAAGGTGTTCGTTCATTAGCACCAGCTTTTGCAGTTGAATAATTCTAGGTGGAATTTGGAATGCCCTTAGACAAATAGCAAAGCTGATTTCTTGTGAAGTGGGGAGGGCACACAGATGCTTGTTTGGGTGGAAGTGGTGGAAGATTTGAAAGAAGATGAGGAAATTTCAGCTAGTTGCTGCTTGCCACAGTACTGATACCCTGACTAACAGCACGCAGTGGAGGTCTGGACTATAAAAGATCATTGTGCACCTGTGTTCCTAGCTATATCGTGTACATAATGTGTTGTGTTTGTCAATGCTGAACCTTGGAGGGAGGATTTGACCTAGAGTTTTTACTACATTGGTACCTCGGGTTACAGACGCTTCAGGCTACAGACGCTTCAGGTTACAGATGCTTCAGGTTACAGGCTCCACTAACCCAGAAATAGTACCTTGGGTTAAGAACTTTGCTTCAGGATGAGAACAGAAATTGTGCAGCGGCAGTGGGAGGCCCCATTAGCTAAGTGGTACCTCAGGTTAAGAACAGTTTCAAGTTAAGAACAGACCTCCAGAACGAATTAAGTTCTTAACCCAAGGTACCACTGTATTTATTTACTATTTACTCATACATCTATGTTTATGCTCTTTTGCACAGTGATACATACAAAAGACTGGACAAGGATGTGATCTGAGTTCGTTGGGTGGCTGGGTGCGTGTGTAAATTCATCCAGTTCAAATTTTATATCCTCCAGCATTTCTCCAATAAAAATAGAGACATCCTATTCCACAACAACAACAGGTTTTGTTGTTGTTGTTGTTTATATACCATCCATCTGACTGGAGGGAAGCTAAATGTATCTTGCAGGGGAAGGATTAGAACTGTGGGAGGTTGCATACCCTCCAACATTTCTCCAATGAAAATAGGCATGCCCTATTCAATAATAATAATGATAATAATCATTTTATTATTTATACCCTTCCCATCTAACCGGGTTGCCCCAGCCACTCTGGGCATCTTCCAAAATATATGAAAACATAATAAAACATTAAACATTTAAAAAAACAACACCTTTCCTACACAGGGCTGCCTTCATATGTTTTCTAAAGGTTGTATAGTTACTTATCTCCTTTGCTTGGGGGTTGCATAACTCCATACCCTGCAACATTTATCCAATGAAAATAGGGATGCCCTAAGGAAAAGTGGGAAATTCTGGGATCAAAACAGAAACCTGGGTGGCTTCTGTAAATCTGGGACTATCCCTGGGAAATAGGGACACTCGGAGGGTCTGAAATATTATGCAAGTCTATCCCTGTCCTTTGAAATTTGCACTTCTCCAAATTGATATAAAGTCAACAGGATCTGAGATGTGCCCAGTTCAGGATGAATTTCCACTAAAGGGTGAGGGTGAAACTGGTTTTTGATGGTCCAAATGAGGCGGGGTATAATAGTAATAAAGAGAACAATAACTATTGGTCACCCTTCATCACCAGATCCCAGGGCAGGGCAGAACAATCTAAAACTCACCACTAAAAACAGTAAAAATAAATTGCAGTTGCAAGAATAGGGTGAGTCTCAAAAGATAGGTATTGAGAGTACATGGGGACATGATGACAAGCCAAAGAGGCCCACATGCCAAGACATGTGCTAAAGTAGGGGTCAGCAACCTTTTTCAGCCGTGGGCTGGTCCACTGTCCCTCAGACCATGTGGTGGGCTGGACTATATTTTTTGGGGGAAATGAATGAATTACTATGCCCCACAAATAACCCAGAGATGCATTTTAAATAAAAACACACATTCTACTCATGTAAAAACACCAGGCAGGCCCCACAAATTGTTAGAATTCCTGCTCCATGATTGCAGTCATGGGATTGTTGTCTATCACATGACAGTATATGTTTTGACTCCACAGAGTGGGAAGTGACGGAGATGGGATGTTTATATGTGTGTGTGTTTATATGTAAATAAAGTAGATTAGCCAAAATGCTGAGTTGCTGAGGTCTGTTACGCAAGCTGTGAAGACTCTGCGGATCTCTAAGTGTGCCGGTGTCTGTTGGCATCGGTTGCTGTGTTGTTCGGGCGGAAGAGAGCTTTTGAAGCTCCTGAACGATCGACCAGGAGGGAGGGAACATGCCAGTTGGGCATGTGTCTCTGCCAGGTTCCTACTTGAGAGTAGGACAAGTTCCTGACACAAATAACCCAGAGATGCATTTTAAATAAAAGGACATATTCTACTCATGTAAAAACACGCTGACTCCCGGATCATCCACGGGCCGGATTTAGAAGGCTATTGGGCCGCATCCGGCCCCCTGGTCTTAGGTTGCCTACCCCTGTGCTAAAGGCATTTGGAGAGAAACACTGTGTATAGGTGTTGATATGCTAATGCTAAATGCTTTTGAGCCAATATGGGGCAGCTGGAGTCCTAGGTCTTAAAGGACAGAATAGATATAGCAGGCATAATTGAAACCTGATGGAATGGAGGGAACCAGTGGGATATGGTGAAACAGCAGGAAGCATTCAATTTGTAACATAATTCTGTCTTCGGTAAGTTAGCTAACTAAGCAAGTGGTGGCCGTGAAGGTGTCTCTTAGCAACCAGGCAGACTGGAATTATGTTTGCTGTTGATTCAAATATTAGATATCTAAAGGGCTGCCACATGGAAGATGGAGTAGCTTCTTTTCTCCTGCTCTGGAAGGTAGGACCCAAACCAATGGATTCACATTACAATAAAGGAGATTCAGACTAAACATCAGGAATAACTTTCTGGCAGTAAGAGTTGTTGGAAAGTGGAAAAGATTCCCTCAAGAGGTGGTGGACTCTTATCCCTTGGAAGGTTTTAAGCAGTGGTTGGATGGCCATCTGTCATGGATGCTTTAGGTTAGATTCCTGTATTGCACTGGGTGGACTAGGTGAATCCTGGGGTCTCTTCCAACTCTACATTTCTATGATTCCGAGGGAGTATTTATCTGCATTTATCTGTATTTAAGTCTCTCTGTTATGTACAAGGCCTGAAGGAAGAAAGACAAAACATCTCTGTTCTGTTCACCTGAAATTATACATTGTTTTTGTTCAGTTGTTGCATCAAAATGTTAACAGGACTTCTTTTGTCTCTGGACTCTGTGTTATTTAAATGACTTTGCTAACAAAGGTTGTGGTCCATGTGGGAATGTTCAGGGATGCAGGAGAGGATATATTGTTTGATTATGGCCTTTCCAACTTGTGTTAACAAGTTCACAGTTTAGCAGAGTAACATTGCCCTTTTTAAACTCACAGCGGATGCATTTGCTCAGGCTTGCTAAAGCCTCTATAATTACTGTTCTGGTATTTTCCCCTTATTCCCTCATAAAATATAATCACGACACAGTCTTCTATAAAAGTATAAAAAGAGTTTACAGTGGTGCCCCACAAGACGAATGCCTCGCAAGACGGAAAACTCGCTAGACGAAAGAGTTTTCCGTTTTGGAGGTGCTTCGCAAAACGAATCTCCTATGGGCTTGCTTCGCAAGACGAAAATGTCTTGCGAGTTCCTGCGGGTTTTTTTTTCCTTTCCCCCCTTTTTCTAAGCCGCTAAGCCGCTAAAAGCCGCTAAAAGCCGCTAAAAGCCGCTAAAAGCCGCTAAAAGCCGCTAATAGTGCTAATAGCGCTAATCCGCTAATCCATCAATGGGCTTGCTTCGCAAGACGAAAAAACCGCTAGACGAAGAGACTCACAGAACGGATTCTTTTCGTCTTGCGAGGCACCACTATACTCAAATTCTGTTCACAATCAGATCCCAGAAGGCAGACTTATCTTAGAAAAGTAGCATACACCTGGAAACTATCTCATAAGGAGAGAGTCCCTTTGTCCTCTCTTGGCTAGAGGCCAAGAGAACATCTTTGGCTAAGCAGATGTTGCTTCTTTGACGAAAGCAGTCACAGACAGAGAAATGGCGGCCAGTCCTATGCTTTTGTTACCTGCACAGGTGAGGCCACACCCACCTCTAGTCACATGCAGAGGAAGTCTGTTCCAGCCCAGAAGGAAACAGGAACTTCCAATTGGCTGGTCCAGACATACCCTTTTATGTCCACTCTAGGGATGTTGTACTTGACTGCTCTTGTGTTTCACATCCCACAAGATCTGCAATTTCTAACGGCATTACTTTAAAAGGCTCTCCATTCACAACTGGAACATTATGAAGATAAACGGCACAGATTGAACACCTGTACAGGTGAGGCCACACCCACCTCTAGTCACATGCAGAGGAAGTCTGTCCCAGCCCAGAAGGAAGCAGGAAGTTTACCTGCTGGCTTGTCAAACATTCCTCCCCATGTGTAAACATGTTCACTCTAGGAATGTTGTACTTGACTGCTCTTGTGTTTCACATCCCACAGTCTGAGAGGGTTGTAGTTGGGGGAGGGTTCTAGATCAGTAATACATCTGCTTTGCCTGTATAAAATCCCTGATGTCGCTAGTGAGGACTGGGAGATATATTTGAAATGCTGGAGAGCTGCTGCCAGTCTGTGTGAGCAATGCTGAGCTAGCTAGGTGAGCTAATGGTCTGACTTGGCTAATGGTCTGACAGCTTCCCATATTGCCAACCTAGTGTGTCTATGTTATATGATTAGTTGTAACTGGGTGATAATCCTTGTTTCCTTCTATCGGCCTTTTGAGTATGCCTGCTTAACCAAATGGAGCAGTCAAGGGGTTAAAAATAGTGCCGAGACACATTAAAATGAGCATGTCCAATCCATCCTTATTTCCTGTCTTGGAGATAAGGTGCACTGGGAGTGGATTTACTTACACAAATCCGTGACATTATTTACTGGAATGAGAATGTAAATATATTATTTGCTTCAGGAAATAGCTGTAGGAAGGCACTTGAGCGTTTCAGTATATATGCCCAAGAGAAGCGTACATAAGGCAAAGGAGAAGAGCGCCAATAATGTATCTGACAAAACCGACTGACGGAACATAAAGTATGCATTTCTTCGAGCCTGTAATTTACACAACTTCTAACAAATTACATAAGTACCTTAGATTAATCTACTGCAGTTTACAACTGAATGGTTTAAAAGGTACCCAAATGCTCAGCATTTCAAAACTGTTTAATGTCAAAACAGTGACAAATCTATGCAGATTTTCCCTGTGGAACAACACAAGTATTTGTAAATGTTTTGCTTCTGAGTTACAGCCCAGTGCGGCTTCGTGAATATTCAAGTCGAGCACAGTTGGCTGCCTGCTCGAAGGAGCAAAGTGTGTTCCTGCTGGTGTGGCTGGCACTGCCTCCAAAGATACTTCTGAACTAGGATGTGAGGGTTCATTGTTTATTTATTTCACCTTTGTCTAAATTTTCCACCCAAGTTCTGCATAACACAAAACTTGAAGCAAATTGGGGGAGGGGGCATCTCTGCAGGCAAAACATTGGAAGTGGGGGGCGGGGGAGGAAGAGTTTCAGTAAGAACAGTGATGTTTCTCTAGTCTTGGGGGACTCTGTGCTTTTCCAAGTTTCCACTGAGCTTAAGAACAAAGGTCCATAGGGGCCAAGTTCTGGAGGCCCTGGGGGCCCAGGCACCCACAAAACTTTTGCTGTGGCTACCCAGCCTCTGCCCCTGTGCTGCAACTGCACACCAAGTGCCTTTTGGCTCTTACTGACTTGAAGTAGACAGCCAGACCCTTAGCTGTCTGCCTGCAGTTGCTCAGTATGATTCTGCATTTACAGTCAAACCTCGTTCTGCATCCGCCTCTGCTTGCGTCCACTTCGGCGAACATCCTTGGCAAACCAGGAAGTACCGGAACAGGTTACTTCTGGGTTCGTCACTTGCACATGCATAGAAGCGCTAAGTTGCGCCGTGCGGGTGCGCAGACGCAGCACTTCGATGTGCGTCATTTTTGGCTTGCGGACGGGCCTCCGGAATGGATCCCGTCTGCAAAACGAGGTTTGACTGTATTTTCAACAGCTGCCATTTTGAGTTGCTTCTATCTCCTCTTCCTCTTAACTAAAAAAACCCCCTAAACACCTCATTTTTTTTCTTGATACAACTTCCTAAGGATACACACACACACCACTTAAAACACACTCAAATAGCATTGCTGCCTTTGAGAGCATCCAATTAAGTTAAATTGGTATTGCGAGGTACAGTATATTCTTGCAAAAAGGAAACACTTTACAACTTGGGGAGAAAATCATAATGTCAATGATCACTTTGCTTAAGTTTATATTCTAATTACAGATTTTTTTGCAAAATACTACATTACATCTATTACATAATAGTCACAGGATGAGGTCTGCAGTTGCAAAATCCGGGTGTAATTTTATGAACACATGTTAATGTGCATGTTTTGTGTAATGTAGACATTTATGTTCTAAAGGTTTTGGGAAGTGTGGTGAACCCTGAATGGTGATTTGGTAGCAACTTAGTATTACCAAGTTACCTTGGACAGCAACAGGGATCAGAAAATGAAGACTACCCCTTGTAAATAGGGAGTGTTGGGTAATATTTCCGTAGTTACTGGGGAATTGACTGTAAGTGTTGCATGTACTTCAGATCCAGGATCCACAAGAAGGGAGCGTTACCCAGCAGAAAGATTAAAGTTCTGTGTAGCTTACTAAAGGCAAAATCATTCCAGGCCACAAAGTAGCAAAGCTTATGGAGGAGGGAAAGCGGAGGGGGGGGGGGAGAGACTTCTTGTAATCCACATTCCTGATTCTCTTTCCCGTTAAATGTAAATCCCTGTGGCGATGCATCAAACATGAATTAAATCCATCCAACTCTGATGATAATTAATAATAAATTTTGGCCTGATGGAATACTTTTCTACATAGCCTCTCAAAGAGCTTAGCTGAAGCTAATGAATTAAGCTTCACCCACTATGTCACAACTCAACAGGGACGTACTTGTGTAGAGAGGTCTTGTAGACCAAACAAGAAGCTTGTTAAGATTTTTTTTATATATAAAAATGGAGAAACAGTAGTCTCTGGGACCAAGCTCTAAGGAAGGGGTGTGGTTTTCCTTCTTCTGAAGGTCATTCTACGTGGAACATGTCACTTTGGAGCAGGGGTCACTCTGCCTCCAGGTCACTCTGCCCTGCCTTCGGAGAGAAAATACAGAGTCCTATCTCAAAGATAGCTCTTAACCCTTGTCTCACACAGGAAGGGGGGAACCTCCCAGCTTTCTCATGGGAGCTTTCCTTTTTTAGGGCTGTCTACAGCTGGATTTCCCCAGAAATTACCAGGATTTCAAAGGTGGAAGTGAAGTCTGAGGGAAATTTCCGGTGAAGGTTTGTCTTGGATCTTTGGCAAGTCAACCAAAAATTTGTTGGTTTGGGGGGTATTGTGTGGTGAGTTCCTGATCCATCCCCCCAGGTAGAAATAATGACACATGATACAATTATTGAAGGTTAATGGGCTAAAAAAGGCCACAACTTTATTGGTTACAGGTGTTGAGCAGTATTGGCTAAGGCATTGGACCTAACCGACTATAACTGACTCCAGCCCATCTGCTTGAAGTCCGAGTAGACAAAAAGGGAGATCCCTGGCTGCGTCCTGCCTTTATGGGGCAGGCCACACTCCTGGACCAACCTGATTGGCCAGCTAGGGGGTGATGCAGCTGGGAATCCCCCAATTGTGTGGTGCTGGCCTCCCACCCCCTGTGCACGTGGAGGGGCCGTGAAGCCCACAACCCCACCTCCTCCTTAAGGTGGAAGTGGTTTTTTGGTAAAATACCAAACAATTTTGGGGTCTTCCTAAAAAAGCTCAATGACTTTTGGAGTGTCCTGGTTTTTACTTTTTGAAATATGGTAACCCTGCCTGTCTCTTACCCTGGGAGATCTTCCCTTTCCCGCCTCTCAACGTCACAGCCATCTTGACCCTCAACCGTGGAGGAAAGGCAGCAGCCCTGACCCATACGCCAACACTGACAGCCTGAAATATGTCACATGGCCTCCCTTTTGCCATGCAAAGCTCTCCTTCTTCCTCCTGTTGCAGAAAACTTTGCAGAAAGGACAGAGAGGAAGAGGAAAAAATATGGACTCGAGAAAAGGAGGGAGGGGGGAAACACCACTGTCCCCTCGTTTCCATGAGCAGCGAAGGTGGCAAAGCAATGGAAAGGTGAAGAGAGGGCTGGCGATTATGAGGAAAGGGCAGAATGGTAGGTGATTTAAAATGGCCCCCTGGTTTGTTGCTGACCCACAGTGCAAACCTTGCTCGTTTCATGCCTCCATATATTTTATTCATTGAAGCCTTACCAGAAGGTGTGCTTTCCTTATTATTTCCTGTTTGGTCAGATACCACTAATGAGGTCGTTGACTTTTTAGTTCTGTGGTTACCCAGAGGTTGCTCTGTATTGCGGCAAAGTAAATGATTAGGGATGACTCTTTCACATGCAGCTTCTAAGGATAAGGCACTTAGAAGTGTATTTGGTGTGCAAAGCTCTGGGTTTGCTTGGTTTTTGGTGTGTGTGGTTTATTTTTCTTCCTGCTTTAGCAATATGTTACTGCTGCACCAAAGCATAATCTTTTATTTACTTTTCTTGCACTGTTGAGGTGCTAGAAAGCTTGAAAGTATGAAAGGGGGGGAATTAGGGGCTAAGTGAAAGTTGTAAAATATTTGAGCTCAAGGGAGAAGGGGCTTCCCATTAAATTGTGGTGCCAGCATCTTTCTTACATCTTTTCTGTCTTTTTTCTGTCTATTTTTTACATAAATGTTCTTACTTCAAGTACTTGCAAGCCCTCCAAGTGCCCCTATTTTCCAGGGACAGCCCCAGATTTACAGAAGGCATCCTGGCTTCTGATTCAACCGTGGAATGTCTCTCTTTTCCTTAGGGCTTCCCATTTTCATCAGAGACATGTTGGAGAGTAAGGTAGGATGTCCCTGTTTTCATCGGAGAAATGTTGGAGGGTTTGTATTTGCTACTCCCTCCCACCCCCCACTGCTATGCACAGTGGCGTAGTGTGGGGGTGCAGGGGGGGCCAGCCGCACCGGGCGCAACATCGGGGGGGGCGCACTTGCACTCTCAACTCTCTGCCCCTACCTGGCTCACTCACTCTCTCTCACTGCAGTGCTGGCTGTGCGAATCCGATCTGAGCCACCTGGTTGCCATCCACTGTGGGTGGGTGCCAGGCATGCGGTGCGGAGAGAGCGCGAGGGACTATCTGGGGTAGGGACAGTGCAGCGGCCGCCCAGCGCAGCGCTGAGCGCGGGAGAGAAGCACACCAGACCAGACCAGGCAGCAGCAAGAAGAAGCTGGCAGCGGCGGCAGGTTAGGGGTTAGGGGGTGCAAATTACTTGCCTTGCCCCGGGTGCTGACAACCCACGCTACGCCACTGGCTATGCATCATGACATTAGCATGATTCATCCAAAAAATTGTGGAAGAAAATGGCAGCCTGACTGGCTGCCAATGAATGCTCCGAGAAGCAGCAAAGACAATTTCAGGATGGGGGGGGGGAATGTTTAAGAAAGACCCACCTTAACCGGTAAGCTCCCCTGTGCTTGCATATTTTCAAACTTTCTCTTAGGCCCTAAAATATTTGACAGAGAGTGTTCTCTTGATTTTGAGACCTGAGAATGATGATGGAAAAGTGCACTGCTAATATTTATTATAGGGGTTTTTTTTTGTTTTTAAAAAATCTGCTTGTAATTATTAGGTACTTTTGTTACACACCCCACTCCAATAGTGTGTCGCGAGGGTCTATGGGAGAGGGAGTTTTGTTGTTGGGTTAGCTCTAGATGACTCATCCACACTTAGCTTTTGCCCCACACTTTCCAAGCACATGTTCACACTTTCAAACTCTGTGTCTGAGCTCTCTTTTTTCCTTTTTTGCCCCTGGTGTTTCCCTGCAAAAACCTGGTCTTTTCTCCCCACAGATTGCCATTTGCTCTGATTCAGCAGCAAAGAGCAGTTTTTGTGCAGAAAGTTCCAAAGGGGAAAAAGGGGGGAGGTGCTGAGACACATAGCTTTAAAGTGCAGACCATGCCCAGAAAGAGCAGAAGAAAGGTAAATGTGGATAAGCCCTTATTAGGTCATCAATTTCAGACACAAACCTCACTCTTCCAGACAGATTGCTGTCCTGGCTCACATAAAACTAGCATGTCGGCTGTGCCAAGGCTGTTCAAATGGTTTTGACTCTAAGCACTGCTTCTGCTCTACTTAGGATGCCTCTGGCAACAGCTGAATAGTATGAAATGCATTAGTTATCCATTCACTTCATTATAGTCTGCCTTTCAGCTCAAGGAGTCCCCAAGGTGGCTGAAAATATAAAAGCATTATTTTTAAAAAACAAAAAAACTGTGCATTACAAACAGTAAAATGCATTAGTCAGCATAATGTATAGATGCCATCACATTGCATTAGGTTTGCAAGCATTTTGGAACATTGGATTGGCAGCCTGAGAGCATGTGCAGGGTTTCTTTCACCCAAGGAGAAAGATGTTTGTTTTGTTTAAGGGCCAAGTGTCCGTGTGCATGTGCAGAATGACTTTGCTTTGTGAAGGAAATGCTTCCTGCCTTCTAGGTTGGCAGTCACAGAAGCTGCAGTGCCAGAAAGATGGGCATGGGATACTGTATAATGGCATGCAATATCATGAGGGAAACAACAGGCTTGTATTCTACTCTGGGCAAGCTGGTACGCCTGAATAGGGCTAAATCTGTGGAGCTTTGCCAATGCATGTTGTAAAATGGTTGGTCACAGCCAATTCAATTTTCCATATTAAGAATAACAGTGTTCCACTCTTCTGTTTATTTATTGGTTGGATGAAATCCTTTGTTCTGAGTTTCACTCCTTCACAAATCTGTGTCGATAAGGAGAACTCCTAAAAGTAATTCCGGAATGGGACATTCTGTTTGTTTGCAGTCTTTTTCTTCCCTCTACTTTATAAATGCATTTGAGTGTGGTAGTAGTAGTAATGCAGTCTTGAACTGATCATCCATTTGATTGCCTCGAAATTCTTTTTGTTCAGTGTCTTGCTGATGTGCACATGTGCTCCTATGCGCTGGTAAAACACCACAGAAATAAAAGATTGCAAAAACAACAACAATGTATTTTTCTTGCTTTCCCAATTTTTGTCAAGACTAGCAACTGCCTCAAAGGATTGTTCTGGTAGAAAAGTATAATTCTGTCTCAGTGGCGACCCTACAATTTTGAAGATGAAACTCATATGATCAGAGGGAGCAATCCTATGCATAAAAAGCTGGCAGAAAGCAAACCAGTGTATATTAAGATGGCATACATTTACACCAGATCCAATCCCCATTCAGCAATGGAGCTGCTGTTCCACCCAAGCCTGGCAGAGTGAAAACAAGGCTTTAAAACAGTGTTCTCTGCTGGGTGGCCAGGTCATGTGATTGTGGCAAACGGTCTTAGGATCCAGCCCAAGCCCCCCACCTCAGTTTGTTTAGGAACACTCCTTTGATGGGACTTAAACCAACCTCCGTTCAAGCAGCTGAACCCTGGCTGATCATGTTATGCCAGCATCTGTGGTGTAGCATGGGTTGCCAGTGCTCGGGGCCGTGTGGAGGAGGTGGGAAACAGACAGTTTAGGCCTGTGCATTCAATGCCTGTTGGTGTCTGTGGCACCCAGGAGATCACAGCCATAGAGATCAGAAGAGTCATTCCCTAGTCTAGAGAGGTCACTTCCTGGTTCACATGGAGAAGCCATTTTCAATGGAGCCTACAGACAGAAGCACACAGCTGTATTTCCTTTTTTAAAATATTTTATTGGTTTTTAACATACAAAATTATAAAACATACCACACAATTTATCACAAACACATTCTTATTGGACTTCCTTCAGTACCTCTGATAATCCTCCATCTTAATCACCTCTTACGCATTTCCTAACTTATTATTGCCTTTACATCTCTTAAACATATCACATCTCCTTCTCCATTTTTGCAATATTTCTAATATTATTCCTCACAGAACTTCTTGCAAACCTACAAACGTCATCTGTTCATCACAAATATTTATCAAATAATCCATAAATTTACTCCAGTCCTCGGTAAACTTCTGGTCCTGCCGGTTTTGGATCCTTCCTGTTAGTTTATCAAGTTCCGCATAGTCCATTAATTTCACCCTCCATTCTTCCATTGTTGGTAATTCTTCTTGCTTCCATTTTTGGGCCAATAGTATTCTTGCTGCTGTTGCTGCATATAGAAACACAGCTGTATTTCAGGAGCACTGGGTGTTGAAATTTTGTGCCCCTAACAATTTTGCAACTAGGTCAACCACCCCTCTGCCTCCCCGTGCAACACCACTGGCTGGTGTATCTTTGGCTGTGCCAGGGTTGGGAACTTAATGCCGCTGGAGATGAGAATCAGCTGATTGAGCTGGAGACCCTAAACAGCTCATCCCAGCAGACTCTGCTATAGGATTGCTCCGATCTTCTCCCTTAATCACTATTCATTCTTTCTACCCCGTGCAATTTGTTTTAGTAAGATCAGTGTGCCATCCAAATTCGTTGATTGCCTCTCTGCAGTGTCCTGAACAATGTCCTTGGCAACTAGGGCAATGAGAGGAACGTTTTCAAGAACTCAGATACTCAGATCAAAACAGAGCTCCCTGAAATAGCTCAAATCCTCTGCAGGTTGATTAATATAAGTTAATTAACATAATCTCAGCCAAACATATTAAATCCGGGAAACAGAGCAAAAACAAAAAGTTCAATCTACTTTGCAGTTTAAAATGATGGCAGAATGTTTTCCTTAAAGTATGATGAATGCAATTGGCTTTAACAAACTTCAAGAAATGTGGTCTGAATTAATCTTCACAGGAACTTCACCGGCTCCTAGTACATTTCCAAGCACAATTCAAAGTGTTGGTGCTGACCTTTAAAGCCCTAAATGGCCTCGGCCCAGTATACCTGAAGGAGCGTCTCCAACCTCATTGCTCAGCCCAGACACTGAGGTCCTCTTCTGAGGGTCTTCTGCTGGTTCCCTCACTGCGAGAAGCAAAATTACAGGGAACCAGGCAGAGGACCTTCTAGGTAGTGGTGCCTTTCCTGTGGAACACCCTCCCTTCAGTTGTCAAGGAGATAAAGAACTACACAACTTTTAGACGACATCTGAAGGCAGCCCTGTATCGGGAAGAAGAAGAAGAAGAAGAAGAAGAAGAGGAGGAGGAGGAGGAGGAGGAGGAGGAGGAGGAGGAAGAAGAAGAAAGAGTTGCTTCCACAGGCCGGGCACTGCAGCAGAGCTGTGAACAGACTGGCTCACATGGGAAAATGTGTTCTCTTAAAACATAGCCACCTCCAGTTCCTACTACAGGAATTTGCACTAGTTGTGCAAATTCAAAGCATTCTACGGTCTTTTAAAGCCATTGGTATGTGGAGCAGCTCCCTGCCTCCAAAAACATTATGGCCTTGATACGTGAAAATGTGTGGCTTATGCCACTGTCCCAGGTCTCTACTGCAAGCAGATCATTCAACATTCACATGCTGCTGTAATGTGAGTAGAAGGAAGAGCAATCAGCAGGATAACAACAGGAATTTGTAGGAAAGCATTTGAAACATCCCTGTATCCGTCCCAGAATTCAGGTGGCATGCATTACTGTCAACCTTGCATGGAGATCTGCCAATGCCAACGTAGAAGGATGGGAATGCTTAAAACAAAACCATCTTATAAAGACGTGAAACCAAACCAAAAATGTACATTTTGTTTTAAAGGAGGGGGAGGCAAAGGAACTTCAGGGGAACAATTAGCGAAAAGCAATTTTAGCACAATTATTTCTTATGGCCATCTCCTCCATCTAAACGGCACTCCAGAATCACTTCACCCATTCAAGTGGAATGCTTGCTGAGTGTTATGAGCACGGATGGCTGTCAACCAGGTGTGCTATTTAAAGTGAATTACTCAATGCCATGCAAAAACACGAGGTTTAAAGCAACATAAACTTGCAGATGCAGCATCCTCAAAATATTGCTTTAATGTGAGGAGGGTAAAAAACAGAAAAGCAGAGTGAAATATTCAGAGCTACGTGGAACATTTCAGCCTCCAAAGAGAGGCCACAGGAAATCACATCTGTGTTTGGAAGCCCATTACTATGTATGTATGTCTGTGTCTCCAAATTTAGGCAGGAGGGTTCTTTTGAAATTCAGTGAGTTAAATTTACTGCAATGTTTAAATTTATAGGGCCTCTCTTGGACATTTTCAGGATTAAACTACAAAAAAACAACAATGACAACAACAAAAACCAGTGTGCGGTCAGCAAAATGTCTGTCAAAAAATACCCCTTTCTTGAGAAAGGGTGGCCTCCTTTCTCATAATTGCTGGGCCATCCGAGATCAGCATAAAAGAACATGTTTTAATTGTGCTGCAGCAGTGTCTGAACTTCAGTGTTTTTTTATCCAGAAGTAAGCAAGCCAAAGTAAAGAGATCCATTTAAAAATACCACTAAACCTTCTTCCTGAGACTCCAGCCACTGAGTTTTCTCCTATCTGCATAACCCTAACTCTTCACCTGTTGAGCTTGATCCTAGAATAAGTTCCTTGGTCACCATAGAATGTGATGGAAGTATAGATTCTATAGATACCATCTCTTCCTGCTTATGTACCTTAGTCTAGCCAGGGCAGAGGGGGTGGTGATGGTGGGGCAGATTAGATCTCATAGTTTGTCCATTCTTCCTGTACTGGATGCAGTTACACTTCTCTAAGACTCATAGTGAATCAGTACTTAGGAATCTAAGCTTGCTGCTAGGTTGCAGCTGGTGAGCTGACAGTGTTTGCTTCTCCGTGGCAAACGTGGTTTTGAACTCAGCCCAGGGGCATCACAAGGGGGGGGGTGGAGGCAGTTCGCCCCGGGTGTCACACCTAGGAGGGGTGACAAAATCCCCCCGGGCAGGAAGGAGGGAGAGGCCACGAGGCTGGGAGAGCAAGAAAGAAGTGAGGCGCGTAGGGGAAATACGAGAGAGAGAGAAGGGCAACTGAGTAAGAGGTAGGAAAGGAAAGAGGTGCCACCTCAGGCTCTGGGCAGTGGCAGTGGAAACATCCTCCCTCAGTGCCCTCCAGCGAGAGACCCGGTGCCCCGGACCCGGCTGCACCTTCAGACCCACCCTCTTGCTTCACCTGGCAACTGAGGAGGAGGAGGAGGTGCATGTGTGGAGAAGGAGAAGCCAGGCAGGGAGGAGGGATTGCAGTCGCCACCACAGAGGCCGCTGCCAAACCAGTGGTCCCTTCCCAGCAGTCTGAGGGAGCTGCCACTAACTCCAGCAGCGTCTCTCTCCCCCCCTCTCTCTCTCACACACCTGGTGCACCCGTCCGCATACACACCTGAGATCGCAATGGGACTGATGGGTGGCCAAGTGGGATGGGACTGCAGAATGTGGTCTGAGGAGAAGCCGGAAGGGATTGGACCCAGCTGCTTGCCGTAGTAGTGGTTTGGAGGGAAGGAAGCTCAAGTTGGCTGTGGCTATCTGGGCAACAGGAAGGAGAAGCGCCCACGCTGGGTGTATTTGCATGATTAGCAGGCGGTGCTGGCACCCCCGGGAGGATTGGGTGCCACCTATGTTAGCCCCGTGGGCAGAGCGCCCCTCCCCCGGGTGCAGATCATGTTTGCTGTTCCGGTTGCATGAGTGGCTTCTTCTGCCACTGCCTCAGCCATCAATGCTTTGTTAACTATGATTTCCCTACTGCAGCATCCCCCAACTTTGTGCCCTCCTGGTGTCCTTGGACTACAACTCTCATCCAGTACGGCAATGGTCAGGGATGATGGTAATTTTAGCCAAAACATCTGGAATATCCCATGTTGGAGAAGGCTAATTAACAATGATTCACTCTAGGTGAGAATGGCTTTCAGGACTGTTCAGAAGCTGCAGTTAATTTAGAAGTGTGTTGCTTCTTTCTTTAGAAGAATGTGAAAACGTTAGGGATGAGGCAGAGGTTTTTTATCACTTTTGTTGTTAGAGACTCCATTTTTTGTTTTATTTTTTTTATTTATTAAAATCACATTCATTTTGTAACCCTTTGGAATTCCTCAGAATCCAACACATACCCCTAGTCCTAAACATTATAGCATCATATGGTGAGGAAGCCTCAAACATTTCACTACCCTTAGCAGAATTGTTTTGTTGCACTCTCAATCCTTCAGGTGCTTCCTACATGTTGGAACCTCCACATTCCCTTACATGTTTAATCCCTCTTTAGGCTTTATTCCCATCAAGGGGCAATGTGAGTAGAATGGATCTTTGGGAATCATAGTTTTAATTCCCACATGGCTGCTCTCATGTTTGACTGTTCCTTCTGAAGCAAGCAATTCTCCTGGTGCACTTCAGAGCTCTGATCTTCCAGAATTCTAAATCATGAGAAGAAGAAGAAGAAGAAGAAGAAGAAGAAGAAGAAGAAGAAGAAGAAGAAGAAAAGAAGAAGAAGAAGAAGAAGAAGAAGAAGAAGAAGAAGAAGAAGAAGAAGAAGAAGAAGAAGAAGAAGAAGAAGAAGAAGAAGAAGAAGAAGAAGAAGAATTTGGATTTGAGATCCCGCTTTATCACTACCCGAAGGAGTCTCAAAGTGGCTAACATTCTCCTTTCCCTTCCTCCCCCACAACAAACACTCTGTGAGGTGAGTGGGGCTGAGAGACTTCAAAGAAGTGTGACTAGCCCAAGGTCACCCAGCAGCTGCATGTGGAGGAGCAGAGACGCGAACCCAGTTCCCCAGATTATGAGTCTACCGCTCTTAACCACTACACCACACTGAGAGGAGCGTCTTCAAGGTATCCAAACACAAGAGCAGCACAAAAGAACAACGCAACAGGAACATAGGAAGCTGCATTATACTGAGTCAAGAAATTGGTCCACCTATCTCAATGTTGTCTATTCACCGACCAGGAGTTCCCAAGGCTTTCATTCACTGTTCACTCCTCGTCCTACCTGAAGATACCCGGGATTGAACTTGCATGCAAAGCAAATGCTCTACCACAGAGGTAGTTGGGTTGAGGGTAAAAGAATTGGACCACAGCTCCATTCTACTTGCCTTGCTCCTTCACAGTGATACTGACTTTAGATGAATTTGTTGGGCAATTTAGCTTTGGTTCTTGTCAGCCTTGACCACTATGTAAACAGTTCCCCCTTCCCCACACAACAGAGCAGCTGCTGCTTAGATGCCCATGACACATCCTGAAAGACAACCAGAATCCATGTTTTCCATGGGCCCTTTGTGAGAATATATGGGAACGCCAGCCCCTGAGAAATGTCACTTGTGTCATCAAAATGCTCTTGGCTTCTCTCGAATTTCTTTAACTGTTCTGCTTAAGCCAGACTCTCCCAGATATGCCTCAAAGTTTCCTCTCTAGACAAAACTCAGTAGCAATTCTATTCTGAAGGTGCTCTGCTTTGCAGAGTTGACTCCCTTTTATATCTTCTAAAATAATTCGGTATGTAAGAATGCATAAAGGATTTTCCCCTCTCCTCAGCTCTAAAAAGTGCCATGCAGTTGACAAAAAAACCCCAAGATAATATGGTTTCCCAAACACACGGCACCCTCTCCTCTGAAAATAATGAGCTGTTCTCCAGTGTTGGCATTTTACAGACCCACAGACACAAAATGTCAAGATTTCAATAATTCTGCTCCCAGGAAGTGCTTGGATGTAAATTGGTTGTCTTAACACTATTTGTCAGGTGGCAAAAATTTTAAGCAACAGTACTAAACACACATAATTTGTGGTGGCAAAATATTAACAAGAGGGAAATCTCTCATCTGGAACGTGACAGTTTTTGGTGCTCTCTTGAAGGGAGCGCCTGCTTACATTAGTTTGTGAATCTCTGTCTCCAAGCCATAGCTAGTCACTGGAAAGTTACAACAGTTTTCTCATCAGGTACATAAAGGCAGATTCTTGCCTGCAGCATGCTTAATTAAGAGAACAGCTGGATACTCAGCCTTAACATAAAAAGTGGGGGAAATGCAAGGGAATCTTAATGCATCTCAAAGTGCCATGGAGGTGAAGTGAAGCCAGCATATGGATGGAAAATGAATCTGTCACTGTGTTATTATTATTATTATGAAAGTACTAAAAAGGATGCTTCTGACTGCTATATCCTTGCAGCAGTCATGCCATTCAAACAGCACTTGAAATAAGGCAAGAAGTAGCAAACGGGTCGTGTAATGTTTGTGGGTCCGATAACAGGCACCACAAATAAGGAATATTTTTTTATGGAGAAGTTTTATTCAGAGGAGCCTCTAAAACACTCTGCTTGCTCTTGAAACTCAGGGGCTAAGGAACTTCTCAGGTCATGAGACTCAGGGCCTAAAACTAAGGAGTCCCTTCCAATCATAGGAGTCAACTCCTAGGGGCCAGGTGGTCCTTGCCCCCTAAAATATTTGAGGGGGCTGGAGCCCCCCAAAGTTAATGGGCATTGCCATTCAAATAGTGTGTGTGCACCACATCATGTGATCGATTATGTGGGCCAGGGCTTACCTGTCCCCCCCCCCCCAATACAGTGGTACCTCAGGTTAAGTACTAAATTCGTTCCGGAGGTCAGTTCTTAACCTGAAACTGTTCTTAACCTGAAGCACCACTTTAGCTAATGGGGCCTCCTGCTGCTGCTGCGCCACCGGAGCACGATTTCTGTTCTCATCCTGAAGCAAAGTTCTTAACCTGAAGCACTATTTCTGGGAGTCTGTAACCTGAAGCGTATGTAACCTGAAGCCTATGTAACCTGAGGTACCACTGTATTTTGTTCAAGTTGGCACTCTTGCTTCCAACTCTACAATTCTATGAAATTACAGACTACCATTACACTACGTGTTAAGCAGGTGATGAAAGGAATTCCTTTCATCATCTTCATTTGTAGCAAGAACAGAAAGCTAAATAAAACAAAAACCTTGGGGATGAGGGGGGCAAAGCTATATTACTGTTCATATCAAGCCATGCCCTGAGAAATGGTTGGTTACTTTCTCTTCCTCTTGAGAAATTTGGGTAAACGCTGTCATCAGGTTCTGCCCACACAAAAATGGTGGGTGATTTTGAGACGCCATTTGGTCACAGCTCTGCACAAGCCTGCCCTAAATACAAACTGAATGACCTTGCATGCGACATAGTGATGTTCTGTGCAACATGAAAAAGAAGATCTCTGTGCGATGTTCATGGAATCCCATTATGCATTGGGCTGGGGGAGCTAGCTTCATTGTTCTGCTTTTCTACACAGGCCTTGAGGGTAAACAGAAATGGAATCGTTTGTGCACAAGTAGAGCCATTGTGCAAATGTTGCACATGAGAAACTCTAATGATGATGTGTTATGGAAGGTCAATCTATTTTCTCAAACAGCACATGCACATCCAGTCTTACAGGTGAAGGTGGTCTACATAAAAACCCATATCTTTGAGAAACCTCTATTAATTATTTATGTTCTTGGGTATAGCAGCTCTACTTAGGCCTATAATGTGGAGGTCACTCATTGGGATTAAAGCTCCAGGTCAAAGTTTGAAGGAATTTGATATGCCTAGGCTACAAATTTGAATGCAAATGAAACTAGGTATTCTATTGTTAACAATGATAATAAATTTATATCCAAAAGTATGAAGAATACATTTCATTAGAATCTGAGCCCAACCCAGTCACACAGATTTTGTTTCAGATTTGTGCAGACTGAACACAGCTTCTGGAAATGTTTGGTTTTGAGAATACCATGGAACCTTCAAGCAAACCTTAAAGCAACAGCCCAAAGAAGTTCTGCAGACTAGCTGAAAGAAACTGTGACTCCCAGCCAAGTCCTAGAGGGAAGTGAAAGGCTAGCTTTAAAGGCTAGCTTTGAGACATCTTGGCTTGGGGTGGGGAGTGGAGAGAACCTTCAGAAAACTGTCTCAAATCCTTTGATCTTCTGCATAGGCCTCCTATGTTTTTGATTAAACATTCTACTTCATCAGCCGGGTAACTAAAATGATCAGGAAAAGTCGCTGTTGGCTGGGGAGGGGGATACATCTGGAACTGCTCCTTGGAATAGATAAGGATTTACTATTGGACATCAAAGACAGAGCATTAAAATAATTCTGGTTGATGAGGGACATACTTTTTGATGATTAGAGGAGTTATGAAATAGTTTGCAGGTGGACAATGGCTGGAGTAGCAGCTTTGTGGGTTGGGAAGAGGGAACAGGCATCATCATTGGCTGTAGCTAATTGTAGCTGATCTACAGTTACTGAAATAAAGAATTTTATTCTTCAGTCCTAGGCTCAGTTGGCAGTGAGCTGCACTGAACTCAAAGTGACTTACTTTGGAAGAGGTACATATAAGATTGTGCTGTCCGTTTGATTAAAATAGTGACCCTAAAGCACTGGTTTAATTTCGTATGGCCAATTTCCATCCAAATCTGCAATGGGGAGAGGCATGTGAGAGGTTCAATGGCCACTAAAAACAGTTTCACATTCATCTGCAAGTGGGTGACATCTATTTTGTTCCCATGCCTAAGTTACGGGGCTGAACTCGTGAAAAAATAATGGCAGAATTCAAGTCTATCCGAAACAATCACCATCTGATCAGGAAGCCATTGCCTAACCCCTGTTGTGTGGGGACTCTGTCTACTTGATGAGGAAAGTACACTCTGATAACATTTGGGGCACTTTTATATTTTCTTTCTTCAGATCACTCTGAGTTAATTCCATCTTTTAAAAAACCAATGCTAGGCAAAGGCTTTGTGAGTACTGGAACAAATGAAGACATCCATCCAGGCTAAGCTTTTTATCACTTTCCTCTTCTTTCCATAACCCAGTGTGTGGGCAGTATTCACTTAGTATTCACTTAGTATTAGTATTTAGTATTCAATTTAGTATTCACATTTTTGCTTCCAGGACTTATCCTTAACTCTCAACTGGATATGCGAAACTCAGAGAAGCAAAACTTTTATATTCACCTATCTCTACTGATTATGAATCCTAATTTGAGTGGGTGGGATTCCCACAAAAAAAAAAAAATCACCCTTATGTTTGAGGAGATGTACGAATGAACTGTGCCTAACTCTGCAAAATTCCACACATCCTTGGAACACCGCAACAAATTCTAAATTATCTCCCATATCTAATTAGTGACGAGTATATAATTTTCCCCAGCAGCTTTAACCGAGCAGCATGCTTTAGTCCCTAAAAGGAGTCCTTGGTAGTCTTTATGCAAGTCACTCTGTGTCCCCCTGTCCCCGTATACATTATTTTTTCCTTAATCAGAATAGCATGAATATAACATGAAAGAGTCTTGTCTCTCATGTAAGATGTCATTGTGAAAAGTTTCAACATTTATTCTAGCAACATAAATTTTTAATGAAAGCTGGAAACCACCCCATTGTCTACTCACAGGTGTCCACAGTTTTTGACTTGGCTTAAAAGCTAGACATCATTCATGGTGGCCATTGATCGCTCCTTGTCCCTGAATCTTGCAGCATGTACAGAGAGCTGCCTTTCTGTCAGCTTTTCCAGTGAAGTAGCAAGGTACTATTTATAGCTTCTGCAAAAGCTTAGAAAGAAGGGAGAGAAACCATCTGTGGTGTTTGCCTCCTAGGTGGGTCATAAGGAAAGGGTTAAAATGAGTGTGATGTGATTGGCCAGTGGAAACAGACAGGAGGAGTTAGAGTTAGAGTCGGAGTTGTGTGAAAGTCATAGAATCATAGAATCATAGAGTTGGAAGAGACCACAAGGGCCATCGAGTCCAACCCCCTGCCAAGCAGGAAACACCATCAGAGCACTCCTGACATATGGTTGTCAAGCCTCTGCTTAAAGACCTCCAAAGAAGGAGACTCCACCACACTCCTTGGCAGCAAATTCCACTGTCAAACAGCTCTTACTGTCAGGAAGTTCTTCCTAATGTTTAGGTGGAATCTTCTTTCTTGTAGTTTGGATCCATTGCTCCGTGTCCGCTTCTCTGGAGCAGCAGAAAACAACCTTTCTCCCTCCTCTATGTGACATCAATTGAGAGTGGGGAGTTGGAGAAGGAAGAGGGTGGAATAGTCTGTGGGTTGGTCGAGTAGTGTTGTGAGAGAGTGAGAGGAATTGTTAGGTGGAGTCAGATAGTTAGTTGGGATAATCAGTTTGAAGTTGTTAGGAACATTGGGTCAGTAAAGAAACTAAGATTAAGAAACTGACAAGAAAAATTAACTGAAACCATAAGCTTGTTCATGCCTATAAAATAAACTTGATTATTTATTAATGTTAACAACTGACTGGACTCCGTGTGTACCCATGAGAAACGGGTTGGTGGCAGCGAAGAAAGCAATTACAGTGGTGGCACAGGGTCAATAGACCATCAAACCATCCCTCCTCTCTACTGAGTTCTCTGTGAGCATCACATACACTTCTGTCTTTGTGTTGGTTTTTTGTGCTAGAAACAAACAGCAGGCCCTTAAAACACACACACACACATTCCCAGATTACAGATTTTATTTTATTTTTAAAACTTGCTTTTTATTTTTGCCTTTGGGAGCAAACCTATACACAAGAAACTGACCGATGGAAGTTAAGCTAGTGTGAAGTTGCACCAGAAGCAATCTCTGTTTAGCAGCAGGGCTACTACCACCTGAGGTTGCCTAAGCTTGGAAGATGGAAAACCAAACTTTAAAATAGTATATAGTTTCACCACCCTTTTTGATGTCTTAATTTATGCTGGATTGCCAGCTCACATGATGAAGCTGAATGGTTTTAGGATCCAGCCTAACTCCTCTCTGCTAGGCTCCCAGAATGCCCCCTCTTTCAGGGCTTATGTCGCCTTAAGATCTGCTTGGCTTAGCTCAGCCTGCTGGGTTCTGATAAGTTAGAAACTGGGAGATATGCCAACATATTTTTGGCTAACCTGAAGATGATGGTGTAGCTGGTGATACAAGGAATCGTAGCCTGCTGACCCCAGTGGATCTTGCTATGGGATTGCTCCCTTAATATAGCAACAATTCTTCTTCCATGCCCTCATGGCAAGGCATAGAAACCCTTCTTGTATACTCTGATTAGTGATGAGGAAGAGATACAATTCACATTTAACAGTGACTTTTCCTAATACACACTTTTCAAAACAACACACTAATGGAAAAAAAAAATATCTTTGAAATTCACATTTCTCTGAATTTTGCACTCCAGCCAAGAAATGTGTACAAAAATGCATATACTCCAGTAAAGTGTGTATAAAAATGCATATATTAGTGAAAATGATATACAAAAAAAGAATTCTAGTAGGGGAGATTACTTCAGAAAAAATGTATGTATGTATGTATTAGGCAAAATGACATACAATAGGCATATTAAATTCACACTAAAATGTTGCTGAATCTTCATGCAAACTTTTTTTTAAAACAGGAAATTATGAAAAACTGAACTTCTAGACCAGTCCTAACCATGGGAAGCCAGTGTACTTAACACTCGTATAAACTATGCCAGATCCAAACTTGCCCACATATCCCTTGGTTAGTTATTTGTTGCAAAGAACCAGCCCTCTTTTAATGTATGCAATGCAGAAAAGCTTCTTTTCTTGCTCACACAAAAGAAATTATGAGCAAGCGAACAAGCTACTTACAAGGACTGCTCAGGGGCCAAATACAACCCTCCTAATTTCTCTAACTCTCTTGACTTTGATCATGTGACCAAGAACTCAACAGAACTTGCGCCAACAAAACAGGTGGTGTGAATCAAACTCTGTTTAAAGATTTGTTTGTTTGGATGGATGGCGGCTAAAAGATTGAAGTTGAATCCTGACAAGACAGAAGTACTGTTTTGGGGGGACAAGGGGTGGGTGGGTATGGAGGACACCCTGGTCCTGAATGGGGTAACTGTACCCCTGAAGGACCATGTGTGCAGCCTGGGAGTCATTTTGGACTCACAGCTCTCCATGGAAGCGCAGGTGAATTCTGTGTCCAGGACAGCTGTCTGCCCTACCTGCCTGCAGACTGTCTTGCAAGAGTGGTGCATGATCTAGTTATCTCCCGCTTGGACTACTGCAATGTGCTACATGTGGGGCTACCTTTGAAAGTGACCTGGAAACTGCAAGTAATCCAGAATGCGGCAGTAAGACTGGTGACTGGGGGCAGCCACCAAGACCACATAACACCGGCCTTGAAAGACCTACATTGGCTCCCAGTACATTTCTGAGCACAATTCAAAGTGTTTCTGCTAACCTTTAAAGCCCTAAACGGCCTTGACTCAGTATACCTGAAGGCGTGTCTTCACCCCCAGCATTCAGCCTGGACACTGAGGTCCAGCGCCGAGGGCCTTCTGGCGGTTCCCTTACTGTGAGAAGTGAGGTTACAGGGAGTCAGGCAGAGGGCCTCTCGATGGTGGTGCCCACCCTGTGGAATGCCCTCCCACCAGATGGAAATAAACAACTACCTGACTTTTAGAAGGCATCTGAAGTTAGCCCTGTTTAGGGAAGTTTTTAATGTTTGAAGCTTTATTCTGTTTAATATTTTGTTGGGAGCCACCCAGAGTGGCTGGGGAAACCCAGCCAAATGGGGGGGGGGGCTATAAACAATAAAAATATTATTATTATTATTATTATTATTATTATTATTATTATTACCTTTTTCAGGCTTAGTTCCTCTAAGCCAGAAGTAGCCTCACTACTGACCAGTATTTGGAACAAGGGAAAATTATATCTGCTGAATTTAAGCTGGTGTAATTTGCATCAGCTTCCTTTATTTAGGATTGCTGTGTGAATTTCATAGGTTGAACTGCACAAAGCCATGATAATTATGAGAAAGTCATGGCCCCTTTTTGTTTTTGTTACTCAACAGTGCCTACCTCCTCTGCAGTGTTGATTTGCGTGTTAAGTTGTGTCCACTTCTGAAGTTTCATAGTAAAATTAATAGGTGCAATGCCATAACATTGTAGACAACAAGGAAAGTGGTTATAACAATTCAGCCGGGGAGAAATTGTCATCATAAATTCTTCCTCTGAACGTAATCTGTGATTTACGATGCTGCTGTAGCATGCATCATCCCAAGTTTGGATAGCAAAATACATTTCCCTTTCGATTAACCGTTTCATTGCCTAATTAGCATACATGCATCAAAGTGTCCCTTGTGAATCTAGGTCATGCTTTCTTAGCCTGTCTTCATGGCTCACTAAGAATCAAACAAGGGTAGAATTAGCAATGACCTAAAGTTTGTAGGGGAAAATAATTTTAACAGTTATTGAGGTTACTCTAGGCATCTCTGTTGCAAGAATTTGCAGTTGGCTTCTGACTCAGATTTCATGCCTAAAGAATATTGGCACATTAGTGACTCAATGATGTGGTGCTGGTGTTAGTAGCAGCAGCAAGATAGATATATACACAGGCGTGCCTCCTCCATCCTCTTTAAAACTCCACAGACTAGGATGCAGAGATTCAACAGTGGCAGTTGGGGTCATAGCTGTGCTTCCAGAGTAGGGGGTATTCAGATAAACACATGTGCTATGAAGGGACAATGGAAAGAGGTTGGGGGTCTGCTGAGGGTAACTTGTCCAAAGACCCCTAAACCTTGGAATCTGCATTGGTGGTTGATCCTTTCAAAAGTAAATGACCTCATCTCATGAGAAAGAACCAAAAAGAGATGTTAAAAAAAAAAATGGAACTTTGAACAGTTGCGATCTGGAAAGTGAGTGGTGGTAGCGGGGACGAAGAAAAGGAATGGAAACTGAAGCACTGAATAAGCAATCCGAAGGGATAGAAGCAGACAGTAAATTAGCATATGGAATGGAGCAAGGGAATTGAATTTCTTTAATTGCCTTTTGTATTTTAACTTCACTGATAAATCAGCATGACCAACGTGGATAATTATTCAAGTCCGTTATACGTGGCACCAAGACTTTTTGAACAAGCGAGGAATATCAATCAGATATTCTGCAGCCATCAGTGGTGGCAGGCTACATTCCGATGATATCGGCCTTCATTCAGTGATTAATATGGCACCACACATTTGCAAGGAAATGTTACGTGATGTTGAACAGGAGTCCTCAGCTATCATTAAGAGTTCAACGGGGACAAAGGAGGCATTGAAGTGAAAGGAGCAAGAGGAAACAGCAGCAACCCAGCCTGATCTGTACCATTTTGTTTCTGAAGTGAGCTTATTCTGCCAGTGTCTTTGTGCAACAAGGGTTTGGTAGAGGTTATGTAAGCACCAGAGGGAGATGATTGGTCAGGTGGGAGTTTGTCTGAGTGATAATAGACTCTAGGTTAGTGTTAAGTTGTGGGTGAACATATCAGACGACACAGTGATTCTTCAGACAGCTCTTGTTTATTCACAGGCCAGAACAGAACTGAACTGAAGGGTTCAGCCAACTTGCTTATATAGAGCTCAACTACAAAGCAACAGTAACAACTTTCTGTAACTATCCAATCACTGAATGTCATTTTCAATTCCTTATTTGCATATGTGGACCTGAGTGAAAACTATCTACAGTATCCCCCTGCTGGCCCAGGGTGAGAACTTCAATACAGTGGTACCTCGGGTTACATACACTTCAGGTTACATAGGCTTCAGGTTACAGACTCCGCTAACCCAGAAATATTGCTTCAGATTAAGAACTTTTCTTCAGCATGAGAACAGAAATTGTGCTCCGGCGGCACGGCAGCAGCAGGAGGCCCCATTAGCTAAAGTGGTGCTTCAGGTTAAGAACAGTTTCAGGTTAAGTACGGAACTCCAGAACGAATTAAGTACTTAACCCGAGGTACTACTGTACATAACAGTTAGAATACTGCAGTGCAATCTACACGGGAACTTCAGATATCCCTCTGAAATTTGTTGGGATCCATCCCATAAGACAATGTCACAGTGCCTGCAAATTCCATATAATTCTCCCCCCAAATGGAAAGTTATATGTGCTTCCAACAATAAACAAATAGATATTTTATTTAAAAGTACCCACCACAAACACTGCTAGGCTTGTTCGTTAGTAATTTGGCAAACTTTACTCTGGAAGGGCTACTATGCCTGCAAATGTAATCCACAATAAGGCAAATCTGAACAACTCCAACACTGTGCTGTCTTTAGCTTTTTGCCTCCCATCACAGTCATGAGGGACTCAGCACTCTTGTAGTTAACCCCCTTCCCAGTCTTCCAGTCAGTCCCGTTCCCAATCTTTAACCTATCAAATGTTCTGTTCTATTTCTATACTTTTACTATTGCTCCAAATAACAAAACAAATTCTGAATAATTACTATGCAATAGCCAATCCAGACAGCTCACGGGGGCCAGAGCCACGTAGATGCAACAGTAGAACTGAATGATTTGTCTTCCGACTAGTCCCTGGGCCATTTTGATCCTTTAGTACGGCAAATCTGCATTTTATGACCAGAATAAAACAAGTAAATAACAAGCTGTTTGCCTTCCTTCCTAAAGGCTATAATTTTGTTGTGCAAATTGCGAACAGACAAATGGTGAGTATGGAAAATAAACATCATTCTCTCATATTTCTCATTGGAAAGGCATGATGACACAATCAAGATGTGCCTAACGACTTCTCCCTCTCGACTCTTTTACTTGTTGAAATGCCACAATCCTTGACATTTCAGGTGCATACTGAATATTTTATTATTCTCTCCACATGGCAATGTTAGGTGCAGCTATTTATCCACAGCCTGAGCTCTGGGGATAATAGTTAGAGCTGACTGATTGTGTCACACCTTGTTTGTTTTCCTTCTTTTTTTCTTTTTCTTTTTGCTTCCTTTTTTGCCAATGTGTCTGTCATAAATTGCTAAAGGCGGTGATGTGCTCCATGGGGATGTGGACATAAAACTTGAAGAACAGGAGCAATTGTTTCTGGTGCTTCCTCCATGAATTGAGGAAGACTAATTTTCAATTATTAATCAGCCTGTAGCTCCTTCGTTTATCACATCTCATGGCGCTGCACAGAAGAGACACAGAACTTTAGCTCTCTGTGTTTGTGTGTCTGTGTTCTGCCTATGAGAAAAGAGAGGCAATGGGAAAGTTGAAATAATGTAACATATCCTAAGACCTTGGCTGCTTTCATGGTTTCTCCTGATATGTCAACATTGATTTTGACATTACGCCAAGTAACATCTTGGTGTGATGTCGCTAGCATTTGCCATAGCAACCCTATTTAGGAATCTTGGAGTCACTTATTATTGTTGTTTTGGCCATCAGGGTCATAACAACAACAGGAATACACATAAACTCACAATTTTGAGGAACAGGAGCAACCAATATATGCCTTTACATTAAAATATACAGTAATAATAATAATATGCAATGTACAATATACAAAAGGTTAAAAAAGAATAAAGCTATATTACACACACATACATGGTTGAGAGAACTAATGCAGTTAAAAGTACCCATTAAATATTTGCAATTTACCATATTAACCTCAATAATATTTTTCCTCAGCTTCGGGCTGCTATTTAGGCATTCATTACTCCTGCAGTTACATACATGGGGGTAGGATCAGGGGTGGAAAAATTAATCTGTTTTGGTTTATAATTTTTCTAATCTTAATTTCAGTTTACCACATTTCTGTACCACTTGAATTCTTAAACACACACACACCACCCATACATTTAAATTACATACAGTCTGACCACAAATCAAGTGATAATCTGCAGAGGAAATGGATCGCCTCTGCAGTATTCCATCAGTTTAATAAAACCCGACTTCCATCAACATTCTTCAATTCACTTTTGAATTTCAGTTTTAATGACTAATTCCCTCCCCTCCCCCCATAAAATGCACTAACTGACTTTGCTGCACCGTGAAGAAGGTCCTCTGGGAATATGTAGATTTAATTTATACCGATGCAATTTATATCAGTGTAAATATGCATAGCAATGGGCCACATTTCCATCTACTCATCTTTTGTTTTGCTTTATTTTATTTCTTACCAATACACAGTGGTGTAGCGTGGGTTGTCAGCACCCGGGGCAAGGCAAGTAATTTGCACCCCCTAACCCCTAACCTGCCGCCGCTGCCAGCTTCTTCTTGCTGCTGCGTGGTCTGGTCTGATGTGGTTCTCTCCCACGCTCAGCGCTGCGCTGGGCGGCCGCTGCACTGTCCCTCCCCCAGATAGTCCCTCGCTCTCTCTCCACACCGCACGCCTGGAACCCCCCCCCCCTCCACAGTGGGCGGCGACCCGGCGGCTTGGATCGGATTCGCACAGCCAGCACTGCAGTGAGAGAGAGTGAGTGAGCCAGGTAGGGACAGAGAGCTGAGAGTGTGAGCGCCCCCCCCCCCAGATGTTGCACCCGGTGCGGCTGGCCCCCCCTGCACCCCCCACGCTATGCCACTGCCAATACAGTGTACATAATATGCTGGCATTCAAAATGTACATATGGTATATGATCTTTCTACTGTAGGCATTAGAGTTGTTTGTGCTTCAACTACATTTACATTTGCTGTTGTTAAAAAAAGGTGCTCTCTCTCTCTCTCTCGTGTGTGTGTGTGTAGTCACAGTGAGTGGTATAATAAAGCCAACTTCAGTTCTTGAAAGATAAGAGAATCTCCGACTTTTAAATCCTTCTTATAAGCTGAGTTGAGAAGGCTGTGGGAGAAGGAGGGTAGGGAGCCTTGAACTGCAGATCCCCACAGGCAAAGTAAATATATAGACTGAGCAAAGCCACAGGGAAAGCAATTTCAATCAGACTGTTTTAATGAGATAAGCCAGATGGATATGATCAGGAACTGGTTTTTTGTGGTTTTTTTTAATTCAGGTAATAAAACAGAAAATTAGGAAATATTAGAAATCCACCCCCCCTCCCTTTGAGCCATGAAGACAGTTCTGAAATCTTTATTTTTAACTGGTCCCAATGTGGTGTCTCTACTAGCAACTCTGACATACAGACAGTTAAGCACTGGAAAACTTTTTTTCCTGGAGTGAAGATAATTGGAAATCTTCACCTGCTACATTTGTGTGTATCAGGCTGCTGGTAAAGCCACAGGAGGTGAGCCGGTAAAAAGGATTTGGGATGACCATGCACCTTTCCGGGAGGATCAATTGTACCTCAGAGGTGACAGCAAGTACAACCTCACAGTAGTGCCCTGCCCACCAAGTTAACAGCCTGTACTTCAAAGGTGGATTGAACCAAGGAACCATTCTTCTCCTTAGTCTGTCCCATGAAGATGATGCATTTGGCTAGAACATGGGTAGGCAAACTAAGGCCTAGGGGCTGGATCCAGCCCAATCGCCTTCTTTTTTTAAAAAAAATATTTTTATTAAACAATTCCAACATAACAAATTATCAGTCCAAATAATCAATTACATTATCCCCCCCCCCGACTTCCCTCAGCTCCCCTCTCTGGTTTCTTTTTGGTTTTTTTTATAATGATATTTATTGAAACAAAAGAATTTTTTTAAAAAAAATACGCACACACAAAAAAGGACAAAATTACAAAAAAGAGAGAAAAACAAAAACATAAGAAGAAAAACAAAAATAGAACCATCCTTTTCAAGTTCTCCAATTTCCATTACCTTCTTTCCGTGACCTCCTCCTCCTCCCATCTCTTGTATCTTGATTAATAATTGTCACAGCAAATCCTTTTCAAAGTTCATAATATTCTGTCATTACTTTACCTTACTCTATTATCATCTTATCTTATAAAAAACCTTAATGCTTAAAACTTAAATCCATAATTCATAATATTTAATCATTACGTTACCTTACTCTATTCTCGTTTTGTCTTATAAAAACAACCTTAGAGCTTAAAACTTAAATCTTTTTTACCAACTTCTCATAACCATTATCTTTTTACCAAATTCTTTAAACATTTTAGCAAGAGCCAAGTAATTTCATTTCAACATTTTCCCAACATTCATCAAACATTTCTAGTAATAATAATACAAAAAAGAAAATACAATAGAATAAAAGCAATCCAATCTTCTTCCAGCGTCCCCTCCCCCCGGTCCCGGGGTTGTCAGTCCTTTCTTTTCCCCATTAGTCTGGCACATTAACCTGGTGCCCTAATATCCGAGGCCTTCAAATCTCTTCTATGTCCCTTTCGCAGCTCTTCTTCATATTTTCCTTTCACTCGCGGGAACTCCAGCTTTGTAGTGTTTTTGATCCTTTTCAACAAATCAGCCCCTTTCTCATAGTCCAGACTAAGCTCCATATGATGTTGTAAAGCATATTTCAGATTCCCTCAAAAATTGGAAGTCCCAACAGCTCCAAACCTCTGGTGACCCATTTCCAGACTCAGAAAGTCCAAACATCCCTGCACAGGGTGGTCAATCCAACCCCCCATTTCCAGTTCAGTCAAAACTTTATCTTTCCAAGTCTGGTTTTTTCCAAGTTCATTTGCCAAATCCAAAAACTCACTTTCCTGCTGGGCCGAGAGTCCCTCCATCCCTGGCGTCCCAGATTCAGCAGGGTCCTCTTCTTTCTGTTGTTCTGTCGTGGAGGTTCTCTCTCTTCTCTCGTGGAGATTCATTCAGGACAACACCATTATCCAAGAGGCTGGGTTCTATAGCTTCTCTATAGAAGCTTAAACCCAATTTTACTCAGCTTAAACCCAATTAAATTAATGAACTTAACTGAGTTAGGGCTGGGACGCAGGTGGCACTGTGGTCTAAACCACAGAGCATAGGATTGTAAAAAAATATATTAAAAAAATCCTTGTATTTGTATGTTCCTGGGCAGCCAACTGGGAGTTGCTGGCAGCAGCATGACACGGTACAAAATAGGGGTCAACAACTGTAGGCCTTTGAACCCCATGAAGTTGCCATGTGCTCCTCCTCAGCTGCTAAGTAACCGGTGAAAGGGATGTATATGTGCAGGGGTGATGACAGTAATCTGGGGACCTGGGAGGACTTTGGTAAAGAAAGGTTGAAACCTTGGCTCTCTGTGACTCACTTTTTAAAATGGCACTTGAGCGAAACTCGTTGCTGTCAAGTGACAGAGCTTTTCAACAGAGAGGTGTTTTAATTGTTTTCTGAATGAGTCATACTCCGAGTAGACCCATTGAAATAAATGGGCTTCAGTTAATGATGACTAACTTAATCACATTTATTTCTGTAGGTCTACTCTGAAAACGACTTAGTCAGAAACCACCCATTCATTGATTAATTTGGTTTGATTTCTTCCCTTCCCTTTGCCATAAAATTCAAGGGTGGATGTTAGAACAACATTGCAAGCAAATCACAATGGTGCCCTGAATGAAACTGAGTCTGAGCCATTTTTTCATGGCCAAAAAAATGACCAAGCATCTTCATGGTCAAAAAGATGAGCATCCCAGCTCCAAGTCCAAACTTGTACAACCATGCTGGCTTGTTTTAGATCTCCTGTCACACACATTGCTGCTAAATGCATAGGCAAACCAGCAGTCATGTGAAGAGGGAGCCTGGGAAGGCTCTTTCTACAGATGGCAAGATTTTCAGTTGCTCCCATCCACTTGAAATACACTGTTCCTCCTTAGTAGTAATCAGCATACTGGCTGTAAAACTGGAATATAGCACTGACAGTTCCAGCTACATAGGCAACAATGACCCCATTTGTAACATTTTGTGTACAACTCCTAAAATGTATCACGGCTTTATCTTCCAGTTCTCCGTCCCGGGAGCCCTTGGGATTAACAATATAAATTAAAAATGAAACCTGGCCATGTCCCCTCTGGTCTAACTTCAAATAATAAAAAGAGAGATTTGCATAAGAGACCTTGATGAAGTTAGGTATTATAGCATGAACTATATTAAAGTTAGCTCCAAATTGCCTTCTGTACAGTGTGTGTGTGTGTGTGTGTGTGTGTGTGTGTGTGTTTAAAAAAATTCAATAAAACTTTCCACAGGAAATAGTATTTCATCTATTGCACCTGGAGGATAATTATAAAATACCTGACATTAGGGGTTTAGCTGAAGATCACACTGCATTCTTATAATGGTGATAATAATTATTTTTGGCCAAAAAGAATAATAGAGTTACTTTGATCACACACTATATTCATTCGACATTCTTCTTCTTATGAGTTCTTTCCTGCCAGCTTATGTAAACTGTAGAGCAAAAATTAATAGACCACTTCAAATTTGTGTGCTGTATTTGAGCATGTCTGTGCTTCAGTTAGTATCTTAATGTGAATTTGTGGCCTTTTGAGAAGAGGATTGCTAACTCAGCATATTGATATACTGTTACTCAGTTCTTTACTCTACATTTACTAGGTTATAGTGGTACCCTGAACATGCCTGCTCAGCAGTTAGCATCAATGAGTTCAATGGAACTCAAACCCAGGTCACCTCCAGATTGTCAGCATTTTACAGAGGGATTCAAGCGCATACTGGAACGTTGAGTTTGTGCAATTGAAATGGACTAAAGCTCTCTGATGACATAGAGCATCAAACCCACTTGGCGGCAGCAATGGGCTTTTTGAGGGTAGGAAAATGACAGGAAATGCATTCAGAAGTGTTGAATGAAGAAATGATTGATAGGAAGTGATGTGAAAAACACATGAGCCAATCAGGACGAATGCTTGTTGTTGTATAACTTCCTTACAAACAAATGAGAATGAATGCTCAATAAAGACCAAGTATAATCTTAGCCTCTATGTAGGCTTTGGGCAAGTACATCAGGATGAATGCTTAGGATATATAGGACTGCAGCCTATTTGCTATGTTCCCATAATGTACGATCATATGATATGTCTTGTCTTCTTGTTGTACATTGTAAAATTTATAAATCGACTACTGAAGCACACTTACAACAATTCATTGCATTTTTGTGTTTGCATTTTCCTATCAACTTTCCTTTTGCTAATTTGTAAAGGGTTTTAACAGTCTGCCTGGGATCTATGCTTTAACCAGAGCTTTCCCCCCAGCCAGAACTCGCTGGAACTCAGCTCTGACATCTCTCAGGTGGACGCCATTGCCATTCCAAGAGAATGAGGGGGGTGTTCATGGTGAGTTCTGGCATCTCTTTTTCTAGAAAAATAGCACTGGCTTTAGCCCACAGCCACATTCATTCCTCTTGTGTAGGGCAGGGATGTCCAACAGGTCAATCGTGATCTACTGGTAGAACCCTGCGAGGTTTTGGTAAATTGTGATCTCTGGCTCCCTTTACTTAGCGTCACTAATACTGACTCCTGCCAAGCCCCCAAACCTGTTGGGAAACTATATTTACAGCTACTCACACAGAGTCAATTAAGGTTTGGCAGACAGCCAGAAGGCAATCTGAAGGAGTAAGTCTGCCTGGTGATAACAGAGGCATGGAGACCGCTCCCTGATTGGTCAAGCTCTCTCAAGGGAGTGATAATTTATGGCCTACTAACTGGAGGTTCAGAGTTCTGTGTTTCAGTGTAGGAGTTGTGAGTCGTGTCAGAGAGAGCTAGAAAAAGATCCATGTTCTGTTCTTGTAAATACTCCACTGTATATAATAAACACCTAACTACAAGTTACTGGTTCCTGCTTCGTCTATCCTGTCTGCAGCCAAGTCGCCAATTGCTTCTGTGGATTCTGCGTTTACTCTGCTAGGTCTGGCTAAGGTCCTGCAACTAGTCAGAAAGTTGCAAAACACCAATAGGTTTGTGCTGTTGTTTTGATCCATAACAATCTTTTTGTGAGTGACTTTTGCCTTTAATCCCCCCCCCAGCTTTTTAACCCCTTAAAAGGGGGCTTTTCTCCTCCCTAAAAAAAGCTCAATCACTTTGAGCTGAACCCCCCCAAAACAAGAGTAGATCACTGCCAGTTTTTAATTCTGAAAGTAGATTGCAGTCTCTTGAGAGTTGGCCACCCCTAGTGTAGGGCATTTCTGTGTGGAGCAGGACTATGCTTTTAGCCCTGCACTTAACATAACAACTCCTTCCAGAAAAAAAACCAAAAACCCAACAGGTGTGTATGAGCGTCTGCAGATAAATCCCAACAGGTAAGCATCCTCTTGCCTGAGAAAACCCATCCCTTGCCCCCCCCCACCAGGGTTCAATAATGTGTAGGGAGAGTCCATATGTACAAAGCTTTCATTTCATCTGACAGTCACCCCTGCAAACTAGTGGAGATCATAGAAGAGATAAAAGAATTGAGGAGTTGGATGGGAGCCTGATGACCATCTAGTCCAAGTGCCTGCAATGCAGGAATATGCAGCTGTCCCATACAGGGATTGAACAGGCAACCTGGATATTATCAGCAACATGCTCTAACCAACTGAGCTATAGAGGTATAGAGGGTGACAGGAATGATGGCAGAGGACAGAGTTTACTCATCTATGAATATGCATGTGTAAGGAGGACTAGATATAAATTATTATTATTATTATTATTATTATTATTATTATTATTATTATTATTATTATTCTCCACATACCTACAAGGTGGCTTGTGCTGCCTCAGACATATGGTACCTCAGACACAGAATGCTTATTAGTGGCATCAGTTCATGCATTCAATGGCCACTCATGTGTATGCTAATTAACCATAAAGAAATCAAATGACATGCATTACCTTGTGAGCCAACCCAAGTCCAAGAAGGTGGGATAGATTGACCTAAGCTCATCTCTTGTGACAAATGTACTTATGGCATACTACATCAATAAAAAAGATAATACTCATGAGTATATTAAAATTTTATTACGTACAGCCTTGCATGAATGAAATTTTAATTGCTACATCTCTCCGTCTCCACCCCCCCTCCCCACCGACACACACATTTTGAAATTATAAGCATTTCAGTTGACAGACATCAGCGAAAGCTGAGCAAAATTCTGTTAGCAGTCAGCATCCCTGCGATAATTACCTATGGCCAATATAAATTCAATAGCTGCACGATTTGAAGACAAAAAAAGGACTAACACAATGCAATTTCACCAGGCCATTTATTAGATTCTCTCAATGGGACTTTAAAAAGAGAGGACGAGAAGGGAGGAGTAAGTTAGGCACCTAATTGAATTAGCCACTGTCCAAGTAATTCCAAGGCACTTCTTGTTAGTCGCACTGGGCCATAGCTGGGCTGAGAGCATTGTGAGGCAGTAGAGGTTTGTCTGAGTTTTGTTTCCGTTTTTTAAGTCCAAAACAGGTTTCTGACTTTTCCCCAGCCGCACTTTTTTGTGACTAATCACCAGACTACTTTGAGGAAGGAGGGGTCAGAATTCATTAGGATGATGGCAGATGAAGGTGATTGACTACATGGAATTGGCAGAAATGACTGGCAGAATCCGAGACCAGGGAGAAGAGTCGGTTTAAGAAGACTGGAAGAAATTCAAAGACTATTTACAGAAACATTGTAAAATTAATGAATGTTAGAAGGATGTTGGATAGAAACTAAGCGGTTTCCAGCTGTAATGCTTTAAGAGATATGAAAAAAAAGAGGTTTCACAAATGGGTAAAAGTTTAATGGTAAGGATTTGCTGAACTAACAAATCGAACTGGAATACAAAGAAGGGAGGTATGAGGAGGTCCGAGGAAATAAGTGTATGGAAGTTATGTTATTGAAAATTAATGTGTGTTTTTAACTGTTTTTTATTTTGTATGTTTATTTTTTCTTTTTTCTTGTTATATCTTAAAAACTTTTAATAAATATATATTTTTTAAAAAAAAAACAGAATTCATTAGGATGGACACAACTAAATAACCTGATGGGGCAATGCTCCTATAATAGCATCTGGCCTTAGGTTTGGACTCAGTCTGACCCTTATGTTTCCCTTATGTTCCCCTCCCCTTATGATTTTGATCTATGGGCTAGTTTTAAAATGAGGCTGCATTTTAAATTGCATTTTAACCTGTATTTTAAATTGGTCCCCCCCCTATTATGTTTTTACTGTAATTTTACTGGTGTTAGCTGCCCTGAGCCTGGCTCTGGCTGGGGAGGGCAGGGTATAAATAAAAATTATTATTATTATTATTATTATTATTATTATTATTATTATTATTTCTTCTGTATCTAGCTCAATTTACTACACATGCACACACACTTCCTACATGTGCCGAGACCTATGGATGGGGAAACCGAGAAAAGTGGTATAAATCTTTGTGGTGGAGAAGCATAAAAAGACATCACTGAGACATGGGGATGGAGGCCTGGGAGGTACAGACATTGAGAAGGAAGCGTGCGTTATGAAGTTCATAGAAACAAAACAGCAGAAGTCTGCTCTAACTTACAGAGAAGTTGTAAGGATTAAATGGGGCTGGCAAAGGGTACAATGTATTCTCCCTTCAGCACCTTGGAGAGAGGTATCTGCATGCTTGACAAAAGAGAAGTGATGTGGGATGTAGAGAGAAAACAGGGATCTATAGACAATGGGTTAAAAAGAAAACACAGACCTTAAATGGTATTCTGATGTTAATATAGCACCATGGTTTTCTTGATTTGGTAAAGTTTGTTTTTTTTAAGTATCTCTCATAGTGCTTTGTCTTTTGTTCCCCTGTCTTAGCACAAAACCCAAGGATTCATTGGCTGTGACTAGTGGTAAAGGAATTTATATCTAGCCAGCTGTGCCACACTCTCCAGGAATAAAATGGTATTTTTAGCTGCAGTGATGCAGCTAAAGCTTAATGCCTGGATGCTGCAGCAACACTTAAGAGTCACAGCCTGCCACAGAGCATGGATGGATGGATGCTTCAGCATGGCAACATATTATTATATCCTTAAGAATTGCAGCTCATACCCTTGTTTGTATTCAGAATTCTGTCTTCCTCAGAGTTTCTGTAGCCTGGCCTCAGATTTAGATTTCCCAAGATGCTCAGTGGAGAAGGGAAAAGGAAAACCAGAAGAAAGATGTGGAGAGGAGAAAGGCAGGAGTTTGGAGAAGGATAAATAATGACCAATGGGAACCCAATAAAACATTTGTGGATTGGGGAGAAGAAGGTATCAGCCATGGGGAGGAGATGTTTCCTCTCCCTTTCCACCTCCCACTCACATAAAAAAAGATAAATAAAGGTAAATGACCCTTGGATGGTTAAGTCCAGTCAAAGGCAACTATGGGGTGCAGCGCTCATCTTACTTCAGGCTGAGGGAACTGGAGTTTGTCCATAGGCAGATTTCTAGGTCATGTGGCCAGCAGGACTAAACCACTTCTGGCACAACAGAACACTGTGATGGAAGCCAGAGTGCATGGAGATACCATTTAACTTCCCACCACAGTGGTACCTGCTCTGGTATGCTTTCGAAATGCTAGGTTGGCAGAAGCTGGGACAGAGCAATGGGAGCTCACCCCGTCGTGCAGATTTGAACTGCTGACCTTCCGATCAGAAAGCCCAAGAGGCTCAGTGGTTTAGACCACTGTGCCACCTGTATCCCTTTCCACCTCCCTCTCATGTATCCTGTGCTGGGCTAATGGAGGGAAAGGCAAAAGATAATTGACATCAAAGGACAAGCATTTAAGTACACCTGCCTTTAGCCTGAGGTCTATCCTTTTTCCTTGGTTTATTTTGAATTGAAATGGGGCCTAATCCCTTTTATAGCTCAAGGTTCCTTTGGAGAGGAGCATAATTTGGAATTAGGGGATGTACTTTCACAGAATATATACCTGTGAGGAAATACTTGAGGATAAGATTTCTGCATCGCTATCAAAAAAAATAGCTCATTTTCTCCATTGTCTATAGGGATGGACAAATTCATCTTTATTTTTGAATTTCTCATTTTCCAATCTTAAATTTAGTTCTCCACATTTCTGCATCAGTTTGCACTATTATTATTACTATTGTTGGGGGGGAAACCTCATGAAAAAAATTCAGCATTTCAGCATTCATTTCACCTAATAGACACATTTTTGTATGCAGTTTTGACTAATGCATACATTTTCCAAGCAATTTCCCCTAATATAACACTTTTTCATAAACTATATTTATGGACATATTGATTTTTATGCAAACCTTGCCCTAACATACAAAGTTTTGTAAACATTGCTTGTTTGGAGAACTGTGTCACAAAATATGGGTAGGTGCAAATTTCAAAGGATAGCTTATTGGTTCGAGAAGTGGGAATTAGGTAGTTTCTCATTGAAATGCAAGCAAAATCAAATTTGCCCCCATTTCTAACTGCATAGCATCCTTCTGGCCACCTTCTTAAGCATCTTTTAGATATAAAGGATTGAATTCCAACCCTGACTGTCAGGAATAAAGAGGAACTATTTCCAGATCACACCTTTTATTCAATGTTATTCAGTTGGAAAAGTGTTAATAGTCCTTCAGGTTGTTCTTACCTAAGTAAGGCTTCAATGGTCACATCAGATGGATATATTTTCTTTGCTCTTTTGAAACCATTCCCTGATTCTATAAATGTAAAAATGAATCCCATCTCTGTTAACACCCTCCCTTCATTATTCACAGATAAAAATGGGGCTCATTCATTCATCAACTGAAAGCCATGGCTGTTCCTTGCAATCCTTGCAAGGAAGTTTGGATTCTCTCTATATGGTTGTAGCATTGACTATTTAAAGCAGGATTTCCCGAACTTTGGTATCCAGCTGTTTTTGGACTACAACTCCCATCATCCTTAGCTAGGAGGACCAGTACTCAGGGATGATGGGAACTGTAGTCCAAAAACAGTTGGCAACCCAAGTTTGGGAAACCCTGATTTAAAGCAAGGTGTGAGGAACATTTTTCAACCCAAGAGCCCCATTATCTTCTGGGCAACCTTTTTGAAAGCCTGGAGCCATGTGGGTGGGGCAAGTAACACAGATCCATCCCACCAAATCACCATCATATGTGCCAATTTATTAGTAAGATGTTCATGTGATTGGCTCCACCTGTTCCTTAGCACCCAGACATTACTATAGTAATGGGAAGAAGACACTGGGAAGCATCTTCTGTGCATCTCGGGCACAGTGCTTAGTCGCAGGGCTGTGCTGTTGGGAAAATACAGTGTAATGAGAAAACCCTGCTTTACAATAACCACAATTACATGCTGTGTTTTACTTGAAATTCAGATGATTGCCAAATTCTTAATATGGAAACACATAGATATTGGAGTGATATGGAAAATAAAAGCAGGCTGGTGTGGGGAGAAATCCAGCTCCAAAATGCTTGCAGAGATCTTCTAAATCATAAGGCTATAACTATTTGCACCAAGAGAGGTTAATGGGCAGAATGATAGCTAAACATTGCACCACCTGGTTTATTAGCATTTAGAAAGAAACTGTACAGTTGAGAAATGGAGAGCATATTATGGCCCCTAAGAAAGATTGCTTAAGCCTCATCTTTTGCAAATATGAATCTGGAGAACTTTAATAAAAAACACAACTTTCCAGCTGTTTCCAGATTTGCAAAATCAATGCAATGAATTTTATAATCCTTCCACCAGATGGGGGAAATGCTCACATTTCCAAAAGTGTTAATGGAATTTAGATAGAGTGACGTTTTGAACCATACGTTAGGAGAAACAAAGTGTATACAGATTTTTAACAGCTCTGCAAGAGACAACATCTGTCACAGTGAATTCAAAGTGCAAAGAGAGATCCTCCTCTCCTATATCCCCAGTGCAAGTATGAAAAATGCACAAATCAGTTTTTACAATTACGGGCACAATCCAGCCATTATTAAGCTCTTTAAAATGCTGTCGATTTCCATGAGAGTCTTTTATGTACCCACTTAACTCTGCTCAGATTCATGGAACCCTGTACAAATTCAGGGTGTGTGTGTGTGTGTGTGTGTGTGTAAACCAGATGATGATGATGATGATGATGATGATGATGGACCAGAGGGGACATGGCTTTGGCATGTGTCTTCATTCCCCCTGTGTGAGTATTCATATGCATGTAATCTAAGTGCACCAATAGACTTATGTCCATGGGTTGTAAGATACAGTGGTTTTTTGCACCAGTTGCTAGATACAGTGGTATAGTTCAGGTTACATACGCTTCAGGTTACAGACTCTGCTAAGCCAGAAATAGTACCTTAGGTTAAGAACTTTGCTTCAGGATGAGAACAGAAATCGTGCTCCAGTGGCACAGCAGCAGCAGGAGGCCCCATCAGCTAAAGTGGTGTTTCAGGTTAAGAACAGTTTCAGGTTAAGAACGGACCTCCGGAACCAATTAAGTACTTAACCCAAGGTACCACTGTATTGGGATTCTAGTAAAAATAACACAGTAGACCCTATAGAACTGAAATATGACCACTGCTACCTCTGTTTTAAGATATTCAGCTTTGTATATGATGTTGATTGATGCTTAACTATTTGCTAGCTTTGAAAACAGCTTGCAGAGTATTTTTTACAAGGGGGCCTTGCAACAATGGTTTGCTCCTGTTTAGAGTTACATCTAGCCATCTTCTGAGGTACTTCTTCCATCCTATTCTACTCTCCCATCACTTTGCAGGCTTCCCTAATCTTTGACAATAGCTAGCCAACTTCCATGGCTACTGAACATGTTCAGCTCTCATTGGCTGTTTAGGTCCCCCCCCCCCCAAACTTGATTTTATTTTTGTCCCACTTGTCACTTTTTCCCAGAATGATGAGGAACCATTAATGAGTACCCTTTAGGTTTGGTCAGTTAACCAGCTACAAATCCACCTAACAGTTACCTTATCGTGGGGGCCTTTGTCAAAAGCCTTGCTGAAATAAAGATACACTATGTACACAACATTTTCCTGATCCACCAAGCTTGTAACTCCATAAAAATAGGAATGAGTTTTGTCTGGCATGACTTGTTTTTGAGAAACCCATGCTGGGTCTTGGTAATCATAGCATCCTTTTTCTAAGTGCTCACAGACCGACATCAGTGGTTTCTGGTTCACTTAGCACTACATAATCTCTCTCTCTCTCTCTCTCTCTCTCTCTCTCTCTCTCTCTCTCTCACACACACACACACACACACACACACCATGAACATAATATATATGATTCTGGAATGCAGAGAAAGGCCTCCTATCAAGATCTGGGGAAACAAACAGGGAAATAGGCTCTTTCAGGTATCTGAATGACAAGCTATTAATTCCTCTCTCCCATGATGACAACAGTGCCAAGAAGAGAATAATACTGATGTTGATGCTACTGATAAATCCTTGAACTGGAATGTGTCCTGGAATATGTCTTTGTACTCTGCTAATGCTTCTTGCTTTCCTGGCTTCCCCTGGCTTCTCCTACTGTACAAAGGTAAAATGTTGCGTTTGGTGCTTTGCACACTTTTGCCTCTGGCCCTGGTATTTGCCCTCTGGAAGGTTGCCCAGCAGGGAGTGTGGCCTTCAAGTAGAAAGTGATTCTCCTCCCCTGTTAGGAATCCAGCAGATGGTTTTTTTTAGCTGAAGGCACTAAATTAGTCGAGGAAGCCTCTCCCCACCTTTCTGTAATCCTCCCCCTCCCAGCACATGCTTGATACAAAATATGAGGAAAACAAGGTGTCTAGATTTAGCAACGGAAACAAACTTTGCCAGTAAACTACAGCCTGAAATATGTCCAGTGTTTGAGCAGTGATTATATTAGGGTCTGGCCATTAAACAGAATCAGGGAAAGGTCATTAATATAAGTGGAATTTTTCCCCCCCAAGCCTGTGTAGTAAGGAAGATCTAAAAGTAACTTCCTTCTCCGACACTTCAATTAAAGTTAATGGGATTTTAAAAAGAAAACAATGTGTGACAACTTCTGAGATGCTCCTCGAAGATCAGAACAACTGCAAACTACACCAGCAAGGTGACAGTTGTCTTCTGGCAGGATATAAGGGTCTAACTAGGCAGTCGAAGGGAGATGGGGCTGCCAGCTCTCCATAACTCTCCTCTGCCTATTCCTCATTAACAGCTAGTTGAGCACAAGGGGTGATGAGCTATCATGATGCTGTGTTGCCACAGCTATAACTCATGCCTTTGGCTGCTGATGTTGGGAAAGGGCACAGATGGGGATAGCTGGAGCATTGCATTTCCAATCTGTGTCAGGTTTGCATGTGTTCTGTTCCATTTCCACACAATCCATGGTACATATATTTAAAGCTAAGCCAACATTTGCATTCACACTTCATAAGCACTTTATCCTGGAATATGCATGTTGGTACTTTGTGGGGCTGAGAACTATACCACAAAAAGAAGTGGGAAAAGCAGAAGATAACTGTGTTCCAAAATGTGCATTAGTACAGGAAGTGCAAAACAGGTTGGCTTGTTTAAAAATGCAGACTGAATGAAATCCTTAAGCACCAAGACATGCCACACAATGAGATCATGTCACATACTGTGTTTAACTAGACCTTATGTGGAAGAGGAGGAAAGAGACATAGAGCAGTGGTAGCTCTGTGTCTTTCTTAACAACCCTAACAGTGCAGTCCAAACTCAAGATCTGCTGGGGTGAGTAGGTTTGACATAGATGGATTCTGGGCCACTCTAGGAGTATGAAGGTGTTACTCCCTCAACCCAGCTAAACCAAGACTATGCTGGAACAGCTAGGGTTCAGCCAGGGTAGGTATTCCAAGGGAGTGTGCCAGGAGCATGGTAAGGGTGGGATGTAGCAAGGAGAGACTTGCATTTACTCTCCCCCCTGTCAATCCCAGCAAAAATGCAACTAAGCACATAGCCCCCACTCCTTAGCTTATCTGTGCAGTGGTCTAAGGAGGGGTTGTGTTAATCATAGAATCATAGAGTTGGAAGAGACCACAAGGGCCATCGAGTCCAACCCCCTGCCAAGCAGGAAACACCATCAGAGCACTCCTGACATATGGTTGTCAAGCCTCTGCTTAAAGACCTCCAAAGAAGGAGACGCCACCACACTCCTTGGCAGCAAATTCCACTGTCAAACAGCTCTTACTGTCAGGAAGTTCTTCCTAATGTTTAGGTGGAATCTTCTTTCTTGTAGTTTGGATCCATTGCTCCGTGTCCGCTTCTCTGGAGCAGCAGAAAACAACCTTTCTCCCCCCTCTATGTGACATCCTTTTATATATTTGAACATGAATCCTCTCTCTGTCCAGCCAATAATCAAGCTGATGACCAGGGAGGAGTGACTTGCATCAGTATCAGTAATGTAGATACACCCTAGTAGTGTATCTACTTTATTTATGGTAAGATCTTGGGTGGGGGTGGAAAAAATATATTGGAGGGCCAGATTAGGTTTTTCAGGTGGGGGTTAACCACTCCTACTATAGGCTCTGGTTTTGGGTATCAATGTGGTGCTTGGCCTTGAACTGCAGAGTTATACCCTGAAGGTGTACAGTAACTTTCATTTTGATATTTTGGTCTTCAGTGAAATTCTATGTTGTATCCTTCCTGGCTGGCTTGAAAACAAAAGATCGAGGGTTGTGGGTTGGCGCAGGCAGCATTCAAATTCTGAAATGAAGAATTATGCCTTGAACATGAGTAATGCAGGCATGAAATTAACCACTCATCTGGGGCAATTAGAAATGATCCCCAGTGGAACTGGAGCTGATTGCGATCTGGGCTTGATATCTCAGTTTGCTAGCTACATATTGTTTACACAAGCCATAGTTTGGCTTCTTTGGGTGCAACAGGAAACTGTGGGCTGTTCCAAACCACAATTTGAATTTTTCTTCCCTTATGTGTGATGGAGGAGGAGAAAAGGGAAGAGAGGAATGCACAAGCCCGAGGCTCACACCAGTTGCTCACAGGTAGTTTGTAACTTCTGAATGCAGCCAGATTCTCTGATTTGCACCACATCATTGGCATGGATTATTCTTTAAAAGAAAAAAAAATGAACTCCAGTGCACATATTCAGTACACCAGTGGTTCATTCAGTTCCTATCAGAAGCTTCTGCTTGTTTTACAAATAAACAGCCCACTGCTGCATTTCTATAGTTGCATTTAACTGAGGCTCATTAATCGCCACAGTGACACACAGACGGCCTTACCATTATCTTCTGTTTATCTTCTGCCCCGGGGCTGCATAATTGAGAATTGGTGAGAAGTGAAATGTGATGGTTAGTGAATCATTAGCCGTTTCCATTTAAAGAGGAAAAGACAGGTATTTCTATTTTAAGAAGAAACTGAAGGGAAATTGACCCCCCCCCCCAGGAATTCTCTCTCCTAAGATTACTGATTCATTTATAAAAGTATTTCTGAACAGCCGACTCACTCAAAAACATAGTGTGGTGGTTTTCAATAAAACATCATATAATTATAAAATCATACAATGCAGAACAAATGACTCACACTGAATCAAATTAATCCTAATTTGCCTAATACTAGGCAAAACAGAAACTTTTTAGCAGGCAGAAAAATATTAGAATTGTGGGTGCTTATCTGATATCAATGGGAACAGTGTTCTAAAGTACTAGTAGCACTACTCTAAATGTCTTAGTTTGCATAGAAGCTCAATGAATATGTGAGAACTGTATGGCTGTCAGCAGAGCTTCACTAAAATGATCAGAGTGATCAGGCTGGTGTATAAAAGAGAAGGCAGTCCTTCAGGTAACTTGGCCCTTTGCCATTTAGGGTTCTATACACTACCAGCAATACCTTGAATTTAGCTTGGCAATGTACTGGTAGGCAGCAGAGTTTTCAGCACCAACCATTCAGCATCTTCATGAGCTGCAATCTCCAAACTAACCTCAATGGTATCCCCACTCATTCCAATTTAGAGGTTACCAAGGGATGTACCACTGTCTTCAAACTATCCTGCTCAGGATAGCTAGTATACCAGGTGAAGCTGCAATAAAATGTTATTAGCCTCTGAAGACACCTGTGCCTCCACTGACAGGGATAAATTGAAGAGCAATCCCAAACTATGAACCTATTCCTTCAAGGAGAATGGGAGCCTGAACAGGCAACCTGACTTTTTTGAACCTGGGTACCACTGATCAGCAGGGCCTCTGTCTTACCATGATGCAGTTTTAGTTTATTGACCCACATCCAGTTCATCACCGACACCAGACATTGGTCCAACATTTGCATAGCCTCGCCTCACTAAGACAAAACAGAGCAGAGTGTCATCAACCCACTAATGACACCTTGCTCCAAATCTAATGAATATCCAAATATTTGATCAAACAGATGTTTAAAAGCACTGGGGACAAGATGGTATACTGTAATTCATTTCTGGGTGCCAACAGCAAGTCACTCTAAGCTACTCTAAGCTACCATCCGTGAATGGTCTTGAAGGTTGGAATGGGACCACTGGAGCACAGTGTCAACAGTTCCCATCCCACAAATCCGGTTAACAAGGTTACCATGGCTGATAGAATTAAAAGTTGACCAGGGAAGGAGTAACAGCAGCAGAAGGCAATCCCCTCTCCCACTCACAATCAAGGCCATCCATCAGGGTTACCTAGACCGATTTGGTGACTTATTCTGTAGATGCTTTTAAATGTATTTTTGTACATTTACATTTTATTTTCAATGTGAATGTTATTTTAATTTTTGCACCCTGTGTAATGAGCACAGAAAAGCAGGTGGTTTTTTTTTTTAAAAAAAAAGTTCCCTTTTTTTATTAACCAAAATCTCACCCAGAGGCAAAATAGGGACATTGATTTAACACGGACAGGTAGCAGAAAACAGAGGATGTCCTTGGTTATTTGAAAAAGGAGGGGCAGATGGAGAGTATGAAGAAGCCCAACTAAAATATAAATTCATTGAATCACAATTTCCTTAAAAGTTTTGTTTAGAATTATTGCCACGCTGCTGTGTGCTATGGTGTATGAGAAATAAATGCTAGTAGTTTTGAAAAATAGGATTTATAGAATCATACCCTTATGAATGCAAGAGAAGAAAGCTAGGGCATTGCATGCACTTTGCTTGCTATAAGAAATTCTCCTTTCATGGTGATGATACACTGATAGTCTCATCCTTTCTACGCTGTTCCCATCTGTAACACCAGCTTGCTCACTTTCCCTCAGGACTGCAAGGTGTTTTAGTAATAAAGCTTTCAAGACCCCCAAAGCAACAAGAAGTCTACTGAAATGAAGAGACAAAAATATGTTGAAGTTATCCCCATTAGATGTAAAACATATTTCTAGTTTTCATTTCCTCTTCTATTCGGAATCATGGGATGAGCCAATAGGAGCCCATGGGCATTGTAGAGAGGAAAACGTATTGTGTCTGCCAGGCAGTGATTATGTTTTTAAAACATTAGCCTGCACAATTTGATTGTAGTCTTTAGAAGGGCACAACAATAAGTTGCCCAGTTCGTTTTACAAAGCCTAAACCAAGAAAGCTGAAACAGAAACAAGGGCAGGGATTACCAATGTTCACCAATTCATTCCACATACAGAATGGAAATCTGTCCAGAAAATTCTATTGGTATTGATGGTGGAGGTTGTCTTTGTTTTTGGGTGCACAAGCAATACATCATTGGTTATGTTTTCTCCACCCCATTTGCATTGTGTTTCCTTTTCATTGAAATAAACAGCCTTTGCATTGAAATGAGAAGCATGCAGTAGCATAATGAGCACTCACACTATATTGTAGGTGCCTTCTGCGGGATCGTGTGTGGTTCTACAGTTCCCAGGGAACTTGTTAGTAGAAGGTGGCTGGCTTGCTTCTCTGTGTATTATTCAGAGGTTCATGCCCTGCCTCAGCTTTAAGTTTCGTTTCCTGGGAAGTGGGGCCAGACTCATTATAAATAGGGGGAGGAGCCAGTATTAGCCAGTCAGACGGCTCTGGAGATTCACCCTCCCAACCCTCCCTTTGTTAATGTTTATTGTTTACAGGTTAACTTATTCTTCCTGTTTAGCGGGCCCTGCTACGGTCTTTGATTGGTTGCTGTTGAAGGATTGGGAAGAAATTTTCCTGCATTGGCAGGTTTTGTCTTCCCCATAGCAATTCGTCACAACTTGGGCGGTTATGACCTTGGGTGGAATCCTTTAGTCTTTTCTTCCCTATAATGGGGGGGGGGGGTAAGTGGTGACTCAACCCCCTGTGGCGGCGATTGCAGGGTCCCCTCTTAAAGGGGTTACAGTACATAAATGGGTGTTACTGGCAATACATTGAAAGGTTGTCAATGAACTACCCTGTGTGTGGGGATATGGGCTCGGCTGTCTGCCTACACGCAGAGCACCCCCATATCCCATTTACCCTGATGTGGCCCAGTTCCCCAGCTGGGGGTCTGGGAGGGATACATGCCCAAGGCCTAAGCCAAGGTCTTCCTACATTTGGAAGTATAATAAAGTTGTGGCCTAATTTAAATTCCATAACGTTGTCAGAGTCTTTATTTCCTTTCCCACATTCCCTGGGGGCTGGTGCTGTTATGCCTGGTCACGCAATGATAATTACTAATTGCGTAAAATTGCACCACAGTGGACAGCAAGACACTATTGTTGTTTTTGTCAGAAGTTGGCCTTCAGTGGAACAGAAGCACCTCTGCACGCAACAAACACAGGTTGGAAGGAAAATTGTTTCCTTCCTAGAGCCCAAGCTCAGGGGTGGGAGTTTCTGCTGGTCCTTGGTGTGGCTGCCCCACAATGCCTAGCCTCTCCATTTGATCTGAATGTGAAGCAGCCCTGCATCCACTCGCTGATAGTCCTATCCTTCCAACCTGCAAAAATGTTTAATACTTCTGTTCTCCTCCCATAAAGGCCTTACCTATTCTGAGGTTGTTAAGGCATCAAAGACACTGGTGAGAAGACATTTCAGAGTAGCTGAGAATTGTCAAAATTTGGTGCTAAGTGGCTTTAGAAAACCCAGCTGCTTCTATTACATCCCTTGTAAAAGGACAACACACATAATATAATGTTGTTTCCTCTTACATGATGGGTGTTGCTGCTGCTTTTTTTAGAGATGGGAACAATGGCAAATGAGTTGAAAAGGACATTTCAACAACAATCACCTAGACAGCAGGGTTGTTGTTTTTTAATTAAAGGAGAAAATAAGTCAGATTGGAACATCTGGCCACCTTTTGGTTTCATTTCCAAATGGAGGGGCTAATTTCAGGGAACGAATGTTTTGAAAGCCTATCTAGATACTTGTTGAAGGTACTCCTTAGCAAAGGTTACCAATTCAGTTTGTTCTTGCTAGAATAGCCTGCCTCTTTAAGCAAAAAATGTCCCAAAGCTTTGCTTCATCAAGCAGATGTAGCTATTGGGCGAGCTTGGGAGGGCAGTAATCTTCTGTGCTAGTGTTTTTTGGTTTTCTCATTACAAAAATTGGCTTTCACTTTCTGGCGAGAGAACAAGAAAGAGAGGCCTGATCACTGTCACCCTACCCTCAGGGGCTGTAGAACAGGAGGAGCAACAGCCGCAGAACTGCCAAGAGCAACAGCAGATAGTTTAAGCAACAGCTGTCTGGCTCTGTAGCTTCTGCTTGGACATCAATTTGAGCTCTGCAGTTTAGGCAGCTTCTGATGTTTGTCCCCAATGACTCGCACTGGGCCCAGTTAGAATCAGATGCTATTTCTATGCAGCAGGAAGGACAGTAGTCTCTTTTAGTTGCCTCAGCTGGTTTGGTAGCGGTCTAAGGGAGAATGACCAGCGACAAGCCTTGGGGCCTTTGAGGGGTTGATGGCCAGGGCCCACTGTGAAAACTAGAAATGTGTGGTTTAAACTGCATACTTTCTGCATTACAGAGGCAATGTGTTGAACTTCAGGGGGGTGGAGTTTGTTTTCTTTTTACAGGGATATCACTTAAATTCTGTAAAGCATGAACTGGACCTGAATCTGTCCCAAGAGCAGAGTGTTTGTACACACATACAGTACGTCTAAACCCCTGCAAGTACAGTCATGTAATCACATTTTGAAGTTCAGAATAATTTTGGATACCCACACGGTGCCAAATCCCATTGAAAGTAGATTCATCTGCACAGGGGTGAAACACCCCTGATACATTTGCAGCTTTGATTTTTATGTTTGTACACCTCTCCAGTTGGACATCACTCTGGTGAGTGGTGGGACGGTAGCTTTTCATTGTTATTTCTTGCTCCCTCAATGCATGTGCTATATTGTGCATCTAAACTTTTCTTCTCACCATATGTTCATAGTCTATCATTTCCTATTTCAAGGAGGCAAGGAGGCAGTTCTTCATTCTGGAGGCCCTTTTAAATGCACTCATTGTTAATAGGAAGTCCTCGACTCAGTTAATGTCCTCTATCCTTGACACATCATTTTAGGGCATTTTATGATAATTTATTTTTAAAAAGACACGCTCGTGGAACTCCTAGGTGGGGAGCTAGGACAAATGCATCCTTGTTACTGCATATTAGTTTTGCAGTTGTCTAGAATGTGAAGCGAGTCTGAGCTCACAAAGCTTTGGCCTTCCTGAATACCCTGCTGCCTTTTACTCTCGCAATGTTCACCTCAGACTAAAGTTGTTTTGGCCTGTATTTTATGGAGAATTTGGAGGGCCATGGACGAGTGAAATGTCTGCAAGATTCTGAAGCAAGTTGTTTGGTCGAATTGCAGGACAACTAACACAGTTTCTTTGGTGACTTGTTTCACCACTGATTGGGAGTTGGTACTTTTCTGTGACAGCATGTCTAAACTGCTGCAATATTTAGATCAGCAATAGTGTAATGGGGAACCTCTGGCCCAAAGAGTAAATGTGGCCCTCCAGGTCATTCTTTCTGGCCCTTTGGACCCTCCCTCTCTCCTAGGCCACATCCCCACTCCAGCAATACCCACTTTGAATGTTTCTATATCACAGTCAACCTTCTGAATTGTTAGCCAGTAATCTGCCTGATAACAAAGGAATATTAATAGTAGTTTCATTGGGTATGAGAGAGGGGATGCATGTGAACCCCTCCCCAGTGGTGGAGCTTCATGCTCCGACACTGGGGGGTGGAGAGCAGGCGGGGGCAGGGCGCGCGTCCTGGGGGCGGGGCATGCCACCTGAGGGGGCAGGATGTCCAGTGCGGGCAGGGAGGCAGCCGCGATGGCACCCTACTGGGATCACACTGCCAGGGGCAGGGCCCTCCCCCCGCACTCCTCTTCTTCCGCCAGTGCCCCTCTCTTCCACCTATTTGCTAGTCCTACAAAATGTTAGGGGTTTTTTTGGTTTCATGGGAAATTCTTTGGGTGTTTTCTTTGGACAGGATCCTCTAAGTGTTCCTCCATGTTGCTTCTGAGGTTAAATGTTTACCAACAGTACAGCAATATTTGTATGTATCTCCCCTAAAGTTGGTTTCATGGAATTCAATTCAATTGCACTGCAAATTTGTATTGGATTGCAGCCTCAGCAGCAACTCTGGGCATAAGTAGAAGTCAAGGAGCTAGATCTCACAGTTCAGGAATCTGTGTCTATGAAGGCACACCACTGTTTCTTTTCATATAAGAAAGTCGCCTGACTTGAAGGTTACAAATATACCTCAAAATATCTGGCCACGTGTGCCAATTTCTACATCCAAAACCTTTCAAGGCAAAGCTCTCCCATCTCATCTGAGTAGCCACATTGCTTTAGTACAGATGTTCTTGTCTTGGTACTCTGTATGAATGGACTACTTTGACTTTTCAACACATGTAACAAGCTGAGCATTAACATCTGCAAAGCTGAGATTACAGTCATGCATCATACAGATGCTTTGAGATATATTACTGCAGAAGAAAAGAAAGGGGGATCCCTTGTGACAAGCTCAAAGAAGGAACTTACAAGTCTGCAGGCAATGCACAACCTTGACACACTTATGCTGCTGTTTAGAAGTAATTAATGATGATGTCTTTTGCTCACTTCCACTGCCCAACTTTTGACATATATTACACATTGCCTTTGTGTCATTAGTTGCAAGCAGGCCAAGATCAGGAACATGAGAAGTTACCTTATAACAAGTGAGACTATTGGTCCACCTTTCTGAGTGCTGAATAGAGTGACTGGCAGAAGCTCTCCAAGGTTTCAAATAGGGATCTTTCTCAGCCTTAAATGAAAGTTGACAGTGAAAACCTTTGTGCATGAATGTGTTCTACAAGAGCTATGGTCCTTAAAATTGCTAGCATCTTGTGGCTAGGAGACAAATCCAGTGCTCCTCCCTCCCAACCACCCCCACATCATCAGCCCTGTTCTGCACAGCAGCCAGGGTAGAAGGGAACACAGAATTTGGCCCCAGATCAGGTCTGATGCCATCATGTGATGACAGTGGGGTTGTCTCAGTATCCAATAGATCGCAGGCTGGACAGCAGAGTTTTCCACAGGCTGAAAGGGTGATCTCCATGATGATGGAACGACACTGGCACCATTTTGCAGGTGGTGACCAGTGGAAGGATGGCAGGACTGCAGGGTCTCAGACCTCTGCCTGATACTTTTTTTAAAAAAACACAAAACCTAGAGGGGCCAAGGCTTGAACTTTGGACATTGTGCACGCAAAGCATGCGGCCATCCACTGTTAAAGAGTCTTCAGAGCAGTGGCATAGCGTGGGTTGCCAGTGCCCAGGGCCACACAGCGGGGATGTGTGGAAGGGTAGAAAACTGACAGAGTCGCATGCACATCCAACTGCCTAGCGTGTCCATGTCACCCAGGAGAACATAGCCACAGGGATAAGAAAAGAAGAATCATTCCATTATCTGGAGAGGTCACTTCCTGTTTCACATGGAGAAGCTGTTTTCAATGGAGTCCAGCTACAGAAGTGCGCAGCTGTACTGTGGCAGCACTGGGAGTTGAAATTTTAGGGGCCCCCCCCACCCTAACAATTTTGCACCTGGGGCAGTCACCCCTCTGGCTCCCCCATGCTATGCCAGTCAGGAATAACTTTCCTGCCTAAACAAAACAAGACAGAACAGCAACAGGAAGCACCTGACTCCACCTAGATGCAGTTAAGTCCAGTGCCACCTAGTGGCTCTATAATATAATGACACTATTTCCCCCCACTCTCTCTCCAAAAATATAGTTGGGGTGTTGTTTTTGGATGTCCTAGCTTTTGTCTATCTGGTGCAGAAATAAGCAGTGACTGCCTGTTGAAATTATGTATAAATATTTGTTTATATTTCAGTTTTATGATCAAATCCAATCCTTTCATCAACTAAATGGTGTGGTAAAGGTAATATTTTGGTGATATGCATTTGAATGTTTCTGTGTCCTTAGCCACATCCAACAGCTTTTCAGGGGCATTGGTATTTATGTTGGTCTCCTGCCATCCCTGGGATTCACTTGGCTTCTAATGATTTCTTTAATTACTTTGCTGAAATGGTTTAATGATCTTTGTCTAGTAATGCCTTCCCACTTTGAAATTATCGGTCTTTTGTGACTGAGTTTGGTTCTTCAGCATTCTGCTCCCTGCATTTTATTAGCACGTAACTCTTTTTGACTTCAAAGCTGTGTAATTAAATGATTGCTGCATTACATTAAACTGCCGTGAGGTAAAGGCAATGGATCTCTTAGCACATTGCAAAGTGAATGACAGGGCTGGCATGTATTTGTTTGCTTTTCCTAGAGAGGAGAGTTATTTTTTTCATAAATGCAAAAATAAAATAAAATAGTGTGTATCTCATCCCCACATTGCTTTCGCGCCTTGCTATATTTTAATCACCCAATATATGCTGTTTGGAGAGGATGACAGAATTAGTTGATACTTGGGGTATTTTGCGAAAAGATGTTTATTGTAAGGAAAATACCCTAAGGTCCAACTCGCCTATGCTGAGGAATACTTTTTCACAGTAAGATATCACATGGAACAACCGTAAGGTAGTGCACAGTTTTCACCAATTTCATATGATGACTTGTTGCACAAGGCACAGCAGCCTCCAAGGCTTGCCTCTATCTAGCACTTGAGATTATTGCAGGACTGAAAATATTTGAGCAAAATTCCCAACGAAAGAACAGTGGCAATAAAAATTGATGAGCTATGCAGAGTTGGCTAAATTGACATACAAACTGCGGGACAAGGACAACCGTGACTTTAAGGAAGAACAGGAGCTTCTTACAAATTATCTAAAAAGACAACAAAATGAACTGGATTCCTTGGCAGGTTTTGAATAAACATACACAAATTTATTGGTTGATAACATGATAGATAGACAAGGCAAGGATATGTATAATTTTATAACATGTTCTTTTCTGGACCTTTCCCAACTATACAATATCCATTTTGAGTTGAAGGGACCATAACTGTACACAGTAGTCCAAATGCAGTTGCATTATAAATTTGCATAATCTCATGATACTGACAGTTTTATTTTCAATTCCTTTCCTAATGATCCCTAGCATGGAATTTGCATTTTTTTTAAGCTTCTGCACACTGGGCCATCATATTCATATTCATTGACCTACCTACTATGACCCCAAGGTCTCATTCCTGGCCAGTCACCACCAGTTCAGAAACCATGAACATATATCTGAAATTGTGATCCCCCCATACGTGAACCTCATGCCTGTTACAAGCCATCCAGTCCCCACAAATTGCTGTCAGATTTTTGCAACCAAGTGATGGTTTATCTACAGACTTCAGTTCTGATACAAGATCTTGATCCTGTAGTTGTACACAATAGATCTTTTCTCTCATCACACTTACCTAACTGGTTAACTATTGACATGGTGCAAATGAACTCCTATCAGTATAGAAACAGTGTTTAATTAAGTTAAACTGCATTTGGTCTTGGCAAGAACAAAGCCTATGAGTACACAACAACGCCAAGAAATTCTTGGATATAAAAGCAAAATTCTGCCATGGGGGGTGGGCGGGTGGAGGATGGTGAAACTCAATTTAGCATAGTGTGATGACATAAAATTCATAGTTTGGCTGCCAGATTTCTAATTAAATTGTCCTTTATTGCCCCTGTTTTGGGATTTATTTCTCTTCTTTAACACATTGGCTTGTCTATTATGGGAAATTTAAGACAGAAATGTTCCTATCCTTCAGCTGCCCTTCAGTGGAAGCCGTCCTCTTGCTAACTTGGAAACAAAATTCACACCCAAGGAGAACTATGCCAGCCACATGCAGACTTCTTCCTTCTCTTCCTTAATGAACTTTCAAAGACTAGTGTAATAGTGAAAAGTGCAAATAACATGAAAAGGGATAGTGAGTAATATCCTCAGAAGTTGCCAAGTACAATGCACAATTGTTATAAGAATTTTAAGGAGATAGATAGATAGATGATAGATAGATAGATAGATAGATGATAGATAGATATAGATAGATAGATAGATAGATAGATAGATAGATAGATAGATGATAGATATTTCATAACTGTATATATAAACCACATGTCTGACACCCCATAGAAAAAGTCATGAACAAATTGACCTCAAATATTTCTCTGCAAAGTCAAAGTGGGAAACCTCCCCATTGTCTCTTTCCTCACAAATCCTGTCTTAAGGGCACATTCAAGATATGAACAGGGTGTGAGCCTGTGACCTAGATTCAGGAATTAAGTAGTTATAATAACAAAAGAGTGGCCAAAACCCAGATAATGCAATCAGGTAACTTGCCAGACAGGAGATAAACAACGTACTCAGATTTCTGTTGTAGACTGCCTTTTCTGTGATGTAGGTATGATGTATCTGGGGTGTGGTCTTGGGCTACACCCCTTCTGTGATGTATGTATGATGTTTCTGGGGGTGGTCTTTCACTCCAGGGTGGGCAATTTAAAATGTCTATACAAGGGCAGGCACACCTTTGTTCTGGGTCCTCCTGCGTATGAGGGGAGCACTCTGTTGCAACAGCTTTAATAAAGATCAGGCTTACCAGCTGCTTTGCTTCCCAGTATTCTTTGGTTGGTCTCTGTTATTTTCTCCTACCGATAGAGAACCTACAAAAGGACTCTCTGTGGGCTCTTTGGTACCCCATAAGGGAAAAGGAGCAGTGGTGTTTTTTTACTTACATCAACAATAATACTCAGTCTCAAGGCTTTCTCCTTGGTGGATTTCTTTCCTGCATCAAACTGATGGCTGCAGTACTTAGCTCTTTTATATTCTTATGAATTTATTTAGACAATTTCTAAAACACATCTTCAGCCAAAACTTCCCACACCACCAATCTAACCCTACAATGTTCATCTGCAGGACTTGGGCACCTTCTAGATCTCACACCCATTCTGCAAAACTGAGTGTCAAGTGGATAGTGCCCCACAACACATGAGTGTGCTCCCCTAGCATCCTGTACAGCATGTGGAACTTCTGAGGCAGATATCCAAGAGTTCCTCAATTCATAGACACAAGAAACTGCCTTATATTGAGTCAAGACCATTGGTCCATCCAGCTCCATATTATTGAGAATGGCTGCAAGTGTTTTTCCAGGGTTTTTTCTCAGCCTGCCTGCAGCTGCTAGGGAATGAACCAGGGACACCCCCCATGAAGAAGAAGAAGAAGAAGAAGAAGAAGAAGAAGAGGAGGAGGAGGAGGAGGAGGAGGAGGAGGAGGAGGAGGAGGAGGAATTTGGATTTGATATCCCACTTTATCACTACCCGAAGGAGTCACAAAGCAGCTAACATTCCCTTCTGCCCCCACAACAAACCCTCTGTGAGGTGAGTGGGGCTGAGAGACTTCAAAGAAGTGTGACTAGCCCAAGGTCACCCAGCAGCTGCATGTGGAGGAGCGGAGACACAAACCCAGTTCACCAGATTACGAGTCTACCGCTCTTAACCACTACACCACACTGGTAAAACATGTGCTCTAACACTGAACTATCCTTTCATTGTTTTAGCTACAAAAATAAGCAGGGCTGGTCTAACTCAGCCCTGGATGGAACCCCGACTCTATTGCAAACAACAATACATTATTACAGTACATTGTATTCTGCCCTTCCTCAAAGAGGATCAAGTCAACATACAGGGTTATTCTGCCTCACAATAATGCTATGCAGTAAGTTAGGCTGATAGATAGCGATTGGCCCGAGGCCAGCCAGAGCATCTCCCCTTTATAGGAAAGAAATGGAATGGTTTAACAGTTCCCCAAACACACCACCTTTTTAAAACACACATCCTTAGCAAGTCAGAATCTTTGAAATTAGTTTTAGCACACCTCGTTCACAAACAAATAAAACCTGGCATGTTAGCTTGAATGCATAAATTAATCTGTTTCTGAAAAGGAGAAGCAGATTATAGGGCAGGTAAAGGATTAGGAGAGGGGGGAACTAATACCCCCCCAATCCCAACCCTGAATCTTAAGTTATCCACACTGATGTGTCCCTCCCAAGCCCAGTAAATCAGAGCAAACGAGTTTCATGAACAATCCACCAGATGGGAAAATGTTCACATCCCACAAAATGTTGATCAGATTTATTTGAGAAGCAAGCTGTAACCATATGCATATCAGAGGAAGGAAAATGGATTTTCAGATTGTCAGTGACTGCTGTCAGGCTTGCAGCTGTATGATTTTAATGCCGGATTGCCATTCCTACAGTAGGTTTGCTCGTCTCCACTTACCTCTTTGCCAGCTAGTATGATTAATATTGATTCAGTTTTACAAGCAATTAAATTGGAAAACATAAACAACCTTTTTATTGGCTTTTTGCTAGACAGAAATAAGCATCTGGATTCCCTGCTCTCCCTGAGATATATTAATATCACAGCAGCCAGAAGCTTCATGGTCACAAGGAGGCTCAAAATAATGTCTATATATATATATAATCTCAAAGCCCTTTATATCCCTGGAATTTACTCATTCATCCAAAGCTTCAGGTCATGGCAATTTATGGGCATCTCATTGCATTGACTGAAAGTATCCCATGATATAAGAATGAGGAACATACAGAGGACTTTTCCCCCCAGCTGGAGCTCACTAGAGCTGAGTTCTGGCAACTCTCAGCTGGGCACCATTGCCATTCTAAGAGAACAACGGAGAAGTTCATGGTGAGACCTCTTTTTCTAGAAAAATAGCACTAAACACACACACACACACACACACACACACACACACAATATGACAATCTTTTCTGTTAACTGCTTGAATAAGGGTTTAGTCATTTTCCCTCCCACTTCTGAGTTGCCTTCCCTCTTTGAGCTAAAGAGATTTTGGGTTGTAAAAAGTTGTGTGGGTGCAGTTTATTAATTTCTATTATGTTTTTCTTCCTGAAAATAAAGCATCTCTCGTAAACGTCAATTTAGAATACAACAAAAGTGGATTAAAATATTGTTAAAAGGAATAAAATGTCAGCAAGAGAGCAGAAGGGGAACAAAAAGGACCCACAGCAGCAGCAAAAACAATACATTATCTAGCCAGCCCTCTCAAAAGCCCCTACAGAATAAGAACATCATAGCCTGCCAAATGGGTGGTGGAAATTACCATGGATTCAGGGTAAAACATGTGATTCCTGTAACTTGGGACCAGATCAGAAAATACCGCACACACACTCCAAATCCATCCCAACATGTAGAGGGGAGCATTCCCTTCCAGCCTGGCATACTTCTCCACCTACATACATCAGAGATGGGAAGACGAAGAAGAAGAAGAAGAAGAAGAAGAAGAAGAAGAAGAAGAAGAAGAAGAAGAAGAAGAAGAAGAAGAAGAAGGGAGTTTGGATTTGATATCCCGCTTTATCACTACCCGAAGGAGTCTCAAAGCAGTTAACATTCTCCTTTCCCTTCCTCCCCCACAAGAAACACTCTGTGAGGTGAGTGGGGCTGAGAGACTTCAGAGAAGTGTGACTAGCCCAAGGCCACCAAGCAGCTGCATGTGGAGGAGCGAACCCGGTTCCCCAGATTATGAATCTACCGCTCTTAACTACTACACCACACTGGGTAGGGATGGGCAAATTTGCCAATTTTGCTAAATGCCCAATTCTCATCTTGCTTTTGGTTCCATCTCAGTTTGTGACTCTTTTTAAGTCCCCATCAAAATCCATCCACATTTAAGTGAACATTTCTCCTAATATTTTTGTACACGGTTTACCTAATATGCACGGTTTTTTTGCAAAGCAATTTCCTAATAACATGCACTTTTGAATTACTGTCACTCACACATGTATATTTAACCACATTTTACCCTAGTATATGCATTTGTGTGCACATTACTTGGCTGGAGAACTGAAGCACTGGAAAATTTGGAGAATTTTGAAGGAGGGCTGTGTTTCAATTTGCATGCTGTTTCAGAAATTGCAAATTAGGATGATTTGCCTATACATGTTGGGCCAGATCAGGAGAGAAGTATTGTCTACCCAGCAGCTTGGTCTATAAAGGTTTTAGGATGAAGGACAGCGGACCTCTTACGTTCATGATGTATCAGTGATCAGCTATTCATGCCAACTTTGTATGGGTTTCTGACACTTTGATGAGCCTTCTGGGTGCAGTTTAGACTCAGTTCAGTTTGGACAGGGCAAGCTCTCAGATTGAAAATATCCAACACTTAGCTCAGTAGCATAGGACTATATATTATTTTTGTTTGACGTGAAGAATAGTCTGTGCCATGTTCCCTATTGGGAAAGATATATGTTATGATGTGAAATCAAGAAGACCTTGGCAACGACCCATTCATTACAACCTTCAGATGAGCTTGGCACTCAGTTGGTACCCCCCACCCCCACCCCGCAAATATAAACCTGTTGCATATCCATAGCACTTTTCCAGCAAAATTAGACCTGTGCTATTCATATCAGAACCTGCAAATCTTGAACATTCACAGTATCCCAACATTGTTCTTTTGTATTGTGAGGCACCACAAGTCTGTCCCAAACTATATATATATATTTATTTATATATTGCATTAGCCATGTGGCCATAGCATGATATACATTAAAATAACAACATAAAATGGGGGTGGGGAGGTAAAGGTAGATATCGTCCTGGGCGATTACTTAGAGAAAGGAAAAAAAAAAACTGCTGTGGCTGGAGGAGGACCGTTAAAGGGTCCTTCGGCTCCTCAGATTTGTCCTAACTCGATTGTCCTTGTACAATAAGGCTACTTGGAATTTCGCTCGATTGTGCGGTGTGTCGCCTGCAGCTGTGGTGTTAAGGAAGAAGTTAGTGCCGCTTTCCTCTTCATCACACTAAGCAGGAAGTTAGCTGTCATCTCGGTAATCCAACAAACAGAATCCTGCAAAAAGAGGGACACTATCCAAGGCTGGATTGGGAGATGGAACTTATTCACGGGGGGAGTTAAAAACCGAGATCTTTCATCTGTCCAGTTGGGGCAGAAGAGCATTACATGTTCCATAGTCTCTAGGGACGTGTCATTACAGGTGCATGTTCTATTTGCGATGGGAACTCTGGAATAACGACCCGACAGAACTGCTGTAGGAAAACAGTTGAGACGGGCACAGGTAAAGGCCCTTCGCTTAGCTTCCGAAGAAATTGTGAAGCAGTATAGAGGGATCCCTTCAGGGGGTGGAATAGCTAGGGCTAGGCCTGAACACGGTCCTCTTGCATAGGAGGCTGTGTTAGAGAAGTCAAGTTGCTGTAGTTTCTTTTTAATTAGAGGTAGGGCCGCCGGGCTGATACACTCTAAGTTAAAAACAGTTTTACAATTCAGATTGAGAAGAGAGCGGAATTTGAGGTTAATTGTAGTTTTCCAAGGGGAGTTATGAATCTCTCTTGGGATCAGATTGGAAAAACCACCTCTAATTCGGGCATCCGATGCTAATAGGTGGATGCTGTAGGAAATGGCTCGACTCCATGCTCGTTTAACAATTGAGGGCTGGACGAACTCGAGTCGTAAGGCTGCACCTGATACACATCTCGGGATGCCGGAAAGAGATCTCAGAAACATATGAAGTGGGCGATCCAGGTTACCTGATATTGCTGTGGTCCATACTTCACATCCATATAATAATTTAGGGACAACTTTGGCATTAAATATTTGAATTGCTGCTGGAAGGTGTTTGCCGCCCTTCTGGTGGTAAAATCGGACAATGGCGTTAGAGGTCGTGGTTGCAGCGAGAAAGGCAGATTGTAGATGGGTGGACCAGGAGAGATTATAAGTGAATATTAGGCCTAGATATTTAAAGGATTTTACCTTTTCTAAATAGCCACCTGTGATCTTAAGCGGCTCCAACTTGAGTTTGCGGGAACGAGTGAAGTGGAGGACTTTCGATTTTTTATAATTAATATTGAGGGCTTCCACCTTACAATAGGCGATAAATGCATTAACTGCATTTGCTAGGTCCGCAGCTGTTCTGGATAAGATGACGGCATCATCAGCATAGAAAAGGGAGGCAACGGGGTGGCCTGCTAAATGAGGAGGATACTTAGATGCTAGCTTCAGAGTGAAAATTGCATCATGAAGATAAAGATTAAATAGTAAAGGGGCCAACCTTGTCGGACGCCCTTGGCCGTTGGAAATGGAGTAGTGAGGGAGCCGTTGGGACCACTTCGGATGCGAGCTGTGGTGTTTGAATAAAGGGAAATAATTAGGGAGAGGAGGTGCGGATCAATTCCCAGGTGGGCAAGTTTGGACCATAATCTCTGCCTAGGAATGGAATCAAAGGCGGCCTCCAGATCCATGAAAGCGGCAAATAGGTGGCCTTGCCTTGGAGCAGTGTATTTACTGGCAAGGTGATAGAGAGTTAGACAGTGGTCCATGGTTGACGCTGACTTTCGGAAACCGATCTGTTCTAGCGGTAGAATGTTCCTCTCCTGGACCCATGAGAGAAGTTCCTCCAGTAAAACAGCGGCAAATATTTTCCCCGGGATGGATAATAAACTGATGGGGCGATAGTTCCTTGGGATGTTTGGCTGACCGCCTTTGAAGATCGGAACTATTATAGCTTCTCTCCAGGAGTCGGGGATGTCTAGGGCAGAGGAGATAGCGGTGAATACACCACAAGTCAATAAAACAACCAACCACCAAAATTGATCCCTATCACTGTTGTAGGCCCTGAAGAATTCTAGGGTTCAAGGGAAGATCTCCTAGACTCCCCCCCAAAAAACCCCCACATGCATACAATATACTCATAGCTGTCAAGTGTCCCTTATTTGAAGGGACAGTCCCTTATTCCAGCGCCATGTCCCGCTGCTGTCCCTTATTGATAGATGTCCCTTAAATGTCCCTTAAATGATGTCCCTTAAATTTCAAAGGAAGCAGCTCCTCTCCCTCCCTCCCTGCTGGCCAGGGAGAAGGGAGGCTCCAACTGTGTTGCTTGGCTGTGTTGCTCACCCAATAAGAAGTCTAAGAACGACTGGGGGGTGGAGCTTGCATGCCTTGTGTGTGGCTAGTTAATGCAAGCTGAGGGGTTTTTTGAAAGCTGGACGCCATTTTGTTGCACGTGCTGCTGCAAACTTTGCAGTGCATAGCCAGGCCGGGGAGCCATCTTAAGTTGAGGCTGCATAGGCCTTGTGGTGCATGTGATTCAGATTCTATTCAGTTGAACCTCTGGTTACAAAGTTGGTTGGACAGTGTTCTCAAAGCTACCAGCATGAGTTTGACCAGGAGGACAGGAAGACTGGAGTGCCTGGAACAGGTGAGGCTGCAGGTCCCTTATTTTGGCTGCTGGTCCCTTATTTTCAAGGCTGCTGGTCCCTTATTTTCAAATCTGTAAGTTGACA